>NC_047035.1:60314321-60965988 GCF_011762595.2 Tursiops truncatus | reverse complement strand
ATTAATGCAGCTCATGGCAGAGGATTTGACAAGAGGAGAAGGTATCTCCTGTAGTATCTCCCAGAGAAACACCTGGAGGGGCTGTGCTCATCCACGTTCAGGGGAGGGCTTGAGAGGGAGACGCTGTCAGAGCTGGGGAACACTGAGTGGGAATAAAGAAAAGACTGCCCCTGCTGCTTGGTATTCACCAGTCCTGGTGAAAATTCCTCCTCATTCAATTATGTGTAAATAAGGGGGAAAAAAAGCCCCAAACAGAACCTTTAAAAAATCCCCATGTAACATAAAAAAGGGAATGCACTGCTACAAAGTACAATTAAAAAAGTATGTGTGAAAGGTCATCATAGTAAAAGAAGAATATTTAAAATACAGCTGCTTTGAGTTATTAAAAGGCAAAAAGGATATCTGTGAAAGAGTATTTGAAGTGGGAGTGGATAAAGATTAAAAAAGAATTGCCAATGTTAAGAAAAGAATCCATAAAAATTAAAATACCACTGCAAAATTAGAATCCCCTTTGGGGACAGTTAATGTACAATCTATTATATAATGAAGAAAAAATGAAAATTATAAAAAAGAAAATGATGGATTTGGGGAATAGAACATGAAGCTATGAATAATTGGCATTCTTGAGGGTGACACTGAATGAATAGAAAGTATAATTAAGTGTATAATCAAAGATATATAAAGAAAAGTTTCTGGATCTGAAAAAAAAAATACCTGACACTATAGATTGAGGAAAATGTTTTAAACAAAATGAATAAAATGACGAGTTCCAGGCATATTCTGGTGAAAATGTGAATTCCCTGTATAAAAACAATTAAAGTTTTCAAGCCAGGTTACTTGTAAGGATAAAAAAAATAGATTGTCCTAAAATATGACACAAACTTATTTTTTAAAGTTTTTAAAATTTTTATTTTTTGGCCACACCACGTAGCTTGCAGGATCTTAGTTCCCTGACCAGGGATCAAACCCGCGCCCTTAGCAATGAAAGTGCGAAGTCCTAACTACTGGACTGCTAGGGAATTCCCCAAATGAACTTATTGACCAAACAGAAACAGACTCACAGACATAGAAAACAAATTTGTGTTTACCAAAGGGGAAAAGTGGTGTGTTTACCAAAGGGGAAAAGTGTATTTTTTTAAACACGATAAATTAGGAGTTTGGGATTAGCAGATACAAACTACTATATATAAAACAGATAAACAGTAAGGTCCTACTGTATAGCACAGCGAACTATATTCAATATCCTGTAATAAACCGTAATGGAAAAGAATATGAAAAAGAATATGTATATGTGTAACTGAATCAATTTTCTGTACACCAGAAACTAACACAACATTGTAAATCAACTGTATGTCAATTTAAAAAATTAGATTATCCTAAAGGACCATGATGAGAGCACTGATGCCAGATATATAAATAGAGTGAAGCCCAAGTAATTATTTTAAATTGTTATCCAAATGAAATACAAGAATAAAAATTTTAAAAGATAGAATGAAAAATAATTTGATAATATTTTAGGTGCATAATCTTGGGCTGTACTGGCAAGAATTTGGAAGTAAAAGAAGGTTAAACTAATACTTATACTACTCTTGGATTTTGTAATTAGAAGAAATATAAATTCAAATAGGATTTTGAAAAAGAACTTGATTGTATTATTTAAAAACTAGCTCTACCTTGTCTAAATCATAGATATGACTGAATATATAGATATGACTGACTCATTAGCTATATGCATATATGTATGAAAGTGAATTCAGCAAATTCTAACAGAGGTTACCTCTAGTTACTGAGACTGTAGATAACTTTTATATTATTACTTGTGCTTTTGTATTTTTATAAAACAGTAAAACGATATTAAAGCTATAATTCAAAGTAAAAGCAAGCACTGTTTTCTGTTTACAAAGGGAGAAAATCAGAATCAAGCTACTGTTCAAATATTCAGCAAGGTTTGTTTTCTTATTGCATCTTTGAATGATTATGGACACCAAATGGGAACAAGGCAGGAAAATCTCTGAACCCATTTCAAGGTTCTAATCATACTGACAATGCTGTAAGTTTGTCTCTTCTTTATGAAGAAATAAAATCTTTTAGGGCCATTAAAGCTGCCTTATGTAATCCTAAAGGATGTGTCATTCTCCACCTCTACAAAGCCAGGTCCATTATCTTAAGTAGAGAGAGTATCATTATTAATGTCTCCTAACTCTGCACCAGATTGCAAAGGTGATATGTAAGAGATAAATTCAGGTACAGATAGACTATAAATAGCTGGAGGTTTAGTTCCAAACTTAAATTTAGTTTCCTTGGGAGCTGAGCTGTATCACAATATGTCACAAAAATGTTTTTAATCTACAACAGTCACACCTAAGTGGATGAGATAAACTTTAACAAACACACTAAGAACCACAGCCACCACTACAATATAGCCGTTGATGTCTGTCTCCCAAGATCACACACACACTGGGTGAAAAGAGGAAAGGAAAGACACCCAAGTGAGACTACTAAAGTCAGAGAGGAGAACGATTTGTTCCAAGGCCTACAGAAGTGCTGGTCTAAGGCATCCTTAGGGGGTGGTCCCATTGCAAGGCAGCCCCAGGTCCATTTTATTGCGGCAGGTGCAACATGAGAAAAAGACAAGCAATTAAAAAAAAAAAAATCCAAAACAACCTCTTCATTCTGTGGAAGCCTAAGTTCTAACTTTTCCCACATTTTCCCAAAAGCTCTCTTCTGGCTCAGTATGGCTTTGTACCTGATCCATTCTTTAAATATCCTACCCTCAAGTATAGGAATTCAACAAATATAACTAAAGAACCCAAGTTCATTGAATGGTGAACATACGGTAGAGAGGATAACTCAATTCTGATGCCAGCCTGAGATTTGGCAGTGTAGGGAGTCTAGACGTGAGCATTTTGCTTATTTCAAGCTAAATGAAGACATAGTTTAGCCTTCCTAGTCAAACACAGTTTAATTTTCACGTCTCCACTTATTTTAAGAACAATCTCCATCCTCACACCCTCCTCCCTGCCTTCCCAGCAGCTGCATACAGCAGGATGGGCAAACTGACGTAGCAGTTTCAGGGGGCTTCAGGCAATGTCAGTGAAGGAGGAGAATTTGAAATTGTACTTGGTGAAGAATTATGAAAGATGACGAGTGGAACCCTGCTTCCTTTGCTTCCACATGTGTGATGGAGCACATAGGTAGCTGGATCCAAGTGAGCCCTTGGGCTTTGGGAATCCCAGTGAGGAGACTGGGGGGGCGGGGCTTTCTCTGTGGGCTGGGTGAGAAGTTGAGAAGCAGCACTAGAGACCCTTGAGGTGAAGCAGAGGCACTTGGGAAAAGCTTCACAGAGGTCTGTGCCCACCAACCCTGCCCAGAGTGGGAGAAGGAGGATCAAAATCAGCTTTGTGTAAATACTCCAGATTTTCCAGCTCACAAGAGGTCAGTGAATGAGTGGGCTGAGTCTTTCTAGGCAGGAGGCTAAGAGAATGTTGTACATGAGCTCTGATGAGTCAACAAGAAGAACAAAAAAAACCAAAATAACAAAAAACACAAAACCCAACAAAATAACAACTGATCTAAAGACAGCAGCAGAAAGGTGAGTAGTGAGTACAAATAGAACACACACTTGGCAAACAGAGTTGTAGGAATCAGGGCATTTTAAAAGAGTCAAGTATAACACAAATACTTCCCGTAACTAAAAATCACATTTTCCAACTAATGAATTCAGTGGCTGATTGAAGAAGAAGGTTACTTTTGAGATAGAAATTTGTGGAAAAATACCAAGAGATGGAAATCATTAGGGAAAAGAGAAGGTTGACTCTATAAGACCCACTGTATGCATTATGAATTCTAGAAGGAGAAGGAGGAACTCTTTCTTTGAAGAGAGAATCAGTGATTAAATACTAGCAGGAATTGTCCCTGATTTGAAAAACGATCTAAATCTGCACTCTGAAAGGGCTCCCCAGAAATCGGTAGGGTGCATGAAAAAAGATATATTGAGGCATGATAAAAATTCTTGAGCTCCTGTTAGAAAAAAATGATCCCAAAGTTGGACTAGGTAGAAGGGATTATTGGGTGCTTTTTCTGTGCAGGGCTGGGCTTGACTTCCTATTGACTAAACTATTTAATAAGTCTATAGTGGCTGAGATTAATATGCATATTTTTGTCTGGTAGAGATGAAAATAATTTTTGTTTGGTGGAGCAGATAACCCCAAAGGATATAGTTTATGGCTCTGTAAGACAAAATCAATTTTGTATCTAACTCAGCAATTTTATCTTAACATTCCTTTCTGACTCTACCTTTCTTTCTGCCTACCTTTCTGAATCCTCATTGAATTGCTCTCTCTCTCTCTCTTAAATATTTTACTGTTTTTCTCATTATTTAGTGAGTTAAAAAATCATTGGCAAGTGCTTATATTGCATGAGAATTGTGGTTTTACCTTTTTGAAAATGATTCTTGTAATAGTTTTGGAGATCTTCCATTGAAATACCTAAGTGCACTCACTTGAAGAGCTGCTTCTTTGGAGAAGTCACCTCAGGAGCTGCTCGAGCATTTCTTGCCCCCTGGAGTAAATGCCAAGCAGCAATAGAAGTTTAGCTTTGCTGATGCTCTGCTTCTTCAGATTTTTCTCTCTCTCTCTCTCTCTTTTGATTTTGTGTTTTTGCTTTTTCTGGTTCCTGCATGGTCAATAAAGCCATTCCCCATTGGTGGCAGCAATGGTTGGGAATTTGGTTTTATGGTCTGACCATTGGTGATCTCTGTCAAATGGATGATGAAGATCTAGTCCCTGAGGGGTGAGAGTTTGATCTGTTAATCTTTTTCTGTTTTCCTAAAGATCTGTTAATCTTTTTCTGTTTTCCTACTTTTCCACTCAAATCATCTGAAACATATTTGTTGACCATTGGGAAGGGCAACGACTCTTGAAATCTAGACTGATGAATTTTGGGGTTTCTGGGTTTACTTTTGACCTGCAGTTAAAATTGTACAACTGGGCTAAAAGCTGTGTGTTTGTAATTCATAAAAACCTTTACCTCTTGTGTGTGAATGGGAAGTATTTTCTTACTTCTGGAGGGTATTAATAAATTAGATTACAGTTTATAATAAATTTGACGAACTCGGTTCTGGTTGATTGGTTTTTAGAGATGAACAAATGCTTATATAAATTAAATATTCCTAGAATTCACAGAAAATAAAGAAACTAACCTTTTACTATTTTAAATGCACTAGGCATTTGAAGAAAAAAAATCCTTCTCACAGAAACTGCTAGCTTAGGAACACATTAAGCATCCAAGTTTACATAATTAAACTGAATCTTTGGATGAATTATACTGGTTTAATAATTTTTTTTTTATTTATCAGTGTCATTATAATGCAGTGTATTTTTTTAAACACGATTTGGGTATGTTTTCTCATAAGGAGACTAGTTTAATATAAAATTCCTAAACTTGTTACTTTGACTTATTAATCAAATAAACTAATATTATAGATACATAATGCTTAAGATTATAAAATTGTAAATTTGTCTTCACAATTCTGACACTTTTATAGCAGTAATTATTTTTGCAGTGTGTCAGTTTGAACATCATTTCCGAAATCAGTAGGTAACTTAAAACCTTGGAATTTAAAAAATTGTGTTATTTAAAAGATAATCAATAGATACACAGATAATTTATAAGTATTATTGATAGAAAAACATTGATTACTAAGCATAATTTCAAGTTCATATACTTTTTGCATCTGACTTTGATACACTGTAGAGCTGCTATATCTTTGGAATGTTAATGTTCTATTTTCGCCACTTTATGAAGGTGTAAAGGATGTGTGTATCTGGAGAAAATTTGTTATCAGTATTCATGAGTTTTGTTAGACTGATAAAATTCTTAAGTATGATACATTTCTCAATTTTCTATCTTCTAATTTGCTTTGTGAAATAGAAGTTATTTAGTGGCTGTACCAATATAAAAGTTATAATTAATACGGTTGCTTGAGACTATAGTAGGAGCCATAGTGTGAGAGAAATGCAACTGTGTATGTACTTTTGTTTTTTTAAGAAAAAAGAGTGATTTATTCTTACATTAAAGTGTGTTTGTTCTAGAATATTCTCAAGAGAGCACAGTGAAGGACAAAAATCTGAGTATGTACAGCAAGTTGTAGAGAATTTGAGGAAAGTGATTTTATTTGCCTTGAATTATAATAGTTTAGTCTGAAAAAAACTATGAAATGTATTAAAATTCTGGCAAAGTTTGTTCAATTTTGAAGAATTTATTTACAAGATAATTTAAGAAACAAAAAAGAGCTTGTGAATCTTTTACTGCCAAATATCATATTAATAAAAAAACTAGAATTTAACTTTCTCTGTGTGAAAATAATAAATTAATCTTAACAAGGGATAGAAAAATGTTATTCTGTACCCTCTGTGAATGTTATTCTGTACCTCTATTCAGATAGTAGAGACTCCATATCTCATCAGAATAATTTTTTCTGTTTTGTATTAACTTTTTATAATGTCCTTAATTATTTTTTAGAAAGCAAAAATAAAGAACAAAGATCCTTCACTTGTGAAAGAGTTAAAATTCCTTACAATGTTACCTTGCTTGATGTTATTTTAAAATATCTTATTGACACTGTTTAAATAGAAAGCCAGGTACTAGTTCTCCTCATCCATGATGTTATCTTAATTAACTATCCAAATCTCTTCTAATAACTCTTTTGATTTAGACCCTAAAATTAGAAAAATAAAATCAGTACGTCTTTTACATCTAAAACTGTCTTTGAGAGTTAACAGAGGGCCCTAGAAAACAAAAAAGATTTATTATTTTATCTTATATTTATACCTTAACTTTACCTATACCTATAAGAATGCTAGAAATAAATGGGAGTGTTTGGTATACTCCATATTTCACAATTAGTTTGACACCATTGTAAAAACTACATGGGAGTAATTGTTAAATCAGAAGACATGCTGACTCTTCTTCCCTTTTTAAGTTTATATAGGAAAAATGTTATTAAGATAAATATTTCAGAAATTGTACATTTTGTGAGAAAACCCTTGAGATTTATTGGTGCTCTCATTATTTCTATTCTCAGGAAAAACATTGATCAAACCCTTATCAAATAGTTATATACTGTACTCCATTGGAGAATATTATTTTCCTCCATTCTGATACTATTAGTCACTGTATTAAGTTGACCACATTCAGTTTCATTATTGAACAAGTTCCAGCTTCCCTTAGATGTTTGCCTGAAGGCTATTCTGTACACTACAGACTAGTATGATGTATCTTCAACAAAGAAGGACAGTTTTAGAGTCTCATGGGATGGACTCTATCAGACACTATATTGACACTTTAAAGAACAGATACTTGGATATATATTTCTGAGCTCTCAATGCTTAGATGACTTTCAGATTTTACCATTGGACTGTTAGGAATTCCAGGACTTTTTCCAGTCTTGAAGCAGATATATATGATGAAAGCAGACTGTTTGGCCCAGGATCCAGTGGAACAAAAGTGAATTATATGTGACTAAACAAACTGATAAAGGAAATTAAATTGTGGTTATTTATTTGAAATTTAGTTGGCATGATTTTTAATGTTCCATTTTTTAATGCATATATGAGTAAGTTCTTTCTGTTTGTTCTTAAAATATCACTATGTCCCAGTTTAGTAAATCTTGCTTTTTAAAACTGAAATAAATATTTTAATGGTAGCTGGTTCTCACTGACCCTTCAGAATTCAGAAATAGTTCTATACTTAGTGTTCTTCCTTTAATAGCCATAATATTATTTGCAAAGGTTCAGTAAAAATCTGTCCTCCTTTTTACTACAATATAATTAGACAAATTGTGCAACTGAATCCATACCTGTAGTGTCATATCTGAGAATAAATCTTACTTATTCAGGTATGACATGCCCACCATTAATAAATAAGGTTTAGTTTTGTATGAGGAGCCGAGGTTATCCACTGTGTATTCCTTCTCAGAAAACCACTTGGTAAAAGACTCCAATCAAACACAAAATGAACCATATCAGAAAGTAAAATAAGGGAAGATGAAGAGAGAAAACAGGGTGAATCAATTTAAATTATCCATTAAATAGAAAGTGATAAGTTTTCTGGTAGAGCATAATGTAAGAGCTGAATCCGGATTCTGAACTGGAAGGAACCTACTACAAGAAAAGTCTAATAGTCTAGGCTAAAAAAGTACAAAAATGTAGCAAACTATCTCAGCAAAAGCAAGAATTGGCTTGGAGCGGGCAGAGTAAAAGTATTCCCAGTGTCTCATGGGGCAGGTGGAGGGAACATGAAGTAGTCTAAAAGTATCATTTTATTCAGAAGGAGAATGTTTATGAGGGAAACATTTGGTATTTTATTTCAAATATCAGTAGAGACAAAAATGCATCTGATTATGAAAGCAGGTAAATGGAAGGTATCTCAAATTAATAAAGGAAAAAGTGGAATAAGTAGTAATTTGATTTTACCAGAAAAAATGGGAAAAGGAAGCAACTTTAATGAAAAATTAGTAATCTTTTCATTTATTTTATAATTTTATGCCTCTTCTTACAAAAGTTTTTGAAATCACTTTCACTGTTTATGTGCCCATAGAATATGACAGGGATCATAATGTTCTTAAATGTTTCCACATTAACAACATACATAGCCTTATGCATTTTAGGTTATGAATAATGCAATATCCTGTACTGAAGTAAGTATTCAAGACCACTATTTAAGGGCAGGCAAGGTTGACATATTGTTGCTTCTTTCAAGCTTATTAAGAAATTTTAAAGTGGAAAGTTCACGAGCAGTGGGCATTCTGTAACCAATGATAGTAATATTTTTCACCCCTTGTTTTTTCCCTTTAATTGAATATATTTTTAAAAATCATGTCCATCTTGGTGACTGCATGCTAAACACAATCTGAAAGTTAATAGGCACTTTATATTTTGATTGAATGATTGATAGACTGAACCAATGAATAAAACAATTCATTCACACTAAAATATTAGAGACAGTGTGTTAGTGGGACTCTATGTTGAGAAATCTGTATTTTAAAGCAGATTAGTAGGTATCACAAAGAGGAGAAAGGGGAGTGGTAGATATTTTGCAACATTTCTGTGGAAGGACTAGCTGTGAATTCTCTGATTACACCAGCCTGACAAATGTCTAAACTTTCTATGCCCTGCTATTCTTTCTACATTTTGGAGCTCCAGAATACTTGTCAGGTTTCTGTGGGTGTCTTCAAAGTATTCATCAACTATTTATATCCCTATGACTTGGGGGAAAAAAAAATCAGTGGCCCCTTCCTAATCTTGACAGGGAAATCACTAGTTTGCATGCAAAGAAGCCTCCAGGTTCATAGACCTTTGGTTTTGGGAATCAAAACCTGGTACAACCACACAGAGCTTTATTATTTGGCTGTGTTCATTAAAGTAATTTACCCATTTGACCTCGTTAGCATAATTTTTAAGATTCCAGGAAACTCTTGCCCAGAAAGAGAAAGTTGCAAGTAACTTTATTATTTCAGGAACATTCCCCAAATCCACTCATCTGAACACTAGACTATTCAATGTACCCTCATCAGAATAAATATTCCTTTTCTGAATGATGGATAACATCAAATGATGGTTTATTCCTCAAGATTCACTTTGAAACCCTTGCCTTGTTGTGTTCACCAATCCTAAACTATTACATCAAAAGTCTGACTTATCCTAATCAAACTCCCCTCTCCACCTTTTACAAAAAAAAGAAAAAGAAAAAAAAACCCTGCCTAAACCAGACCCTAAAAACCTTATAAATGGCCTATCTTTGCTCTCCTTTCTCTGAAATGCTACCAAGAATCTTTCAAGGAAGTGATCTCCCATACCTTAGTAAGCAATAAACTTAACGTTGCTCTTTTAACAGGTTATTTTGGTGACATTTTCAGGAAGTCAGTATTTGAACATCTAGAAGGAGGAAATTGTGAAGTCTGATGACTTATTCAAGTTATTTAAATAAATGAGTTTACTTTCTGAATGGAATTCTTAAGTTGTTTAATTATGTGATGCTGGTGTGCTGGAACTGACTTGTATCAACTCTCACTGGCTCTCAGAACTGATTTTCAAATAATCAAGTATTTGCAAGTTGTTTGTTAAAATATTGGTAGCTTTAACTGGCCGTGGTAGGAATATTTATAGCATGGAAACTACATCCTGTAGCAAATACTACAGATCAGGGCTTTTTTATTTGGAGAGCTGGTATACCAGCACATCACTAGTTTATTGCTGGGTTAATGTCATATGGGATCCTCAAGGGATCCTTTGCTCATCTTGGGAAATAGGGATGAAAAAATCCCCTCTTTTGAGATAATGAAAGCTTTAAAGCTCAGTTAATATCAGGGATATATGTATGTTTTTCCATTACAAAAATATTGTTATGGGGTGTGGAGTCAAGATGGCGGTGTGGGAAGATGCCGAGTTAGTGTCTCCTCAAAACTAGGGTGCCTGCCAGTTGTTGATGGGGTACCCTGATGCCCAAAGAGATGGGAGGAACCCCCAAATGAACTGGTAGGACATGGGGGGACTGAGGGGGGAGTAGAAGTGGAAGCCAGACAGGATAGGCACCCCTGAGGCTGAGGAGATCAGGAGAGGCAGGCAGGAGGGGCCCTCTGGGAGGAGGGGGAGAGGAGCGGAGGGCGATCGCCCAGCCCGCTCAGGCCTGGAGAGTCTGCTGAGCTCCCAGGCCAGTCCTGCCCTCCAAAGGCCCCTCCAGGCTGCCTGGGTCCTGGGGGCATAGGAGGGAGGCTGAGAGGAGAACAGGAGAGGCAGGCACGAGGAGCCCTCCCAGAGACACTGGAAGAGCAGGAGAGGAGAGGAGGGCGTTTGCCCTCCCCACTCGAGCCCAGGAAGCCTGCTAGGCTCCCAGGTGAGGTCCCCCGCCCTCTGAGACCAGGGGTGGGGGGCATGCCTGGACCCCTTCTGTTCCGTTGAGCCTAAGCCCCACCCCCCACAGTGCCCAGGGCCTTTTCCAGCCCTGTGGGTCCTGAGCATAGGCCCTGCCCACCACCCAAACCTCGCCCTTGCTTAGGCCACACCCTCCACAGCCAAGGCCTTTCCCCCCACTTTTTTTTTTTCTTTTCCCTCCTCCTCTCTTTTACTATTGTGGTACTGTTGTACCTTCCAGTTGTTGATTCATCTATACTTTTATTTTTATATTCTTTCTAACATATCTGTTAGTTTCCTAGTCTAATTTTATTTTTTTACTTTATTATTGTTCTCTCTCTCTCTTTTTTTTAACACCCCACACAGCTTGCAGGATCTTGGTTCACGAGCCAGAGATTGGGCTGAAGCTTCTGTGATGGAGCTTCGAGTCTGAACCACTGGACTAACAGAGAACCTCAGACCCCAGGGAATATTCATTGGAGTGAGGTCTCACAGAGGTCCTCATCTCAGCACTAAGACCCAGCTCTACCCAACAGCCTACAAACTCCAATGTTGGAAGCCTCAGGCCAAACAACTAGTAAGACAGGAACACAATCCCACTCATTAAAAAAAAAAAAAAGAGCAAAAAAATATGTCAAAAGTGAGGGAGCAAGGTAAAAACCTACAGGACCAAATAAATGAAGAGAAAATAGGCAATCTACCTGAAAAAGAATTCAGAGTAATGATAGTAAAGATGATCTAGAATCTCAAGTCAAGATGAGGCACGGATTGAGAAATAGAATGGAGGCACGGATTGAGAAATAGAAATAGAATGGAGGTACGGATTGAGAAAATAGAAGAAATGTTTAACAAAGATTGAGAAGAAATAAAGAATATACAAACAGAGATGAACAGTGCAATAACTGAAATGAAAAATACACTAGAAGGAATCACTAACAGAAAAACTGAGGCAGAAGAGCAAATAAGTGAGCTGGAAGACAAAATGGTGGAAATAACTACTGCAGAGCAGAATAAAGAAAAAGAATGAAAAGAATTGAAGACAATCTCAGAGATCTGTGGGCCAACACTAAACACACCAACATTCGAATTATAGGGGTCCCAGAAGAAGAGAAAAAGAAAGGGTCTGAAAAAATATTTGAAGAGATTATAGTCGAAAACTTCCTTAACATGGGAAAGGAGATAGTCACCCAAGTCCAGGAAGCACAGAGAGTCCCATACAGGATAAACCCTAGGAAAAAGACACCAAGACACATATTAATCAAATTAACAAAAATTAAATTCAAAGAAAAAATATTAAAAGCAGCAAGGGAAAAACAAAAATACTATTACAAAGGAATCCCCATAAGGTTATCAGCTGATTTTTCAGCAGAAACTCTGCAGGCCAAAAGGGAGTGGCAGGATACACTTAAAGTGATGAAAGAGAAAAACCTACAGTCAAGATTACTCTACCCAGCAAGGATCTCATTCAGATTTGATGGAGAAATTCAAAGCTTTTCAGACAAGCAAAAGCTAAGAGAATTCAGCACCACCAAACCAACTTTACAACAAGTGCTAAAGAAACTTCTCTAGGGGGGAAACACAAGAGAAAAAGACCCACAAAAACAAACCCAAAACAATTAAGAAAATGGTAATAGGAACATACATATCAGTAATAACCTTGAATATAAATGGATTAAATGCCCCAACCAAAAGACACAGACTGGCTGAATGGATACAAAAACAAGACCCATAAATATGCTCTCTATAAGAGACCCACTTCAGACCTAGGGCCACATACAGACTGAAAGTGAAGGGATGGAAAAAGATATTCCATGCAAATGGAGATCAAAAGAAAGCTGGAGTAGCAATACTCATATCAGATAAAATAGGCTTTAAAATAAAGAGTTACAAGAGATAAGGAGGGACACTACATAATGATCAAAGGATAAATCCAAGAAGAAGATATAACAACTGTAAATGTTTATGCACTGAACATAGGAGCACCGCAATACATAAGGCAAATGCTAACAACCATGAAAGGAGAAATCGACAGTAACACAATAATAGTAGGGGACTTACACAGGTGGACAGATCATCCAAACAGAAAATAAATAAGGAAGCACAAGCTTTAAATGACACTGTAGACCAGGTAGATTTAATTGATATTTATAGAACATTCTACCCAAAAGTGGCAGAATACACTTTCTTCTCAAGTGCACATGGAACATTCTCCAGGATAGATCACATCTTGGGTCACAAATCAAACATCAGAAAATTTAAGAAAATTGAAATCATATCAAGCACTTTTCTGACCACAACACTATGAGATTGGAAATTAATTACAGGAAAAAAAAAACTAAAAAACACAAATACATGGAGGCTAAACAGTGTGCTGCTAAATAGCCAAGAGATCATCGAATAAATCAAAGAAGAAATAAAAAAATACATAGAAACAAATAACAATGAAAACATGACGACCCAAAACCTATGGGACGCAGCAAAAGCATTTCTAAGAGGGAAGTTTATAGCAATTCAGTCTCACCTCAAGAAAAAAAAAATCTCAAATGAACAATCTAACCCTACACTTAAAACAACTAGAGAAAGAAGAACAAAGAAAACCCAAAGTGAGTAGAAGGAAAGAATCATAGAGATCAGAGCAGAAATAAAAGAAATAGAGATGAAGAAAACAGTAACAAGGATCAATAAAACTAAAAGCTGGTTCCTTGAGAAGATAAACAACATTGATAAACCCTTAGCCAGACTCATCAAGAAAAAAAGGGAGAGGACACAAATCAATGAAATTAGAAATGAAAGAGGAGAAACCACAACTGACACTACAAAAATACAAAGGATTATAAGAGACTACTACAAACAACTGTATGCCAATAAAATGGACAACCATGAAGAAATGGACAAATTCTTGGAAAAGTACAATTTTCCAAGACTGAACCAGGAAGAATTAGAAAATATAAACAGACCTATCACAAGTAATGAAATGAAACCATAATTAAAAATTTTCCAACAAACAAATGTCCAGGACCAGATGGCTTCACAGGAGAATTCTATCAAACATTTAGAGAAGAGTTAACATCGATCCTTCTCAAACTCTTCAAAAACATTGCAGAGGGAGAAACACTCCCAAATTCATGCTACGAAGCCAACATCACCCTGACTCATTAAAACCAGAAAAAGATATCACAAAAAAAGAAAATTATAGACCAATATCACTGATGAACATAGATGCAAAAATCCTCAACAAAATACTAGCAAACAGAATCCAGCAACATATTAAAAGGATCATACACCATGATCAGGTGGTATTTATCCCAGGGATGCAAGGATTCTTCAATATATGCAAATCAATCAATATGATATATGACATTAACAAATTAAGGAATAAAAACCATATGATCATCTCAATAGATGCAGAAAAAGCTTTTGACAAAATTCAACACCCATTTATGATAAAAACTCTCTAGAAAATGGGCATAGAGGGAACCTACCTCAACATAACAAAAGCCGTATATGACAAACACCACAGCAAGCATCATACTCAATGGTGAAAAACTGAAAGTATTTCCACTAAGATCAGGAGCAAGACAAGGATGTCCACTCTCACCACTCTTATTCAACATAGTGTTGGAAGTCCTAGCCACAGTAATCAGAGAAGAAAAAGAAATAAAAGGAATACAAATTGGAAAAGAAGTAGTAAAACTGTAACTGTTTGCAGATGATATGATACTATACATAGAAAATCCTAAAGATGCCACCAGAAAACTACTAGAGGTGATCAATGAATTTGGTAAAGTTGCAGGATACAAAATTAATGCACAGAAATCTCTGGCATTCCTATACACCACCAACAAAAACTCAGAAAGAGAAATTAAGGAAACAATCCCATTTACCATCACAACAAAAAGAATACAATACCTAGGAATAAATTTGCCTAAGGTAGCGAAAGACTTGTACTCAGAAAGCTATAAAACACTGATGAAAGAAATTAAAGATGACACAAACAGTTGGAGAGATATACCATGTTCTTGGATTGGAAGAATCAATATTGTGAAAATGACTGTACTACCCAAAGCAATCTACAAATTCAATGCAATCCTTATCAAACTACCAATGGCATTCTTCACACAATTAGAATAAAAAATTTTACAATTCGTATGGAAACACAAAGGACCCTGAATAGCCAAAGCAATCTTGAGAAAGAAAAACGGAACTTTGTACCACAAAGCTATAGTAATCAAGAAAGTATGGTACTGGCACAAAAAAAGAAATATAGATCAATGGTACAGGATAGAATGCCCAGAGATAAACCCACGCACATATGGTCACCTAATTTATGACAAAGGAGTCAAGAACATACAATGGAGAAAAGACAGCCTCTTCAATACGTGGTGCTGGGAGAACTGGACAGCTCCATGTAAAAGAATGAGATTAGAACACTACTTAACACCATACACAAAAATAAACTCCACTATTAAAAAACAAAACCAAGTTCCAGATCCAAAATAATGAACCTGCCGGTAACTATTTTTCTCATGGTTCTAGCTTCCACTCCACTTATTTTTTAAATTTTACATTTGCACCTTTTCAAGAATGAGTAACAATTTTTATTTGATTAATATCTGTGAGAACTGGACTTAACTTTCTTCATATTAATTAAAAAAACAAAGCAAAACCACACACACCCTAATCAAACTCAGAGAAAATACACATTTGTTCAGTTGTGGAAGATACTGTTAATTTTACTTTAAAATGAAAATGGGGTGTTTCTCTATTTTATTGTTTTCAGTAAAATTTCTTAAGTGTTTTGAAAAAAAACTCCAAATGGCTTAAAGACCTAAATATAAGACCAGACACTATAAAACTCTTAGAGGAAAACATAGGAAAACACTCTTTGACATAAACCACAGCAAGATCTTTTTTGGCCCACCTCCTAGAGTAAAGGAAATGAAAACAAAAATAAAAACATGGGACTTAAAAGCTTTTGCACAGCAAAGCAAAGTATAAACAATACAAAAAGAGAACCCTCAGAATGGGAGAAAGTATTTGCAAATGAAACAGCAGACAAAGGATTAATCTCCAACATATACAAACAACTCATGGAGCTCAATATCAAAAAAACAAACAATCCAATTAAAAAACGGGCAGAAGACCTAAATAGACATTTCACCAAGGAAGACATACAGATGGCCAAGAGACACATGAAAAGTTGCTCAACATCACTAATTATTAGAGAAATGCAAATCAAAACTACAATGAGATATCACCTCACACCTGTCAGAATGGCCATTATCAAAAAATCTAGAAACAATAAATGCTGGAAAGGGAGTGGTGAAAAGGGAACCCACCTGCACTGTTGGTAGGAATGTAAATTGATACAGCCACTATGGAGAACAGTACGGAGGTCCCTTAAAAAACTAAAAATAGAACTACCATATGGCCCAGCAATCCCACTACTGGGCATATACCCTGAGAAAACCATAATTCAAAAAGAGTCATGGACCACAATGTTCATTGCAGCTCTATTTACAGTAGCCAGGACATGGAAGCAACCTAAGTGTCCATTGACAGATGAATGGGTAAAGAAGATGTGGCACATATATACAGTGGAATATTACTCAGCGATAAAAAGAAATGAAATTGAGTTATTTGTAGTAAGGTGGATGGACCTAGAGTCTCTCATACAGAGTGAAGTAAGTCAGAAAGAGAAAAACAAATACCATATGCTAACACATATATATGGAATCTAAAAAAAAAAAATGGTACTGATGAATATAGTTGCAGGGCAGGAATAAAGACATAGACATAGAGAACGGACTTGAGGACACGGGGTGGGAGGGGGAAGCTGGGGCGAAGTGAGAGTAACCTCAACATATATATACTACCAAACATAAAATAGATAGCTAGTGGGAAGCAGCAGCATAGTCCAGGGAGATCAGCTAGGTGCTTTGTGACCACCTGGAGGGGTGGGATAAGGAGGGTGGGAGGGAGGCTCAAGAGGGAGGAGAAATGGGGACATGTATATGCATATGGCTGATTCACTTTGTTGTGCAACAGAAACTAACACAGTATTGTGAAGCAATTATACTCCGATAAAGATCTATTAAAAAATATTGTTATGGAGAATAATACATGTACCAACAGAATTTATTGTTTCACATCTCTGGTAGCTATTTTCCTAAGTCCCTTACTTTTACTTTACTATAGATAAAATTATAAGTGGGTGCACTGAGTGTATAAAAAGTTCTACAGTTAGGAGTTTCAAGTTACTTAATATCTTGCAGAAAATCAGCTTTGAAGGAGCAAATATATAAGGGTATACCCAAGTGGAAAAGGAATGCTCAGTTCTATTTCAAGGGGCTGACTTCCCTCACTGTCCCAGATCTACAGGTCTTCACCTCAGCTTCCTGAGTCATTCCCTCTGCTCTTGATTCTTCAGCGAGGGCAAAATATCTGTCAGTTGAAGCAGGTTGGAACTTAAAAAAAACCTTTTACTAATAACATTAATTAGAAAAGCAACAACAAAGTAAATAAGATATAAAAGCGTGGTCATACGTGGTGCACATAATTCTTAAAATCAACCGTTTCTTTCCTCTTTGCCACATTTCTCCTCCCCTTTTTTCTTTATGTTTGTTCTCTGATTTGAGGAAAGGGCTGGAGTGAGAATTGGTTAGATTCTTCCTTGCTGGTGAATGCTGGATAGTAAATAAATAGATGTGTGAAGTTGCATGTATTTTATTATTACACATATTTATTCCCTTGGCTACATTGATCTTTTCTCTGGGAACATACTGACTAAAGGAATAGGTGACAACAACAGCCAGGAGAGCCATGTAACTCTGTCTTTGTTTGTTTGTCTTTCTTATTTTCTTTTTGTTGTAAGGTATTGAGTTATTGGAATGAGGTCAACACTAAACCCTGGGGGAATTTGATTGATAAAGGTCTTAAAATTCAAACATAGTTATGGTGCCTATAACTCTCCTCAAGCTCGGCAGCAGAATGAAGCAACTTCTCTTTCACCGTGTGGGTTAAAAAATGAATAAACAAACAACAACCTCTGAGATCCCTGGGTAGGTGCTCATTTGTAGTACTTTTCTTCACATGGATCCTTGGGTTTCTAATTGAGTGAGAGGGAGAGAGCTGAGAAAACAGAGAATACTCGGTGCTTATTTGTAGAAGCTTATAAAATCATAGAACGTAAAGGGACCTTTGGGTAAACAACACTAACACCCCAAACTTACGGAAAAGGAACAGGAGTGAAGTTGCAACCTTAATGTCACATTGTTAGTGGTAGAATCAGATACAGCAAGTGAGTGGACTCCAGACTTATGCTGGTTTTTGGCAGTAATGACTAATGTGATGTTGGGTTTATATATATATATTTAAACTTTTCCATTTCCCTCTTCCTATCTCTCTGCCTTACTTCCCCCCCACTCCTTTTTAAAAAGATTTTTTATATAGCAGGTTCTTATTAGTTATCTATTTTATACATCTTAGTGTGTATATGTCAATCCGAATCACCCACTTCATCTCACCACCACCCCCCTCCCCCGCTTCCCCCCCTTTGTGTCCATACTCCCCCCTTTTTCCTGTTTCTTCCATTGCCTTTCAAATATGTGCAAGTCTCACAATGAAAAGGAACAACGTTTAGAAATGAACAACATAACTTCAGATTTCCCCCCTTATATTTCAAGGGTCATTGGTGAGCAATTTAACAATCCACATTGGAGTCTAGCATGAATTTCCATGTGTAGACATCCAAGTCACAAATAAAGGTAATGGAAGAGTGGAATTTTTTTTCAACAGATTTTCAAAACTGGCTTCCAACAGGTGACACCCACCACATACGGATTTCTTAGGCAGTCTGGAAAGACACAGCCTGCTGAATTAATTTACTGCTCCCCAATCTGTGGTCTTAAAAAGTATTTAGCCATATTTTTCCTGTGGGCAAACTCTGCGTGGAAACCTTCTTTTGGAATTAGCCACATTCCCTCTTTCTGGTCACTAGAGTATCATTCAGTTAATTGCTTCTTTAGAGATCCTTAGTGGCTGGAAAGAATTAATGAAGTTACTAGGTAATTTCTGCACTGTGAGAATCTGGCTATAATTTGTTAAAAAGAAGACACTCCATACTGCAAGCATTTCCAAACAGTAATTCTGTTTTTAGGTTTGTTCATTCATCCAGCAAACATTTGTTGAGTACCTACTCTAGGTAGGCTAGTTATTAGGCAGTGGGAAGGGGGTGTGGGACAAGATGAACAAAAGCAGTCCCTGACACCAAAAAATAAGTCTTGTGAGAGAATAGCCAGTAACCTTTAAATGTAGTGTGATATAGCCTCATAAGAGACGTGCACAGGATTACCTAAGTAGATCGGGCTGTGGTGGTGGTGGTGTCTGTGAGTGGCAGAAGCAACAATGATGGTGGTGGTAGCAGTGGTGGGTGGTGTTGAGGGATGCAGTGGGGATCACAGAAAGCTTCTTGAAGAAGGTAATTGCTGAGTTGAGGTCTGAAGGATAAATAGAAATTAGCAAACTGAAGGAGGAGCATATTCCCTTATTCCTGCCCCTAAGTGCCTCAAACATATATGCAATGCATTTTAATTCAAAATTCCAATTTAGTTAACGTGAGCACAATTTTGAGAGGTTCTTCAAGTTCTCACCTTACAGTTTGGCTTGGCTTTCCCGATGTGTGATACACATCTCATGTATGCATCATCACAACTCCCCACACATTTGTAACCTATTCCATTGGTGAATGTATTACATGCCATCATTTTTGGCCCTGTGTCAGTGTTTGATTCAAAGCAATACCTTCTCCATCGCCTTTACTCTAGCAAGAAGTATGCCATGCATCATCAGACTGCCTGGTAATATTGACACTTTTATGTATCCCTGAGAAATAATTTCTGCAGCTGAAAGGCCAAAAAGTTTGTAGAGTAGGATTTTGGAGAAATAAGCAAAATGAAGACAACCTGTTAAATTCTCTAGTGTTGATACACTTTACAAAAAATGGCATTCTGGGAACTAAGGTCACTGAGGTGAGAAAAATGAGGCATGAGGCTGTCACATAAATCTCATCTGTGTCCTATAATTTTTAATCTGCTCCAGATCAGTAGGGGTTTTGAATGCCTGGCCAGCAGGAATGGGGCATTCAAGATATTCCTCAAGGGACCCTCTGAAGAAATACAGGTTATTTTATATCTTTCTTGCTATGGGGACCAAGAAACAATGAGGTCCCTCTTGATACCCCAGGACATATTGTACTCTTCTTAATATACCCACACGTCTATTTCTAGTCTACTGAGCCGTTGTTTTCATTTTAGCTCTCACCTACATGTTCTCTGTTTCACTAACAAATATTATTCTCTTATAATGGCCTTCCTAAGCATCAGACTTATTTATTTATTTATCTTCCACAAAATTTATTGGTGGTAGAAAACATTACCTATTTTTAGTACTGGCTTGAATTGAAATGATGAATAATCAGACAAGTTGTGGTGTAGTGCTTTCAAATATTGATAGCTATTATTTAGTAAGTGCTTACTCTATGCCAGGTATTGTATGTATTGATTGTCATGTATCTGTAACACCCCTATCAGGTGGGTATTATCGTTTTACAAATAAACATATATGTTCATAAAGGTAAAGGAGTTTTCAAAGATAACATACTAGAAAATAGGAAAAGTGGAATTTAAACTCAGAGCTAATGTTCCTCCTGTCATATTGAATAGATTTCAATCTTTTATAGATGTACATGACTAGAAATTTTTTAATCAGCCTTCACTGTACTTGAACTATGGGTGCTCTCTAATTATGAAACAGATACATTGGATCTTATTAAGATATTGAGACATAGGGCCTTTAGAATAGAAAGTCTGAAAAGAGTAATGCAGGAAACTTAGTAGTGGAGAGGAGGAGAATTTCACAGAGAAATGGAACTTTAACTAAAACCTCAAAGATATATGGGGCATATAGAAGAGAGAGGGGAGGATGTTTTAGGAAGTGGGATATTAGTTTGAGGAAATGTTACAGATGAGGATATACATAAAGAGTGATGATAATCTGACTTTTCAATGTGATTGTTGTCTAAGACCTGGGCAGGACCAGAATGGAAGTCAGGGCAGGTGAGTGAGTATTTATTGGTCAATGAGGAAATGGCACTGGATACTGAGATTGTACTTACTTCAGAAAGAATAAGAATCAGAGAATTTCCTTGTTATGATTGCATTTCAACTGCACGTTCCCAAATCTCTATATGCAATAACACCAATAATGATCAGTACTTTTGGAAGGCAAAGTTCTATGACCTTCATCAGAGGACTGATGTATGAATACTTTAAAAATATATATTTAATTAATTCATTAATTTATTATTCTTGGCTGCATTGGGTCTTAGTTGCATCACTCACGCTCTTCGTTGCAGCATGAGGGCTTCTCTCTAGTTGAGGTACACAGGCTCAGTAGTTGTGGCGCGTGAGCTTAGTTGCCCCATGGCATGTGGGATCTTAGTTCCCAGACCAGGGATCGAACCTGTGCCCCCCGCATTGGAAGCGGATTCTTTACCACTCGACCACCAGGGAAGTCCCTGAAAACATTTTTAACTATTACCCCTTCCCTTGTCTTTAGAAAAGCATCTAATGCCCCAAGGTTCTTCTACCAGAAATCCTTCAAGGCATGAAGTTAAGAAATGAAAAATGCAACAGGTCTGACATTGGTATGGTCTCTATGGGAAATGGTAAATCAACTAATGATTTCCAGAACTTTTGCAAGCTTCTAATAGAATTTTCACTTTCATTATTTCTTGGAAATAATGTTTTTTGTTATTGTTTGTTTATCTTTCAAGTTCAGAGCAAGGAATGAACAAAGATAATTTGATGAGATGGGGCAGTTTGGAGACAGTTAAGTGGGGAGAGAGAAAGCAGGACTGATGACTCAGGCCTGAGGTAGTTGAGTGTACATCAAGGGATTCTATAATGTCACATGCTTCTCTAGGAAACCGTGTCACCTCAACAGAAAGCAGCAAGGCCACTATTCAGCTGGTATGCTGCAGTTCTACATACCAATTAGCACCAATTTCTGATTGGTTGGGTACCTTTCCAATAAGCGGGACCCATGCTGTACTTACTGTTAAGTATTTTGAACATCCACCCTGGGAACAGGGCCAGCTGTACTGTTTTGCACAGGGCCCTGTGCAGAATGAAAATGTGAGACCCCTTTTTCAAAAAGCAAGAAAAAGGGCTATTAAACATGCCAAAATATAAAGCTTTGTTCTTCCGTCTGTGGTCTCTATCTTGACTTGTCATGATAGGTTTTTTTTTTTTTTTTTTTTTTTTTTGCGGCACGCGGGCCTCTCACTAATGTGGCCTCTCCCGTTGCGGAGCGCAGGCTCTGGACGCTCAGGCTCAGCGGCCATGGCTCACGGGCCTAGCCGCTCCGCAGCATGTGGGATCCTCCCGGACCGGGGCACGAACCCGTGTCCCCTGCATCGGCAGGCAGACTCCCAACCACTGCGCCACCAGGGAAGCCCCATCATGATATATTTTAACTTACTATTTAATGTCATTCTACCTTTAGATAAATTAAAAATTTAATACGTAAATAAAATTGTTAAGAATTTCTAGATGGTGACAGGAGAGCATTAAACCGAGTGAGGGGCCCATCTGAGTGTGGGACTTCGCAAACACATGTCCGTGAAGCTAGCCTTGTTTAGAAAGCAGTAGTCTAGAACTTTAGCAGCACCAGAATGAGCATTTGGTGATAGTGATTTCTTGTGGGTTAAAGAAAGAACTGAGGTGTAGCTTAACAGAAAAAGTCATGTTAGCAAGACACAGGAATAGAACATTGAAAATGTGGATTCATAGTTGCACATGTGAAAAAGACCTGGAAGCTTCAGTATAATAATTACAGCAAATACTATGTGAATCAGCAGCATGAAGTAGCTGGAATAAGATAGCTAATTTGCTATTGAGCTACATAAATAGAAGTATAATATCTAGGACAAGGATGGCAATAATGAAATCCAATTCTGTACTCTTCAGACCACACCTGTGGTATTGTCTTCAGCTCTTTGCATCACATTTTAAAAGTGATATAAACAAATGAGACTATGATTAGTGGAACTGTGTAGGAAGAATGCAGGGACTCACAACAATGTAATCTAAGGAGCAGTGAGAAAATGGGGCTCTTCAGTTTTGCAGAAAGTAAAACTTGGTAGAGGAGAAGGGGTGAAATGAAAGGTGCTTCTGGATATTTGAAGAGCTTTCAAGCAGAAGAGGAATTAGATTAATTTAACAATGGGGTGAAACTAGAGCCAATGGTGACTACTAGAAGGGACGAGATTTCAGCTCAGTGTTAGAAGGAACTCTGAATTGTAAGAGCTTTTAAAAGAAAAAAGGAACTGCTTTGGGAAGTAATGAATTTCCTGTTGCTGGAGCTTGGGTGTGGTGTTATCAAAAAAGGTTAATTTTTGAAGTCAGACAATCGGGTTCACATTCAGGCCTTGACACTTACTATTGACACTTACTAGTATAACTTGGTACACTGCCTAATGTCTCCTAGCTTCAGTGGCTGATGGAGGAGATGTCTAACTTTTCTAGACGGCGTGCTTGGAGTATTAGAGAAAATCAATGTAAATCCCTTGATATATCTTCAAATGTCATGCTCACAAGGTACGGAATGTGCATCACAGGAAATATATATCATTTGACACATGCACAAGAACATATTTCTGGCTAGTGAAGGAGCTTACTTTGACCTAGATCTCAAGATGTCCGTCTGAAAACCTTTTAAAAAAGGAACTTACTTAACATAGTTCTTATCAAACTTTTCCCTTAACTTCTTATATCATAGAAACTAAGATCATAAGAACCTGCCTAATAAATATTCTTAGAGTTTTCCTAGTGAAGTCTCAGTTTTTACATGGGGTTATAAATATGGCATTGCAAATTGTGATAGTCAAAATGAAACATTTTAAAGTAAGTGGAATTTAATCTATTGCAATTCTTGTATAAAATATCTATATTCTCATCTTATCCTCTGATCTCTGTTTCTCTGAAGCATCTTTTAAAAATCAAGGTGTTTTTCTGGACGGGGGCAAATGTATAATTAAAGGATTATGGGGATCAATACTCTCACAGCCAGCCAAGTTGGATAAGATAAATTCCATTTTATAGCTGGAAAAACTGAGGCTATACCAGCGGTAAAACTTATTGTGCTCGTTCCACATGTCAAGTGTTGTGTCAGACACTTTATTTCATGCAGTACTAGTGACAACCCCAACTGAAGCAAGCATTATTATCTTTAGTCATAGGTGAAGCACCGAGGACAGAGGACAGAGACCATGCCTCTCTTATTAACTGCACTCACCCTGGGACCCAGCATAATACCTGGCATACTAGGCATACAAGAAATATGTGTTGAATTAATGGCTAGTTGAAAGAACAAATGGAAACATGGAATCTCAGAAAGAACAAGTAAACGGACTGAGGTCATAAAGCTTTGTAAGTGGTGGAGGTCGGCTCAGACTCAGGTCATTGTGCTTGCCCTCTTCAAAGACTTGCGGAATCTACCTGTGATGACTATTGATTTCCAGGCACTGTATCAAGTGTGTAGGTGGTAATATGCATTTTCATACTGTAAGACCACTGAATATCTGGTAATTGACATTGGGTAAACCTGAGATAAATTATTTTTATGGATTTTTATCCTCTCTAGGTGTATTGTTTTATTTGCATTTTAGGAAGCTTGTTTTATACATGTTGATTCCACTATTTTTGCTATCTCAGATACTGTTAAAAGTAACACAACAGGCCCCAAATGGAGTCACTTATGCCAAGCCACACATCACCAAACCCAGACTTAATTATAGTTTCAGCTCTCCCAGAAATGGAATCTTAAACCAGTAAATCAGAAATTGCCTGATCAACACCTGCCATCCCCTAAAGGAAAGTAACCTTGCAGGGACCAATCCTTTTTTTTTGCCTTGTATAACTTCCTTATTCCTAATCCCTTCTGCCTGTTAAAGTCTTTTATTTTGTACAACTCTTCAGAGCTCCTTCCTATCTGCTAGACTGGATGCTGCCCGATTTGTGAATCGTTGAATAAAGCTTTAAATTGTTGAATAAGATCTTTAAAGTTGAATTTTTTTTTAACAGATGCTGTTTTTAGAATAGCCCCTTTTCTCTGATTATGAAAACAATACATGGGGGACAGAATTAAATTATGTAGACCTGGATTTGAATTCAGACTCTACCATATATCAGCTAAGTGATCCTTGGCAAGTTACCTAATGGGGTTAATACTTCCTACATAGGTTCTTTTTTTTTTTTTCAGTACACGGGCCTCTCACTGTTGTGGCCTCTCCCGCTGCGGAGCACAGGCTCCGGACGCGCAGGCTCAGCGGCCATGGCTCACGGGCCCAGCCGCTCCGCGGCACGTGGGATCTTCCCAGACCGGGGCAAGAACCTGTATCCCCTGCATCGGCAGGCAGACTCTTAACCACTGCGCCACCAGGGAAGCCCCTACATAGGTTCTTTATTCCCTCTTTCAGTCAGAATTATATAAAATAACATGTGCAATTTTCTTGGCATAGTGTCATGTATGTTATAAGCATTAAACTCATATTAAACCACTAATGATAAAATACTAACAATATATGCTCACTGTAGAAAACTTGTAAAACACAAAAATATTGAAAAGAAAGTAATAAAGCACTCATAATTGCATCCTCAAAGATGACCACAGTCAGCGTTTTGTTGTGTTTTCCTCTAAAATATTTTCTTTTCTTCTAAAAATGTTATGTACATTTTTAAATGGTTGAGATAGCACTGCATATATAATTTTGTGAACAGCTGTTTTTGTTTTTACCTCAGCAGGAGACTGATTTGGTTAAGAGCTAAACGGTGAAAAAAGTCAGGTGTGCCTTCCACACTAGAGCATTTTGATGGTATGTTCCTAGACCCTAAATGCGCACTTCTTCGTCTTTTAAATTACTTTTCTGCTCAAGGAGTGATGAAGCTGAAGAGTTGCTTGCCAGGATATCTGGGAAGCCGTAATTACTCTGCTCTCTAATTGAAGAATAAACATCCAGTTTTTACTTTGTGCTTTTTCCAGGACTGCGCTAATCAGGATGCTGGATCTTTGCGCTCTCAGATAATTAGTGATGAACATTTCGCTCTGGTTGTTCAGTAACCTTCCCTTTCTTTTTCAATGCCTTCTCATTAGTAATCAAAAGAGAAATTGCATCAAAAAAGCTGAATGTAAGTTTATATGGCTCAAATGTCATCACTGGTTTGTGAATTACTCAAGAACCTGGGAGTATTTAATTTGGAAACCAGATGTGCTTATAATGATGAGAAAGGGATTGCCTTTTACAAGGGATGCACTCAGTTCAAGGGACTGATGGTGAAAAGGTCATGGGCTGCTTTCTTCCTGGCTGTTTGCATTTCTCAGAGTGACGGAAGCAGGATTTAGCTAAGTTCAGGGACTGTGAGGGATTGATGAACTGCTACTTTTGGCTCTCACCTCATCTAGGGAAGACACTGTCATGTCAAAATTACTTTTACTATTTTCAGGAGAGAGAGGAATGGAGATCCAAGGCAGCCACTGAATTCTCAAAGCAAAAATACTATGAACTATAACTATCCTAGAAAGTAAAATAAGACACAGTTTTAAGTATAAAGAATTGGCCATGAGTTTTCTGTATATTCTAGCTGTGCCAAAAGCTATATTCCTGACTGGAGTAGATTTTTAGAATTATCATCACCACCATCATTATTTTCATCATCATCATCATCATCATTGTCGTCATCATCATCATCATATTTAATAATATGAGTGAGTAGGGGAGTTACATCACATTTTGGAAATCCTCGGGATACTGAGGATGTTCTTCTTTAAACTCAGGTGCATCTTTTAAAGTGCCTATGTTAGACTTGATCTGCATATTGGATTTCTGGATTTCTGACAACTGATTTTTCTGAGTAAGGATTTTTCTGACTTGATTTTCTGTTAAGCTGGTAGATATGGCATGTTGTGGGTTGAACTGTACCCCCCAAAAGATATTTTCAAATCCACACCTCCTGTATCTGAAATTGATCTTATTTGGAAATAGGGTCATTATAGATGTAATCAAGTTAAGATGAAATCATACTGGACTGGGGCGGGAGCAGGGTGCTAAATCCCATGAGTGGTGTCCTTACAAGAATGCATGTGAAGATACAAGAGAGACATACACGGGAGAACTCCATGTGAAGACAGAGGCAGAGATTGGAGTGATGCAGCAGCAAGCCAACGAATGTCAAGGATTGCCAGGAGTCACCAGAAGCTAGAAGAGGCAAGGAAGGCTCCTTTCCTAGAGGCTCCAGAGGGAGCGTCTTAGACATGCATGTTTCAGAATGGTGAGCAAATACACTAAGTTTGTGGTTATTTGTTACTGTAGCCCTAGAAAACTAATACATAGTATGGATGAAGTTGACCTCCATCTATACTAAAGAGCCCCTTTTCAGGAGGACTAGAGCACTTTTATATTCTCAGACTGAGTTTTATACTGCTTCTTATTCTTCACTGCCTACCACAGTAGAAAATGGAGAAATAGGGTGTTTTTATAGTTCAGAGGGACTCACGGACACACGTATCATCTTAGGTTGGGTTTCCCCAGAAGCAGACACTGAGACAAGGATTTGTGTGAAAGTAGTTTCTTTGGAGATGATCCAAGGAAGGACTGACAAGGGAGTGGGGACATGAGATAAGCAAGGAAGCAAGTATAAGGTGAGTCGATCAATTTACCACTGGGATGTAATTGTATTGGCAAGCTCTGGGGTAGAATGTAGAACACCCCTCAGAATACCCCCCTGGAGGAGGGGAGTTGGCAGATAAATACCTCTCTTTTTGCCACAGATGATGCTCTTTTATTTGCTTCAAGAATTTTCTTCCTGTATATGTCCTTAGAGTACATGGTTTGCATTCTTAGAGTTTGCTTTTTACCTCTGCGAGGTTCACCTCTTAATCTTCATAGTTGAATTCCAAAATCATAATGGGAAGGACTTTTTAAGCATAAAAACAAATCAAATTGTATGTAGTCTTAAGCTTCTTTCCGTGAAAATGCTGGACCCTTCTAGCCTGTCACTTTTTGTGCATCATTCTGGAGGAAGTTTTCCTCCTAGATGTGTCTCTTCATCACGGGCTGCGCACAGTGCCCAGGAAAGAATAGATTTGCAAAAGGTAACACTGAGGTCAAATTTCCACCTACCCTGAGTCTGCTTAAAGCATAGTAGTGTAACTCCTTTGAGTATGTGAACTTATAAACAACTGTATAGCTGTGGAAGCCTGTTTAGTTGATCTTTTTAAAAAAGAAAATTTTCAGTCTTATTCGTAGTTGTGGAGTCAGAATGTGTGCTTTAGAAATGTAGTTTTTTTTTTTTTTACATCTTTATTGGAGTATAATTGCTTTACAATGGTGTGTTAGTTTCTGCTTTATAACAAAGTGAATCAGTTATACATATACATATGTTCCGATATCTCTTCCCTCTTGCGTCTCCCTCTCTCCCACCCTCCCTATCCCACCCCTCCAGGCGGTCACAATGCACCGAGCTGATATCCCTGTGCTATGCAGCTGCTTCCCACTAGCTATCTACCTTACGTTTGGTAGTGTATATATGTCCATGCCTCTCTCTTGCTTTGTCACAGCTTACCCTTCCCCCTCCCCATGTCCTCAAGTTCATTCTCTAGTAGGTCTGTGTCTTTATTCCTGTCTTAGCCCTAGGTTCTTCATGACATTTTTTTCCCTTAAATTCCATATATATATGTTAGCATATGGTATTTGTCTTGCTCTTTCTGACTTACTTCACTCTGTATGACAGACTCTAGGTCTATCCACCTCATTACAAATAGCTCAATTTCGTTTCTTTTCATGGCTGAGTAATATTCCATTGTATATCTGTGCCACATCTTCTTTATCCATTCATCCAATGATGGGCACTTAGGTTGCTTCCATCGCAGGGCTGTTGTAAATAGAGCTGCAATGAACATTGTGGTACATGACTCTTTTTGAATTATGGTTTTCTCAGGGTATATGCCCAGTAGTGGGATTGCTGGGTAATATGGTAGTTCTATTCGTAGTTTTTTAAGGGACCTCCATACTGTTCTCCATAGTGGCTGTACCAATTCACATTCCCACCATCAGTGCAGGAGTGTTCCCTTTTCTCCACATCCTCTCCAGCATTTATTGTTTCTAGATTTTTTGATGATGGCCATTCTGACAGGTGTGAGGTGATACCTCATTGTAGTTTTGCTTTGCATTTCTCTAATGATTAATGATGTTGAGCATTTTTTCATGTGTTTGTTGGCAGTCTGTATATCTTCTTTGGAGAAATGTCTATTTAGGTCTTCTGCCCATTTTTGGATTGGGTTGTTTGTTTTTTTGTTTTTGAGCTGCATGAGATGCTTATAAATTTTGAAGATTAATCCTTTGTCAGTTGCTTCATTTGCAAATATTTTCTCCCATTCTGAGGGTTGTCTTTTGGTCTTGTTTATGGTTTCCTTTGCTGTGCAAAAGCTTTAAAGTTTCATTAGGTCCCATTTGTTTATTTTTGTTTTTATTTCCATTTCTCTAGGAGGTGGGTCAAAAAGGACCTTGCTGTGATTTATGTCATAGAGTGTTCTGCCTATGTTTTCCTCTAAGAGTTTGACAATTTCTGGCCTTACATTTAGGTCTTTAATCCATTTTGAGCTTATTTTTGTGTATGGTATTAGGGAGTGATCTAATCTCATACTTTTACATGTAACTGTCCAGTTTTCCTAGCACTACTTATTAAAGAGGCTGTCCTTTCTCCGTTGTACATTACTGCCACCTTTATCAAAGATAAGGTGACCATATGTGCATGGGTCTATCTCTGGGCTTTCTATCCTGTTCCAATGATCTATCTTTCTGTTTTTGTGCCACTGCCATACTGTCTTGATGACTGTAGCTTTGTAGTATAGTCTGAAGTCAGGGAGCCTGATTCCTCCAGACCGTTTTTCGTTCTCAAGATTGCTTTGGCTATTAGGGGTCTTTTGTGTTTCCATACAAATTGTGAAATTTTTTTGTTCTAGTTCTGTGAAAAATGCCAGTGGTAGTTCGACAGGGATTGCATTGAATCTGTAGATTGCTTTCGGTAGTAGAGTCATTTTCACAATGTTGATTCTTTCAATCCAAGAACATGGTATATCTCTCCATCTATTTGTATCATCTTTAATTTCTTTCATCAGTGTCTTATAATTTTCCACATACATTTGTCTCCTTAGGTAGGTTTGTTCCTAGATATTTTATTCTTTTTGTTGCAATGGTAAATGGGAGTGTTTTCTTGATTTCACTTTCAGATTTTTCATCATTAGTGTATAGGAATGCAAGAGGTTTCTGTGCATTAATTTTGTATCCTGCAACTTTACCACATTCATTGATTAGCTCTAGTAGTTTTCTGGTAGCATCTTTAGGGTTCTCTATGCATAGTATCATGTCATCTGCAAACAGTGACAGCTTTACTTCTTCTTTTCCGATATGGATTCCTTTTATTTCCTTTTCTTCTCTGATTGCTGTGGCTAAAAGTTCCAAAAGTGTATTGAATAAGAGTGGTGAGAGTGGGCAACCTTGTCTTGTTCCTGATCTTAGTGGAAATGGTTTCACTTTTTCACCATTGAGGATGATGTTGGCTGTGGGCTTGTCATATATGGCCTTTATTATGTTGAGGAAAGTTCCCTCTATGCCTACTTTCTGCAGGGTTTTTATCATAAATGGGTTTTGAATTTTCTCAAAAGCTTTCTCTGCATCTATTGAGATGATCATATGGTTTTTCTCCTTCAATTTGTTAATATGGTGTATCATGTTGATTGATTTGCGTATATTGAAGAATCCTTGCATTCCTGGAAAAAACCCCACTTGATCATGGTGTATGATCCTTTTAATGTGCTGTTGGATTCTGTTTGCTAGTATTTTGTTGAGGATTTTTGCATCTATGTTCATCAGTGATATTGGCCTGTAGTTTTCTTTCTTTGTGACATCCTTGTCTGGTTTTGGTATCAAGGTGATGGTGGCCTCGTAGAATGAATTTGGGAGTGTTCCTCCCTCTGCTATATTTTGGAAGAGTTTGAGAAGGATAGGTGTTAGTTCTTCTCTAAATGTTTGATAGAATTCGCCTGTGAAGCCATCTGGTCCTGGGCTTTTGTTTGTTGGAAGATTTTTAATCACAGTTTCAATTTCAGTGCTTGTGATTTGTCTGTTCATATATTCTGTATCTTCCTGATTCAGTCTTGGCAGGTTGTGCCTTTCTAAGAATTTGTCTATTTCTTCCAGGTTGTTCATTTTGTTGGCATAGAGTTGCTTGTAGTAATATCACATGATCCTTTGTATTTCTGCAGTGTCAGTTGTTACCTCTCCTTTTTCATTTCTAATTCTATTGATTTGAGTCTTCTCCCTTTTTTTCTTGATGAGTCTGGCTAATGGTTTATCAATTTTGTTTATCTTCTCAAGGAACCAGCTTTTAGTTTTATTGATCTTTGCTATCGTTTCCTTCATTTCTTTTTCATTTATTTCTGATCTGATTTTTATGATTTCTTTCCTTCTGCTAACTTTGGGGTTTTTTTGTTCTTCTTTCTCTAATTGCTTTAGGTGCAAGGTTAGGTTGTTTATTCGAGATGTTTCCTGTTTCTTAAGGTAGGATTGTATTGCTATAAACTTCCCTCTTAGAAGTGCTTTTGCTGCATCCCATAGATTTTGGTTCGTTGTGTCTCCATTGTCATTTGTTTCTAGGTATTTTTTGATTTCCTCTTTGATTTCTTCAGTGATCACTTCGTTATTAAGTAGTGTATTGTTTAGCCTCCATGTTTTTGTATTTTTTACAGATCTTTTCCTGTAATTGACATCTAGTCTCATAGCGTTCTGGTTGGAAAAGATACTTGATACAATTTTAATTTTCTTAAGTTTACCAAGGCTTGATTTGTGACCCAAGATATGAACTATCCTGGAGAATGTTCCATGAGCACTTGAGCAAAATGTGTATTCTGTTGTTTTTGGATGGAATGTCCTATAAATATCAATTAAATCCATCTTCTTTAATGTATCATTTAAAGCTTGTGTTTCCTTATTTACTTTCATTTTGGATGATCTGTCCATTGATGATGTGGGGTGTTAAAGTCCCCTACTATGAATGTGTAGTAAGATTTCCCCTTTTATGGCTGTTAGTATTTGCCTTATGTATTGAGGTGCTTCTATGTTGGGTGCATAAATATTTACAATTGTTATATCTTCTTGTTGGATTGATCCCTTGATGATTATGTAGTGTCCTTCTTTGTGTCTTCTAATAGTCTTTGTTTTATTTTATTTTTTATTTTATTTATTTATTTTTTTTGCAGTACACGGGCCTCACCCTGCTGTGGACTCTCCCGCCGTGGAGAACAGGCTCCAGATGCGCAGGCCCAGCGGCCATGGCCCATGGGCCCAGCCGCTCCGCGGCATGTGGGATCTTCCCAGACCGGGGCACGAACCCGTGTCCCCTGCATCGGCAGGTGGAATCTCAACCACTGCGCCACCAGGGAAGCCCAATAGTCTTTATTTTAAAGTCTTATTTTGTCTGATATGAGAATTGCTACTCCAGCTTTCTTTTGGTTTCCATTTACATAAAATACCTTTTCCATCCCCTTTCTTTCAGTCTGTATGTGTCTCTAGGTCTGAAGTGGGTCTCTTGTAGACAGCAAATATATGGGTCTTAGTTTTGTATCCATTCAGCCAATCTGCGTCTTTTGGTGGGAGCATTTACATTTAAGGTAATTATCAATATGTATGTTCATATTCTCATTTTCTTAATTGTTTTGGGTTCATTATTGTAGGTCTTTTCCTTCTCTTGTGTTTCTTGCCTAGAGAAGTTCCTTTAGCAGTTGTTGTAAAGCTGGTTTGGTGGTGCTGAACTCTCTCAGCTTTTGCTTGTCTGTAAAGGTTTTAATTTCTCCATCAAATCTGAATGAGATCCTTGCTGGGTAGAGTAATCTTGGTTGCAGGTTTTTCTCCTTCATCACTTTAAATATGTCCCACCAGTCCCTTCTGGCTTGCAGAGTTTTTGCTGGAAGATCAGCTGTTAACCTTTTGGGGATTCCCTTGTGTGTTATATGTTGTTTTTCCCTTGCTGCTTTTAATATGTTTTCTTTGTATTTAATTTTTGACAGTTTGATTAATATGTGTCTTGGCGTATTTCTCCTTGGATTTATCCTGTATGGGACTCTATGTGCTTCCTGGACTTGATTAACTATTTCCTTTCCCATTATAGGAAAGTTTTCAACTATAATCTCTTCAAATATCTTCTCACTCCCTTTCTCTTTCTCTTCTTCTTCTGGAACCCCTATAATTTGAATGTTGGTGCATTTAATGTCCCAGAGGTCTCTGAGACTGTCCTCAATTGTTTTCATTCTTTTTTCTTTATTCTGCTCTGCAGTAGTTATTTCCACTATTTTATCTTCCAAGTCACTTTTCCATTCTTCTGCCTCAGTTATTCTGCTATTGATACCATCTAGAGTATTTTTAATTTCATTTATTGTGTTGTTCATTGTTGTTCATTTCATCTTTAGTTCTTCTATGTCCTTGTTAAATGTTTCTTGCATTTTGTCCATTCTATTTCCAATATTGTGGATTATCTTTACTATGTTTATTCTGAATTCTTTTTTAGGTAGACTGCCTATTTCCTCTTCATTTAGGTCTGTTAGGTCTGGTGGGTTTTTAGCTTGCTCCTTCATGTGCTGTGTGTTTTTCTGTCTTCTCATTTTGCTTATCTTACTGTGTTTGGGGTCTCCTTTTTGCAGGCTGCAGGTTCGTAGCTCCCGTTGTTTTTGGTGCCTGTCCCCAGTGGCTAAGTTTGGTTCAGTGGGTTGTGTAGGCTTCCTGGTGGAGGGGACTAGTGCCTGTGTTCTGGTGGATGAGGCTGGATCTTGTCTTTCTGGTGGGCAGGTCCACGTCTGGTGGTGTGTTTTGGGGTGTCTGTGGACTTATTATGATTTTAGGCAACCTCTCTGCTAATGGGTGGGGTTGTGTTCCTGTCTTGCTAGTTGTTTGGCATAGGATATCCAACACTGTAGCTTGCTGGTCATTGAGTGAAGCTGGGTGCTGGTGTTGAGATGGAGAACTCTGGGAGATTTTTGCCGTTTGATATTATGTGGAGCTGGGAGGTCTCTTTTGGACCAGTGTCCTGAAGTTGGCTCTCCCACCTCAGAGGCACAGCACTGACTCCTGGCTGTAGCACCAAGAGCCTTTCATCCACATGGCTCAGAATAAAAGGGAGAAAAAGTAGAAAGAAAGAATTAGTAGAAGTAGAAAGAAAGAATGAAAGAAAGAAAGGAGGGAGGGAGGGAGGGAGGAAGGAAGGAAGGAAGGAGGGAAGGAAGGATAAGAAAGAAGATAAAGTAAAATAAAATAAAGTAAGATAAAATATAATAAAGTTATTAAAATAAAAAATTATTATTAAGAAAAAAAATTAAAGAAAAAACAAACAAAAAAACCAACGGATAGAACCCTAGGACAAATCGTGGAAGCAAAGCTATACAGACAAAATCTCACACAGAAGCATATATATACACACTCACAAAAAGAGTAAAAGGGGAAAAAATCATAAATCTTGCTCTCAATGTCCACGTCCTCAATTTGGGATGACTCATTGTCTAAAGGAGGGAAGGAAGGAAAGAGAGAAAGAAAGAAGATAAAGTAAAATAAAATAATTAAGAAAAAAAATTTAAAAAAAAACAAGAAAAAAAAAGGAAGGATAGAACCCTAGGACAAATGGTGGAAGCAAAGCTATACAGACAAAATCTCACACAGAAGCATACACATACACACTCACAAATAAGAGGAAAAGGGGAAAAATCATAAATCTTGCTCTCAAAGTCCACCTCCTCAATTTGGGATGATTTGTTGTCTATTCATGTGTTCCACAGATGCAGGTACATCAAGTTGATTGTGGTGCTTTAATCCGCTGCTTCTGGGGCTGCTGGGAGAGATTTCCCTTTCTCTTCTTTGTTCTCACAGCTCCCAGGGGCTCAGCTTTGCATTTGGCCCCGCCTGTGCGTGTAGGTCGCAGGAGGGCGTCTGTTCTTCGCTCAGACAGGAAGGGGTTAAAGGAGCAGCTGATTCGGGGACTCTGGCTCACTCAGGCTGGGGGGGGGGGGGGGGGGGGGGAGGGGCCCGCAGTGCGGGGCGGGCCTGCGGCGGTAGAGGCCGGCATGACGTTGCACCAGCCTGAGGCGCGCTGTGCGTTCTCCTGGGGAAGTTGTCCCTGGGTCCTGGGACCCTGGCAGTGGCGGGCTGGACAGGCTCCCCGAAGGGGTGTGTGGATAGTAACCTGTGCTCGCACACAGGCTTCTTGGTGGCGGCAGCAGCAGCCTTAGCGTCTCATGCCCGTCTCTGGGGTCCGCGCTTTTAGCCGCGGCTCGCGCCTGTCTCTGGAACTCCTTTAAGCAGCGCTCTTAATCCCTCTCCTCGCGCACCAGGAAACAAAGAGGGAAGAAAAAGTCTCTTGCCTCTTCGGCAGCTCCAGACTTTTCCCCAGACTCCCTCCCGGCTAGCCGTGGCGCACTAACCCCCTGCAGGCTGTGTTCACGCCGCCAACCCCAGGCCTCTCCAGGCGCTCCAACTGAAGCCCGAGCCTCAGCTCCCAGCCCCGCCCACCCCGGCGGGTGAGCAGACAAGCCTTTCGGTCCGGTGAGTGCCAGTCGGCCCTGATCCTCTGTGCGGGAGTCTCCCCGCTTTGCCCTCCGCACCCCTGTTGCTGTGCTCTCCTCCGCGGCTCCGAAGCTTTCCCCTTCTGCCACCTGCAGTCTCCGTCCGCGAAGGGGCTTCCTAGTGTGTGGAAATCTTTCCTCCTTCACAGCTCCCTCCCACTGGTGCAGGTCCCGTCCCTATCCTTTTGTCTCTGTTTATTCTTTTTTCTTTTGCCCTACCCAGGTACGTGGGGTGTTTCTTGCCTTTTGGGAGGTCTGAGGTCTTCTGCCAGCGTTCAGTAGGTGTTCTGTAGGAGTTGTTCCACGTGTAGATGTATTTCTGGTGTATCTATGGGGAGGAAGGTGATCTCCGCGTCTTACTCTTCCGCCATCTTCCTGGAAGCCCTCTAGAAAATGTAGTTTTAAGCCCTGGATTTGATTTGGCAAAGAGAGTATTTTTAAAGTTAGCAAAAATTATGTAATTTTCTCTCTCACCAAAGAAGTGATGGACAGGACCAGAGATTGCCTTTTTATTTTTTTTTTTGGATTCATACAGAAAGACTTGCCCTACAGGCAGATGCTGTCCCAAACTCAGAGAGCGTTTTGGGTATTACAAATTTTGCAAAAAATTCAAGGCATACAGGAGAGGGAAGTTTTATATTACCTCGAACAGTAGCGAGTGCAATGGAACACCTGTCAAATGAACCTGGCTTTCCTTCCAGCAGCAGCAGCATTGAAATTTTTCAAGGTGTGGTGAATTATTATCCACCATCTGTTTTGCAATATGTTAATTCTTCTTGAACCAAAATCACAATCCAGCAAATGAGCTCTTAGCAAAGCAACAAGTCATCATTCATATGAGGCTATAGAAAGAACTTGAGTCAGAAATTATTAGCACAAATGCTTTGCCAGAAACAGAGTGGAATCTTATTAAAGACCAGAGAAAATGGTCAATTAGCTAATGAGACACAAAATAAGCAGTCAGTGATGGGAAGAGGGGAAAATAGTATCTACAGAGGTTAAACTAGAGGATGTTATTCTGTTTTATCCTTCAGAAAACAATTACTGACCACCTCTATAAAAATTTTCATGTGACATTTGTCCACGGTTGCTGTGTGAGTGTGCCCCAGAGTTGTGACGTGTAGTTGTGCTGGGTTTTTCTTTGTCCTGTGACTGTAGTAAGATTACTGTGTAGAGAACTTGTACCTAAAATCCATTCTTTATTTATATGTGATATACAATTGAACTTGAGATGAATAGCATATTTTGCGGGTATTTTATTTAAATAAATAAATATCTGTGTAGTATAATCCATAAATATATATTGTCTTTTAGGAATTGTAGAAAAGTTTTAGTTATTGATATTGACTGGGACTACTTTTCCTTATGAATTATGGATTAATCTATAGCTATATCATATAAATAATATAAACAGAGATCAACACTAATGCATTTTGTATTAAGCTATGAGATAATAGGTGATTTTTAATATAATGTGTGCTTCACAAAATTCATTTGCAAATAAAATTTTATTATTAAAATCATTTGCTGATGTATTTTAAAATTGTAGATTTTTCAAAGTAGGAAATTTAACTATCTTAAATTTATTATCTGAATTGCTAAATATAATATGCAGTATATTTAATAATTTTCCTTCAGCTATTTATTTGGCTGTAAATCTTTGGTGTTTTAAATAAAACTTATATTCTTTCTCTTAAATCTTCCTGAACTATGCACACCACCTGTTCTATTATGAATACATAACAGACATAAAAAGAAATGAAGTGAAAATTCTCTAGTGACTGGACTGTTTAATAATTCCTTCCTGAAATTTAAGATTAGGATTCTGAAAATTTGGGGGATGTGTTAAGTTTGAGTTAAGGGACTAAAGAGGATATACTGGAAAATATGAGTGGGTCTCAAGTATGATTCTGAGATCTCTGATAAATGTATACGTACATCTAAGCCTATGTATACTTCATGTATATGTGTATGTTTTGTATTTACATCCCTATGTATAGCTATCTACGCCTACACATTTACAGTAATTCAAACAATAGACAGCACATCAAATGGACTGTATATTATATTTTACATATGTAAAAATTTTTAAAAGCCTTGAATTCAATACAATTAGTTCCAATTTCTTTGCTTTTTGGACGTCTGAGATGATGTCTGCTGATGTTGCTGATGATTTTGGTGATAAATGAAGAGAAGTAGATTTTCCTGGGAAGAATTGTCCTCCCACTCTTGGGTCTCCAAGTTCTTAGGTTTTCTTTGTTCTACTCTGAATTTGAAGTTGTGAGATTATTTCTTGAGAAGGCTTACCATCTTTTGGGTGTGTTTGAATGGCACTGACTGAAGCCCCAGGAGTATCTTTTTTTTTTTTTTTTTAAATGACATTGTGTGTTTGCTAATCATATTATAATATATAATTTAATTATAGGACATTGGGGGAATTAACAAGGATAAAGGAAGAAAATAAGTTATTCATAATCCCTATCATCCCAAAACAGCCGTTATTATCATTTTGGTACACATCCTTCCAAATATATAGTTTAAAGCTTTTCAGACATCATAATTCTAAAGGCATAAGTAAAGTTAAAGCAACAGTAGTTATCATAAACTTCACTGGCTTGAGCTCCCTCCAGCAGATGTAAGAGTCTAAGCCCTCTTCAATACTACACCATGTTATTTTGGCATGGCCAGGAAAGACTCTTATGGCCTCATTACATGTCCTCCACACCCTGACATCACCTGCAAAACCACTTGGATGACAGCTCTTCAGCTGCCTTGATGTCGTGGCTTGGGCTTTCGGGTAATCAGCCCCCATCCAAGAGCCCACAAAGAGTCACTGTTAGAACAAAAGCCATTTCTATTACTGAGGAAATTCCAAGGGATTTAGGAGGTCGATGTCAGACCCTCCTATCCCTCAGGAAATTATAACAGCCTTAGGAGCTCTGTGTTAGGAACAGAGGCAGATACCAACATATATATTTATTATCGTTCCACATTTATTCACACTGGTTTTGACCTATTCAGAAAACAACAATCTGTACTACCTATGAGGTTCTGAATATACCTGCCCTGCCCAATCCTACTTATTTGCGCACCTCGACTATCCCCCTATGATCCTATACTTTGTGTTCAGCAGAAGCTTTCCCAAATCATGTCCTGGTCTTTTGCCAAAGTGGCATTTGAGACTCTGCCTTGATTTCTAATTACTTCATTTGCATCTGTATCTTCAAATTTTAACGTTAGCACGAGACAGGGTGCCATTGTCTAATTTCAGCTTCACTGAATTCTCTGTCCATTTTATTAGCTTCCTTTCAGCCCAAGAGCTCAGGACCACAAATGCTTTGTGGTCTCCTCCTTTTTTATTGCATTGTTTCCCCCTAAAGTCTTGTTAACTGTGCAAAACTATTGTACTTTTTATTTTTGGGGGTCATGCCACACGGCTCGTGGGATCTTAGTTCCCTGATCAGGGATTGAACCCGGGCCCTCGGCACTGAAAGCACAGAGTCCTAACCACTGGACAGCAAGGGAATTCCCTAAAACTATTGTATTTTTACTAACTAACCATGGTATCATTCCTTTAACATTGTGGGTTTCTCTTCTGATCCATGCTACCCAGACAAAAGAAAAAATGAATGCTCACCGAGTGATTCTCTTTGAAAGTCTCTTTGCTCCTCCTTATAAAACTGTATCAAATCACTGAAATCTCTTTCAAAGGCCCTGCCTTACTGTATGTAGTTTATGTACTAGATTCCTGTGTCATCACTCCTAAGATGTAAAGTGAGAATGATAATAATAATACTTATCTCATAGGGCTGTTATCAGCTTAAATGGGCTTACAGTATTACCTGGCACATACTAAGTGCTTAACAGTATCATTTAAATAACCATTACTATAATTATTGCTACACTGCTTCTCTCTAAGTGTGGGTTTTGTATTTTATTATGAATACATTGGGCTTTAGTATGAATATTAGTATGAATTAGTATGAATATTAGTATGAATATTATAATAATATATTATAATATAATAATATTATATTAGTATGTATTAGTATAATAATAATATTAGTATGTATAGTAATTAGTATGTAATTAGTATACTAATTAGTATACTAATTAGTAGGTATACTAATTAGTACACTAATAATATTATTAGTATAATAATAATAATATTAGTATGAATATTAGTATGAATACACTGGGCTTTAGTATGAATATTTAGTATGTATTTTAGTATGAGTACACTGGGCTTTAGTATGAATACAAATGGGAGGGGGCTAGAACTCTGCAAATAGAATCTATAGGATATCAAAGATGAATTACTGCCTTTTGTAATAACAATTAACTTAGATGGAAAATTTTCTTTGCTTCAGTATGTTCTACACAATGCTGGTTCTTGTTTTAATGATGTTGAGCTCTTCTGTATCCTAACTGTTCTGTATTTGTGTACCTTTATGGAGGCCAGCTCTCTTTCAGTCACAGTTGGTGTTCAGGCTTTCTAATGGTGAGAAGGACATTTTAAAATCCTTTCTGAGAGTCCTTATTGGGAATGGATTCCCCATTGTGTGGCATCATAAGATTTCCTGTTGTTAAAAGATAAGCTGAGGCATATTAAAACTTTTAAGAGTTTATTTCAACAAAAGCTGATTAGAATCAAGCAACATCCAATCTAGCAAGTAGAAAGGACCTCTGAGGAACGGTACAAAATGAAAGACTTTTATAGGCAGAAGGGAGCAGGCACAAGGAAGTTATACTAGGCCATAAAGTGTGCTGGTTATTGCAAGTTTACTTTCCTTTAGGGGATGGCAGGGATCTATCAGGCAGATTACTAACCAGTGCTATCAGGTGATTCCTGACTGATTGGCTTATGATTCCATTTCTGATAGAGCCAAAACTGTAATTAACGTAAGTCTCAGTTTGTTGATGTGGGGCTTAGCATAAATGGTTCCATTTTGGGTCTGATTATCTTGTTTTTAACACTGTGTAACACCATTAAGCCTGAAATCCGCAGCTGATGAGCCCTACTGTCTTGATGTTCACCATCTTTTGTCTTCCTAAAGCACCGCATAATCATAATATATTTTCACCAGGTTAGGAGGCTGTTACCAACTGTACAGTTGGCAAGAGGCAGAAGAACAAGCCTGGAGGTCAGTGATCCAGAGTTGCATTTCACTTCATGAGGAAGTCATAAAACAAAGCAACGGATCCAACATGCACACAGTTGTGGAAGAGATACGGACACAATTCCATGTGCCCTCAGTGAAGGAATACAGGTCCCCTTCTCCTCCCAAAGGTGAGCTCCTCAAGGACAGGAGACCTGTCTTAAGCATCTTAGTATCTCTGTGCCTGTCTAAGTGTAATCAGATGCCTCCCATGGACCTGAATCTGTGGCAAGGCACCTACCTGATCTCCTCAAATTCCCATCAGCGCCTGAGGGGTAGGCAGTGATAGACTCATTGAAGAGCCACGTTGGGGGAGCTCTGCTTGGTTAAATAGAGAGTGGCAGAATGAGGAGCCAGATGCAGGTCTGATGACCACAGTGCTTTGACAGGTAGGTAGTGGGGTCCTGGAGCTGGGCTGCCGGGTTCAGATCCTGGCTCGGTCACTCACTAGCTGTGTGAATTTAGGCCAATCTCTTAATCTCTTTGCTTCTCCATTCCCAAGATGTAAAATGGGGACAATAACAATCTTCAGGGATGTTATCGGCTGAAGATTACAGCATTGCCTGGCATATACTAAGTATTCAAGAAATATCAGTTAAAGTAACTATTACTACTACTACTACTATACTACCTTTCTCTAAGCGGGCTTTATATTTTAGTCTGAGGGCACTGGACTCAATAGGGAGCTAGAACTCTGAAAACAGAATCTGCAGGATATGAAAGATAATATTACTGCCTGACCTCCTTTAGTATCTCTTAGTATCTTTCCTTCCATTATGTTTGGATTTCTGGCTCAGTTTGAGTCATTCCCTAGAAAGAGACAGAATGTACTAAAATTCCACCTGGGTAACAGTTTCAACACTAAACAGTGTGTCTGTCCATAGGAAGTCATAAAAATTCATGGAAAATTTCATCTTAAGAGTATAACTGATCCAACAAAGGAAAAGCACAGGCAGTGATACATATTTGCTAACTTTTTCTGGGCGTTCCATTTCCCAAGATAAATACACAATTCTGAATATTTTAATCCATTAAGATTTTCATTTTATAAATTGCTGAGTAAATTATGTATTTTCTAGGCAGAAAAGCTCAAGGAATCCAATCCTTCTAATTTAATTTACTTTCCTTAAATAATGGTTGAATAAATATTAAAATGAAAATATTCTTTTCTTTTAAGCAAGGAAGAGATTTATATTTATTGCATTTCTTCCTTGACCAGATTAATTTTGTCCTTCCAGTTCACTACTCAGTGGTGAATTTAGAGACACATGGTGTTGATCATTTCTTTTAGGGTTTACAACTGTTCTGTGGGTGTGCTTGGGTATTAAGAGAATGTGGGGACAGTGGGAGAGGTTGTTGTGTTTCGCATATTTTGTTTCTTTCGTTAGAAAAACATTTTTAGAAGTGCACAGATATTCTGTACTTTTCAAAGATATGAAAGGTGATCTTTATATCCAGAAAAAAGTATGTTTGGGAAGAAAACCATAACCACCTATGGCTTTTTAAAATGAATTTTAGAAATTTCCTTGTGTATTCAGATTTCTCATGCCATAAAGTTACTCTTTTCCCCCCTCTCCGTATACTGTGGAAAGGAAGGAAAGGAGGAAATCAATATTCACAGTCCACACTTAAGGGGTGGGGTGTTAGGCTCCACCTCCTTGACTGTGGCATATCTGCACAAATTATTTGGAATTCTGCTGGGGAAAGTTGTCTATTCTCCCCAATTTATTTATTTATTCAGTCACTTACATCAGCATGGATTCATGAGTGCTCATGGGTATATATTTTAAGTTATAACCTAATATTACTTTATTAATTTTGTTGCTCAAGTTTTTCCAGCTTTGTTGCTCAAAGTTCCATTGGGAGCTCTTTCATTTGGTTCCTAGATCCCTTTGACATACCTACATCATTGTTATTTATTATTAGTCTTTTTTTTTTTTTTTTTGCGGTACGCGGGCCTCTCACCGTTGTGGCCTCTCCCGTTGCGGAGCACAGGCTCCAGACGCGCAGGCTTAGCGGCCATGGCTCACGGGCCCAGCCGCTCCGCGGCATGTGGGACCTTCCCGGACCGGGGCACGAACCCGTGTCCCCTGCATCGGCAGGTGGACTCTCAACCACTGCGCCACCAGGGAAGCCCCTTATTAGTCTTTTTTAAAGCACCTCCTTATTTTCTGATACTATAGGATGCTCCAGGCTCATCTTCTGTATTTCCTGCCCCAGTCCTAGAATCAGCCATTTCTCCCAGGAGCCCTGTTTTTTTCTGAAGGATGGTATTTAAAAGCAAGATCTGGGCACTGATTGTGCTCCTACTGGGCTCTCTCAGCTGAAAGAACAGGAGATATATGTGTGTATTCTAACCTATGTATATACACCTATCTAAAAATACTTGGATATGTAACCAACTGTATCTATATGACAAAGCTGATCCAGTGAGTTCTTACTGATGTTTCCAACTCTTATTATTTCATGGATCATTCTAGTTTTCTTCCCTTCCTTATCTCTAAGGTCCCACTCCGCCCATCTGTCATCCGTTTACTTAATTTTTCACTTCTGGCATACACATACAGTGCTTTCAGAAGTGTTAACACATAATCCAATGGGAAACAACTTTATTACAGTGCTATGTCCAGTTCCTATTGCCTTTACTCTTACAGACTCCATTCATTTCCAGAGTTATTTAGGTTGCCAACTTATTCCCCTACCCACGTCAGTGAGGGTGTTTCATATATTTATAAGACATTTAGATTCTTTTGCCACATCCTGCATTCTCTGTTGTGATCCTACCACCTCCTAGATTGATTTTTTAAAATTTTGCATACATTGAAGTTTGCTCTTTGTGCTATAAAGTTCTATGGGTTTTGTCAAATGCTTAATAGTTTGCATTCACCATTACAGTATCACACAAAATAGTTCTACCACCCTAAAAAGTAATCCTTTGTGCTATACCTGTATAACCACCTCCTCCCCCTGAGTCCTTGGCAACGACTCATCTATTTACCATTTCTATTATTTTACCTTCTTCAGGCTGTCATATGATTGGAATCATACAGTACATAGCTTTTTCAGACTGGCTTTCTTCACTTATCAATATGCATTTAAAATTCATCTGTCTTTTTGTGGCTTGATAACTCTTTTCTTTTTATTGCTGAATAACATTCCATTTGATGTATATACCAGTTTGTTTATCTATGCTTACGGAAGGCATTTTGGTTGCTTCCAGTTCTTGTTGATTATGAGTAAAGCTTCTATAAACTTTCACATGCATTTTTGCATGGACATAAAGCTTTCAAATCAGTTGGGGAAATACTTAGAAGTGCAATTGCTGAATTGGATGGTAGGGCTACCTTTAGTTTTGTGAGAAACTGCCGAACTCTCTGCCAAAGTGTCTTCCAAAGTGGCTGTACCATTTTTCATTCCCATAAACAATGAATGAGACGTCCTGTTGCTCCATATCCTCACCAGTCCTTGGTATTGTCAGCTTTTGGTTGTAGTCATTCTAATATGTGTTTAGTGGTATCATATTGTTGTTTTAATTCGAAATTGCCTAATGACAGATAATGTTGAGAGTCTTTTCATATACTTATTTGCCATCTGTATATTTTCTTTGGGGAGATGTTCAGATCTTTTGCCCATTTTTTTCATTGAGGTGTTTGCTTTTAAGAGATCTTTGTATATTTTGGATACAAATCTTTAATCAAATACATGTTTTGCAAATATTTTCTCCTGTCTGTGGTTTGCCTTTTCATTCTCTTAAGAGTGTCTTTCTTAGAGAATGCAGCTTTTAATTTTAACAAAGCCCAATTTATCAATTTTTTCTTTTGTGGATCATGCTATTGGTGTTGTGTTAAAAAACTTATCACCAAACCTAACATCGTGCAAAACTTCGTGCAAAACTTCCTGAAGAAGTTTTATAGTTTTGCATATTACATCTAGTTTTATTATACATTTTGAGTTAATTTTTATGTAAAATGTAAGATCTGTGTCTAGGTTTATTTATTTTTTACATAGGGGCATCCAGTTGTTCTGGCACCATTTATTGAAAGACTGTTCTTTTTCTATTGAATTGTCTTTGTTCCTTTGTCTAAGTTCAGTTGACTATATGTGTGTAGGTCTAGTCTGGGCTCTTTATTCTGTTCCTTTGTGCTATGTATCCTTTTGCTGAGATGATGCTATTTTGATTACTGTGGCCTTAAAATAAGCCTTGAAATCGAGTAAGGTTAGTCCTCCAACATGGTTCCTCCTCTTCTCCTTCTTCCTCTCCTTCTCCTTTTTCTCTTTCTCCTCTTCCTCCTCCTGCATCTCTTCCCCTCCTCCCCCCTTCCCCTCCTCCTCCTGTTCCTCCTTCTCCTCTTCTTTCTTTGGTACTGGGTTGGTTGTTCTAGGTCTTTTGCCTTTCCATATAAACTTAAGAATCAGTTTGTTGACATCTACAAAATAGTTTGCTGGTATTTTGATTGGGATTGCATTATATCTGTAGATCAAGTTTGGAAGAATTGACATCCTAATTAACAATATCGAGTTTTCAATCCATGAACATTGCTCCATTTATTTAGATACGCTTTCATTTTTAAGCAATCACTGTTTTGTTGTTTTCTGTATACAGGTCCTGCACATATTTTGTTAGATTTAAACCTAAGTGTTTCATTTTGGGAGGATGCTACTTTAAATGGTATTGTCTTATTAATTTCAAATTCCAGTTGTTTATTGCTGGAATGTATATAGGAAAGTAATTGACTTCTGTGCATTAACTTCATATCCTGTGATATGAAGTTAATGCACAGAAGTCATATCCTGTGACTTGCTATACTTGCTTATTAGTTCCAGAAGTGTTTTGATCATTCTTTGAGATTTTCTACATTGTATATCTTGTCATCATGAATAGAGACAGTTTCAATCTGTACACCTTTTATTTCTTTTTCTTGTTTTATTCCACTAGCTAGTACTTATTGTATAACATTGAATTTGAGTGGTGAGAGAGAAATCCTTATCTTGTTTTTAGTGTTGGGGAGCAAGTGATCAGTATTTATTTCACCATTAAATATTATGTTAACTTTATGTTTTTTGTAGATGTTATCAAATTGGGGAAGTTCTCCTTCATTCCTAGTTGGCTGAAAAAAAATTTTTTTTTTATCATTTTTAAAAAATTTTTTTTATCATGAATAGGTTGGACTTTATCAAATGCTTTTCTGTGTCAGTTGGCATAATAATATGATTTTTCTTCTGTAGTCTGTTGATTTGGTGGATTATATTGATTGATTTTCAAGTGTTGAACCAGCTTTGCCTACTTGGAATAAATACCACTTGGTCATGGTGTATAATTCTTTTTAAACATTGTCAGATTCAATTTGGTAATATTTTGTTGAGGATTTTTACATCTATATTCATGAGAAATAATGGGCTGTAGTTTTTGTTTCTTGTACCGTCTTTCTCTGCTTTTGGTATTAGAGTAATGCTAACCTCATAGAATGAATTAAGGAATATTCCCTCTGCTTCTGTTTTCTTTAGGAGATCAGTGTCATATCTGTTTCTGACACTTGCTTTCTCTCCTTAGGCTATTTCTTCTTGCCTTTTGGTGTGCCTTGGAATTTTTTGTAGGAAGCTGTACATGTTGTATTGGATAATAGGACCTGGGGAAATAAGCCTTCACTGTGATGATTTATGTTAATATGCAGTTGGGCTGTATTTGCTCTTGATAAAGGTGCCAGACACTTTAAATTCCTCTTATCTCCCCTCGTGACTTGGGTGCCCTGCTCTTATCTCCCCTCTTGACTTTGGGTTTCCCTAAGTCCTTCTCCTCCAAGAGGATCTGTGTCTTGAAGTTTTTTCAGCTATAATCCACTGGTATCACACTGGAGTCTCCCTGGTGTGTGATATTTTGTGGGCCTGTGTCTATGGCCTGAGATCCTCACAAGAGTTTTTTTTTTAATAGCTTCTCCTCTCTCCCCCACCTCCCCTAGATGAGACAGGAAGGCTGTGAGGGCTGGAGTCCCAGGGCTTGGAAACAAGCTCTGGTAGAGTCTTTTGTTCTGGAGCATAGGTCTTTGCTATATAGAAGACTCTGGATGTATTTCACAAGGATTCCTCTTCTTTTCCTCGTACCAGAGACACCAGGGCATTTTTCTAATTATTCAAGGTTACCATTTAAGTGTTTTTACAAGTTTATAGCTCCAGTGGTTTCTGCTATAGATAGGCAGATTTTGACTGTCACTCCCTGGATTTGCCCATTTCTTCAGATTTGGGAGTGGTTGTTTCCCCTGCAAACTCAGTTCTTTCATGGGTTTAAGAAAAGTTATTCGTTTTCAGTTTCTTCAGCTTTTTCTTGTTGTAAGGATGGGGTAAAGAATTCTAAGCTTTTTGCATGTCGTAGCTGAAACTTCTAGTACATTTTTAGTGACTTATTATTTTATTCTATTAATTTGTTGCTTCTTAATAGGGCATGACATATCTCTGCCTTGTCTTACCCATTCTTTCACCCCTCACTTCCAGCTCCCCACTAACCCATGTCCACATATTGTACTTGTCCCCTGTGGATCTCTGTAAGATTTTCTTTTCTATCTTGGCTTTTATTATCTATTAGTTTTAGTTTTTTCTTCTTAACATTTTTGATTCATCTTGAATTTATTTTGGTTGAAGGAGTGAGTTAGCCATCCATTTTTGGTTTTGCCGAAATGCCAGACCATTTTTTTGGATAAATCTATCTTTTCCCCACTGATATAAAAAAATTTTACTTTTTGTATACTAAATTAAAAATATATATGATCTATTTCTGAACTCTTAAATTTGTTCTATTGATCTGTTAGTGTACTCCTGTGCCAGTACCAACTTTTTAATGTAGGTTTCGTAGTGTAGTGAGTTACTAAGAAAAATAGTATTTTACAAATAGTAATGCATTAATGATATACATTATTTTAAGAATAACTGATGTTGGTAATATTTATTTTGCTTTTCTATGAACAGGTATCTTTTTATTTATTCATCTTGCATTGTATCTGTTAGTAGAATTTTAAAAGTTATTTTTTACATAGATCCAATATACTTCTTATATTTATTTTAACTATTTTATCTTTTCATTGTATTTTCTCAGCAGTAATTATTTGTATACAAGACAGCAATCGATTTGGGGACATTAATTTTATAACCAGAGATTTTGCTGAATTATCTCATTGTGTCTAATAGCTTTTTAGTTGTCTCTCTTGGGTTTACGGTTATGTAACCATATCATTTTCAAATAATGATAATTTTACATTTTCCTTTTTATTTTTGCCTCATTTATTTCTCCTGCTTAATGACAATGGCCAATCTTTTAAAGAACAATATTAACTAATAGAACACACTTCATTGTAATAAACTTTTTTTTAACCACAATTATCTCATTGTTTTGTTAAACTGTAAAATTCTTGGGGTAGGGACTTTTATTCCTAATGCTTAACATAATATAGGAATAAAAAATAAGTACTCAATAGGCAGCTGTTGAATGATCTAGGGCAAGGTAAGGTGAGCTAGGCTGAGCTGAGATACCCCACTCTAATACCTTAGCCTATGTGAAGTGAGTGTCCTTGAATGTCACAGAGATAGCTAAAGTGCCTCTTCATCAGACCCATGAAAGTCTGGTGTGAGTCCCATAGCTAGAACCTATGATTTTTGGCCACAATTGAACCCTCAAAGATCTGTAGCCTTTGGGCCTGTCTCAGTTCAGTTGGAGTGAGGGAACACTCCTGCCCTAGGTCAATCTTTTAGGCACTCTTCCCTGGAAGACAGAACTTTGAATTTTTAAAGATGGTGTATACAGAGGAGAAGCAGAAGTCAAAGTACTTTGTAGATTCTACACACTGTCCTGCAGCACACGTCTCATGACATACTCACAGAAGCAGCAGGAACCTTCCTGGCTCCTGAATGGGACTCCAACAGCCATCTTGTGTTGGGAGTAGGAAGACGGAGGCAGAAGCTTGGCTTTTCTATACATAATAAGCATCAATACCTTTTGAAGGACATGAAGAGGCAGACTTTTGTACAAGGCAGCTTTGAGAGCTCTATCAGTGGGGCCTGCCTGGAAAATGGTCAGGGTAACAGAATGTCAGCAATGGGAACATGAAAAAGACAGCTCTTGGTTGGAATGAGACCAGAGTGAGAACAAGTGCAGTAAATAAACCAAAGACACCTGTATTCTTGGGTTATGAGCAGGAGCCAAAGTCGTTTAATGACCTCTCAAATTAATGGGCAGACTTGAAACCCAAAGGTTTTGGCTTGTGGCCTGATGGACAAGTGTCTCTGGCTTGGTACTGGCTCCTATAACCCTAATATGGTGGCCCAAGAATAGTGCTCTCCTTTTCAACTCTATTCCAGTAAGTTCTTTATCATGCATCCCTATTTCAGAGAAGATTGCTTCTTACTTTTCCATTAGAAAAATGAATATTATGATGGATTTCATTTTTCCATTGAAACTAATTGACCATGGACAATAATACTAAGCACTATATCTAGTCGAAAGGAAAGCAGTGGGATTTTGTTCACAAATTGCCGTGGGGAGGCAGAGATCACAGCTCATTTGAGGAATCGAGGCTTCTGATTAGCGGTGCTACTTGAGGCAGGCAGGGTGCTTCTCAGTGTCCAGCAACTTATTCCCAGAAGGAGTTTGTGCATTTGTTCTTGCATTCATTAAGCCATTCATTCTTTCATGAAACTTTTTTGAGGTATATCATGCACAGAACTGTAGATTCAAAGATAAAGAGACCATCTTCATGCTGGTGTGGATAATGTCTCTTGCCTTTCTTGAGTATATAAAAATAATTTTGGTCATGAATCTCTATGGAAAACTTAAGGAAGCAATGATCCATCTTCCCAGGGGAAGACACATAAGCCCCTAATTTTCCATACAGTTTCGGGGGATGCACAGCCGTATGATGCATGTCCATGGAGCCCCTCAGGTTGAGATCTCCACCAGGAATGCAATAGATATCAGGATCGATGGCAGAAGACTGTGAGCTTCACACATCAGAGTAGTGAAGACCATGTTCTTTGACCAAGCTCCTCTTTGACATTCCTTTCCCTTTTATCACCCGTCTGTCTCTGTTACTCTTATAATTTGAACTCTTAAATTTTTCTCTCTCTACAGTAGTATAATATTACTGAACACTGGTGAGGGCTTGGCTAGGGATGTACACTGAGTGTTTTGTAATATTGCCAGTTGGAAGTCTGTGTTTCTACAGCAGTGTTCCACCCCCAGAGAGCTGAAAGAGATTCTGGTTGGACTGATTCACAGTCTTGCCTAGGATTCCATAGCTTGTTAATGGTGGAGCCTGAACAGAGAATTCCTGATCCTCAGGTCTGCACCTTCATCACTGGCTTAGCTCTTATTCCATACCCTATTCCATCTTTAGTTCTATCTTCTGGCCTGAAAACTCCATGTAAGGTCTAACAGGCACTTTTTCTGAAGAGAGGTAAGAATTTGTTAGCCAGAGTTGTTAGAGACAAATATGGGGTTAGTGATGTATTTTCCTGATTACAGTGAATATGTTAATACAGTTCTCCACGCCCGCCCCATCACACATCACACACAATTTCAAAGGCCACCAAAAATGTATCTCAAAAGCAGCATTTTATCTTACTCAAGAGATAAAACAAAAACTTTTTTTGTGGTCCTAAATCTGAAAAGATAGTTTTCTGAACAGAGCTTTCATTTTTGTGATGTAGGACACTAGTGTTGCCCAAATAGAACAGGAAAAGGCAGAAGTTAGGAAATGAAATGCTCACAACCTCAGGGGCCAAATGGCATCACAGTGATTTCTCACATATTTTAACTTTCAGAAGACCCTAGAGACTGCTTCTTTGCACATTTTAAGGAGCCATCTGTCTTTTTACCAGAACTAGTATGTGTTCAAAACTTTAAATAATTTTTTTCCTGTGTCAAAGGACCAAAGTCACCCACTGTAGTTGCTAGTAGGAAATTCACAGGGTTCACAATGGAAGAAAGAGTCTTGGCACAGCCTAGAATCCTGGTACATCTGCTGCTATGGAAACTGCACTAGGTAGGCATTGCTTGTTACATGTGTTTTCCTACCTCGGCTAAGAATAATCAATGCCATAAATCATCTTAGATGATATATCCTTTTAGGGATCTTCCTTTGGGTTTGCTGATATAGTGCCATTTAGAATTCATTATATTTCAATTGAGACTTCATTAAGAGGAAGGCTTCCTCCAAATCCATATTTTGCTGCCTGAGAATAAGAGTGAGGGACAAGATACGAAGGAACAGTGTTTTGCCTGGGGTAAAGCACTATGGCAACTATGTGAACAAAGTGGTTTAAGCCTCAAGAAAGTCTAAATATAACCACCAACACAGACATATATAACGCAAGTTCAAGAATAGTTGAATATAAAGTACGCAGGGCTTGATATAGGAAAAGCATTCAATACAGTCAACTATTATCTACTAGTGTTCTTACTCCTACTGCTACTACTGCTTTTCAAATCAGATTTATAAAAATTATAGCTAACGTAATGGAAAAGCTGCTGAAGCTACTTTCACGTTGTGAAAGATGCTTTAATTTCCAAATAAATATAGGTCATCCTAGCAAGAACACTAGAAGAACCTCTAATTTTAAGTAAACCTGCCGGCAACAATTTTTCAAGTTTTTTGGGCAAATTGACAGCATCTCTTTGGAGGATTGTTAGTATTCATGATTAGAAATAAGTATACTTGTTTCTCAGACGTTGATCTAGAGAATTAGGTTTGGATTAGAGGACAATCTAGGTGCTGTTGGTGTTTTTAGATGAGGGTAATAGTAGTGGTAGGGGAGTAGGGAGAGGGCCTGGGAATGATCAGCAGTTCTCAAATTTGTGTGCGGAAGAATCACTTGGTGTGTCTGTTAAAAATGTAGATTTCTAGAAGCGAGTCCCCAGTGATTTTGATTGAGGGGGTCCCTCAGGCAGCCACCCCATAGGCACACGTCCAGGCACTTCTCCTGCCCCATGCTCCCTCCCTCTGCCTTTCACTTCCCAGCTGCCAAGATCTTGGAAGCTTTGAAGCTCACCAAAGAAGGGAAATCCATTGAGAACAGTCTGTAAACCGTCAAGCAATTTCCAGATATTACATGCAGTCTGCCTGTCCCCTGCCTCAACCTGGGTTTCTTCCATTGGGTGAGTGGTCCTGGGTCTCACATTGGCATTGCTCATTTGGTTGATGAGGACATATTGACAGAGTTGTTACTGCTGACTGAGAAGTAGAGGATAAGATGGCAGAGTAGAAGGACTTGAGCTCACCTCGTCTCACGAACACACCAAATCACCACAAACTGCTGAATAACCATCGACAAAAAAGACTGGAACCTACCAAAAAAGATATCCTACATCCAAAAACAAAGAAGAAGACAGTAGGAGGGGTAGGAGTGTTTGAAGACATAATAGCCGAAAACTTCCCTAACATGGGAAAGGAAACACTCACTCAAGTCCAGGAAGCACAGAGTCCCATACAGGATAAACACAAGGAGGAACACACCGAGACACCTATTAATCAAATTGACAAAAATTAAAGACAAAGAAAAACTACTAAAAGCAACAAGGGAAAAGCAACAAATAACACACAAGGGAATCCCCATAAGGTTATCAGCTGATTTTTCAGCAGAAACTTTGCAGGCCGGAAAGGAGTGGCAAAATATATTTAAAGTGATGAAAGGGAAAAACCTACAACCAAGAATACTCTACCCAGCAAGTCTCTCATGCAGATTCAACAGAGAAATCAAAAGCTTTACAGACAAGCAAAAGTTAAGAGAATTCAGCACCACCAAACCAGCTTTACAACAAATGCTAAAGGAACTTCTCTCGGCAGAAAAGAAAAGGGCACAACTAGAAAGAAAATGGGAAAGTTCACCGGTAAAGGCAAACACACAGTAAAGGTAGGAAATCATCCACACACACGTATGATATCAAAACCAGCAAGCATGAGGAGAGTACAAATGCAGGATATTGGAAAAGCATTTGAAATTAAGAGACCAGCAACTTAAAAACAATCTGGTATATATATATATATAGAGAGAGAGAGAGAGAGAGAGAGAGAGAGACAGAGAGAGAGAGAGAGAGAGAGAGAGAGAGAGAGTGTTGTATCAAAACCCAATGATTTTTGTTTAACACCTTTGTTAGAGTATAATTGCTTTACAGTGTTATGTTAGTTTCTGCTGTATAACAAAGTGAATCAGCTATATGCATACGTATATCCCCATATCCCCTCCCTCTTGCGTCTCCCTCCCACCCTCCTTATCCCACCCCTCTAGGTGGTTGCAAAGCACTGAGCTGATCTCCCTGTGCTATGTGGCTGCTTCCCACTAGCTATCTATTTTACATTTGGTAGTGTATATACATCAATGCTGCTCTCTCACTTTGTCCCAGCTTACCCTTTCCCCTCCCCATGTCCTCAAGTCCATTCTCTACGTCTGTGTCTTTATTCCTGTCCTGCCCCTAAGTTCATCAGAACCTTTTTTTTTTTTAGATTCCATATATATGTGTTACCATATGGTATTTGTTTTTCTCTTTCTGACTTCACTCTGTATGACAGACTCTAGGTCCATCCTAGAGTCCTCACTACATCCTAGAGTCCTCACTACATCCTCACTACAAATAACTCAATTTCATTTCTTTTTATGGCTGAGTAATATTCCATTACATATATGTGCCACATCTCCTTTATCCATTCATCTGTCAGTGGACACTTTGGTTGCTTCAGTATCCTGGTTATTGTAAATAGAGCTGCAATGAACATTGTGGTACATGACTCTTTTTGAATTATGGTTTTCTCAGGGTATATGCCCAGTAGTCGTATGGTAGTTCTATTTTTAGTTTTTTAAGGAACCTCCATACTGTTCTCCATAGTGGCTGTATCAATTTACATTCCCACCAACAGAGCAGGAGGGTTCCCTTTTCTCCACACCCTCTACAGCATTTATTGTTTCTAGAGTTTTTGATGATGGCCATTCTGACTGGTGTGAGGTGATACCTCATTGTAGTTTTGATTTGCATTTCTCTAATGATTAGTGATGTTGAGCATCCTTTCATGTGTTTGTTGGCAATCTGTATATCTTCTTTGGAGAAATGTCTGTTTAGGTCTTCTGCCCATTTTTGGATTGAAAACCCAATGATTTTGATTGAGAAGATAGAGAGTGTGGGCCAAGAAGCTGCATTGTCAAGAATTTCCCCATCTGATTCTGATCAGCCAATCCATGTTCCACGCTGTGAAATGCTGGAGATCCCGTCTTGACTTTGACTTGTAGGCTAACACTTCTACATTCCATTCTGAGTAATTACAACTTACAAAATATACTCATTCTATATCCCTGGGTAGTGGTAGTTTTCTTTTCAAATCACAATACGTCAACATGTTTGGTTTAATAATAAGTGCAATGAAATATGATTTATATTAAAAATTCAGATGATACAACTGCAGTATGACAATTTACATTACAATAAACATTTTAGTGTGGTGTACAAATACAGAAAATATTTTTATTAAAATTTAATATTATATACTACTTCCTTCCTCCCCCATAAAAATGATCAGTTTCCAACATGTACCTCATTAGTATCCAAATGAGTATCCATTATTCTCAGGTTATTTATGGGTTACAACCAGTAATCTCCTACTTTATATCATCCACTCCTCAACTACATTAGTCTGTATTACAAACCAATCTCAAAATCTACATCTTTCAATAAAACATAAGAGCATAATGCTTTTGATCAATAACAGGCTGACAGAACTTAAATACAGTTTTTGCACAGAAGTCACATAATGTATTGATAGAAAAACTACTAGATTAATGGTACATTGTTTATCATGTTACCCCAGAGATGACAAATACCTTCCATTCCACACTTAGGCAGACATTATTCATTGATCATACCACTCTTCCCAGCTAAGTCACATGCTGCCTCAGAATCCTCTCCAGCAAAGGTGGTCACTACCAATCTATCAGAGTTGGCTTGAGGATAAAATTGTGTTTTCCATACCTGCTCTACACCAAACAAAAAGTAGTTCACTCTGTCATGTACTCACACATTCTCTCTCCATCCCCTCCACCACGAAGCCTTCAGAAACAAGTCATCCATATAACTCATAATAAGGTAAAGTCTTGGTAGAAGACCCTATTTCACCATACATTAAATCAAGAACAAGGTTTCCTTGTTTGTAAAAGGAAGCATGGGGTTCCATGTCTTCTTTTGCTTTTCTAGAGATTCTCCCCATAGTGGCACATTTGTTCATAAACTTGCAACAGATAGTTCATATCTATCTATTGTTAAGAAGACAGTGATTTCAACCCACATATTGAAATTCATTAAAGTACTGAGGAATCAGGAAGCATACCTTTCTTTGAAGTTCCAATTTAAAGTAAACCAGCCAACAAAAAAACCCTAAATTATTTTAGGAAAGCATCATTTGTCTCAATTTAACCATTTTTAATGCTTAGCCAATGTCTTAGTCCATTCAGGCTGCTATAACAAAAATACCACAAACTGGGTAGCTTAAACAACAGAAGTATATTTCTTACAGTTCTGGAGACTGGAAGTCTGAGACCAAGGCATGAATAGATACACTGTCTGGTGAGGACCTGCTTTCTGTTTCATAGATGGTCATCTTTTTCCTGTGTTCCCACAAGACAGAAGGGGCAAAGGAGCTCTTTTGGGTCTCTTTTATAAGGGCACTCATCTCATTTATGAGGACTCTGCCCTCATAACCTAATCAACCTCCTCAAAGCCTCACCTCCAAATGCCAACACATTGGGGATTAGGTTTCAACATATGAATTTTTGGAGGGACATAACATTCAGTTTATAGCAGCAAAATTTTATTTCTTGTATTTTTCTATAAAATCTATATTTTGTTAAATTATAATGCTTATATCATGTTTTAAATTTAAAAATAAAATAATCATTTAGATAACAACATTCAGAAAAATCCATAAAATAAAACCATCTATAAAAACACTATCCCAAAATAACCATTTTTGACACTTTGGTATATTTATCTCCATTCTATTTTCTATGTATCTTCATTTGAATGTGTCTTTTTCTTTTATTTTCCCACAATAACTGGCTAATTTGGGGCATAGAGTTTGTATCTTGCTTTTAAAAAGGTAATATTTCATGAAACATTTAATTTAAAATTAGAGTATAAAATTAAATTATCTTTTCAAAACATGTTTTTAATGTGCCTTAGTCTGGGTCCTCTGAGGAGCAAATGCCAAGAAATGATTAAACCTGCAAGGATTTTATTAGAAGTGCTTGTGTGAGAGAAAATAGAAAGGGAGTCAGATAAGACTGGGATAGCCATCATACCTCCATGCAAGTCTGACCAGGAATGAGTCTGTCCTAGTATTATATTTTGTCTCTTTGGTCATTAGCTGGGAGCAGACCTTGGGAGGTATAGCTTCAGTGCAGGTGGAACAATGGATTTCAAAATGCGGCAGCCAAGTAGGCCCTTGGTCAATTATATTTTCTATAGTCGGAGGTCTATGAGGGACATTTTCATGGTCCCCACATTAAGGTCACATGATTGTCCATCATATGGATAGATTTTTTTTTTCCTCCAGTCTTTGCCAACAATTCTGCATTAGTGATTATTTTCTTAGTTGGGTTCCTAGAAATGAAGTTGCTGGATCACAGTATGAAATTTATGTCTAAATATTTTATAATATACTTAATATTTCTAAATAGTTTTTCCAAATGAATTTCTATATAAACTATGATTTTTTTACTTGAATCTCTGCAGTTATTTTGAAGGTACACATCATTCAACTAGTGGCCATTTTAAGTTTTCAAAATAATTTTTTTAGTCTCTGTTTGACACCAGCCTGTAAAAGTTATTGAAGACATTGTCATGCCCTCCTTCTCTTTAATTTTTCTTATACTAACTTCTCCATCTTCATGAATATCATACAGAGTTTGAGGCTAAGATTCTTGCTATTAAATTATGTTATTAAATTTCAAAAATACTTTCTTTAAGGTGTATATATATTTTACATTAGTGATCAGTATAAAATTAGAAAGAATAGAGTGTTACTACCATAAATAAGCTGAAATAAACAAGTAAAAATCCTTTTTCTAGGAACCATACTTTGAAAGAGAATCACCTATTCTGGTTAACTGTGTCTTTTGATACCAGATTTTATGTTAGCAGCAACATCGCAGGGGAAAGAGCTATCTTCACTGAAACACAATTTTCTTTAAAATTGATTTTGAACCAAGGAAACTTGGAGCTGATTTAACATGTTGTGCTGTACTACTGTGAGTTGGCCACAAAGAGCTTCTTCCTCCCACTCATCAATGAAGTTCACTACTGGGTAGGAAGGCTGCCTTCTGTCTCCAGCCGTAGGGTGGTATCATCATTCTAATGAGGGTCAATTTCCATTTCTCCCACCTCTGTGCTGCATAATGTTTCACAGCAGAAATACTGTAACACAATTCTTGTGGCCACTTTGATGATAAAATGCTGATTCCCTGCTGAAAATATAATTCCACATCCATCTCTCTCCTGAGAAGAGAGAGTTTTAATCATCTCACATGAGGTATTAGCAGTGTGAGTAGACCCGAAACCGCAACAACCTGCATATGTTTCCAACACTGGGAAATGAATTCTTCTGTAAATGTAATTTTCTTCTTTACCTACTGACATTTTTTTACTCCTTGTCAGGGAAATATGTCTCATTATATCTATATCCTAAGTGCTAACCTACAAAATCCCAAAGAGGAGGTGAAGCAGGGGAACTGGCAGGGGTGTGGTGGCTGATTAGTATCCTGTTAAAAGGATAACAGAATTGTCCTGTGCAATATTAACCACCCATAACACCATTTAGTCTGATAACAGCCAGCCCTGTGAATATTTAACTTTCACAATATTTGCTTTACTGATAGTGGGTCACTTTCATATATGAAATATAGCCTATTGCTTATTATTAATTAGACCCGAGTTGACCTTCAGAATTTAATATTCTTTCAACAGTGATATGTGTAATTTACTATGGTAGCATACATTCAAAATGTGAGAACGTTAGGATTTAAGACATCATAGGCTTGGAAAGAATCTTGATGGGTCATCTTATTTATTCATCCAACTGTCTATTGAAAATCATTTACATGCTAGGTGCTGGAGCGCATTCAGTGAAATATAAGATGCCTTCTACCCCTTATGTACTCAGGCTCTACTTTCAGGGGCAAATGAAATGACCTTGTATAAGAATACAAGGCAGTGCTGGTTGACAGACAATGAGACTCTTGAGTTCAGAGCAGAGTAAGGGTGATGTGAGAAGCAGCCAAAGACCTCATAGAGGAAGGAACAGTTGGAGTGGCTGTGGAAGGGAGGGCGAGGCATAGATAGGCAGGCAAAGGGAACAGCAGGAAACCAGACAGCACCTGCTGGTGATTGCAAGGACTTCGTGGACAGGTCTGCAGGTCAGCCAGCCTCGCAGCTGGCTCAGGCCATGGTGTGAGGTTGAAAGTCCTGACCGCTTTTTAGAACTGCTGATGGCTGAGGCAGGTGGTTACCTTTTGGAGGGACATACAGCTTCTTTGATCTAGTGATTTATAGAAGGCCTCTGTGATATGAACACAGGCTTATCATCTATGACTCTTCTCAAAGCACCCCATATTTTAGTCAAACACACTGCTTCCTGTTCCTTGTGGCTCAAATTTATTAACTAACATGATGTGAGTGCAGGTGCCAAAAGATAAGATAGACCCTGAGGGCAGTATGCGATGCGGTGTCATGTCATGCTTAAAAGTTAGGACTTTGATCATTAAAGTGTTAGAAAGCCACTGGGCTAGGGCTGGGCTTTTAATTGGGGGAATGCTGTAATTAGATTTGCGCTGTAAACAGATGACTGAGTACAGTGGCGATATCCACATCATACGGTTGTTAATCACCAGAGTTCTGGAGGCAGACTGCCTGGGTTTGGATTCCTTCTCTGATCTTATGAACTCTGACTTTATTAACTTCTCTAAGTCTCAGTGACCTCATCGGTAGAATGGGGATAAAAACTATTGCCTGTCTTATAAATTTGTTGTGTGGAAGAAGTGAGATAATGCATGTAACGCACTTAGTCTAGTACCTGGCATAGAGAGAGCATTTAGCATTTTTGGCTGTTATTATTATTCTTATCTCTCCAGGAATAGTACAAAAGATGGATGACTCTGCTGGCAGCTGGCAGCTGGAGGACAAAGACCAGATAGAAATCCATTCATGGCAATATTTTAAGAAAGGCATCACACACTTAATTAAGGCAATAGCATAAGGATTGAAGGGCAAACAAAGTTAACACCATAATGGGAGTAAAATCAACGGGACTTGGTGTCTAAGTAAAAGTGGGGGACAAAGAAGAGGGAGAAATCGTGGATGATGGTAAGATTTCTAGCTGGGGTCACTGGTGGTGTGGCGCCATTGACCAAAACGCAGAACACAGCCTGAAAGCTGAAGTGTGCTTCCAACGCCTGAGGGCTTTCTCTGGTGGCAGAGGCAAAGGACATGGGAAGTGCTGGAGAATTAATGTCCTGGTAACACCCTCAACCAGTGTTTGACGGGAGCTGTGGGTAAATGCCTTGGCACCTTTGCACCACAGGTGGGATTACTCTGAGTTTTGTATTCTATTCGCAGAGTTCCCCGGTGGGATATGGCTCTAGGTTCCCATAGTGGTAACTTGTTTGATAACTAAGCCTTTTTGGCTGCCTTTTCTCCCTGGTCTCACTGCTCCAATCCCTGAGTAGTCTTTCTTGGATCACCATTCAGATAAACTATTTGCACCGACATTCTTGTCTGGGAGTTTGCCTCTGGAAGAAGTAAACCTAAGAGATTAGGAAAGGGTAAAGGAAAAAGGGAAACAGGAAAATAAATTCTGTTTTAGACATTTGAGGGGGACATGCCTTTGGGATATTCACCTGGAGGTGGTCCAGAATGCAACTGAAATAGGAAATGGAATTTTAATAAATAGCTGGGCTCTGGTATTCTAGATTGGTGAGTAAACTGTAAAAAAGTGGTAGTTGAAATCTTGGAAGAAGGCATTTCCTCAAGAATAGTTTTTAATTTATGGAATTTGAAAAAGCTAATGAAAAATGCAAAATGGACACAAAAATAATGTTCTTAGGGCTTCCCTGGTGGAGCAGTGGTTGAGAGTCTGCCTGCCGATGCAGGGGACTCAGGTTCGTGCCCTGGTCCGGGAAGATCCCACATGCCGCAGAGTGGCTGGGCCCATGAGCCATGGCCGCTGAGCCTGTGCGTCCGGAGCCTGTGCTCCACAACGGGAGAGGCCACAACAGTGAGAGGCCCAAGTACCGCCAAAAAAAAAAAATTGTTCTTGGAAAGGTGAGAGCAGAGCAAGAGGGTGATGTTATGGAAGCCAGAAGACAAAATTGTTCAGGAAGGAAGGAATTTTTTTATTAAAGTACAAATCCTTTTAGGGAAGTCCATGTTTTATCTTGGTAATGGCCAAGGTGTCTCACAGTAATAATAATAGTAATAAAATATTTGTTGAATAAATATCACTTTTCTCCATCCCATTCTGAAGATACAGGAAAAACAGAGGTGGTGAAATTGAGGGACCAGGAGTAACTTGACAAAAATTCTCATCTTAACACAATCTTTTTCTGTTCCTTGGTTAGTTCTCTGCCCTTGTTTGCTACACAGTGGATTCATATTGTGAAGAAATGGGTCCTATCATGTTCCCTTTACTAGCAGTTTTTATTCTACATGAGTTTATTCCCAGTATAACTAAGATCAGTTAATTTCTTCATGGAGTAAAAGTTCAAGGGGGAGAGGTCTTGAAGGAGGCTGAGGGAGAAAGGATAGGGAACTCCATGCTACATAGCTCCAGTTCTTGTTCACCCTCTTCTGCCATTACTGTTTCTCCAAAATTCTCCTTCACTACTTTATTATTGCTTCTTAGGTTGGAATAGGAAGCTGTAACATAATGTTATCATGATGTCATTACTTTCTGGCACTGAGTTTTGATATCACCTCATTTCTTTTCTTTCTCTGTGGTTTGAGACAGTACAGAGCAGTCAGAGCTTTCAGTGCCTCATATTACAACAAGCTCTTCTAAATTATGAAATATTTCCAGTCTGTTGTCAATGACCTATTTATTGTAGGTAGACTTAGATGCAATGAAATTCCTAAATGTATTCAAAATTTTCCACTGTCTTTTGGAGTTATAGGGGATTTAATTTGTAGGGCAAAGGGGCATTTACATTGTTTATGAAGGGAGGGGGAGTGCAAACACTTGTCTTAAGTTTCAGGCCTTTCCTTATTTCCTGCTCTCCTTTAATACTTTGCATCTAGTTTTGTAAGATTGTCCAGAGAAACTTTCTTCAGTCTTTTCTAGAATGAAGAAAAAGTGGCTTCTTGTTGGAAATAGAAGAGATGGACTCAGTTGTTTGCTAACAGTTCAGCCAATTTTATAAACTCCAGAAAAATCAATGTTGTTTTTAAATACATACATCATCTAAAGAATAATTTCTGATCAACTCTTTATACTTTTCAGTGTTCAGCGCCCTTAAGAGTTCAGTATCCTTAAGATTGTACTTAATGCCCTGTTTCCTCCTGAAGTATCTTTTCTACATTGTCTACTGTTATACTAAGTCAATTACCAAGTTGTCTTTTCCCATTTATGTAAAGCCATTAAACCAATGTCCTGTCCTGTACAGATACAATAAGCAGTCACTGGCGGTTTTCCACTTGATTACATGCTTCACTGGGTGCTTCATGATTGAAAATATTCTCTCATGATTTCCTTTGTTTTATGCTCATGATCTTACCCCTGTAACATAAGGAATGATAAAGGAAGATCTGATTCAACGAGATGGCTTTTCTAGGTAGTAGCTGTACCTGTCACTCCAGTGAAATACATAACATCTTGCCCTTTACATTCAGGCTGGAATATTGGATCTGGGTTCTCCCCTGGGGGTTACTGAGTCTTTCATTTTACAAGAGGTATTACTCAGCCCTTGGGTTATGACTTCTCTGGAAGCTGCTCTTCAAAGGCCAAACATCTGCTTCCGCTGGCCTTTTCTTGTGCTTGGAAAAAGCAAAATGGCTGTTACATTTCTATTCAGGATTGTTTTTTCAACTTCCTGACCTCTTGGTTATTGGACCAGTAATTAGTGAGCTCCTACAACCCCTATGACATGGAAGCACTCAAACAGTTTTTGAAAAAATCACAGAAATGCCTCTTCTCCACCAGGAGTGTTATTTATTGGACCCAGAAATATAGTGAGACCAATGGATGCTTTGAAATGAAGGTTTTTCTTGAATTCTTGTTCTTATGTGTTTGAACTATCAACCCTTTTAAAAATCTTATAGTCGTGTTATTGCCATGGAGTGCTAATCATGCCAGCCAAGTTGACCTCATGAGGAAGAAGGTACCTGCTGGGTTCAGCATTCACCTTTTTTTCCCTCTCCCAAATTCTTTCTCCAGAAGAGCAGGAGAAAATATAATTGTTAGATTAATTTATTGTGCTTAAAGTGTTTGGTCTGCTAAAATAAAATTACTTCAAGAAGAAGTAACAACTTAGGACTCATTTATTAATCACTGGTTAATTAATCACCCTGTATATAGTACCATGTGTATAAAAATGTCAGAACTGGGAAGATTGAATGCAGAGTTCAATCTTGTTCAAGTTCCTTATTTCATAGACAAAGAAAATGAAGCACAGAGTAGGTGAAGTGACTTCTCTTGATGTTGACTCCTTCCCTTAGAACTGGCACCAGAACACAGATCTTAGTACAGCTCTCTTTCTTGCTCATGAGGTCCTTCCATGAGAGCAAGTTTTGTTAGAAAAGGTAAAATCTTAAAGGTGGAAGGGAAAAAGGTCAGCCTGAGGGGCAAATGTGGCAGGGGAAGGTTAGGCTGAGATTATTACTGTAATACTTTTTCTGGGAGCTGGCTTGGTAAGGCAGTGAGTTCTTGATTCCATTTGGAACCTGGGAGGTACCTGATACTGTCTCAAATATCTCACTTTCAAAAAAGTTTGTCTTTTTAAGACTGAGTCATTTTTCCTTCTTTTGTTACTCTATTTTGGAAATCCAAAATTTACTAACAGAATTTATACAATAGAAAAGATAAAAGGACATTGGTTGGCTTTTCACCTCTGCAACGTAGAAGACAGAACCATTTCTAAGCAGATTCCTTGGGCCTTGGGTGACCGGGGGAACCTGGCTCATTCCTGTTGACATCAGAGAAGGAACACTTAGGTTGAGTCACAATGGTCAGGAAAAGAGGTGGAACCTGAGCTTGTCCTTTAAGGCCAGGCAGAATTTGAGTAGATTTTCAATCGCTGGCAGGGTAGGGGTGCTTATTAAATGCACACATTTGGAAATGAGCCTTGGTTCTCACTCTGAGTAGAGTGTTAAAGATTAGTGGGAGATGAGCTTGGTGAGCTAGAGTGGGCCTTCACTGGGGACCCCCTGAAGGTCCCCCACAGTTGTGGATAGGATCCAGTCCACAGCAGGTTCCTGAGTAGGGGAATGGCTTTGGGAATGTAACACTGTAGGAAATTCAGCCTGATGTTCTGGATGTATTGGAAGAAGTGGAAGCAATAAAAGGAAGATGCTAGAGTACACAAGACAGGGCGTGATGACCTGGCAGCCTTGCAAAGAAGAGGAATGAACCTGTGAGACAAAACCAAAGAAGCTTGGATCGTACTTGGAGTGACTGAATGCAGGAAAACATGGGAAAGACAACTTCAGGGTTTCAAAGTGGAGAGAAGGCTGGTGTCAGTGATGAATCTTATAAACATTGGGTTAAAATATAGCAGCACTTGGTGAAAAGTTGAATATCAAGGATGAAGGAAAGAGAAAAGTAAACTGTGATCGATCACAGTGTGACACTTTTCAGACTTTGGCACCTACCCTCTGGTTTATTTGTCACTATCCCTGGCTGGACTGGGGACATGTTGGGGGTGAGGATTATACCCCATTTCTCTGGGCCCAGCACATATCATAGAGACACATACTAGGTGCTCAGTAGGATAACTTGAACCCTGGTATCTGGGAGAATGATAATGTTATAAACAAACAATAGGGGCTTTAGATGTGGAAGGAATACCATTTAGAAATTCTATGTTTATAGAAATGGCAGGAACCTCATATAGAAAGATCTTAACTATGGTTGGGAATACTGGATCACTGGGTGAAGTGTCAGGCCCAACGATAGAGTTGTGAATTGGCAGGATGGAATTTAGAGTTGAGTTTTGAGATTGAACGAAGTCTCTGAGAATGGGGAATTAGGGAGGAAAGCATACAAGGTTTGACTATAAACTGTCAGTTCCCACAAGACTGATGTCTGAAAAAAATTATATGTAAATTCACTGTTCATTGTTGAGTTTAGGAGCTTCTGTTTGCCCAGCAATGTTAATTCCCTAGTTTATTTGATATATTTTTTCTCTTTATTTCTATTCTCGAAAAGCAGAGGACAGCATCTCAACTAGGTCAAGAGGAGGACAGGAAGGGCCAGGCAGCTCAGTCCCCTTGCTGTCCTCAGTGAGGCTCATTAACCTTGAGGCATCAGCACTAAGGGGAGGACTTGGAGATTAATGGAACAATGATGAAAGAGGAAAAAATACAAAACCTAAGAAAATAAGACAAAGTTGCAAAAGAAGCCTTCTCAGCCAGAATAATGTACAATTGTACATGAAGGATGAAATTTTTATTATAATTTTTTGTTCCTAATATATGAAGAGAGAGTAAGCCCAGTAGAGAGCCTGAGAGAGCAGATTATGGAAAAATGTCATCGGAATGTCTGAAAGATCAAATTATCTTTTCATTACTACATTTTAAAAAGAGGAACATTTCAGAGACTGAAATATGTTCTGTTTTTCTGGGGAATTATATTGTTAAAAGCCCATTATAGCGTCTTTCTTGATATTAATGTACTTGGTAGGCCTGGTGAATCATGGCCAAAGACGTTGCTGCACAAATCAAAAAACATTTAATGAAGATTACAATTGAGTAGTGCAAGAGGGTAGAAGTGTGATGGCCTTGAGCTGTATGAACATCTCTCAAAACCATGAGTGCTTGACTCATCTGGAACCCAGATCAGCCTCAGGGTCTGTAGTATGACTAGTACTACATAATGAAAAATGAGGCTGGATGGAGTGGTGAGAAATGTGACTGGGGAGATCACCAGTGACCTGGTTATGTAGTCCTTGCCTGTAAGTCTGTTTAAGGAGTTTGGACTTTCTTGAGGAAGTAAAATGATCCATTCTCTGTTTTAGACATCTCTGTCTGGCTGAAGTTTGGTGATTGTATTGTTACAAACATTGGTGGGAGACAAATAGTGTAGGTGAGAGAACTAAGATAAAAGCAGTGGGGCTGGAGAGAAGTTGGCAGATTTGGGAGTTATCTAGAATTACAGGGATGATGGATTGGGTGTAAAGTGGGAGCGTCAAGAATGACTTCCTAGACCCCTCCTTGGCTTGAGCCGCTGGGTAGATAAAGGTGCTGCTCACTGAGAGAGGGAATACTGCAGAATATACCAGCTCTGGGATATTAAAGAATTTTAAAAGATTTTTTAAAGTTGGAAAACACCATCTTAATGTAGGTATACAGTTCAGTAGTGTTAAGTACATTCACATTGTTGTACAACCAATCTGCAGAACTTTTTTCATCTTGCCAAACTGAAACTCTATGTCCATTAGACAGCTCTCCATTCTTTCCTCACCCAGCCCCCGGAAACAACTATTCTGCTTTCCGCCTCTATGAATTTAACGACTCTAGGTAGGTACCTCATATAAGTGGAATCAAACAGTATTTGTCTTTTTCTGACTGGTTCAATTAGCATAATGTCCTCAAGATTCATCCATGTTGTAGTGTGTGTCAGAACTTCCTTCCTTTGTAGGAAGACTTTGCAAAAAAATCCTCTGTTACTACATAGGAATCTATTCTATTCTATTCCATTTCATTAAAAATCAATTTATTTCATGGCTCATTAAATAAATTGATTTTATGACTTACAAGTAATTTACAATGTGGAATTTGAAAAATGCTCTTCTAAAATGCCTTTCTGCCTGGTAAAACTACTAGAATGCTAAAATTTTCATTTCCTGGACTCCTTTGATAAGGGCTCAGATGTGGTTAGATTTTGCCAATCAAATGCACTTGCATGAAATTAGAGGCCACATTTCAACTTTTCTTCCTCTTGTTTTCTCCTGGAAAACAGAGTTGTGGAGACCCTGGGTTTACCTATAACGGAATTCTTGTGTCCAATTATTAGCTTTGTAGGCGTTGAGAGGTAGGGCTTAGAGCATCACTAAGATGTACGTTCCTGAAGTCAGAATTCCAGTGGCAGCTTCCTGATTGCCCTATTTCCTGATTGTGGTCTTGGCAGGTCAGTTCTGAAGTGGTTTGATAGGAGTCATTCCACAAAGCCCAACCTAGAGCTCTACCGTTGATTTTGTAAGTACCCAAAGCTCTTTTTTTAAACTTCTTTCTTCGGAAAGTAATTTCCATTTTCTGCAAATCAACCCTGACTGGGATGGTATTATAACCCTATGGGTATAATCAGTGAGAAGATCTCTTTTAAAATACATGGGCAAATCACAGCTACAGATCTGGATGGGACTGGGCCTGAGGGTAAACATAATGTACAGTCATATCAGAGATGCAGAATCTTTCTCTTTTGAGTAATTCTGACATCAAGTGACTATAGAGCTCTTGGAGATGACAATGAAGTCTTAATGATCTTCATTGCTTTAGTGAGTACTTAAAAATCACAGATATTACAGGCCATTAAAAAATAGGTACTTTGTATGATATGTTTGTTTGAATATAGTTGGGATACATATTTTCAATTTGAGGGTAATATTCTTTGCATTCTTTAGTCTTTGAGAACCCTAAGGAACAAAGAGTTTTAAAAGCACAGGTTGACTGTATGTGTAAGCATATATACATGTGTATACTTATATGTAGGTATAGTATGAAAAATATTTAACTATTGGTGTGACCCAGTCACTGACAAATTAGACAGTGAGAATTGATGCTAACCATAAACACCCTAGGCAGCTGAGCTGGTGCCCCATAGGCTGATCATCAGCCATGTTTATTAATGATAATTTAGTTGTCCAGAAAGAAGTTTGTTTACAAAACTACAAAAAGATGAAATAATATAAACATAGAAAGGTAAATAAATTTGGCCAAAGGAAAAAAGAAAGTAGGAAAGACAAGATGAAGCAGTGGAAAAAATGGATATACTATAATATGCGTATTGTAAGATCTTAGAGACATTTTAGGGACAGAAGGAAAAGGAGGGTGCCTTTCATCATACTCCACCAGGGGGCACTGAACCTGTGATGTCTACTGCTTCCTTCTGCAGCATTTGAGGTCACGCACATTCTCCATAAGTCCAGATTGACCATGTATATTTTAACCATGGGTTAAAGAATTATCTTTCAATCCTTAGGAAAATTCAGAGCATTTTTCATTTCCTGACACAGAAATTCTCCTGATCTCTCTCTTTTTCCAGAGGGCAGAGGGAAGAATAAATGAGAAATGACTCCTCAGAACAGAAAGAGCAAATTTGAGTTCATCTTCATTATGGCAGATTGGATCTGAGTCATGGTGACCACTTAGGCATCATGCAATTGAGTGATAAAAGCAGGGTCTGTTTTTCAGCTTCAGCCTCTTAACTAGCTACGAACAATCCCTAATAATCACCAGGTTGACTCTTTCATGCACTGTTTCTCTTATCAGCCTAGTTCACAGATTTGCCTTGTGGAATTGTGTTTATCCTCTATATTCTTTGAAATACTTGGCCTCAAACACTTGCTGAGGGGAGAAATTTTAATGAGTGAATAAAGTTAGTGCCTCTGAATCAGTAGCTCTGAATAGTACATAGTTAATGTACAAAGAACAGTGCTGGCATATAGCAAGTGCTATAAAAGTACAGTAGTCCCCTCTCATCCCTGGCTTTGTTTTCCACAGTTTCAGTTACTCTTGATCAACCACAATCCTAAAATAGTAAATGGAAAATACCAGAAATTAACAATTCATAGGTTTTAAATTGCACGCCATTCTGAGTAGTGTGATGGAATCTTTCACCATCCGGTTTCAACCCACACAGGACGTGAATCATCCTGTTGTCCAGCATATCCCGCCAGTTAGTCACTTAAAAGCTCTCTCGGTTATCAGATTGACTGTGGTGGTATTACAGTGCTTGCGTTCAAGTAACCCTTATTTTACTTAATAATAGAACCAAAGCACAAGAGTAGTAATGCTGGCCATTTGGATATGCCAAAGAGAAATTGTGAAGTGCTTCCTTTAAGTGAAAATGTGACAGTTCTCGACTTAATAAGGAAAGAAAAAAAAAATCATAGGCTGAGGTGCTAAGATGTATGTTAAGAACGAATCTTCGGTCCATGAAATTGTGAAAAAGGAAAAAGAAATTCATGCTACTTGTACTGTCACACCTCAAACGGCAAAAATTACAGCCACAGTGTATAAGTTGCTCAGTTAAGATGGAAAAGTCATTAAATTTGTATAATAAGATATCTTGAGAGAGAGAGAAGTTATAAAATAACTTTTATTACAGTATATTGTTATTCTATTTTATTATTAGTTATTGTTAATTTCTTACTGTGCCTGATTTATAAATTAAAGTTTATCATAGGTATGTATGTAAAGGAAAAATCATAGTATATATAGCATTCAGCACTATCCACTGGGGGTCTTGGAATGTATCCCTTGTGGATAAGGGGGGGGACTACTGTAATTGCTATTATGCTGTTCACAATGAACTATTAGAAATACTTCTCATTCCCCATATTAGTCCTTACATCCAAAAGCCATATAGTTAAAGAGATAGGATCACCTACAGTCCCAGCAGTCTTTATAGCTGTTTTTACTCCTCAGACAAAGGTCAAAAAACAGTAAGATTTTAGTGTGTTAACTGCTAATCTCCCACGTGGTTGAAACAAGAGAATCTGCAGGGCTTTAGGATTTAAACCTGAAACCAGAGATTAACGTCAAATGCTTTTTTCCTTTTTTTTTTTTTGAAGCAGGTATTTTCCTCAGGCTAAATCATTACCCTGAGGCTACTCGAAAGTCATAGAAATTGAAATACAGAAAGATATATTTAGAAATCTCCCAAATAGAGGGCTTCATGATAAATTTTGACAAATAACCGCTTAAACCTCTTTGAGAACATCTAAGTGAAATTGACATCCTTAACCCTTTCTTGCTAATGATAATAATAATAATTAACAGCAACGACAGCCAACATTTATTGAACACCTAATTATGCATCAGGGGCTGTGCTAAGTACATCAAATCTGTTGCATTTTGTAAACCTCACAACTACCTTTTGAAGTAAGTACAGGTTTTACAAGTGATGAGTACAGGTTTTACAAGTGATGAAACAGTACAGAGAAGTGAAGTAACTTGCTAGAAGTCTCATATATAGTGTGTGGTGGAGCAGGTTTAAAATCCAGGTCATCTAACTCGAGAGGCACTCATAATTTCTATGTCCTGCTTTTCTATATCCATACAGCTAAAGAAACACGAATCAAGCAACTCCACACTGTGGCTTCTGGGATGACTCAATGGTTCATGATCATTGGATCATATATGAAACCTATTTACCGTAATCAGAATTGGTAGTGGATAGGTTAATCTGAAAAGTCCGTGTGTGTGGAGGAATCATGACAAATGATAAATACAGATTATTTTGGTGTCCTTGAAAACAGCTTTTTATACACAATAAAGATTGTTTAGGGGTTACTTTGGATTTTTAAATTAACCTTTGAGGTATTAAAGGAATAATATGATGAATCTAATTTTTTCTTAAATATTTCAATTTAATTTAAAATATTATTATTATACATATAAATCTAGGAAATTTCAACAGTTACTTTTAAGGGAGGTTTTAAACTTTTTTTACAACTTAAAGATGAAAATTCTCCTAAGCATTTAAAATATAAATGTGATAATAGTAGTATAATAAAAACGTCACTAATAAATTCTTTTTAAAGAATTTTGACAAAATTCCACTTCAAGTACTCAAATAACTCTCATACGGTAATGAAATGGAGTACAAATATGGTAATTCTGAGTTCTCTTAACACTCCAATAGTATTATCAAACTTAAAATATTTTTATATATTATACTAAAAATCAGACAAATCAATCAATTAATTATACATTTTTTATTGTGGTAAAATACAAAACAAAAATCAGCACCAGCCATTTTAAAGTGTACAGTTCAGTGATATGAAATATATTCACGTTGTTGTACAACCATCAACCCCATCCATCTCCATTAACTCTTTTCGTCTTGTGAAACTGAAACTTTATACCTTTAAACAATAACTCCCCATTCCCCTGCTAACCCCCAGCTCCTGGAAACTACTATTATATTTTCTGTCTTTATGATTTTGACTATCAAAGTACCTCCTATAAGTGGAATCATACAGTATTTGTCTTTTTGTGACTGGCTTATTTCACTTGGCATAATGCCCTCAAGGTTCATCCATGTCATAGCATGTGTCAGAACTTCCTTCTTTTGTAAGGGCTGAATACTATTACATTGTATGTATGTATATACCACATTTTGTTTATCTATTTATCTGTTGAAGGACTCTGGGCTTGCTTCCATGGTTTAGTTATTGTGCATAACTGCTATGAACAGAGGTTTACAAATATCGCTTCAAAACTCTGCTTTTAATTCTTCTGGGTATATCCCCAGAAGTGAAATTGCTGGATTATATGGGAATTCTATTTTCAATGTTTTTGAGGAATTGCCATACTGTTTTCCACAGAGGGTGTACCGTTTTACGTACATTTCCACCAATAGTGCACAAGGTTTCCAATTTCTCCACATCTTTGCTAACACCTGTTGTTTTCTGTTTTTTTGATAGTAGCCATTCTAATGGGTGTGAGGTGGTATCTCATTGTAATTTTGATTTGCGTTTCCCTAATAATTAGTGAAGTTGAGCATCTTTTTATGTGCTTATTGGCCATTCATATATCTTCTTTGGAGAAATGTCTATTCAGGTCCTTTGCTCATTTTTGAATAAGGTTGTTTCTTTTTTCATCGTTGAGTTTTAGTGATTCTTTATACATTCTGGATATTAATTCTTAGTAAAATATATGATCTGCAAATATTTTCTCCCATTCTGTAAGATGCGTTTTTACTCTGTAGATAGTGTCTTTTGATGCACAAAATTTTTCAGTTTTCATGCAGTCCAGTTGGTCTATTTTTTCTTGTGCTACCTTTGCCTTTGGTATCATATCCAATAAATCATTGCCAAATACAATGTCGTGAATCCTTTTCCTGTGTTTTATCCTAAGACTTTTATTGTTTTAAGTCTTTAAGTCCTTGATTCATTTTTACTAAATTTTTGTGTATGGCATTAGGTGAGTCCAACTTCATTCTTTTGTATGTGGCTATCCAGTTTTCCCAGCATCATCTGTTGAAAACACTTTCCCCAATTAATGGTCTTGGTGTCCTTATCCAAAATAATTTGACATATATACAAGGATTTATTTCTGGCCTCTCTATTTCATTGGTCTACATGTCTCTCTTTATGCCAACGTCACATTGTTTTGATTACTGTAGACTTGTAGTAAGTTTTGAAATTGTAAAGTGAGAATCCTCAGGTTTTGTTCTTCTTTTTTAAGATTGTTTTGGCTATTCAGGTTCCCTTGAGATTCCATATGAACTTTAGGATGGGTTTTTCTGTTTCTGCAAAAAAAACATCATTGGGATTTTGATAGAGATTACATTGAATCTGTAGATCGCTTTGGGTAGTATTGATATTTTAACAATATTAAATCTTCCAATCCATGAACATGGGGTGTCTTTCCATTTATTTTATGGCTTCTTCAGTTTCTCTCAGCAGTGTTTTGTAGTTTTCACTGTACAAGTCTTTCATCTGCTTTGTTAATTCCTAAGTATTTATTCTTTTTGGTGCTATTGTAAGTGAAATTGTTTTTGCAATTTTCTTTTCAAATTGTTCATAGTTTGTGTATAGAAATGCAACTGATTTTTGTATGTTGACTGTGTATCCTGCTACCTTGCTGAATTCATTTATTAGTGCTAAAAGCTTTTTTTGTGTGAAATCTTTAGGACTTTATACATATAAGATCATATCATCTGCAAACAGAGGTAATTTTACTTCTCCCCTTTCAAATTGGATTTCTTTTTTTTTTTTTCTTTTTTGCCTAATTGCTCTGGCTATTACAATGTTCAAGTACAATGTTGAATAGCAGTGTTGAAAACAGGCATTCTTGCCTTGTTCTTGATCTTAGAGGAAAAGCTTTCAGTCTTTCACCATTGAGTATGATGTTTGCTATTGGTTTTTCTTATACACATTTTATTATGTTGAGGTAGTTTCCATCTAGTCCTAGTTTACTGGTGTTTTATCATGAAAGGGTGTTGAATTTTGTCAAATTGAGATGATGATATTTTTTCCCCCTTCATTGTGTTGATGTGGCATATTACATTGTTTTTTTTTTTATATGTTGAACAATTCCTGCATTCCAGGAATAAATCTCACTTAGTTATGGTGTATAATCCTTTTTATATACTGCTGAATTCTGTTTGCTAGTATTTTGTTGTAGATTTTTGTATCAGTGTTCATAAGTGTTGTTGGTCTGTAGTTTTATTTTCTTGTAGTGTATTCATCTGGCTTTGGAATCAGGGTAATGCTGGCCTCAGAAAATGAGGATGTCTTCCCTCCTCTTTAATTTTTGGGAAATGTTTGAGAAATAGGCATTAGTTATTCTTTAGATGTTTGGTTGAATTCACCAGTGAAGTCATCAGGTCCAGGGCTTTTCTTTGTTGGGAGATATTTGATTACTGATTCCATCTCCTTACTAGTTATATATAGGTCTATTTAGAGTTTCTATTTCTCATGAATTAGTCTTGTGTTTCTAGTAGGTTTTGTGTTTCTAGAAATTTGTCCATTTCATCTAGGTTATCCAACTTGTTGGTTCACAGTTTTTCATAGTGTTCCCTTATAATCCTTTTTATTTCTGTAGAATCTGTAGTAATGTCTACACTTTCTTTTCTGATTTTAATAATTTGAGTCTTCTCTCTTTTTTTATTAGTCCATGTAGTAAAATTTGTCAATTTTGTTGATTCTTTTTTTTTTTTCTTTGCGGTACGTGGGCCTCTCACTGTTGTGGCCTCTCCCATTGCGGAGCACGGGCTCCGGACGCGCAGGCTCAGTGGCCATGGCTCATGGGCCTAGCCGCTCCGTGGCATGTGGGATCTTCCCGGACTGGGGTACAAACCCGTGTGCCCTGCGTCGGCAGGCGGACTCTCAACCACTGCGCCACCAGGGAAGCCCTTGTTGATTCTTTTGGGGAACCAACTTTTGATTTCGTTGATTTTCTATTTTTAAAAATTCTTTATTTTATTTATCTCTGCTTTAGTCTTTAATATTTCCTTCCTTCTGCTACCTTTGTGTTTCTATTTCTATTTCCTTAGGGGGTTGATTGATGCTATATTTGGAGACAGCAGAAGTTAGGAAAAGCAAAGGGTATTGGGTGTATATGTGTGTGTGGGGGATCCTTATTACTCAAAGAACCCTCACCTTCCATCATCCCAACCATGGGTCACTCTCAAGGGAATAACTGTTAGCGCAGTTATTTGTCTAATGTGTGTGTGGTGGGGAGAGGAGCGGGAGCACAGAGATAGTTGGCACTTTAATATACATTTTATGGAACATAAAGAATAACAATTTCCTGCCTTGAAATCCAAATGTGGTTACAAGCCCAGAACCTCTGAGTACATAAATTAGGCATCTGGAGCCCAAAACCAAACCCACAACCAAACAAACAATCAAAGAAGCAAAACACAAAAACAAAACAAAAAAAACTACAAATTTATGTGAAAGATGTCCAGAATCTATGAGGTTGAGCCAACAAAAGATTCAGAGGAATTAAATTCTGATTCTTTTCTTTTTTTTTTTTTAACATCTTTATTGGAGTATAATTGCTTTACAATGGTATGTTAGTTTCTGCTTTATAACAAAGTGAATCAGCTATACATATATATATATCCCCATATCTCTTCCCTCTTGCGTCTGCCTCCCATTCTCCCTATCCCACCCCTCTAAGTGGACACAAAGCACCAAGCTGATCTCCCTGTGCTATGCAGCTGCTTCCCACTATCTATTTTACATTTGGTAGTGTATATATGTCAATGCTACTCTCTCACTTCATCCCAGGTTACCCTTCCCCCTCCCTGTGTCCTCAAGTCCATTCTCTATGTCTGCATCTTTATTCCTGTCCTGCCCCTAGGTTCTTCAGAACCATTTTTTTTTTTTAGATTCCATATATATGTGTTAGCATATGGTATTTGTTTTTCTCTTTCTGACTTACTTCACTCTGATTGTTTTCTTTATCACCATATACTCTTCACAATAATTGTATGGAGTAGGTACTATTTTGCAAATGAGAAAATTAAGACTCAAATGTATAAAATAATGTAATGGATTGCACAGAAAGAAAATTAGAAACTCAGCCCAGGTTCCCTGACTTCAAATCCAGTACTTCTACTCTGCCAAGATCTCGTACTTTTTGGCAAATGAGAGCCAGGAAAGAGAATTTCACGTTACTTAGCTACATAGAATTTGGAAATGGTGCTTTGAGCACTGGCTGGACATAGAGCGTGGCACCCTAGCGAGAATGTGTCTTCTGGGATTCCCTGTTGTGCTCATGAATAAGACTCTATATTTTGGACAAAATAGAAAGCTCTGAGCCTCAATTTCCTCTTGCAAGTGAAGATAAATTATATTTCACAATTATTTATTTTCTGTCTCCTCACTAGAATGTCACCTCTGTGAGGGCAGGGACCGTTATCCTCCCTAAGTAGAGGCAGTTATTAAATATTTGTTGAATGTGGGAAATGAATGACTATACCCTGTTCTTGTCACCTCTGTTAGTTTCCTTAGGGCTGCTGTAACAAAGGAACACAGATCAGATGGCTTAGAACAACAGAAAGTTATCGTCTCACAGTTCTGGAAGTCCGAGATCAAGACGTTGGCAGTGTTGGTTCCTTCTGAGGGCTGTGAAGGAGAATCTGTTCCATGCCTCTTTCCTTGATTCTGGTGGTTTCCTGGCAGTCTTTGGTGTTCCTTGACTTCTGCTGCACAACCCCCATCTCTACCTTCATCTTCAAGTGGTGTTCTCCTTGTGTGTGGGTCTATGTCAAATTTCTCTTTTATAAGGACACCAGTCATATTGGATTAGGAGCCCATTCTACTCCAGTATGACCTCATCTTAACGATGACCCTACTTCAAAATAAGGTCACATTCTGAGGTATTGGGGGTTAGGACTTCAACATATGAATGGAGGGGCGCAACAATTCAACCCATAACATCACCCAAACACACACTTGAATAAAATATAGTCCTTGCTGTGAGGAGCTCATAAAATCCCAAATATGACTTAAGAGGCAATTCCAGAGGATGCTCATAAAGTTTGAGCAACAAATGGGTTTTATGCACAATAGGTTAAGGAACTTTTGAGTTAAAACATTTAAGGAGCATTCTTTATTTCAGACTTTCTCAAGACTTTAGAATGTGAATACATGTTGTGTAACACCCTTTTCATGGAGGATCTCACATGATCAATTTTGAGAAATGCTGGCAGAGTTAGAAAAACACTGAGTTGGGAAGTTGGTCTTGGAAAATATTTGGTGTTTGCTCCTCAGCTTCTTCATTTATAAAACATACCAACCTTCTGCAGAAACTGCTACTGAGCGTTGTTTCAAGGATCAAATAAGATCAGGTTTCTAAAAGTGATTAAAATTAGTAAAGGATTATAGATATATTTAAAGCACACCTAAAATCATAATCAGGAATGTACAACTTGAATCAGGTGGATAAAGATATTAGCTTTAGTGTCTAGATTTAGAAATTGGTATAGCAGGAAATTTAAAAATGTATCTTAATTGCTTATTTGGAATAAACATGTAGCTTTTCTACTTCTTTGCTCATCTGCTATGTTTTGCTTCCTGGTCATTGTTGCCTGCAGCATGGACTGACACACTTGCTATGTGGGCTCCACGACAACACATTTCCATAGCTCACCCTGCCCTTGCTGCACTGTAGCCAATTTGGTAAAGGACCCCTGACTTCTATGGTGAGGGAAAGAGTGCAAATGGGAGGAAAGCTAAATGTCTTGATTTGGGGAGAGCAGCACCTTATTTATCTCAGAGCTACATTCTAATCTGCCACTCATTTCTACTTACATCCCAGGAAATAGCTGAAAGTTACTCAGCTTTCTAGGAGCTTGGAGAAAACTGGTTTGAGTTTTAGTCTCTCTCATCAATAGGGATATGAAAATGCGTATGTGTGTTCCCAGTTGTTAATCCTGCCTGGCCAGAGTAGGAGAGAAAGCAAGTGGCAGATTATGAGATGAAAAGTACATCAATGCCTGTTTTTAGAATAGGCGTTGTTGGATTAAAAATGAAATGCAGGCATGAAAGTGAATGCTCTTCAGTCCTTTTCCTTAACAAAGGAGATGTGCATCTAATTCAGACTGATGGAATTTTTGGTGATAACCATGGTTACTAAAAATGGATCACTTTATACTCATTGAGAGAAAGCAGCATGACAACAGTTGCTCATTTCACAATAGTAAAACTCGTCATGGCAGCTAAAAATGGAAGAGACATCTTATGTTTGAGACCAACTTATTTCAGCCTGAGATTATCCATTTAAGCTAAACAACATGATGAGATGCTTAAACTCAACAACATGATGGGATGCTAAAATTTGGTAAACACTGAGACATGTACTTGAATGAGGAAACATCATGATGTAAGCATGGCAAAAATGGTTTGGGGAGGGCTTCCCTGGTGGTGCAGTGGTTGAGAGTCCGCCTGACGATGCAAGGGACACGGGTTCGTGCCCCGGTCCGGGAAGATCCCACATGCTGCGGAGCGGCTGGGCCCGTGAGCCATGGCCGCTGAGCCTGCGCATCCAGAGCCTGTGCTCCGCAACGGGAGAGGCCACAACAGTGAGAGGCCCGCGTACCGCAAAAAAAAAAAAAAAAAAAAAAATGGTTTGGGGAAGTGGAACAAGATGCTTTTTTCTTTAGTACATTTATTACGCATAGACTGGATCCAGATAATGGGACAATAGCACTAATCCCACATATAGACAGTAACAGAAATCTGAAATTCTATTTACTAAATTGTTCTCCAGTATTACGACAAGAGTTTTTATTTTGAGAATATCCACACACAAATACATCTGATGAAAGAAAATTGATGTTTAGATTCCTTCCACATTTTGATAATATAGAATACTGATTTGTATTATTTGACCTACTCCCTGAAAAGGAGAAAGCACTTACCTCTCAGTATTCAATACATGTATACTTGAATTTGATGTAACCAGGAGGAATTTATCTAGTAGCCACTGGAAACAGAACTCTTGGGTTTTAGGAGCTTCCCTGCTCTTGAGCAAAGCTTGCTCAGGATCCATAAAATATCTGCCCATTTTATAAAGCCCTTAGAAAGTTCCTTCCAATAGGATGCAAATACAAAATGTAGTTTGAGTTTTTTGTCTTTATTCAGTAACTTTTTCCATAAATATTTATTGAATGTCAGTTATGTGATAGGCAGTTTTAACCCCCCCTCCTTATTTAAATGTAAGGAACTCTCCTTCCAACTGATAAACGAATGTATTAAAAAATTTTTTTCGCGTGTTTACATAGTTTTATTTATTTTTAATTTTTAATTTTTTATTGAAGTGTGATTGATTTACAATGTTGTGTTAGTTTCAGGTGTACAGCAAAGTGATTCAGTTATACGTATACATACATCTAAAGAATCTTTTTCAGATTCTTTTCCCATTTAGGTTATTACAGAATATCGAGCAGAGTTCCCTGTGGTATGCAGTAGGTCCTTGTTGATTATTTATTTTATGTATAGTAGTGTGTATATGTTATGTATGAATGTATTTTAAATAGTGGTCACAATGCACAAACCTTAGAATATTTAGGTTGAACCGTATGGAATTTCCATATTTGACCACTATTTACTTATAAAATTCCATAAGTTTTGACATACACACACACACACACACACGGACACACACGCACACACACACACACACTTCAGCTAAAGCAAAGTTTGCTTTTATAGCCCTGGCTTTAATATATATTCTTTTCATTGCTTATTTCTATTAATTTCACTAATGTATGGAATATGGCTGAATTAACTTGCTGCATAACAAACAAGTGCAGAATCTCAGTGACACATAACAGTAAACACAGGAGGCACTCTGCTTATGCTTCAGATCTTCTGGTCTGCTTGATATATCTCTTAACCTCCTTGGCCCAGCAGACTCCCAATGCATGTCTGTGTCATGGCAGTGTTAGAGGTGCAAGAGGGCGAGCAAAATGTGCAAGGCTTCTTAAGGCCTGGATGTGGAACTGGCACAATGTCACTTCCAACACGCCATTCCATTGGCCAAAATAAGTAAGTAAGACATGAATACAGAGAGGAGGTGAAGAATTGAGGCCAATAGTACAAATCTACACAATGACCTAGCATTGAAAAGCAACACGTTATCTCTTTATGTCACTGAAGGTTGCTAGGACAGTACCTTCCTATAAAAAAGGAAGACGTCATCATAGTTGTCATCACCATCAACACCTTGATCTCAAACACATATCATGCTTTCTACATGTCAACACCTCTTCTAAAAGCTTTACATTTCATTTTTGCAACAACTCTATGAGGTCGTCACTACTACCATTTCCTCCATTTACAGCTAAGGAAACAAGGCACGGAGAAATTAGTAAAGATGTTCATTGTTTTCCAAGAAATCGAGAATATTGGATGTTTCAAACTGCACTGTTGTAGCATAGAATCATCTATTGGAGGATGTGACTATGTTTAAGAGATTTTAACTTCTTGTCAGGGCACTTATCTGCCCTCTAAGTCACAGAGAGGAGGAACATCTCCACAGTTGGTGGGGTGACGGCAGCCCAAACGTACGTTCTGTTGGTTACTCTCCAATTCAGTGGCTTAGTCAAACAGGTATTTTTCTGGAATGTTTAGCCCATTTTTCTACCTGGGAACAAGAGTCAGGACTACCATTCACCATTGTTCTTTTCTTTCTTAGTGATTGTTTTGTTCATCCAGTGTAGTTCTCCTTTTAGCACACTGGTTAAGATTCCACTTAAACGTATCGTCAAAAGGCTTTTATGTACTTTTACATCCAATAAATTAATGCATCCACCAATTCTATCTGTGATACTTACCCCTTTGCTCTATAGAACATGATGACTTTCCCTTTGGCTACAGGACTAACTTGACACAGAGAGAACCAGAGAGCCAGGACCAGGGTAGAGCAGGAAAAAAAATGGACTCCGGAAGCATTCATTTCCACTTAGAACCTAGATAAGAAACTACAAGCTAGTCTGGTCCAGAAATCACTCTCAGTATTTTACATAAAGAAGAATCAAGGCTTCAAAGGAATGTGTGATAACATATATAGTCACATAATTTTTGGTAAGTCCTTATACATGATTAATTCTTACAGGATTTTAAAAAATCCTTGAATTAAATTTTTTAGATGTGCTCCCCCAATTTTTTGACTCAATGTTTTTCTTGCCACAAATACTTTGTATTAAAAACTTTTTACTGAATATATTAAATTGTAGCTTTTCCCTATACTATTTTCATTTCTAGACATTTAAGAATTATTTACATATTCAAGAATTAGGAAAATTCTTCCTAATTTTGTTCAATAATCAAGTTTCCCAGGATGCCTTACCTCCTGGGTGCTGGACTGGCTTCTAGAGCCTTGAGTAAACAAGGCTAAGGGCTCCTTGCTTCAGTGCAGTGCTTTAGGGTTTACCTTGGAAATCGGACCTTGACATCCCAGCATCTGCAGGGTGGATGACACAGATTCTATTTGGAAATGAATGCTGTGAGTTTTAGAGTAGTACCCAAGAGCTGCTCTTTCCAGGCTCTTCCCAAACCATCAAAGAATTGCCACTAGCTAGAAACGTTTAAGAAGTGCATTTGGTAATGTTATCCTTTTGAGGAATCATTCCTGTCAGAAACTTTCTGGCTTCTCAGCTTTCACTGCAATGATATTACTGGATTACAAGCAAGCATCTCATTAGGGAGTAGAGGTGGTGTCTGTCTCATTTTTCAGAGACCCCGACACCAAGTGTGGGTCTTGGCCAGCAGGGGGAGCGAGACAAAGGCAATGTGAGGTTGGGGGTACAGCCTCACCGCCTCAGCATTGATTTGCTTTGGCAAAACATTCATTCATTTTTTAATTCAAAAAATGTTTATTAACTGCTATTATGGGCTTGGAACTGTGCTCGGCACTGGAAATAAAACAGGAAACTAGAGAAGTGTGATCCCTAACTTCCTAGAGTTTTGGGGATGGAGGATGATAATCGCTAATAAATTACAAACAAACCGACACATGAGTAAAATAGTTTCAAATTGTGAACTCTGCTAAGCAGAAGCCAAGGGGACTGAGATAGGGAATAATTGGCAGGGGGAGAACTGAGAGAGTCACACTTGCGCCTCATGTTTCCTTCTCAGGGGTCTGTGAACAAGGCCCCCCTCCTCATGCTCAGATAGGAAATCATCTAAAAGAGTTGCTTTAAAAAATGATGGATGAAACGATGGTTCATGTACAACAAGGTTCTCTGGAGACTTTGACATTCTGCTCTCTAACTCCCAGAATCTTGACTTTCTTGAATGCCAGGACCCTGTTGAGCTGAAAAATCTTTCCTTCAATTTAAATGACTTATGGTACAGAGACAATGCCTTCTGTGGAAATGTTCTGGAAGGCTCAATTATTAAAAGAAAAATGACTCTCAACTAGAATGTGTTATGCTTTTAGGTTTTAGTATTTGTATGTGCTCCATACTGAACTAGTTTTATACAGAGGGATTCCTATACTGATCAAATAATAACATACAATTAACATAGCTAATTAATTCTTTCTTCCCAGAAGGATTATGAGGGTTTGCGTTAACTAGCAGGGTGCTAGACTCCTAGAAGATATTTGAAAATATTTGTTGAGTGCTATGAAACCTGAAGAACTTGAAGAATTAAACCAATGAGCTGTAGCCTGTATACACCATTGCTGGTTGAGTTACTAGCAAACTTATATTTTTACAAACTCTTCTCTGAGAGATTTCTTCAGACGAGGAGTGTGTGTACACACACATGCTATTTTTCAAGAATATCTGTATTATCTACAAAAACAGAGGATGTAGAGGAAAATGTAAGAAATTTTTAAACAACGTGAGCTGATTTCATAACCTGTTTCTTCTAAAGAGCGGATTTTAGCATTTTCCTTACAGTAAGAGCCACTGGGCTGTGTTGCTGGCAGGTCACATGCTGTGTAGTCTGTTGAGAGCATTCACTGATATGCAGCCATGCTGACAGGACAGTGAGAGACTCATCAGGGAATGGAAACCAGACTGTGGCCCAACACCCACCTCTTCCTTGCCTGAACATATAAGGCTGGAAGTGAACAGCCGCATAAATGAATAGTGTCTGCCTGCCTAGGATTTACACAGGAGGAGGAATAAGCGTGGCTGAATTCTCTTACATATGAGTTGTGTCTCCAGCTCATAAATGAAGCCCTGTGTCTCTCCTCACCTACTTCCAAGAGGTTCTTTGGCAGAATGCCTCTCTTGCTTTATGATTAGTCCAGGATGGATTATAGAAGCACTGACTTTTCAACAGCTAGAAAAAAAGAGAATGATGGAAATGGGAGAGGCAAGTAAATATCCTGACAATGATTTTTATTTCCTTTCTTCCTTCATTCCTTCCCCCTCCTTCTCATCCTCTTTTCCCCTCATTCCTTCCTTTCTTCATTTTTGAAAAAATATGACTTATCTACTTGTGTCTGTCATCCCTTAGGAATGAGCAAGGCTGTCAGTGATATTTCTGGGCAAATTGAGCTTAGCACCTTGCTCTGATTTTGTTGCCACACCAATAAAACATTGTACTCACTTTCTCTCCTTGGAGGGATTAACAGCATGTCCCAGCAGCCAGGCTGAAGGATGTCAATATCCCAGCCAGAGTCTCAGCTTAAAGCGACTCCTAGCAAATTGGGCCTGAGTCTACAATAAACCTTTAGGTTTCCTTGGAATGTTTGGAATCGTTAGATGTCTATAATTGAACAGATGGTGAGGGCTGGCTTTTGACATTTTTTTGTTCCTCGAGTGGGTTATCAAACAGCAAAAACCCTGTAATTTTGAAGGTGAAATTCTTCTATCTTCCTTCCTATCCCTTTCCCTGATCACACACAAATTCTAGGACATTATAGGGATAACTTACTTAATTGTGTTTCTCAACTTTTATTGTGCACATGGATCCCCTGGGAGTGAACATTCTACCTCAGTAGGTCTTGGTGAGGCCCAAGATTCTGTGTTTCTAACAAGTTCCCAGAAAATGCAGATGCTGCCCCGCCAGCACCACACTTTGAGAAATAAAGGGCTATTATGTTTGAACACCCATGCTTTAGAATGGACTCTCAAGTGTGGATTCCTATTTTTTCAAGGGTTTTTACTTTAGCTAGATCCAATTTACAAATGTGTCCTTAAGTGGTACTGAGTGCGATGTCTATAGTGAAACTCTGCAGATCAGCTTGAAAGATAACAAACTGAATACCGCAGTTTTCTGCGGTATGTTAAGCAAACTAAAGATTGCTTAACAGGCTGAGGTTGTTCATTGTCTTAACAAACCTTGTCTTTTTGACATGGAGAACCACGAGGAAAACTTATGAGTCATAGCAGAGGTTAAGTGTATCCTGAGACAACCAGACTCTCCCTGCTCCTTCCAATGACTCTCTGTGAACCTGAACAACAAATTGTCTCCTTTCTGACTCAGTTGCTACAGTCACACATTGTGAAAGTGAGTGGATGGCTCTTTTCCAACACAGCTTGAGAGGATTTTTATTGAGATTATACAATCAAACATGGGACTTATGACTTACATACTATATATTTCATTCAGAAGGATCTAGGAAAATGTGTTAAAATATAATTTTGAATAACAATACTTATTATGTGCCAAATAGTCCAAGTGCTTACCACGTAGTAAGTAATACATTTAATCCTCCAAACACTCCCATTAGGAAGGTATTATCTCCATTTTATGGTTAGAGAAATAGAGGTACTGAGACAATAAATAACTTTATCCTGTGTCAAGTCAAGCACATGGACCTTTTATGGTAAGAGGTTGCAAGTTGAGGGCCTACAACTCAACTTCTGATTGTTTTTTTATCTGCCTGAAGATTTTAAAATATTAAATTAGTTGTCAATATTTACAGGCTATTTCCTGCTTCTTAAAAAAAACCTGGAGTTATCTGGCAGCTTTAGGCTTGCATTCTTGCACAGGAAGCATCAGTTGGTGCAGAGTAGCAACGCTGCCCTTAGATGGGGTGTGAGCACTCCATCTTGTCACAGTTCTCACCTTAGTACCCAAGCCCTATGGAGTCCAGCAGGGTGATTTCCACGCTGTGAAAGATCAACAAAATACTAACAAGGGTGGTGATTCCTACCCTTGTTAGTAGGTAGGTCTTTGATGATGAGGATGCAAAGGGATTTCAGATCTTTGATTTCAGAGATCCTTGATGATGAATATGCAAAGGGATTTCAAACTGAAATGGTTACTGGAGTCAGGAAATAACAAAGACCCAACACAGCCAAAAATAAATAAATAAATATTTTAAAAATCTATCTTTTTAGGAAAAAAAGAGAAGTGAGTAGGTTGTTGCTGAGGGCAAGGTTATAGGGAGATTTTAAGGGAACTGGTGCAGAAGAGAGAAGCAAGAAAAGAAGGATTTCACAAAGTGGATGATCCAGTCAACCAGTGCTTATTAGGCATGAGAGGGGAAAGAAATATAACTATAGTAGCAATTTTTACTGAGCTCTCACTATGGGACTGGCTTTAAATGCTGCTTTAAGTACTATGAGGTACTAATATTCTCATTTTATAGAGGAGGAAGCAGAAACACAGTGAGATTAACTAATTTGTCTAATGTCACATAGGTAATAAGTGGTATGTATAGATACCACTTTTTTTTGTTCACTGTACAAATGCAGATTCATTGTTCTTTCCTTTATCCATAGTAGGAAAAAGGTTGGAAATTGTTAGAAAACCAGCTTATATACAAAGCACTTCTGAAATTATGCGTTTCTTTGGAAAACAACTTATAAAAAATAATAAACACTTAAAAAATTCAAGTCCATAAGTATTTTACACTTCTGAAGGCTAAAACTCCATGTGTTTCCTAAAATATAGAACACTTTAAAAAAAAACTCATAAAGTGACATTGATTTGAATTCCACAGAATCCCTGACCATTAGAAATACGTTCTTCCTTGTAAAGTGAATTTGTTCTTCACAGGTAAAGTTATAGTTAAAGTGTGTTTCTCTGACTAATTCATTGAGATTGAATTTACTCTCCAGCTAATGTCTACAGGAGACTAATGGTAATTTATAGTTTCTTCAAATAAGTTAACAAAATATATCCAAAATGTTAATCACCACATGCATGATTCTGGGAGAGTGACAATATCTATACATACCAAGGCATCCTGATTCTAGCCCAAGCTCATAAAAACACCCTGCTAGGGTGGTTATGAAACAGAGGAGAGGAAAAGAAACAGGGCCGGGGATGAACTGGGTAGAAGAGGGGCCAAGTGAGCAGGAAAGTGGAGAGTTCACCACCCTGTTTGGTCACATTGAAGACTTGAAAGAAGAGAACCAAAAGAGTTTATCAACACTAACTGGCCTTACAAGAAAAGTTAAAGAGACTTCTTTAAATGAAAAAGAAAAGGCCGTAACTGGAAATAAGAAAATTATGAAGGAAAAAATCTCACAGGTAAAAGCAAACATGTGTTAAGTGTACTGGACCAACCACCTCTATGGCTCATAGGAAGTTTACAAGACAAAAGTAGTAAAATCATCTATATATAAAATAATAAGTTAAGTATTGCACAAAATAAAAAGGTGTAAAATATGACATCAAAAACATAAAACATAGGGGTGGGATAAAAATGTAGTGCTTTTAGAATGGGCTCAAACTTAAGCAGCCATCAACTTAAAATAGACTGCTATCTACATAGGTTGTTATATATAAACCTCATGGTAACAATAAACCAAAAGCCTATAACAGATACAGAAAAAATAAAGAGAAAGGAATACAAACATAACACTAAAGAAAGTCATCAAATCAAAAGGAAAGAGGACAAGAGAAAAAGAACAGAGAACTACAAAAACAACCAGAACAATGAACGAAATGGCAAAAAGTATATACCTATCAATAATTACTTTAAATGGACTGAATGCTCCAATTAAAAGACATAGGATGGCTGAATGGATAAAAATACAAGACCCATATATATGAGATAAGAGTCTCACTTCAGATCTAACTACACATACAGATTGAAAGTGAAAGGAAGTAAAAAGGCATTCCATGCAAATGGAAACAAAAAGAGAGCTGGGGTGGCAATACTTATGTCAGATAATATAGACTTTAAAACAAAGACAGTAGCAAGAAACAAAGAAGGGCATTACATAATGATAAAAGGATCAATCCAACAAGAGGAAATAACACTTGTAAATATCTATGCACCCAACATAGGAACACCTAAATACATAAAGCAAATATTAACAAACATAGAGGGAGATATTAACAGTAATACAATAATAGTAGGGGAACTTAACACCCACTTACATCAATGGATAGATTATGCAGACAGAAAATCAATAAGTAAACATTGGCCTTAAACACACTAGACCAAATGGACTTAAAAGATATATGTAGAACATTCCACCCCAAAATAGCAGAATAGACATTCTTTTCAAGTGCACATGGAATATTCTCCAGAATAGAACACGTGTTGTATCACGTAACAAGTCCCAATAAATTTAGGAAGGTTAAAGTGATATCAAGCATCTTCTCTTTTCTTTTCTTTTTTTTAACATCTTTATTGGGGTATAATTGCTTTTCAAGCATCTTTTCTGACCACAACGATATGAAACTAGAAATCAGTTGCAAAAAAGAAAACTGGAACAAACAGAAACATGTGGAGGCTAAACAAAATGCTACTAAACAACCAATGGGTCACTGAAGAAATCAAGGGAGAGATTAAAAAAAAAAAGTGGAAAAAACAGCATTCCAAAATCCATGGGACGTGGCAGAAGCAGTTCTAAGAGGAAAGTTTATAGTGATACAGGCCTACTTCAGGAAACAAGAAAAGTATCAAATAACCTAACCTTACACCTAAAGAAACCAGAAAGAAAGAACAAACAAAGCCCAAGATTAGAAGAAGGAAGGAAATAACAAAGATCAACGTGGAGATAAATAAAATAGAGACTAAAAAAATCAATAGACAAGATCAATAAAACTAAGAGCTGATTCTTTGAAAAGATAAGTAAAATTGATAAGCCCTTAGCCAGACTTATCAAGAAAAAAAGAGAGAGGGCCCAAATAAATAAAAGACTTATTGTGGCAATCAATTGGTAATGTATATTAATGTCGAATCACTATGTTGTACACTTGAAACTAATATAATATTGTATATCAACTCTATGTCGATTTAAAAAAAAAAAGAACCTTTGCTCCACCACTTGTGAATGTGGCTCTGAGCCTCAGTTTCCTTATGTACAAACTATGCATGATAGAGTAAGAGCTTGTCACGATTAAATGCAATGAGGTAGACAGAATGCACTTTGGGCATAATACTTTGTATTGGTGGAACACTAGGTGTTGAGGGTGTTTCTGTTAACAGAATGAATAGAAAGCTTAATCTGACCATTGCACCTGTGTGCGCAGTAAGTTACTTTCCTCCCGTGACACATATTCCTGGCTAATGTCCCTGCATCTCTGCTGTTGGGTAGAGCTGTTGACTTCTTTATTTGGCTTTTGCTGCTCTGTTGATTTTTCCAAGTGTCTGAAAGAACATCAGATTTTCTTCTTTTTACAGGATCAGTGATCTTGGCCCCCTGAGCCTGTATTATTGACCATTCTGTTAGTTACTGCCACTGCTAAGAGGTATCAGTGGCAAAGTCACTGCTATGAACCTAACAGCCCCTTGGACTCCTAAGGGCCACATTTTTCTCTCTTGCCATAGCAGGGTCATTTGCTCAAAGTCAAACAAAATTGATTCTTCTATTTTCTTTACAGTGACTGATGGCCCCTCAGAGTTTACCCGTCCCTGCTGTCACCGACCCTGGTTGTTTAGAGGGTGCAGAGTGAGTGGAGGAGACAGGCTGTGCACACCTGGGAGAGGAGGAAGTGCCGCCTTGTTTCCCTCTCACCTGTACATAGGTTATCTCAACATGGCACATCTCTGTCCAGGATCAGGGTAGGTACAGAATGACACAGGCAAGGCTTAGCGCCCTCTGGTCTTTCCTTTCAGGGATCTGCTCTGCAATTCACTTCCCCCTTCTACTCTTGTTTCATTCACTGCAGATGGTTAATTAATCTTTACTTGAAATGTCACCGCTTCTAGCAGTGTTTGGTTTTTAATAGAAAAATGGTGAAGAAAACCCTGTAGGACCCCAAAGGATACGTCTTTCTGTAGGTAGAATTTCAGGTTTTGGTGCAAGAATTCCTAGTTCCTGAAATTCCCAAATCCTGGGTCTTTTCACTGTTGGCTCCGTGTGCTCAACCTGCTCTTCTTCCTAATTAACAACTGGCTTGTCACCTCTTGTCATTCAGGTCCTAGCTAAAATGTCACCTCCCCAGAGACGCTTACACTCGCTCCCTTATGTAGTCTATTATTCCCCACCAACACTGATCTTGCCTTAATTTTTTTCATAACGTGTCACTACTTGGTACTATATTCTGTATTTTAATTGTCTGTCAGCCCTAAATAGAATGCAAGCCATGTGAGCTCAGAGACGTTGTCTGTTTCAATCATCACCCTGTGCCCTAAAATAGTGTCTTATTAGGCACTATAAGATTCTTTTTAAATTTAAGTGAGTCATTGGAAAACGTTTTTCTGGTGCTTCTTAATTTTATCAGATATGATATCTTTATACTTGTATATAATATAACTATGTCTTTAGCACATGGTTTACATGTATTCATTGGTTAATTTACCAAAAATTTTAACGTCTACTAAGTTGCAGCCATTAGGCTGGTGATCAGAATAGAAGGATAAATAAGGCAGAATCTCAGCCTTCGAGCTGCTCATGTCTAGTGGAGGAAGCATGTGAGTAACAGACAAGTACAATAGAGTGTTAGGTTTGGCAAGACAGTATACATCTGTAGTATTTCAGCACGGTTATCAAGATGAATGAGAACTACCGGAAGACCTGGGGGATGAAGATGTCTCTCCAGGCAGAGGAGATTAGTATCTGTAAGGTCAAGAAGGTGTAAGTGTTCATGGCAAATTCATTGAGGTGCAGGCAGCTGATAATGTCCATGCTGGATGGTACGGGCAAATACTGAGTGAAATAAAGATGGACGTAAGTGAGGTAAGGTGGGAAGTTATAAACAGTCATGAATGTCATTTTAAAAAACTTGAATTTTTTCTTCAAAGAGCTAACAAAGAATTTTTAACAAGAATGAGATGTAATTAGATATGTGTTGATTTACCCTCCCTGCTTCCTCTCAGATTTCCTTCTACACCCAGAATTAACATCAGCCACAATAGGAGAGCAGTACAGGTGTATGTAGAAAAAGGTTGTTTATTTATATTAAGTATGACCAGTGTCAGTGAGCGATAAAGGAAGTCTATAGTACTCAAACAGTTCTCTGGTTGGCCTATCTCTTTTTAAAACTCTTTTAAATGGAAAATTTCGAACATATACAAAATAAGCAAATGGTATAATTAACCTCCATGAACTCATCACCCAGTTTCAAAACTTGTCAATATTGTGTCATTCTTGTTTCATCTGTACCTCTATCCACTTTTGACCCTAGCCAGTAAAAAGCAAGAAGTTTATAATGTGCAATCAGATGGAGTCATAAACAAGGAAGTGAGGGAAGGATATAATTCAGAGTCCTGGGTGAAGGATTGGTCTCAGGCAAGCTCAGAATGAAGGAAAGAGGAAAGAAAGGCATGGATGTGAGTAAATGTGTAGGTGGAAGAAATGGAGGGTGTGGGAAAGCAAGCTTCTTAAACGCAGGGACTGTGTCCTCTCCGTCTTTGAATTGCTTGCAGTCAACACAGTACTGCGTATCATAAACATGCCATAAGCATTTGTCCAATTGAATTGAGCTCATGTCCAGGGGTACCTGTCTTCTTTATGAAGCCTAGGCCTGGTCACTGATGGGAATGAGACAGACATAGAGAAAAGACTAGGGGAGGATAAAGCTATGAACTAGTTTCAGTGGTGCATGGAGTACATGCCACTGGCCCACACATGAAGATGCTTCTTTTTACGTGCCCTGTAAAGTATGTGCAATATGAAGAGAGGATGTTTTCTTCCTCAGTGTTTAAAAGAAGAGGGTAATGAGTGATTTAAGAGCAGGCTTTTTTAGTCTTTGTGTTCCCTTTGACAGATACACCCTTAGATACACCCTTAGAGGGGTTCAAAAAGTTTGTAGAAAAGATTTTGGACTTTAGTTTTCTTATGTTTTTCCTTTCTTTTCCTTTATTTCCTATTTCTCATGATATATCATGAGTGCCACTGGTCCTTCTCTAGTCTAACAGAAGTATCTTTACTCAGTTTTCTGAAGTGCCCGAGACTGAAACTCAATGAGTCAGAGATTCTACTCTGTGTGCCCCCTCTGTTCCAGAGAATAGAAGACAGGATAAAATAAGATAAAGCAACAGATTTAACTTGGAGTTTATAAAATGTGATTGTGTGGAGCGAATGTAACACATTCAGTGCTAAAGGTGCAAACAAGTTGATCTGCTAGATAATGCAGCAGACTGCGTAAAATGCATGTTTCATGTTGCACATTTGTAATTATTCATCTAAAAACGTATTCTGAAATGCAGTAACTATTCAAATATATTACTCTGAATGTCAAGGATGATGTATAGATGTTCCAGTTACTGGGCATTGTCATTTGATATCAAAGAAATGAGAGAAAAAAGGTTATTAGAATTTTTTTTTAACGTCTTTATTGGGGTATAATTGCTTTACAATGGTGTGTTAGTTTCTGATTTATAACAAAGTGAATCAGTCATACATAAACATATGTTCCCATATGTCTTCCCTCTTGCGTCTCCCTCCCTCCCACCCTCCCTATCCCACCCCTCCAGGCTGTCACAAAGCACCGAGCCAATATCCCTGTGCCATGCGGCTGCTTCCCACTAGCTATCTACCTTACTACGTTTGTTAGTGTGTATATGCCCATGACTCTCTCTCGCCCTGTCACAGCTCACCCTTCCCCCTCCCCATAACCTCAAGTCCGTTCTCTAGGAGGTCTGCGTCTTTATTCCTGCTTTACCCCTAGGTTCTTCATGACATTTTCTTCCTTAAATTCCATATATATGTGTTAGCATACGGTATTTGTCTTTTTCTTTCTGACTTACTTCACTCTGTATGACAGACTCTAGGTCTATCCACCTCATTACAAATAGCTCAATTTCGTTTATTCTTACGGCTGAGTAATATTTCGTTGTATATATGTGCCACATCTTCTTTATCCATTCATCCGATGATGGGCACTTAGGTTGTTTCCATCTCCGGGCTATTGTAAATAGAGCTGCAATGAACATTTTGGTACATGACTCTTTTTGAATTTTGGTTTTCTCAGGGTATATGCCCAGTAGTGGGATTGCTGGGTCATATGGTAGTTCTATTTGTAGTTTTTTAAAGAACCTCCATACTGTTCTCCATAGTGGCTGAACCAATTCACATTCCCACCAGCAGTGCAAGAGGGTTCCCTTTTCTCCACACCCTCTCCAGCATTTATTGTTTCTAGATTTTTTGATGATGGCCATTCTGACTGGTGTGAGATGATATCTCATTGTAGTTTTGATTTGCATTTCTCTAATGATTAATGATGTTGAGCATTCTTTCATGTGTTTGTTGGCAGTCTGTATATCTTCTTTGGAGAAATGTCTATTTAGGTCTTCTGCCCATTTTTGGATTGGGTTGTTTGTTTTCTCGTTATTGAGCTGCATGAGCTGCTTGTAAATTTTGGAGATTAATCCTTTGTCGGTTGCTGCATTTGCAAATATTTTCTCCCATTCTGAGGGTTGTCTTTTGGTCTTGTTTATGGTTTCCTTTGCTGTGCAAAAGCTTTGAAGTTTCATTAGGTCCCATTTGTTTATTTTTGTTTTTATTTCCATTACTCTAGGAGGTGGGTCAGAAAGGATCTTGCTGTGATATATGTCATAGAGTGTCCTGCCTATGTTTTCCTCTAAGAGTTTGATAGTTTCTGGCCTTATATTTAGGTCTTTAATCCATTTTGAGCTTATTTTTGTGTATGGTGTTAGGGAGTGATCTAATCTCATACTTTTACATGTACCTGTCCAGTTTTCCCAGCACCACTTATTGAAGAGGCTGTCCTTTCTCCACTGTACATTCCTGCCACCTTTATCAAAGATAAGGTGTCCATATGTGCATGGGTTTATCTCTGGGCTTTCTATCCTGTTCCATTGATCTATCTTTCTGTTTTTGTGCCAGTACCATACCGTCTTGATAACTGTAGCTTTGTAGTATAGTCTGAAGTCAGGGAGCCTGATTCCTCCAGTTCCTTCTTTCGTTCTCAAGATTGCTTTGGCTATTTGGGGTCTTTTGTGTTTCCATACAAATTGCGAAATTTTTTGTTCTAGTTCTGTGAAAAATGCCAGTGGTAGTTTGATAGGGATTGCATTGAATCTATAGATTGCTTTGGGTAGTAGAGTCATTTTCACAATGTTGATTCTTCCAATCCAAGAACATGGTATATCTCTCCATCTATTTGTATCATCTTTAATTTCTTTCATCAGTGTCTTATAATTTTCTGCATACAGGTCTTTTGTCTCCTTAGGTAGGTTTATTCCTAGATATTTTATTCTTTTTGTTGCAATGGTAAATGGGAGTGTTTTCTTGATTTCACTTTCAGATTTTTCATCATTAGTATATAGGAATGCCAGAGATTTCTGTGCATTAATTTTGTATCCTGCCACTTTACCAAATTCATTGATTAGCTCTAGTAGTTTTCTGGTAGCATCTTTAGGGTTCTCTATGTACAGGATCATGTCATCTGCAAACAGTGACAGCTTTACTTCTTCTTTTCTGATTTGGATTCCTTTTATTTCCTTTTCTTCTCTGATTGCTGTGGCTAAAACTTCCAAAACTATGTTGAATAAGAGTGGTGAGAGTGGGCAACCTTGTCTTGTTCCTGATCTTAGTGGAAATGCTTTCAGTTTTTCACCATTGAGGATGATGTTTGCTGTGGGCTTGTCATATATGGCCTTTATTATGTTGAGGAAAGTTCCCTCTATGCTTACTTTCTGCAGGGTTTTTATCATAAATGGGTGTTGAATTTTGTCAAAAGCTTTCTCTGCATCTATTGAGATGATCATATGGTTTTTCTCCTTCAATTTGTTAATATGGTTTATCACATTGATAGATTTGCGTATATTGAAGAATCCTTGCATTCCTGGAATAAACCCCACTTGATCATGGTGTATGATCCTTTTAGTGTGCTGTTGGATTCTGTTTGCTAGTATTTTGTTGAGGATTTTTTCATCTATGTTCATCAGTGATATTGGCCTGTCGTTTTCTTTCTTTGTGACATCCTTGTCTGATTTTGGTATCAGGGTGATGGTGACCTCGTAGAAGGAGCTGGGGAGTGTTCCTCCCTCTGCTATATTTTGGAAGAGTTTGAGAAGGATAGGTGTTAGCTCTTCTCTAAATGTTTGATAGAATTCGCCTGTGAAGCCATCTGGTCCTGGGCTTTTGTTTGTTGGAAGATTTTTAATCACAATTTCAATTTCAGTGCTTGTGATTGGTCTGTTCATATTTTCTATTTCTTCCTGATTCAGTCTTGGCAGGTTGTGCCTTTCTAAGAATTTGTCCATTTCTTCCAGATTGTCCATTTTATTGGCATAGAGTTGCTTGTAGTAATCTCTCATGATCTCTTTTATTTCTGCAGTGTCAGTTGTTACCTCTCCTTTTTCATTTCTAATTCTATTGATTTGAGTCTTCTCCCTTTTTTTCTGGATGAGTCTGGCTAGTGGTTTATCTATTTTGTTTATCTTCTCAAAGAACCAGCTTTTAGTTTTATTGATCTTTGCTATTGTTTCCTTCATTTCTTTTTCATTTATTTGTGATCTGAGTTTTATGATTTCTTTCCTTCTGCTAGCTTTGGGGTTTTTTTGTTCTTCTTTCTCTAATTGCATGAGGTGCAAGGTTAGGTTGTTTATTCGAGATGTTTCCTGTTTCTTAAGGTGGGCTTGTATTGCTATAAACTTCCCCCTTAGAACTGCTTTTGCTGCATCCCACAGGTTTTGGGTCGTTGTGTCTCCATTGTCATTTGTTTCTAGGTATTTTTTGATTTCCTCTTTGATTTCTTCAGTGATCACTTCATTATTAAGTAGTGTATTGTTTAGCCTCCATGTGTTTGTATTTTTTACAGATCTTTTCCTGTAATTGATATCTAGTCTCAGGTTATTAGAATTTTTAAAGCTACTTTGCAAATGTTTTCATCACCATCATTCTGCCAAAGTTTAAAATCTTTAGGACTCAAATTTTTATTACACAAAGTTTATGTCCTTCACATGCTGGTAAGTTTTATGGTCATGAGGTATCCTACCCTTCCTTCCTTCCTATTTTCTGCAAATATCATTAAATTCTAGAACACTTATTAAACAGCGATCATGAGAAAGCATGATTGCCACACTCAGTGAACTCACAGACTGGTTAACAGCACCCAACTCAAAATCGCCTAGTGTGTAAACGCTTTCCCGGAATTAACCAGTCACTGGTGTCTTCTGTACATTCCTGTTGCTTCCTAGTCTTACCCCTATTATAGAAATTCTCATAGTGTTTTATAATTATATTTTGGTTTTGTTTTTCTCGCTAGATGCATGGAGGGCCAAAATGATGCCACTTTATCTTTTGGGAGACAGTTTTCAATGGCATTTCCCTGTGTCTCATATCAACTTTTGTCATGGACTGTCTTTTCAAGGATGTTTGTATGGCAAACAGCCTGAGAACGTGTTGTGTCTCACATCCCTTAAGGGGCAGAAGGTGTTTTTCTAAGCAGGATAATAAAAATATCTCCCTTGGGGGAAAGGTTGAGTAGATTTTCTAGCAACCCCTTTTGAAAGATGGGATTTCCTAAACTCCAGGTTCCTCAGCTGTGACACAAACCAGCCGTGTGTGCAGCCTCCACTTGAGACTCCTTCCACATCACCTGCAATCAACCTGGGTGGAGGAAGGGAGGAAGATTGGTGTGAACGTGAAGCTCATCCTGCCTGCTGTGCTGTGAGTAGTCAGGTCTTTTTCTCGGAGCCCAGGGTCTTGTATCTTCTGCCAACAACCATGAAATGGGGTCGGCTAATTTGTTAGCTTGCAAATAGGGCACAATTGCAGACCCTTCACTGTTTTTGAGTTTCTCCAATATCGCGCATTTTGCCTGGCACGGTGTAGATGAGTGAACTAGCTGTTCAGTGCGAGTACGCTTAATTTAATTATAATTTTAACTATAGAGTGAATGTTGTCATCAATATTTTTCAGTTACCAGCTGCATTATCTTGGTAAGTTTCTTAACCCGCCTCACTTCAGTTTCCTTATGTGTAAAATGGAAAGAGTAAAAGTTTCAGCCTTATAGGTTTGCAACAGATGTGGAACAGATATGGAGATGTGCTGTCCAGAACCACTTTGGGAAGCACTTGTGGCCCAGGTGCAGGGACTGCTTTTAGGATCTGCCTCAGCTGCAGAGTCACCTCACCTGAGGTCACACCCTTCCCTGGGCAGTCTGCGTCCAGTGTCTGAGCAGTGTGTGTATAGGTTGTATAAAGTTCAGCCATTTGGCCCCATAAGAGATAACTTTGCTAACTTTGCTGGGCAATAGTTGCTTCAAAGTCCCCTGCTGGATAGGCTAAGGCTTCGTCAGGCCTGCATAACGATTCAATCTTTCTCTCTGTGCAGTTGTGCGTCCTTTTGCAGATTTCCCTTTTACGGGTTTTGATCCCTAATAAACATCTTACTCCCCTGCTGCCGCCTCCTCTCAAACTTTGTCCCAGCATCTGCTTCCGGAGAACTCAAACTGTGTCAGGATTACTGAGGTGGTAAGAGAGTTAGGGAATGTAAATCACTCAAAGCAGTCCGTGTATACATTTGGTACCTATAGTTGTTCTCTTTAACATTATTATTATGATCAACATATGGAATACCCTAGAAGCATAGTTCTTGCAACTAAGGCTCTAATGGCAGGGTGACTTACGTAAGCAAATCAAAATCTCGGCCTGTAAATGTCTCAAAGTTACAAAATCAAAACACTAAGAACAACCAATCACAAATAGCCAACTAGGCTTTAAGCTACAGCCAATCAAATAATTTCTTTTCTTTGCTTCTGCCGTTTCTCTGTATAAGTATTTCCCCTGGCTCCTGTGCTTCTAACCACTTCCAGTTTGGTGCTGCCTTATTTGAATTAATCTTTGCTCAAATACACTCTTAAAAATTTTAATACACCTCAGTTTATCTTTTAACACTGGTAAAGCGTAAAAAATAGTGGCAGAGTCACTCAAAACCATATGATAAGATGATTTGTTGAAACAATCAGAGATTTTCAACCTGGAGGAGGAAAACTTTTGAAGAACCTGGGAGCTGCCGGCCAATACTCAAATGGCTGTGGACTGAGAGTGAGATTAGACTTACTTTGGGTGAACCCCAAAGTGAAGACAAGGACCAATGTAGATATCGATAAGGGGCATATTTGGGCTCAAGGTAAGAGAAGCTTTTGAACGTGGATGCTTACAATGATCCAGGCTCTCACTAGCGGGACTCTTTTTGGAGATGCTACCCAGGGGACTCGGTCTTGATGAGGATTAGCAGGAGGGGAATATACCTGATGACTGAGATTACTGGTCAGAAGAAAATTGAGAAATCCATTATTTAAATTTTCCATAGAAAGTAGAAAGCATATATTTACTCTCTCAGTCTTTCCAAAACAAATATCTTAGAGTTGTTAGCTGTGTACTGTTGACTCAATATGACTGATGAACCAACTCAGTGGTAGAAATTTTAGTTTCTGCTCTGCTAGCTTAATTCGTGTATTATAAGGTATGTGCTCAAATAGATAACTAAATATCTACACTACTTCATTGTGTAATGGGATATCCGGAGATGTGGAACTTTAAATATATATATGTATTTAATAAGAGATCTTGTCATAAAAGTTCCTAGAGAGCAAGACATTCAGGGCACTCTGGAGAAGACCTTTTTTGTCGGGAGGGAGACCACTTGAGTGGGTCCTTTTGATAATGTAGCTGTAAGGTAAGGATCCTACCTCTGACAGTTCTGGACTTTTTATTTCCTATCCCCATTTTAAAAGTTGCTGGGGAAGAGATGGGCAACTTTGTCAAGGGATCAAAGAGCCTTCCAGGGACATGGTACTCTAGGTTTTGATAATTTTCCTGTAAGTTTGAAAGTTATTAAACTCTATCTGATGTACTGGAGTGGCCCTGCCTGGACTAGCCCTGAGATGAAACCGACTGGAAGGAAAGCCATATTCTGGATTCTGAACTGATAATGTAGGCCTTCAAGGGGTTCTAGAGAGCCAGTCCAAATCACAGCATTCCTGGCATCATAAAGAGATCTGGTGTGCGTGTGTGTGTGTGTGTGTGTGTGTGTGTGTGTGTGTGTCACAGAGTGAGGCAAAAATAGCATCCTTTTACCCCAGGTTACCTTAGTCAAATATTTTTATCTTTCCTGAAGCCTGGCAATGCCTGTGTCCCTCGATATCCCTGAGGGTGATATGCTGTTGTCAACACCTTGATTATGGGCTCTCCCCTATGGCAGTGGGCAGGCTGTGTGGACAGCAGCTGGAAAGGATGGCTTCATCACCTGCAGCCAGTTTCAGCTGACATCAGGGTCAGCTGCTTTGTGACAATTTGTGTGGAGCAAAGTTATATATAATAAACAGTGATTTCTCTGTGTGTGTGTGTTCATTGTCAAACTAGATGTTTCCAGTCCAAATCCAAAACTGATTTCTTGGGTCAACATAGGGACTTATCCAAAAAGCCCTTCTGTGGTTTTCTGAAGAAGCTCGTATGTGTTTTTAGCTGCAGGTACTGCTAGCAAAGTCTGACTGCAAGCTCATCAGGGTGTCTGCTCCAGGCGATACACACTGGCCCACCCTCTTTTTGTTTTTTTGGTTATGTTAACCTGACAGACACATTTTATTCCCCCACCCCCATATCTGCTTGATTTCTTTTGGGTGACAGTCGCAAGATTTTAACATAAAAGGTCCGTCCCCTAGGGAGACTTTCTCCAGTTTCCTGTAATGCTTTGTGTGGGGAGACCAGAGGTAGTTAAAGCACCGGGAAAAGAAACATTGCCTTTTTCTGGTCTCTTCTGAGAAACTGCCCCCAGAAAACCTAGTTTCTGTGTAGCTCATGCCTGGATCACTAAAGTACTGCCGGACTCCGTGATTTTTGGTAGCAACGGTAGCAAATACAATTAACGGGACTGATGAGACTTTCTGATGTTTTTTCTCTGAATCACTCGTAACCAGGACTGACCTTCTTTGTTTGAATAAACACCCCTGGGCTTCATAAACTTACTATGAAACGGGAGTGAGACACTAGCGAGAAAAGGCAGACGTTCTCCAGATAGGTGGGAGGGACTCAGAGTGGATGAATACTAAAAGGGGTTTTAACCTTCTTTCATAGGTGAGATGTGTCAGATAACACTGGTTAGGATAAGTTAGTTCATTACAAAAGGCACAACCATGCACACCATGACATTGCCTGAATCAAATGAACCTGACTGGATTTAATTTTTCAAGCTAAATTTCAGACCCAGGTTAATATTAACTGTCATATCAGTACTAAATCTTTATGGGTCATTTGGGACCTTCTTCAGATGGTGAGTGTTCCCTTCTATTGGTGAGGCATTTAGTTATAAACTCAATAAATTTTAAGCAAAAAGATATTTGTTCAAAAACCTCAGCCTAAAAGTCTGATGGAATGATGGTGAATAAAGGACACAAGGACTTCATTTTTTCAAGCTGTAGTGAAAAAGGAAAAGAAAAGTGCTCTAGCTAGTAATGACATCCCCTATGAGCCCTTCAGGGATAAAGGAAGCAAAAATGAGTTAAAAGTCATATGTCTGCAGGGGCTGATCATGAGACCATTTGTAGAGGAGCAAGAACAGAGGCTCCTGTTTAACTCTACCTGAAAGTGTCTTGCCAGGCATCGTATAAATGTTTAACTCAAGGAACTGGAAAAAATTGTGCCCACTATCCTCTGTGATAACATATGATCTGATGTTCTGATGTTTTCCCACATACCCTGTAGTTGAAAGTGTTAACTTGTCTATCCTTTGAAGTAGCCGATAGAAATGTCTTTGAGGTCTTTAATTAAATGCTAAAAGCTGATTCCAGAAACTTCCTATTGTCTGGAACTATTCTGATTAAAGCTCAAGTAGCCACAGAGTCTCAGGAAAAAAAAAAAAAAAAAGAAGAAGAAGAGGAAGAAAAAGCAGTTAAAGAGGCAGAAAGTAAAAAGTAAAGAAAAAGACAGGTATTTCATTCAAAAGACAGGTGTTTCCCTTTATGTGTAACCTTTAAGTTAGACAGTTCTCTCCCAAAGGGATAATATTCTGTCACTAATCTCCACAGAACACAAACCAGGGGAAAGAGGCAATAGTTACAATAATAGATTTGAGTCTCTGGATTTTTCACTTAACCATTATTAGGGTAGGCCAGATCAAAAAATAAAAGGGCCCAGACAAGAAAAACATCCATTTGTCCATAGAGAGACCATATGGACTTGATGGAAAGAAGTGCAGAATATACAAGATAGTCTTCTCATTTTTAAAGCAGTATTTTAAATATTCTGTAGTGGACTCATTCTACCTTGACCAAGCAAGCATATATGCATTATAGAGCTTCATATCAGCAGTGTTCATAACAGCAACAAGCAGGAAATAACCATATCCACCACTCCGTGGCTGACTGTACAAATCAGGGGTCAGCAAACTATGACCTGCAGGCCAAAGTCTGCCTGCAGCCTGTTTCTGTAAAGTGTAGTTGGAGTACAACTACACTCATCAATCAGGTATTGCCTTTGGCAGAGTTGAGTAGCTGTGAAAGAGACCGCATAGCTCACAAAGACTGAAATAGCTCACAAAGACTGAAATATTTACAATATGACCCTTTGCAGAAAAAAATTTGCCAACCACTGATTACATGGTTGCACACATTCAATGGAACACTCAGCTACCATTAAAAGAATACAAAAGATTTGTATAGATGGTATGAAAAGATATCTGATATCAAGAAAAAAATGAATCAAAATAGTGTAGCTATAAATATTTCAGATGGTATTTGCCTAAAAACAAAGAATATAAATATACTTCAAATTTTCCTGGAAGGTATACAAGGAAGTTAACAGTGATTATCTCTAGGGTGCAGAAATAGGAAGTGGGACTGGGGAGAGGGAGGGAGGGAGGGAGAAATATTTATTTTATACTCTTGTCTATCATTAAAAATTTTAAATTCCCTTTATGACATTTATATTTATAAATAAACTAAATTAAATTTTAGAAGTAATGGGCGTTTGTTAAGAGCACATTTATTTGTAGAATGGATTAGTGTACTGTTCAATGGCACAATAATAATGGCAGTCTTCATTTTCTTATGGATATTTTTGTTTGAACATCTATGTAATATCTTCTGTTTCTTTTGACTAGTAAGTAGGGTAGCTGTTGTCTCATGTTTAAATATCTATCTGAAATTTTAGGTTCACTATTGGCTTTATGTTTTTTTTTTCATTTTAACATCTTTATTGGAGTATAATTGCTTTACAATGGTATGTTCGTTTCAGCTTCACAACAAAATGAATCAGTTATATACATACATATGTTCCCATATCTCTTCCCGCTTGCGTCTCCCTCCCACCCTCCCTATCCCACCCCTCCAGGCGGTCACAAAGCACCGAGCTGATCTCCCTGTGCTATGCCGCTGCTTCCCACTAGCTATCTACCTTATGTTTGGTAGTGTATATGTGTCCATGCCTCTCTCTCGCTTTGTCACAGTTTACCCTTCCCCCTCCCCATAGCCTCAAGTCCATTCTCTACTAAGTCTGTGTCTTTATTCCTGTTTCACCCCTAGGATTTTCATGACTTTTTTTTTTCTTAAATTCCATATATATGTGTTAGCATACGGTATTTGTCTCTCTCTTTCTGACTTACTTCACTCTGTATGACAGACTCTAGGTCTATCCACCTCATTACAAATAGCTCAATTTCGTTTCTTTTTATGGCTGAGTAATATTCCATTGTATATATGTGCCACGTCTTCTTTATCCATTCATCCGATGATGGACACTTAGGTTGTTTCCATCTCTGGGCTATTGTAAATAGAGCTGCAATGAACATTTTGGTACATGACTCTTTTTGAATTATGGTTTTCTCAGGGTATATGCCCAGTAGTGGGATTGCTGGGTCATATGGTAGTTCTATTTGTAGTTTTTTAAGGAACCTCCATACTGTTCTCCATAGTGGCTGCATCAATTTACATTCCCACCAACAGTGCAAGAGTGTTCCCTTTTCTCCACACCCTCTCCAGCATTTATTGTTTCTAGATTTTTTGATGATGGCCATTCTGACTGGTGTGGGATGATATCTCATTGTAGTTTTGATTTGCATTTCTCTAATGATTAGTGATGTTGAGCATTCTTTCATGTGTTTGTTGGCAGTCTGTATATCTTCTTTGGAGAAATGTCTATTTAGGTCTTCTGCCCATTTTTGGATTGGGTTGTTTGTTTTTTTGTTATTGAGCTGCATGAGCTGCTTATAAATTTTGGAGATTAATCCTTTGTCAGTTGCTTCGTTTGCAAATATTTTCTCCCATTCTGAGGGTTGTCTTTTGGTCTTGTTTATGGTTTCCTTTGCTGTGCAAAAGCTTTTAAGTTTCATTAGGTCCCATTTGTTTATTTTTGTTTTTATTTCCATTTCTCTAGGAGGTGGGTCAAAAAGGACCTTGCAGTGATTTATATCATAGAGTGTCCTGCCTATGTTTTCCTCTAAGAGTTTGATAGTTTCTGGCCTTACATTTAGGTCTTTAATCCATTTTGAGCTTATTTTTGTGTATGGTGTTAGGGAGTGATCTAATCTCATACTTTTACATGTAGCTGTCCAGTTTTCCCAGCACCACTTATTGAAGAGGCTGTCCTTTCTCCACTGTACATTCCTGCCTCCTTTATCAAAGATAAGGTGACCATATGTGCGTGGGTTTATCTCTGGGCTTTCTATCCTGTTCCATTGATCTATATTTCTGTTTTTGTGCCAGTACCATACTGTAGCTTTGTAGTATAGTCTGAGGTCAGGGAGCCTGATTCCTCCAGCTCCATTTTTTGTTCTCAAGATTGCTTTGGCTATTCGGGGTCTTTTGTGTTTCCATACAAATTGTGAAATTTTTTGTTCTAGTTCTGTGAAAAATGCCAGTGGTAGTTTGATAGGGATTGCACTGAATCTGCAGATTGCTTTGGGTAGTAGAGTCATTTTCACAATGTTGATTCTTCCAATCCAAGAACATGGTATATCTCTCCATCTATTTGTATCATCTTTAATTTCTTTCATCAGTGTCTTATAATTTTCTGCATACAGGTCTTTTGTCTCCTTAGGTAGGTTTATTCCTAGATATTTTATTCTTTTTGTTGCAATGGTAAATGGGAGTGTTTTCTTGATTTCACTTTCAGATTTTTCATCCTTAGTGTATAGGAATGCCAGAGATTTCTGTGCATTAATTTTGTATCCTGCTACTTTACCAAATTCATTGATTAGCTCTAGTAGTTTTCTGGTAGCATCTTTAGGATTTTTCTCTACGTATAGTATCATGTCATCTGCAAAGAGTGACAGCTTTATTTCTTCTTTTCTGATTTGGATTCCTTTTATTTCCTTTTCTTCTCTGATTGCTGTGGCTAAAACTTCCAAAACTATGTTGAATAAGAGTGGTGAGAGTGGGCAACCTTGTCTTGTTCCTGATCTTAGTGGAAATGCTTTCAGTTTTTCACCGTTGAGGACGATGTTGGCTGTGGGTTTGTCATATATGGCCTTTATTATGTTGAGGAAAGTTCCCTCCATGCCTACTTTCTGCAGGGTTTTTATCATAAATGGGTGTTGAATTTTGTCAAAAGCTTTCTCTGCATCTATTGAGATGATCATATGGTTTTTCTCCTTCAATTTGTTAATATGGTGTATCACGTTGATTGATTTGCGTATATTGAAGAATCCTTGCATTCCTGGAATAAACCCCACTTGGTCATGGTGTATGATCCGTTTAATGTGCTGTTGGATTCTGTTTGCTAGTATTTTGTTGAGGATTTTTTCATCTGTGTTCATCAGTGATATTGGCCTGTCGTTTTCTTTGTGACATCCTTGTCTGGTTTTGGTATCAGGGTGATGGTGGCCTCATAGAATGAGTTGGGGAGTGTTCCTCCCTCTGCTATATTTTGGAAGAGTTTGAGAAGGATAGGTGTTAGCTCTTCTCTAAATGTTTGATAGAATTAGCCTGTGAAGCCATCTGGTCCTGGGCTTTTGCTTGTTGGAAGATTTTTAATCACAGTTTCAATTTCAGTGCTTGTGATTGGTCTGTTCATATTTTCTATTTCTTCCTGATTCAGTCTTGGCAGGTTGTGCCTTTCTAAGAATTTGTCCATTTCTTCCAGGTTGTCCATTTTATTGGCATAGAGTTGCTTGTAGTAATCTCTCATGATCTCTTTTATTTCTGCAGTGTCAGTTGTTACTTCTCCTTTTTCATTTCTAATTCTATTGATTTGAGTCTTCTCCCTTTTTTTCTTGATGATTCTGGCTAATGGTTTATCAATTTGGTTTATCCTTTCAAAGAACCAGCTTTTAGTTTTATTGATCTTTGCTATATTTTCCTTCATTTCTTTTTCCTTTATTTCTGATCTTATTTTTCTGACTTCTTTCCTTCTGCTAACTTTGGGGTTTTTTTGTTCTTCTTTCTAATTGCTTTAGGTGCAAGGTTAGGTTGTTTATTCGAGATGTTTCCTGTTTCTTAAGGTAGGATTGTATTGCTATAAACTTCCCTCTTAGAACTGCTTTTGCTGCATCCCATAGATTTTGGTTCGTTGTGTCTCCATTGTCATTGTTTCTAGGTATTTTTTGATTTCCTCTTTGATTTCTCCAGTGATCACTTCGTTATTAAGTATTGTATTGTTTAGCCTCCATGTGTTTGTATTTTTTACAGATCTTTTCCTGTAATTGATATCTAGTCTCATAGCGTTCTGGTTGGAAAAGATACTTGAAACAATTTTAATTTTCTTAAGTTTACCAAGGCTTGATTTGTGACCCAAGATATGAACTATCCTGGGGAATGTTCCATGAGCACTTGAGAAAAATGTGTATTCTGTTGTTTTGGATGGAATGTCCTATAAATATCAATTAAGTTCATCTTGTTTAATGTATCATTTAAAGCTGGTGTTTCCTTATGTATTTTCATTTTGGATGATCTGTCCATTGGTGAAAGTGGGGTGTTAAAGTCCCCTACTATGAATGTGTTACTGTCGATTTCCCCTTTTATGGCTGTTAGTATTTGCCTTATGTATTGAGGTGCTTCTATGTTGGGTGCATACATATTTGCAATTGTTATATCTTCTTCTTGGATTGATCCCTTTATCATTATGTAGTTTCCTTCTTTGTCTCTTCTAATAGTCTTTATTTTAAAGTATATTTTGTCTGATATGAGAATTGCTACTCCAGCTTTGTTTTGGTTTCCATTTGCATGAAATACCTTTTTCCATCCCCTTACTTTCAGTCTGTATGTGTCTCTAGGTCTGAAGTGGGTCTCTTGTAGACAGCAAATATATGCATCTTATTTTTGTATCCATTCTGCCAATCTGTGTCTTTTGGTGGGAGCATTTAGTCCATTTACATTTAAGGTAATTATTGATATGTGTGTTCCCATTCCCATTTTCTTAATTGTTTTGGGTTCGTTATTGTAGGTCTTTTCCTTCTTTTGTGTTTCTTGCCTAGAGAAGTCCCTTTAGCAGTTGTTGTAGAGCTGGTTTGGTGGTGCTGAACTCTCTCAGCTTTTGCTTGTCTGTAAAGGTTTTAATTTCTCCATCAAATCTGAATGAGATCCTTGCTGGGTAGAGTAATCTTGGTTGCAGGTTTTTCTCCTTCAACACTTTCAATATGTCCTGCCACTCCCTTCTGGCTTGCAGAGTTTCTGCTGAAACTCCCTTCTGGCTTGCAGAGTTTCTGCTAACCTTTTGCGGATTCCCTTGTGTGTTATTTGTTGTTTTTCCTTTGCTGCTTTTAATATGTTTTCTTTGTATTTAATTTTTGACAGTTTGATTAATATGTGTCTTGGCGTATTTCTCCTTGGATTTATCCTGTATGGGACTCTCTGTGCTTCCTGGACTTGATTAACTATTTCCTTTCCCATATTAGGGAAGTTTTCAACTTTAATCTCTTCAAATATTTTCTCAGTCCGTTTCTTTTCTCTTCTTCTTCTGGAACCCCTATAATTTGAATGTTGGTGCGTTTAATGTTGTCCCAGAGGTCTCTGAGACTGTCCTCAGTTCTTTTCATTCTTTTTTCTTTATTCTGCTCTGCAGTAGTTATTTCCACTATTTTATCTTCCAGGTCACTTATCTGTTCTTCTGCCTCACTTATTCTGCTATTGATCCCATCTAGAGTATTTTTCATTTCATTTATTTTGTTGTTCATCATTGTTTGTTTCATCTTTAGTTCTTCTAGGTCCTTGTTAACTGTTTCTTGCATTTTGTCTATTCTATTTCCAAGATTTTGGATCATCTTTACTATGATTATTCTGAATTCTTTTTCAGGTAGACTGCCTATTTCCTCTTCATTTGTTAGGTCTGGTGGGTTTTTATCTTGCTCCTTCATCTGCTGTGTGTTTTTCTGTCTTTTCATTTTGCTTATCTTACTGTGTTTGGGGTCTCCTTTTTGCAGGCTGAAGGTCCGTAGTTCCTGTTGTTTTTTGTGTCTGTCCCCAGTGGCTAAGGTTGGTTCAGTGGGTTGTGTAGGCTTCCTGGTGGAGGGTACTAGTGCCTGTGTTCTGGTGGATGAAGCTGGATCTTGTCTTTCTGGTGGGCAGGTCCACGTCTGGTGGTGTGTTTTGGGGTGTCTGTAGACTTATTATGATTTTGGGCAGCCTCTCTGCTAATGGGTAGGGTTGTGTTCCTGTCTTGCTAGCTGTTTGGTATAGGATGTCCAGCACTGTAGCTTGCTGGTCGTTGAGTGAAGCTGGGTGCTGGCGTTGAGATGGAGATCTCTGGGAGATTTTCGCCGTTTGATATCATATGCAGCTGGGAGGCCTCTTTTGGGCCAGTGTCCTGAAGTTGGCTCTCCCACCTCAGAGGCACAGCAGTAACTCCTGGCTGCAGCACCAAGAGCCTTTCATCCACACGGCTCCCTAATTTGGGATGATTCGTTGTCTATTCATGTATTCCACAGATGCAGGGTACATCAACTTGATTGTGGAGCTTTAATCCGCTGCTTCTGAGGCTGCTGGGAGAGATTTCCCTTTCTCTTCTTTGTTCTCACAGCTCCCAGGGGCTCAGCTTTGGATTTGGCCCCGCCTGTGCGTGTAGGTCGCCTGAGGGCGTCTGTTCTTTGCTCAGACAGGACAGGGTTAAAGGAGCCGCTGATTCGGAGGCTCTGGCTCACGCAGGCCGGGGGTAGGGAGGGTCACGGAGTGCGGGGCGGGCCTGCGGCGGCAGAGGCCAGCGTGATGTTGCCAGCCTGAGGCGCGCTGTGCGTGCGTTCTCCTGGGGGAGTTGTCCCTGGATCCCGGGACCCTGGCAGTGGCGGGCTGCACAGGCTCCCCGGAAGGGGGGTGTGGATAGTGACCTGTGTTCGCACCCAGGCTTCTTGGTGGCGACAGCAGCAGCCTTAGCGTCTCATGCCCGTCTCTGGGGCCCGCGGTTTTAGCCACGGCTCGCGCCCGTCTCTGGAGCTCCCCCAAGCAGCGTTCTTAATCCCCTCTCCTCGCGCACTAGGAAACAAAGAGGGGAGAAAAGGTCTCTTGCCTCTTCGGCAGGTCCAGACTTTTCCCCGGACTCCCTCCTGGCTAGCCGCGGTGCACTAACGCCCTGCAGGCTGTGTTCACGTCCTCTCCCGGTACTCCAACCGAAGCCGGAGCCTTAGCTCCCAGCCCCGCCCGCCCCGGCGGGCGAGCAGACAAGCCTCTCGGCTGCTGAGTGCTGGTCGGCCCCGATCCTCTGCGCTGGAATCTCTCCGCTTTGCCCTCCACACCCGTGTTGCTGTGCTCTCCTCTGCGGCTCTGAAGCTCCCCCACCTCGCCGCCCGCAGTCTCCGCCCGTGAAGGGGCTTCCTAGTGTGTGGACACTTTTCCTCCTTGACAGCTCCCTCTCGCTGGTGCAGGACCCGTCCCTATCCTTTTGACTGTGTTTATTTTCTTCTTTTGCCCTAACCAGGTACGTGGGGGGTTCCTTGCCTTTTGGGAGGTCTGAGGTCTTCTGCCAGCGTTCAGTAGGTGCTCCGTAGGAGTTGTTCCACGTGTAGATGTATTTCTGGTGTATCTGTGGCGAGGAAGGTGATCTCCGCGTCTTACTCTTCCGCCATCTTCCCGGAAGTCCCACTATTTGCTTTAGATGATTAGCATTTTACCTCTTCATTAACTTAGTGAAGAAATCATTAAGGCATTTTATACCAATTAAATAGTTTAGATTTTTAGTATGAGGAATTTCACACAGAGGTCCTATTTTCCAATGTAATTAATAAAACACAATTTAAACTCCATTTGGGTCTTTTAAAATTTTTAACTTTTTTTGTTTCTAATTTGAGAAAAAAAATATTTGATTTTGGGCAAATTATTTAAATACTTCTTGATTCGTTTTAATCTGAAAAATGGAATGAAAAATGCCACCTGCCTCACCAAATAAAATTTTGGTGTTATGAAGAACTTTTCAGTGTTCAGTCAATTATCAGTTGTTTCAACTATATCATTTTGGCAGAGTTTTGGTGCATTCAAAACGTGGATAGTCACAAGAAGGTTTTTGGTGTTTTTTTATGGTATGCATGGAACAAATTCAGAGAGGCATTTTTTTTTTTTTAAATCTACAGTCTGGAATCTTAGACTCAGACCACAGATGATCCTGGGAAAACCACACATCAATTGTGAGAAATTAGAAAACTTGGGCTTCAAGTAAAAACAGTGGCAAGGTCTCTTTTAGCATGAAAACTCTCTTTTTTGAAGCCAGTGCCCATTTCTCATCTTCAAAATGGGGATGGTTGTACCTATTTAGCCAATTTCATAAGATTTTTGTGAAAATTAAATGAATTAATGTATACTAGAGAAATTAGTAAATTGTAAGTTTGCATACCAGAATTTTCCAAAACCTGTTGCTTTGCAAGATGATTTTCAGGGGAATGAAAGATTTTGTATTCTAGTGATTATGTATTTATTTCATATTTACTTTTTATTTATGGTGAGTGTTATACTTATGGTAGCCTCCTTTGAAATTAATTTTCAGAAGTAACTGTGAGTCAACTTAGGGAAAAATCTCAAATAACTCACACTACAAGTGGAAGATATGACAAAAATCAGGATGACACTTTGTGCAAGTCCAAAGTTCAGGAAACACTGCATTATAGAGATATAAATTTCACTTGAGTTTTCATATTTTGCCATGTGGATCGCAACTGGCATTGTTTAATCTGTGTGGCTGCAAACATACTGTGATAAACCAAGACACATGGAGCCCTTTTGCAGTAAAGGAAGAAAGAAAAGCCACAGATGCCTAAAGCATTTAGGAAAGGAACCCCACTGTAGCTGAAATACTGGCCAGCATGAGGTCCCTAGTCCCAAGTTAGTGTGGGGTGGGCTGAGTCCACTGAAAGAAGAAGAAGAAAAACAACCACCACCAAAGAACTGAAAAGTATATCTCTAGAAAGGACTTACAACATTTCTGAGAGATTAATTTTAGGCAGATTACAGTAGGAGAAGTGTGACTCTCATGCTGAGCGGACCCAACTGTATGTCTGATCTGAATCTCACAGAACTGTCATCCCAGTGAGTCACCATCATTAAAGCTGCTAGAATTTGGAAAGGGCAACAAATATGGGAGAGGAGTGGTGTTGGGAAACCCACCTCTGTGTTCACAGCCTAATGCTACTGGACTCTGCCTGAATATGGCTTTCGTGACTCTAGGTGACAGAGGCATGCCAGGCTCAGGCTGGGAGGAAGTAAGGGTTGGGTCAAGGTACCTGTCTTCCTCTGTGACTTAGACAGCAAAAATGTCTTGTCCTGACACAGTCACAAGCCCACTCAGGCCTTTCCCCCCAAGCCCTTCCTATTCTGCCCAGCAGACAGCTCCAAGGGCAGAGGGTCCTTCTCCTGGGTACCTGTACATTCCTCCCTCTCTGTTCCTCAAATCTGCCTGAGAAGAGTACATTTTGTTCCCTCATCCAATTTCATGGTCTTAATTTAGGACTAGAGAAGCAAGCTATGACATTGAAAGTTGAGGACTCCCATGTAAGAAATGGGAACATCTTGGTTTCTAGTACCTGCCTGTGTAACTACTGATTTTTTTGTCCCTGCAAATTCAGATGAGTAAGGAAGTGCTTATGCAGCAGTTCAGAGGCAAGATGGAGTATCTATCTTGATTATTTATTTAAAAAATTCTTTGAAGCCTACCATTTAACCCCAACAGAGGAGTTTGGACTTTTCAGCCACACGCAGTGATTTTGTTCGTCTGGAGCCTTGTATGAATTATTAAGGTATTCAGAAAAAAGAGCAAATAGAGTTCTGCAAGGTAATCAAAAGTAAATATGCTAATGTGGGCCTATAGGACAGTATTTTTATCAGAAAGGACATTAAACTTAGATCAGTTATTCATCTAAATTAAGGAAATTGAAAAAGAGGACAAGACTAGCAAATTACCTTTGCTGATGGTCGAAATCAGCCTTATCTTGGACTCTTTCTTAATCGCTTTTCTCACTGTGAAACCTAGTTACTAGGATACGGCTGTGTGGCAGCATCTTTATTAGAAATAGTGTGGGAGAAAAAAAGGTCAGAAGCTCATTTCCAATAACGGTTTGACAAGTAACACGGAGAAAAGGGCAGAAGGAATTGAAGTTTGTGGGGTTTCCCTACATCAAGATTTTGAGAGAATAGCAATTATGTCAATGGGAAGTTTCCAGGAGTATATTTTATTAATCTCAGGGCTGAAAGAAAGAGACATGATATCATATTATCTTCAATTAAAACCAGGAAGCCTAAAAAGATACATAAATATATTTTTAAAGGATCAGGTAAATATCAAGATATCAAGTAAAGAACAAAAATCCCACCATCGGTCACTGATAAAAATTTGCTTACCTTAACTCTGGCTAAATCCAGACCTCTACAATATATAGATAGAAGTCACAGATCCAATTATCACGATTTGAAAACAGCCAGTAGCTTAAGGGTTTAAGCACTGTAGAAAACTTTACAAGACCCAGGAGGCTCTCTTTGAACCAAAGTCTTCAAAGAGGTCATTATTCCTCTCTGCACTAGTATATCCTTATATCAGAATAGGGATATATTAGTAAAATTACACTAATGAAAATTTCTTTGAATTAAACCCTATCTTACCATTGTCTTCTAACAAGATCAGAGCTGTACTAATAAATTACCAAAAGTTATATAAAGATGAAAAAGCTCTACAGTAAAACATGTCTGAATTATTAACAATGTGATTTGCAGAGAGATAAGAAAGCCAAGAAAAGAAAAACACCTAACACCTCAGACACTCTGCCTTTTTGTGCCTTCCCTGCTCTTCTCCCCCACCATCACCACACACAGAGGCAGTCTGGGCTAGGATAGAGCTTCTATGTTTTGGCTTCCAATAAACCTGATATTGAAACTCAGGTCTATCAATTTATTAGCTGTGTGACCTCGAGAGGATCCCATAGCTCATCTGAGGCTTAGTTTCTTCAGCTATAAAATGGACTTAATTTTCAGTCTTATTGTGATCATTAAATGAGGTCATATATTGAAGCTGTAGGTATTTAACAAATATTAGCTAATTACTAGAGTTTTGAGGGGAAGTCAATAACACTCTTCTACCGTGCCTAAGAATGGAACAAGTGAGAAACGGACATAGAAGGCTGACAGATGGACCTCAAATTACTCATAATAGCTGGATTGAAGTCATGACTAGGGCTACAGTGGGCTTACTAATAATTCCCCTCTAAATAAAATCTAGTCACTAGCACAGCTGGACAGGGACAGGTGTCTTGCATCATGGAAGAGGATAGACCAGAATATACTCTCCCACTAGGAAGGTGCTTCAAAAGAGAGAGCCCAGAGTACCTGAGTGTGATTCCCAGACACTTTTAAATGCACCTATCATTCCTTCTCCTGGGAGGAGTAAATGAGGTGTTTGAGGGAGGTTGGAAGTCCCTCCATGTGAAAACATAAGAGGGAGGGACATTGAGATTTCTCCCCAAATATTATTATACTTTTGATGGCTATAATTTTAGGAAATTGATTTTTTTTAACCAGCTGAAAAATGGACTACTACAATACTTATAAATTTATATGAGTATATGTGTGTGTATATAAATATATATATATATGTTTTTTCTCTTCCTTCTTCTTTGATATTTTCTCCTTCTGAAGAAAGTTGAACTATTGTTCCCAATGATTACCTTTCTCCCACTAGGAAGGATTTTACATGCTTGCCCTTTGCCACAGTTTTCTCAGTATCTTTCCTATAGGTGGACCATTTGCCCCTGTCCCATTAACTTTGGCCATGGTCACGTGACATGCTTTGGTCACTGGAGTATGTGTGGATAGGAGGTAAACCATGTCTGAGCAGAAGCTTTAAATGATCTTGTGTGATTTGTCTCTGTCCACCCTTGACCATCTGCTCTCCATCACGAGGATACCAGGCCCAAGGCAGTGGCTGCTTCTTTAGACTAGATCCCAAGAAGAGTAGACATATGAAGCTGGCCCAATGGAACCAGCTTAGCCTAGGTAAGCCCAAACCTGGTTACCTATGTAATCAATACACCTGCAGCTGACCTGAACTCCTTAGGAATAAATATTATTGTAAGCCACAAAGATTTTAGGGTTGTTAATATCACAAAACAGTTTATTAAACAGCGCACAATTTGTTCTTAGTAGATGCTTGACCAGACAGCTTGCAGGGTCATATCTCAGGTGAGAGGTAAGGACAGCAGTCAAAGCTCAGGACAAGCCTCTCTGAAACCTGTGGAATTGTGTTGAGTCAGCCCAACACCCATTCACCTGTTACTAACATAATAGTGACAGTCAGGATTCTCACCAATACTGTTAGCGCTTTTTGAGCTTGGCAAGGAATAGGACATGGTCAGACACTGGCTAGGTGCTGAAGCGTTCTGTGAACGCCAGAGGCAGTGCCATCCGTACTGGAGGAATCCTATGTCTCCCAATCTGTATAGTCAGAGGGAGAATTATAAAAAAATGAACCTCTTTTAAATGCATGACCACCAGGAGTATACTAAATTGTCTTAGCCCTTCTGCACAGTATAATTTAACTTGTGAACTTTCCAAGTGTGCAGTTTGTTCTGTGAAAGTGAATTATGGCAAATACTTAAATCTTATTACAATAAAACATTATAATGGACCGCTGGTGACCCAAGAGATTTCCAAAATCTAGTAATCGCCAATTTTTGGGGGGAAAAATGTTAAAGTAAAATTTGATGTTTCCTCACTTTGTATGATAGAATTTGACTTATAAACGTTTTTCTTTTGGGGGGCAGTATACTACAAGTGACTAAGGGTAAAGGCTCAAAATGAACTAACAGGACTCATTTCAAATGCCTAGTCACCACAAGTCCTAACTTTATATTCTTTGGCAAGTCACACTGAGCTGTTTCCAGGCAGGAAGGGTAATATGCCTACATAACAAGGTTGAATAAGGATTATGTGAGATTATATATTTAAGGCACTTAATACATTGCTAGCATACTGTAAGCACTTGATATTTGTTAGACATATTTTTAATTCTTTGCCATAAATAATTATGTACAAAGCACAAACACTCAATATTTTTCAACGTTTCAGTTGTTGATACTTCCAAATCATTAAAATATGGGTGAAATTTTATCAAAAAATGAGATTCTATCATGATAGAGATGATAACAGGAGAAAAAGGAAATTCTGTTTTGTTTGGACAAAAGACAAGGCAGCCATTTCCTTAAATATTCAACAGCTAACACCAAGAGTTTGAACATTTCAAAATGTCACTGTCTTTTAGTAATAGTACTTTGCTAGCTTTTTTTTCTTAATCTTTTTCGTAATCTTCCCAGCTATTTTACTATAAAAGTTATTTACATGTGCACACAATTCTTCTCTACCAAAGTCAATGACATTTCTAAAAACAATAAATATTGAAAACTTCCACACCACTCTCAAGGTTTTATTTTATTTTTTTGCACTACTAATTCATTCCCTTTTTCTAGAGGTTTGCTCCTCTGACAAGACCAACCCAGATTTATAGATTGACTCATTTCTTTAAATCTATTTTATTATGAAATTTCAAATACACAAAGAAATATATGAAAATATTAACATGAATACACATGCAACCACACACAGATTTTTCATTACATAACATTTTCTCTTTTTTTTTTTTTAAAAAAAACAAGAGACTAGAGATAAAGTTGTGGTCCTCTGTGTAATTTTCCTTCCTTTGTTCTGTAAATGCACCTGCTATTTCTGAATTTGCTACAGTTTTGCATTCTTTTAATCTTCACATAAATGTTGCATATTGTAATTGCCATGATAAAAATTCCACTTTTCCTCAATATCATGTATTTAAATGTATCCATCTTGACTAATGTAGATCTACACTATTCATTTGAACTGATATGTAATACTCCTTTGTATGAGCAAACAGCAATTGATTCATTTTCAGGTTCATGTTTATAAATTTTGCTATTTAGCATATGCTGTAGTTTTTGCCCTTACAACCTTGGCATTCACTTCTTCAGGCTGAAGGCTGCTTCCAGTGACACTCTGCTGGAGGGTTTTTGTTCTGATACACTAAGAGTACACTCAGCCTGCTTGCAGAGCAAGTTGAAATGCCAGAGAGCCTGAAGCAGTCTTCATTCAATGATAGAAAGGAATTTAGTGGATAAATACCCCAGCTCTTTTCATACCGCTTATGAGAGAACTCTGAGGTGTGTCTCCCACCAGTATTTGCCTCAATTGCCCACGGTTGCAATTTGTTGATCATGCACCCTTTGTTTTCCTGCCTGTCCCTGTGTCACATCTCCACTTCCTCACTTGTTTTTCCTGGGATCACCTCCCAGATAAACTATGTGAATGCAAATCCTTGTTTCCAGATCTATTCTTGGGAACCTAAACTAAGGCTGCTATTCAAAACACGCTTGCAAGAGACATACTCTAGTTGTACATTTCTGCTTATCCACATGCAAGTGAATTTCTCTAGGGCAGAATCGGCAAAAAACCAGTCCAGGAGTCCAAATCCAGCCTGCCACTTGTTTTGTATAGCTCATGAGCTAAGAAAGGATTTTACATTTTTTAAAGGTTGAGAAAAATCAAAAGAAGAATGATATTTCAGGACATGTAATTGTATGAAATTCAAATTTTAGTGTCTATAAAAAGGGTTTGTTGGAGTTCAATAATGCTCATTTGTTTACTTATTGTCTGTGGCTATTTTCGCACTACCACAGCAGAGATGAGTGGTTGCTTCAGAGACTCGATGGTCTGCAAAACTAAAAATATTTACTGTCTGGCCCTTTATAGAAAAAAGCTCATGAACCCCTGCTCTAGGGCAGCGGCCCCCAACTTTCTGGCACCAGGGACCAGTTTCGTGGAAGACAATTTTTCCACAGACCGGGGGCAGGGCAGGGGACGGTTTCGGGATGATTCAAGCACATTACATTTATTGTGCACTTTATTTCTATTATTTTTACATTGTAATATATAATGAAATAATTATACAACTCACCATAATGCAGAATCAGTGGGAGCCCTGAGCTTGTTTTCCTGCAACTAGATGATCCCATCTGGGGGTGATGGGAGACAGTGACACCTGCAGTGTATTGCTTATGTCCAGTCTAGTCCATAAGAGGCAGCTTAATTGTCACTTGCCACTCACTGATAGGGTTTTGAAATGAGTCTGCAAGCAATTGATTTATTATGGTCTCTGTGCAGTCAAACCTCTCTGCTAATGATAATCTTAATTTGCAGCTGCTCCCCCGTGCTAACATCACTGCCTCAGCTCCACCTCAGATCATCAGTCATTAGATTCTCATACAGAGCGCACAACCTAGATCCCTCGCATGCACAGTTCACAGTAGGGTTTGCACTACTATGAGAATCTAATGCTGCAGATATGACAGGAGGCGGAGCCCAGGCGGTAATGTGAGCGATGGTGAGTGGCTGTAAATACAGATGAGGCTTCACTTGCTCTCCCATACTCACCTCCTGCTGTGTGGCCTGGTTCCTAACAGGCCACGGACTTGTACCAGTCCATGGCCCGGGGGTTGGGGACCCCTGCTTTAGGGTATGCATCTAGAAGTAGAATTTCTGTGTTCAAAATAATGCATATATATATATATGTATACACATACATATATTTATATGTATACATATATAAATATATTTTGTGTATTTATATACATTATATATGTGTGTGTGTATATACAGACACACACATGCACACATACTGTAAATACTGCCAAATTATTCTCATAGTGGTTGTTCCCATTTATACTCCCATCCACCAAGGGTATTTGAGTGTTTCCATTTCTCCATGTCCTTACCAGCATGTTTTTCTTAACGCCTTTATAATACTGGCTAATCTCTCTTTTTAACAAAGGAATGTTTGTGTCTCAGGCTCTTTTAAAGACAATAATATCTAAAGAAATGTTTTGTATTAAAAGTCTTTATGGTTATCTTTAAGTTGTGACAGATGATATTGGTTTTTCATTTAAGGGAGTGATATAAAATTCCCCTTTAAAAATTTTCTTAAGGAAAAAGAATAAGTTATTGAGAGAGAAACAGTTAAGTGTATAACAGAAAAGTGATGTGCAGATGTGGCAAAATCATAAAGATGGATTCTGAATGAATGAAATTTGTGAATCAGTGAAGGAGTGGAAACTCGAGGCCTGTGTTTTAATCCTGGGTCAATCACTTGCTCATTGTGTGTTCTTGGACAAATGATTTATCCTTTCTAGATTTCAGTAAAATGGGAACAATGGCTGACGCTTCCTATAGATTCTCTCATAGTATTATTTTGAAGATTCATTGAGATTAAGAGTTTAATAAAGGTGTAGAGCGTTATATAAGTGTAAGACGTTGCTGTGTTGCACCATCTCCACGCACAACCTCTATCACAACCTAACTGGAGTTTCTACCATTTTTCCTAAAGATGAAGAACATGGTCTACTTTTGGTGTTTGGTTTTTTGCTCACATTGATACCTTTGTTGATAGTACCAACACCAGGCCCTCTGTATCTTATGGTGGAAATTCTATTGACTGTTCATCAAACTTTTTCCATGAAGTTTTTTGCAGATTCCATTTTCTCTTGTCATCTTCTATGATCTCTTCCTCTCGTAAATCTTTATATTATTTAACGATGTTCTCTCACAACATGGGGCACAGTCCACTGTCTGTTAGTTGGGCTGCTTATGTATTATGGACACAGACAGTTGTACTCCTTTGGCATCTTTTTCAGAATCTAGCATTGTTTCTTGCAGATAGCACTAGCAAATGAATATATGTTGACTTTAATTTTTTTTATATGTACCTGTTACCTCTTTTTAAACTACGTTTGTACAAATTTTGTCTGTATGGCTGAGAATATGAGCCCTTGGTAGGGTTTACAAGGCTTCCTTATGGTGGGCCTCTTCCTACCTCTTCAGGCTCATCTTAAAACAGCCTGTCCTCGGGGCTTCCCTGGTGGCACAGTGGTTGAGAGTCCGCCTGCTGATGCAGGGGACACGGGTTCGTGCTCTGGTCCAGGAAGATCCCACTTGCCGTGGAGCGGCTGGGCCCATGAGCCATGGCCGCTGGGCCTGCGTGTCCGGAGCCTGTGCTCTGCAACGGGAGAGGCCACAACAGTGAGAGGCCCCGCGTATCGCAAAAAAACCCAAACAAACAAACAAAAAAAAACCCAGCCTGTCCTTGATCGCTCTGTGTCAGCCACACTGATCTGCCAGTCCCCCAAATGTATGTGCTCCTTCTGCCTCAGGGCCTTTGCACATATTATTCCAAGTGTATGAATGATCTCCCTCTCCCTTCACTTAAGAATTCTACTCATTTTTCAGACTTGAAAATCGCCTCCTCTCCAGGGATACCCTGTCTTACCTTCTTGGCTATGTCAAATTTCCCTCCTGTCTGCACTGATAGTATCATAGACTTTTCATTGACAGCATTTTTCACATAGAAATTTTATATTTATTTGTATGATTATTTGACTAATGTTAATATTATCCATTAAGCCTTATGCTTCATGAAGACATGGGAATATTTGTTTTCCCTTACAATGGGAATAATACAATGCTGGGTACATAGTAAATGTATACAATGCTGGGTATACAGCATTGTATACAATGCTGTATAATACAGCATTGTATAATAATACAATGCTGGGTACATAGTAAATGCTCAATGCACATCTGTTGGATAACTTGCTGAATGAATAAAGTGTTGCTCTGTTCCCTGCAAAATCAAATACAAGGTACTGTTCTCCCTTGTTCCTGTCTTCCATTATCAACAAGGAAATACATATGAGCAAGGGCATACATTGCGCTTTATCTGCTTTAGCCAAGTAGTCTTGGAAAACTTCCAGGGTGTCAAGACCCCAGTCACAGCTTCCAGGAATCAGTGACTTCCTACAGCAGTTCTTAGCGACCTGTGGCTGCTGACCCCTGCCTTTTGAAAATTATATTTTCCTCAAGCAAATGCCGTCTGTGATAGTTAGATTCCAGCTTGCAGGCCACTCTCAATATATCCAGGTGCCATTTTACTTTAAATTCCTATCTAAAAATAATCAGGTTTTTGAACCTGATGAATAATACACAATTTAAATTCAGGTGCCAAGTGCCACGTTGATGTCTAAAGGAACAGGTAATCTCGCGTTTGGTTTCTGACATAAAAAGACCTGCCTTGCTGTGAGGCATGAATTACAGACAACCCTGCAACCTCACACATCAAACCTGACACTAAGGGCAGCCTCCATATATATGTAAACAAATGTGTGTAATTATTATTCAAACTCTATATTTTAAAACCTACTTTTATGGTCAACAACACTAGGCTTTCACCACTTATTAGTCTTCATACTGTGGCAATAAATTATGGCATAGAGGATTTTGAAAAGTACTTATCTGTTTGCCACTTTACTAAAGCAGGTTCTTTGAACTCCATCCCCATCTCTTTTTATTTTTAGATTTCTAAAATGACCTATGAGGTTATGTTTCAGTGGAGATAAAAAAATTTGGCTTCAGAGTACCATGTTTACATATCTTTATTATAAATGCCTTCATACTATAGCTCTGGCAAGGACATGGTCCATGAACAGATGTCAGCAGACATACAGTGGCACTGCATCTATGTAACTGGGCCAAGGCCCCCTTCAGCAGCATTGTCTGTTGTCTCTCCACAACCCAATTAGCATTTATGTGCTGCTCAGGGCCACACATTTGGACCATAAGGAATTGTATTCTCCCAGATTTCGGTGTGAACTGAGCATTACTTGTCTGAATCTAAACTTACCTCTTTACCTTTTCTACCCTGAGAGTGAAAAAACAAATGCTTGCTTTTAACCACAGGAGGTAATCAAAGCTAATGGTCTGGATAATGTGGCTGTGAGTACTGGTTTAGGCAGTGATTTAATCTGGGAGAGAAATTATTGCAGAAAATGTTCCTACGCAGTCCTGGATTTTCTAAATTAAAGAAGACTCTCATTTCCATTTTCAAAGAGTGCTCCTGGGTATCATTCCTGTTTAATGTTGCGTTGCTGGGTTGGTAGTGGATTGGCCTACAAGTGGGGTAGAGAGAAGGTGCCAGTCAATACTAGAGTGGCCCAGGATGAAAGAGCGCCAACAGAACATCTGGGTTAGAGATCCAGCTGCTTTGCGGAAGGCTCTGATCCAAACTTATCATGAATTTCATAATGACTTTCTAGCACAGGGTCAGAGTAGTGCCAGGACTGCTATTTACAGAGGAACCATTTGTGTTTCATTTTATTTTGCTTGGTTTCCTCCATTGCATTTGTGATGAAACCTATGCAGAAATTTTGATAAAGAAGACATTTAAACATTTTTAGTAGTGAAGTTTAGAAAATATATTGAAAATTGAGTATGTGGCAATGTAAAAATCTGTGTTTTGAGTTAATTTTCTTTGATGGCATAAACAAACATTGATGTGAAAAGGAGTTTTTAACTACAAAATAGTATAATCCTATATCAGCAGTGGTTATTTCTGGCTGGAGGGCTTTGGATGATTTAAAATTCTTCCTTTTTTGTTTGTCTTCATTTTCTAAATGATTTATTTGTATTATAAAAGCACACACATGTATACATGAACATACATGTGTGTACATTTGTGCATACATATACAACATGTATACTTAGGTGGATGTTTTCCTTATGAGGAGCTGCTATTTCAAAGAAACATCTGTTTTCACCTCCCAGTATTCTATGTCAGAAGTGTGTGTTTATTGGGTAGGAAAAGTAAAAAGGGGATGAGAAAGGGTGGGCGAGACAAGCAGGAAACTCTAGCTCTTCCCTTTTCTGGGGATGGGTCTCTGAGCTCCCATTTTCCTCTGAATCATACCTGGTTTGGCTGTAGGACTGTCACTTTAGCTTTGCAACTGTGATGTTCAGGTCAGGAGAAATGAATCACTTGGCTTGCTAATGACTTATGCTCCACTAAGACCTTCACTTGTGCGCATTATGAAATTTCCTTAGGGAAGTTTGTGGTTTGTTGGTGTTATAGACCACTGTTTGCTTACAGAGCAGTCATCTGCTCTACCTCAACTATTTCCTTGTTAAAGAAACCCAGTGTATTGGGTGGCCATGTTTCATGTGCTCTTCTCCAGTTTCAAGTGGTGAGAATAGTGCAGGTTTTCTAGTCTAAGTCAGTCGTACTAATTCTTTTCCTCTTGCCAGTGATGGGTGTCAGCGTGGACATGTGACACAATCCCCGTTGATTAGATACAAATGAAAGTTCATTGGGGAGATTTGGGGAAATGTCTCTGGAAAGGGATATAAAGCAGTGGCATGGGGTTTTTTTTTCTCTCTTTTTTTTTTTGGATTTGAATGTTGTTGCATTAGAACTGCTGCAGCCATGTTGCTCTCATGGCAGAATGAAAGACAAAGTCATTCTGAAAGTGCTGAGGAAGGCAGGTAACTTGGGTCCCTGTTGATATTGACCTGTTGCTGAAAAATCTACCTCTGAATTTCTTGTTGTGAGGCAATAAACTCCTTAAGCATTTTAGCTACTTTGTTTTTCTTGTTGTTGGAACTCTGTGACTTACAGCTCAAATCATCCTAACTGATTCAACCTATAATCAAATTTCAAAATGAATCTTTTTTTCGCCTTCCTATAGGAGATAAATAGCTCAGCAACATGATAGCTGCTACTTGGATAAGTAGAGCTTTGATATCACTCCTGCCCCATATAATGGTTCATTTTAAGGAGAAGGAGTACACACACAGACATGCACACATTCTGCCAAGTGCTTTAAAATAACTGTTTAGTGTTTCACTCACATTTGAATTAAAAGTTTGGAATGAATTTAAATATCTACCAATACGGCACTAGTTGAATATGGTATATAATGGACAATGGAATACTAGGCAATAGTTAAAAAGAATAAGATAGATCTATATGGATTTATCTGGATAGATCTTCAATATATATTTTATGTAAAAAAAGTTACATATTTATATATACAATATATTATTTCACATTTGTGTATATGTATAAATGTATGTATATACAAATTATATTTTCACTGAAATATATTTATAAATAGAAAAGTTCCAGAAAATTTAACAACAAATGGATGGTGGTGGTTACCTTTGGGAAAAGGAGCTATACTGGGGGAATTGAAAGGTATATTATAATTTTTGCTCTATGTATTTAAGTAATATTTGAATAAATTTACTGAATTTATTCCTGTGTTACTTATGTAATTAAACATAAAAAAAATCTACAAATCATGTTAAAATACTTACAGTTGCTTTTAACTCTGTGATTATTACTTCCCACCTAATCCATTAAACAAAAGTATGCATGTATTTGCTTACTTTTATTGATATATTGAACAATATATAGAGTTTTTTTTGACTGTTGTGCACCTACTTTTCTCCCCCTTCCCCCTCCAAAAACACAGCTATTAGGCCCACATGTCCATTTTGTGAAACTTTTCTATTACGGATAGTCCAAGAAGGGTGGATATTCCCTGGCTTCAGACTTCCGCTCTGGCCTCTAATCTGAGGGACCAAATCCCTGGTTTAGCCAAGAGTAGGAGGCGCTTGCTCCTGGAACTTTTACGTGAGTGATTCAAGGTGAAAATAGTGTTTGGGGGTCGGACTGGTCACAGAGAGTGGCCCGGTAACCAGATTTTTCCTGCCGTAGGGCATGGATCCTTTTGTGGCCCAAACTATGAGAGCTTCAGACCTCTTTGGGTTTCTGCCTGCTCTCCAAACCTTGCCTTGGGAACCCCCAATGTCCTTCCCACCTTTATGATTAGATAGCTGAGTGCACTTTTCTTGTATGCAGCCAAGAACTGACTGATACAACTAATATTAACTAAAATAGACCCGTCTCTTTTTCTACATGAAATGATCAATAATCACTAGAACCATCCTATGGGAAAAGACTATTTTTGGAATATGAATGTCCATAACAAAGTTTTAATTTGTGATTTATACAGCAGCAAGCCAGCTCTGGGGCTTTTTCTGTTTAATCATAGTAATGATGATGCATTATTCTTTTATATCCCTCAGGCTGCATTTACTTTTGATAACATGAAGAAGGAACAGAATTCCTAAAGACCTAATGAATCGAGATGTCGTTCACCTGGAGATTGACTCTTTTAAAACATCCTATTTGTAACTTGCTTTATAGTTGTAAATTGTGGACCTACAGAATGGTTGTCATTGAATTTAGTCCCTGAAAGAAACTCAGTAATTATCTAGGAACATGCTCTTATTTTATAGCTAAGAAACCAAAGTCCTCAGTAAAAAGACTTACCCCAAATCACATAGCTATTTAAAAGCAGAGTTGGGCTTAAAATTTAAGTCTTCTGACTCCAAGTCCAAAGTTCCTTCTCTACATGCCATTCTCCAGAGATTTCATGATAAAACAAAGAAAGATGGAGTTAAAACGTCACTTTGCTTTGAAAACAATAGTAAATATATTCATAATAATGCTTTTTAGACTATGGTAAACATTTACATTGTTTTGATTAACAAGTTTTAGGAAAATATGCCTTTAGATAAGAAATATGCCTTTAGGAAAATATGCCTTTAGATAAGAAAACAAGTAAAAACCATTTTTAAATGTTTTTCTTTTCTGCCCTTTTCCTTAATTCTACATGTCAAATACAGTCATTTCCCTAGAATATTCAAGGTGTAAATAAGCAGAAAACCCATATTTCACCTTTCTTTCTAAAAGTGTGACTGTACCCTGGGGTTCTGCAGGACGCAGCTAACTGGGACAGCTTTAGTACTCTGGGGACAGTCTCCACATCTCCAGGCTTTACTACTTCATATTATTTTTCTTTTATGTGTGTGTCCTGAACCCTGAGTGAGATTACCTTCTCAGAGGGCCTTCAGCAAATATGTTTTGATGGTTTAACTTTCATTTGACAAACATGCACTGGGCATCTACAATGTGTCCTGCATTATGGTGGGGATTAGTGACACAAGGATGAGAAATAACAACCTTTACCCTCAGGGAACTCTCTCTACTCAGCAACCTGAATTTTAAAGTGACAGATGGTAAGAAATGATATACAATCAAAGTAGGGTACTGTCATTCTTAAAAATCTATCATTATATCCTTAAGAACCCAGATTAAGAACCTCTGTTACAAACTTCTAACTAGGTTTTACTTTGAGCAGTCTGCAGAGGGCTGTATAATAGTCTGTGAAGGCAATTATAGTGGTAATTAAGACAAAATACATTTATTCCTATGGATAATAATGAGATTATCTCAAATACTACAAATCGGTAATTTAATTTCTGTTTTTTCCAGGACAAGAATACATGTTTTTAGCAAATATGGGCAAGAAAATGCTTAGAACAGATCAACGTGAGCCAAATGGGTAGAAAATGGGCTGAAACTTGTGTGAAGATTAAGGGAGAATGGGCAACATAAAAATTGTAGAGTGACAGGGCTGGCACACTATGGACTTAGCATCCGCTTTGTCTTGGCAATGATATTGGGAGGTTCCATGTTTGTTACTGATGTATAGATACATTCATTCATTCAGCACATCTCTTTTGAGCATAACTTTGTGTCAGACACTGTTCAGACACCTGAGATATATCAAAACAAAGATGCCTGATCTTGTGAAGCTACATTTTTGTCTTTCTTGCTTACGACATTTCAAATTATTCTCTATACGTTCAGGATAAAATCCAACAACATTAGTGCAGCATACAAGGCCCTGCTGATTTCTGCAACTCTCGACACTTCTCTTACTCTAAGCTCCAGTCAATGCAGAGCCACTTCCAAATTCTGAAAACAAGGAAAAGAAGTTCTGTCCAGCCTTCACATTTCACACATACTCTTCCTTCTACTGAAATGATCTTCTCAACCCTTTTAACCCCCTACTCAACCTTCAGGTCTCAGCCAGCTCAAATGTCATTTCCTCCAGAAGCTGCTTCTGACTTCCAGAATAGGTCTGGGCGTCTCTTCTGTGTTCTCATAATATCCTGTGCTTAACACACATCACATGCCATGGAATTTGCCTCTTTATCTCTTTGTCTCTCCAGAGAGTCCTTGAGATCAGGTACTGTGTCCTGTACACTAGCACATCCCTAGTGCCTCACATGGTGCCTGACACCTAGATATTTGTTTAAAATTGACAACACATGGGAAGCCAATGAGACGTTACCAGCCAAATGATTACACCAGCCATAGGATTTTTCTTCAAAGAATTCACAGTTGGTTGGCTGTCTACTACCTGAATCAAATAACAAATCTTTATCAAAATTTTCTCACCAATGGATTAGATACATTGTGAATTCCAGTCATATGCCCAGCTAGAGTTAGATGCTCTTTTGTTTTTAGGGGAAGAATCCTGGAGTTGAAGAGAGAAAACTAATACGGTTAGGGAGAAAGCTTGAAAACAAAACAATTAGAGAAAAAGCAGTACAAGGTAGATACGGACTGTCTGACTATGTGTGGCAGGTTATGCTCATTGTTGGCACTCAGAGGAAACAGAGACCACTGAAAACTGAAGCAGTCATAGAAGGATTCATTGAGGAGGTTAAACTTGAGTAATCGCTGTAAGCTCTCCATGTGTAACATTTCATCTAAATCTTACAGTTACTCTTCTTTGTGGTCATTATTGTTACCACTGTTATAGAGAAGAGGAGACATAAGCACAGAGAGGGTAAGGGTCTTGTTCAAGATCATGCAACTTATAAATAGTGGAACCAGAGTTGAATCCCAGACTTGTTCAACTCTAACCTCATGCTTCGTCTTGAACACTTCACTGGGGATGAGGACATACATCCAGCTTTTGAACTGTGGCACTATTCTAAGCACCTACTTTAAAAAGGAACATACTCAGAACATTGGCTTCTGCACATGTTAGAGTAACTGGGATAAGACTTTACCATCAACAACAAGAAAACCAGAAGAAATAAATGAAACTTTTGTAAACATTGGACATCAGTAAATGTGGGGAAATGATCACTATGAGAGAGGCAGTTAAGTGAGGCGAACGCTACATTTTCCTTGGATTTCAGCCTGGAGGCATTTCTGGACTAAAGTACAGGGAAGAGACCCAACCAGAACACAGTGGTCTCACTGAGTTGAGAAGAAATTGAGAAGTTGAGGGAGGCTGAGGTGGTTGGCATTTGCAGGGAAAATAGCAGAGAAATAACTCAGGAAATTTGCACAGGGATACTTTTGATTCTTTTGCTGAATATTCAGCCACAAATGATGCTAGAAAAGGAACAAATAGAAAGCTCTAAGCTGAAGCAATTCTCATAGCTTATGCCAGGCTAGAAGACATTCGAGTTCTAATTAGCCAGAATAGAGGGTCCTCAATGAACACTTGGGACATTCAGTAAAGACCCTAGAAAGCTCATGTATAAGTGGTATGTTTAAACTAAACCCACCTCAGCAGAACTTTAAAAAAAAACCCTCAAAATAATCAAGCTGAACAAGTAGCTTAACAACCTGACAGAAAAATGTTTAACCCTTTTTAAGAAAGAAAACAAAATCTGGCGCTCAAGAACATAAAATTCAAAATGTCCAGCATATGATAAATACAAAGAAATGAGAAAATGTAACCCATTGCCAGGAGAAAAAAAGTCAAGTCTACAAACAGACAAAGAAATAAATGAGATATAAAATTAAAAGAGTGACACTTTAAAAAATAAAAGATAGGTAGACTGAAGTTTTTTAAAGATAGATAGACTTTGAAGGAAAACATAACATAATGAGAGAAATGGAAAAAAGACCCAAATGGAAATTGTAGAGCTGAAAAATACAGTGCCATAAATGACAAATTCATTGGATTGGATTAAAAGAGGTAAACTTTGCAGGAAAAAAAAAAGATCAGTAAACTTGATGACATAGCAGTATGTATTATATATTATACTGTGTGAAGCACAGAGAGCAAAATGTCTGAAAAAAAAATGAACAGAACTTCAGTGACCTATGGGACAAAATTAAGTAGACTAGAATATGAGTAATTGGAATCCCAGAAGGACAGGAGTGGGGAGAGCAAAAAAAATTTGAATAAATTAAGGCCTAAAATTTTTTCAAGCTATTTTGAAATTTTTCACTGATGAAAATTATAAATTGACTAATTCAGTAAGACCAATGAGCTACAAGGAGGATAACACAAATAGAATCACACCAAGGTATACTAAAATCAAAATGATGAAAATCTGTGATGAAGATAAAATCCTTAAACTATTTATAAGGAAAAAAACCCACATTACATATAGAAAATCAGCGAATTACTGTAGCCATTCCATCAGAAATAATACAAGCCATAGGACACTAAAAACACCTTTGAAGTTTTCAAAGTAAAAATCGTTCTATCTGTATTTCTATATCCAATAAAAAGATTCTGGGAAATAAAGGGGAAATAAAGACATTTTCAGACAGACAAACGTTGAAAGGAATATGTCACCAACAGACCTGTTTGAAGATAAAGGTAAAAATGTTTCTCAGACAGTGCATGCAAAGAGGTGATTATAATGATTGGTCATGAAATTTAAGTTGAGTAAGGGAAGGAGAGAAGTCAAAGGGACAGGGTAAGGGTGTATAGTCAATGTACTGGCTATCAAGATAGTATCATGAGAATGTTGAAACTGAGGTTCTAGAGGGAATGAGGTGGGAAAATAGGGTTATCAAAAAACCAAAATGTATAAAATTAAGACTATTAAAGGATTTGTAGTTATTGGTAATGATGAGAGGTTCATGGTAAGGACCACGGGAGTGGAAATTCTGTTAAAAATGGATGCTTGCAGAAATGATACATAACAGAGATATATCCACAAAGATGACATTTTAGCCACCATGACAGAAAAGAGGGGCCCTACATCTTTTTTCACCTACACAACTGCTGATTATCTCTGCAGGTACTTCATTCTAGCCATGGTCTCCTACCTGACTTCTACTCACTGTCTCAGGCTCAAGGGTGGTGGTGGACCCAGTTCTGACTTCATGGTAACTATTTTTTCGTGAGTGATGAGCTTGACAATATAAGATAAGGGCAGAATTCTATATCATTAACTGAAGTGTTGTTGTTAAAATTAAAAAAAATAATAGGAAGACACGGAGACAGAGATGGAAGCAGCCTTTAAAAGCTCTTTAGGGGGAAATTGCCATTCCAGTTAGACCCATGGGCTGTCACCTCAGCAAACCCATGGCCAACCATTCAAACATTGTGTCACTAGGGACATGCTTGTCATTTTGACTAAGTCATGCAACGTGAGTCTTCAACTTCAGGTCACTGTGACTTTTTGTCTGAGAAACTGATGGGCTGCTAATATTGGCTGAAACAGGCAAATGCTGGCTGCATGGACAGCTCTGTTGAGTGTTGCTGAAATTCTCCACTTTCAGAATAATTATCCTTAGACTTCCTCAGGATTTATATAGGTTTTTTCCTAAGCTAAATAACAACATAATGCAGGAGGAATAGGAAGACTATGATAGGGTGAGAAGAGAGAAGAATGAATCTGCTTGAGAATTTAACTAAGAGTAGATTTCAAATTAATTGGGTTATTCCATTTCCCGAAGACTATGATTCTGATCTTTCTGAAAAAGATTTTTTATCCACCAAGGTATGGTAAACTGAATAAAATGACAGATGGCCCTCTTTTTGGTAGCTCACAAGAGTCCCTCCGAAATGTGACCAGTCTAAGTTCTGTGCTTTGTTCTAGAGATTGCTCAAGATTATCTTCCTCAATGAATCCTTCTATGACTGTTCCAGTTTTCAGTGGTCTCTCTTTCCTCTGAGTGCCAACAATGAGTATATCTGCCACACATAACTAGGCACTTCTACACTATCCTGTATTGCTTTTTCTCTAATTGTTTTGTTTTCAAGCTTGCTCCCTACTTGTATTAGTTTTCTCTCTCCAACTCCAGGATGGTCTCCCTAAAAACACAACAGCATCTAACTCTAGCTGGACATATGATTGGAATTCACGATATATTTAATCCATTGATGAAAAACATTTTTTTAAGGATTTTTTTTGGATGTGGACCATTTTAAAAGTCTTTATTGAACTTGTTACAATATTGCTTCTGTTTTATATTTTGGTTTTTTGGCCACGAGGCATGTGGGATCTTAGCTCCCTGACCAGGGATCAAACCCACACCCCCTGCATTGGAAGGTGAAGTCTTAACCACTGGACTGCCAGGGAAGTCCTGATAAGAAACTTTTGATAGAGATTTGATATTTGATTCAGGTAGCAGATACAGCTAACCAACTTTGAAATCTTTGAAGAAAAATCCTATGGCTGGTGTAATTGTTTGTCTGGTAACTTCTCATTGGCTCCCCATGTGTTGTCAATTTTAAACAAATATCTAGGTATCAGGCACCATGTGAGGCACTAGGGATGTGCTAGTGTACAGGACACAGTACCTGATCTCAAGGACTCTCTGGAGAGACAAAGAGATAAAAAGGCAAATTCCATGGCATGTGATGTGTGTTAAGCACAGGATATTATGAGAACACAGAAGAGACGCCCAGACCTATTCTGGAAGTCAGAAGCAGCTTCTGGAGGAAATGACATTTGAGCTGGCTGAGACCTGAAGGTTGAGTAGGGGGTTAAAAGGGTTGAGAAAATCATTTCAGTAGAAGGAAGAGTATGTGTGAAATGTGAAGGCTGGACAGAACTTCTTTTCCTTGTTTTCAGAATTTGGAAGTGGCTCTGCATGACTGGAGCTTAGAGTAAGAGAAGGAGTGTCGAGAGTTGGAGAAATTAGCAGGGCCTTTGTATGTTGCACTAATGTTGGATTTTATCCTGAACGTATAGAGAATAATTTGAAATGTGGTAAGCAAGAAACCACCGTGGTCCCATCATTGAAAGAACACTCTAAATGGAATGTGAATGGAATGGAGGGCAGGAATAGATGAGAGGAGAGAAACTGGAGGTGAAAAAGTACAGAATTTTTTTAGTGCTATAATATATTATTTTTTCCCCACATTTTATTATTTCTGAAGTCTGCATTTATCTTACCATTGGTGGCATGTTTTAGATTAACCTGAAGCTTTTATTTTCTTTCTCAGTGATACAATATATAATAGTGCAGTTTACATAGTATGGAGGCTTAGATTCCAGTAAACGAAGCCAGGAATTACTGCCCTCTTAACTAAAATAGTAGTAGCATGATGAAGAAAAGCGGATGTGAAATCAAGGGGTATTTTAGAATTTAGATCATCAGGATCTGATGATTGATTGCATTTGGAAACGTGAAATTGAGGAAGAAGTTGATTAGTTCTCCTATTTTCATTTTAATTTTTTCATTTGGGCAGTTGGGGGTGTGATAAAGAACTCAACAGGGTTTGTGGTGGTGAGAAAGGGAAAGTAATGGGATAGAGGAGATGAAAAGTACAGTTCTGTACATAATGAGTGTGAGGACTCTGGGGACCATCCAAGTTAGAATGCTCCATTAGGGTCTGTATCCACATCTCTGTTGATGAAACGAACCTGAACGAGAGATGTAGGCTCTTCTGAGATGGTTTTTAATCAGCAAACCCATTAAATAACCACAGATGCCATGCACTACGAGGGAAACAGTTTCCATTCAAAGACTACTCATGTCATTAGGTCTCATTCCAGAACAAAGCGTCTCTAAAGCATGAACTCTGATATTGAGTTCTCCATCTTCTGCATGTTGGGTAGATTTCCCTTAAGAAAAGTCTTATCTTCTCTTTCCTGGATCCTCCACATCTTCTAGCTTGTGTTTATTTTCACATTAATGTCACACTTTGTAGAAAAGTCAAATGTATACTCATCCTGAGTCCAGGAACCTAAATTTGAGAGAAATTAGCTGTTAAGTCTTATCTTCATAACTTCAAAGACAGGAAGGAGGTGTATAATTGTCTGTAGGAATAGTAAAAAGATAAGAGAACGAATAGAGTCTGTATTCTGATCATGTCCCTACCTGCTCTCTCTCCATAAATTCTTCCTAGACTACCAGCATCATCCACCTCCTGATTAGGCATCTGACAAGAACTTTGCCAGGCACTGGTCCTCCTTTCCCTGTGGTAGGGCTCAGAACCTTTGCAGGTACTGCTGGGTACATGGGTTTGCCTGATGGGTATGATCAGGAGACTCTGGGCTGAGCTCCTGGATCTCAAGTGCTTTCTGGATCCTGAATGGGGCTTTGGAGTAAGGACTGAAAAATCGCATATGACCTTTTTCATTCTTATGGTATTTACATTTTATCAGAAGTTTTCTTATGCATTATCTTATTTGCTCATCATAAGTACTCAAATAGATTAGTTTGATATTTTTACAGTCATTATATTTCCATCAAGAATCTTGAGTTTCAGAAGAGGGAAAGTTCAAAGACAGGCAGTCTTTGGCGTATTAGAACCCGAGTCTCCTGAATTCCAGTTCAGTTCTCTTCTTACTGGGAAGCTCTTGAGAAGAGAGGGAAGGTCTTAAGGTGTTTTATGTTACCTTAGCTGGTCTGGAGTGGAGGTCCCTGAGTTAGGCCTAATATCCAGCTGTCTCCCATGTGTTCAGGATCATTTCATCAAACCTGACACCCCTTAAGTTAGTTATGATACTGAGGGTGTCTTTGCCACTATTTAATTTAGACCAGTAGATCAGGGAAGCCTGTTGAGGCTCCCGAAAGGCAGGAGCCATGCAGAGAGGATTTGTTTGCTCCCAGATGCTAGCAGATACCCTGTGATTGGGTCCTTTGATTTTGACAATGAACCTGGAATGTGGTTTCCCTGATTATTCCTGGCCTCAGAAAAATATCCAGCTGAAAGGAATAGAATACTGGTCATTGCCCTAAATACTGGTCATTGTGCATAAAGTGGGGGACTTTCTGGTTTGGTACCCCAAAACTGTTGCTCCAATGCACCATTCAGATCTGGAGTTTCACCTTAAGACAGGCAGCTCTGTGGGGTGAGATCACAGAGTTCAGCAATGAAATATGTTAGAAAGGGAAACACTTTCTTGTGTGTAGAAACATGCCCTTCAACAAATCTGTTAACTTCATTTTAACCTGGACCTTTTTCTTCTTGAATGTAATAAAACCTCTGAAATGACTGCACTTGGCAAGAGGGTCTCTTCTGTCATTTACAGCAGTGGAGAATTCACAGAGTAAGTGAATTACTTTGGTTTTCAATAAAAATGTTAATATCTACCTTAGATATGAACAAAAGACACTGCATTTCAATAATGAGATGATCAAATCCATAGGGGTTGAGGAAGAGAGGTATGGAGTTTATGGAGCTGCTGCCGCTCAGCTCCAGACAACAAAGGAGAAAGAGAGACAGAGAAACAAAGAGAGACAGAGACAGAGAGGGAGGGAGAGAGGGAAAGAGAGGAGGGGGTGGGGAGGGGAGGGAGAGGGAGATATTAAGAGTGCACAAGATCTCAAGAGAGGAAGAAACAGAGAGGAGATAGGCAGGCCTTTAGAGGAACTCAATGTGCAAAATGGGGTTAAGAAAACAGCAAATCAAACTACTCTCATTTGACAAGAGCACAGCAGTTTTCTCACCAGGAGTAAGAGGTGGCTGCATGTGTCTTTCTTCTCTGACTCAGATTGTTGCCCCCTGAAAATTCTCTTTGGGCTTTTTCAGCAGTCTTGAAACAGAAACTTTAGAAAATAATTTTTTTTCAATTGTGTAAAGTGCAGGTACCGTTTAAAGAAGAGCAGCATAATTTTATCACATAGAGAAATGTTTACATCTATCAGCATTGTTATTTTGTATTTCAAGACTCAAACCGTCTCCCTTCAAAACCCACAAATGAGATAGCAGAGACTTGTCCACACAAGATTCTGACTTAATCTTTTTTCTATATAGTGTTATTTTAATAGCATTTAATGAGCACTTACTGTGTACATACAAGGCACTGTGTTAAAAACAATTGCATTACAATATCTCTTCAAATTTGGAGAACTTTATAGGTTGTACAGTTACCCCTATTTTACAGATTGTAAGTAACCTGCCTAAGTTCAAAAAGCTACTGTGGAAGAGTTGAGTTTTAACTCAGGTAGTATGAGCAGGAATCTATGGGGAAAATTCACTGTAAATGGCATTTTCAGGATGTGTGCTTCCATTTATCTAAGACTTTATCTAAGAATAGGCAATCCTAGCATTTGAATTTTATTTAAGGATTATTTAAAGATAATCTAGGTACTGATAATGTCTTAGCTTTATCTTGGAATTTCACTCAAATGTCAACTTCATTTCTAAGTAGTGCAATCATTGTTTTGTATGTGACAGCTTAGCATTTGTATAGATTGGATCCTCTGATCTCAGATGTTATGGGGCCTTCAAAGTACCTCCCAGACTTTGTCCAATCTTGCAAAAACAGGAAGGAAAGCCACATATGGAAGTGTTCTCATTTACTGAAGTCTATATGTATTTCCTTCATATCTCTGTTGGAAATGTTTGGCCTATTTAAGCCTGTGCTTTCTGTAGTTCTCAAGGGTAAGCTATGCACATACTTAAATTGTGCTTATAAATAAATACAAATTATTAACCAGCCTATAATAATTTCCTACAGAAAATGAATTTAATCATTACTTTTTTAACCATCTTCTAAGCAAAAAGTGATACTTACTCTGGGAAGGTGACTAATCAGTTCCTCCAGGGCTCAATTGAACTTGATAATTCTAATCTCTCTCAAATAAATTCAGTGACTGGAGAAAAGAGCATGTCTCCAGAGGTGACTGCAAAGGAAATAAGGAAGCGATAAGGAGGCCCAGTAGCCTATAAGCACCTATGCCCTTGGATATCATCTCCTGACCTATTTCTGAACAGGTGGCTGCCATCTTCTGAATGTCAGGGTTTGAAGAAATAACATTTTGAAAAAACACCAAAAATTTCCCAGAGAGATTATATCCAAATGTCAGGTGTGAGTTGTAGTAGAAAATAGATACTTTCTGGAAGCATGGCCTTTTTGTATGTGTGTGTTTATTTAAAAATGTATCTGCTGGCATAGAAGGCAGAAATCAAAACGGTTTATGGAACTGTTTATGGAACATGGCCATCCAAGTATTTTTCATCCACTAAAATATTTACTCACCATTTTCTAACTACCACATAGCGTATCAACCAACATCATCACACTGTAGGCTCTGCCAGATGTTGGTACTGTCCTCATCTGTAAGTATATCACATTAAATTATTTTATTTTACCCCTTATATCTTTAACAATAATAATTCTCAGACTTTCCTGACTGGCCTTACAGGTAGAATGCCAAGGCAGACACACCCTAAGATCACCCCAGGGAAGCACACCTTTGTGTAATCCTTTCCCTTGAATGCAGGATGGACGTGTAGTTACTTCTGGACAATAGAATATGGTAAAGGGATGTCACTCCCTTGATTAGGTTACATTATATGGCAGAGGTGCTGGGATGTCACTCGTGTGATTATGTGAGGTTATATAAGCCTCCTTCTCAGCAGACCAGAGTGAGAGCTTCTTCTGCTGGCCTGGAAGAAGTAAGCCAAATACAGTGGGACAGTATATGGAGGGGGACCTGTGGCAGGGACCTAGGGAGTCCTATAGGAGCTGGGAGCAGCATACAGCCAACTGCTAGCAAGACCTTAATCACACAGCCACTAGGAAAGACATTTTTCCAACAATCTGAATCAGCTTAGAAAAGGAGCACAGGCTCCAGATGAGAACTTGGTCCAGTTGACACCTTGATTGCAGCCTTGTGAGATCCTGAGTAGAGGACCCAGCTGTGTCCAGAATCCTGACCTATGGAAACTGTGAAATAATAAGTGTGTATTGTTTTTTTTTTTGGGGGGGGTCCATTTGTTACACAGCGATAGGAATGAATATAGATGCTATGTCCTGCCTATCCTATTCATTTTCATTTCCCTATTGAAAGAACTGAGTGCTAACAGAATTGTAGAGTATTAATATAATTTTAAATGATTTCAGCTTTTAATAAACTTTAATAGCTCACTTAAGGTTACTAGTAAATAGTCAGCCTTTTAATTGTATGCAAAAATGGAAGCCTAAGGAAAGGCAAGTCATTTGTGCACTCAGAGGGGATTCCGTATGGGAACCAATTGTGGGATGCTTGAGTGAGCTGAGGATTTGTGCTTTCTATTATTGCTTTCTATTTTAAAGCTTGGAATTTTTTTGGATATCTCAGCTGCTAAGCATTGTAAACACATAGGTGTTTTCATGACACTAATTGCTCTGTTTTCTGGAGTTATGATGGATAATGTAATCAGAGGGGTATCCAATAGAAAAAGGAAATTGTAGACTGTGACATTATTCCTGAATAAGGCTGAGAACTATAATTTAATGTGAGGACCTCTCTAACTTGCTCTTTGTTTCAGTTTCTTTAAAAAAAAATAACAACCTAGATTTTTAAATTACAAAATTAATGTAGTTCCAAGGTAAAAATGTCAAGCCATGCAAAAGTACACACTAAAATATCTGCTTCTGACCTCAGATCTTGAACTCTTTCCCCACGGGCAACAACCGTCAGCAGTTCCTTATGCATCCTGTGAGGAGTGTGGGATGCATTTAGATGTTCACATATCATTTTGGAGATTTACGTGAACATATCTTTTTGGACATACTTAGGAGCACAAGACCCACTCTGTTTTCTCTTATTTTTTTGAGTGTAACAATATATCCTGGAGATTTTTTCATATCAACAATGAGCTTACAGTGTTTTAAAATAATTTAAAAATATGACAATTTAAAATAATTCAAAAATATAACAATTTTAAAATATCACAATATTGCAAATATAATTTTTAAAATATAACAATATTTTAAAAAATATTTTTAAAAAATATTTTTAATTTAAAATATCATATATACCTTTATATATGTATGATACAAATTGTGTCATAAGAACCTTATATGTATTAACTCATTTCTTCTCAACAACAATTCTATGAAATAGAGACTTCTTTTAGCACCACCTTACAGGTGAGGACACTAAGGCACAAGAGCTTAAGGCCCTTGTTTGGGGTCACAGAGCTATACCAGCCCAGGCAGTAGAGTCCCAGGGCTCATGCCCACTTAACCCTCTAACTGTACTGATACTTAGATTGTTCCCAGTTGTTTTTATTTTTTTTTAATATGTCAAACTGTGCTTCAAAGCCTTTTTCGGGGTACATTTACAGTTGCACAAATATGAAAGTCTATCTGTAGGATAAATTCCTCAAGATCAAATTTCTGAGTTGGCGGATATGCACACTTCTAGCTTTCATAGATACTGTCAAACTGCCTTCCAAGGAAGTTATGACACTGTGTACACCCACTGCCAGTGTGTGATAATGCCTTTTTCCTCACAACCTTGCCAAGACTGTATACTATCAAACTATTGCCAATCTGGCAGCTAAAAACTGCTATCTTTGTTTTGCTTTAATTTGCATTTATTTATGAAAAGGATTGGGCATCCTTCCATCTACTTATAAGCCATATGTGTTTATTTTTTCAGTGAAATGCTTATTAATCTATATTTTCCTAAAGGATTTTGGGTATTTTCCTTATAGATTTTTAGGACAGTTTTATATTTTGAGGAGAATAGCCTTTTATTTTTGAATATATTACAAATATTCTCCCTCAATTTGATTTTTTGGCTTTTGTCTTCTATACTATTTGGTTTTAACCACACAAAAGTTTCAAATTTTCATGAGGGCAGTTTACCAACATATTCTTTTATGGCTTCTGGATTTTCTAGTCTTGATTTAAAAAGTTTTTTAACTTCAGAATTTTGAAAAATTGGGATATATTCTTTATTATGGTTATAATCTCATTATTTTTCCTTCCAAGTTTAAACCAGTTGAATTTATTTTTGTATCAAGAGTGAAGGAAGAATTTGACTTTACTCTTACTTTAAATAGCTAACTAGTTTATATTTCTGTACTCTTTGTAATCAGTACATAATCTGGCTACCTAGGCTTCCCTCTGCTCCCCACCCCTGCCTCTTCATTACTGGTTTTTTTTTTTCAGAATTTTCTGGCTATTCTCACATATTTATTTTTCCAACTAAACTTTATTTAAAATTTTATTTTTAAAATAAAAATTGTATATATTTGAGGTATACAGCATGATGTCTTGATATACATGTACATAGTGAAGTGATTACTACAGTCAGGCTAATTAATATATCCATCTCCTCACACGGTTATCATTTGTGTGTGTGTATATGTGGTGAAAGCACCTGATAGCTACTCTTTTAGCAAATTTCCAGTATGCAATATGGTATTATTAACTATAGGCACTATGCTGCACATTAGATCTTTAGAATTTATTCATCCTACACAGCTGCAACTCTGTACCCTTTGATCAGCATCTCCCCATTTTCCCCATCTCCCTGCTTCTGGAAACCATTGTTATACTCTGCTTCTATGAATCACCTTTTTTAGATTCCACATGTAAGGGAGATCATACAGTACTTTTTTTAGTGTCTGGCTTACTTCACTTAGCATAATGTCCTCCAGCAATTAAAGTTGAAAAATAATTTGTCTCTTTACAAAAATATGTTGTTATTGTTAATGATATCACACCAAATATTTAGATTAATTTATAGGAAACTGTAATATTTATTATTGAATATTTTAAACCAAGAATAGATATATATTTCCAGTAGTTCATATGACTAAGAAAATTTTGAGGTTCTCTACCCATTTCTTTTTTTATTATCAAGTCATACATGAGTGTGTGTACATGAGTGTTGTTGTTGGTAAATAGGATCTTCCCTTACACTGTGCTATTTTTCAAATGGTTATAGTTGTTTCTTTTTTTAAATTTTATTTTTGGCTGTGTTGGGTCTTCGTTGCTGTGCTCAGGCTTTCTCTAGTTGCGGCGAGCGAGGGCTACTCTTTGTTGCGGTGCGCGGGCTTCTCATTGCGGTAGCTTCTCTTGTTGCAGAGCACGGGCTCTAGGCAGGCGGCTTCAGTAGTTGCAGCACGTGGGCTCAGTAGTTGAGGCGTGTGGGCTCTAGGGTGTGTGGGCTTCAGTAGTTGTGGCACACAGGCTCAGTAGTTGTGGCGCACAGGCTTAGTTTCTCTGTGGCATGTGGGATCTTCCCGGACCAGGGATCGAACCCATGTCCCCTGCATTGGCAGGTGGATTCTTAACCATTGTGCCACCAGGGAAGTCCCGGTTATAGTTTTCATACAGGAAAGCACTTGGATTTTTAGGATACCAATTTTGTAACAACTAACAAATATTTTGTTGTTTCTTTCCTTTCTTCCTCCCTCCCTTCCTTTCTTCCTTCCCTCTCATCTTCCTTTTCCCCTCCCTCCCCCGCTTTCTTTCCCTCTTTCTCTCATTCTCTTTCTTTTCTTCCCCTCCCCTCTCTCTTTCATTCATTCATTCTTTCTTCCTTTTGATTCTCTAGTGTTGTTCAGATAACAGTTATATCATCTGTAATTTTGCCACTCTTTTCCTCTAAAACTCTTATTTTTTTCCTCTTAGATAATTGAATTGATTGGTACTTTCAGAACAATGTTGAATAATACATTAAAAAAACTTTTTACCTTGTTCTTGACTTAATGGGTAAGCTGTTGATTTTTAACCACTAAAAGGCTCTTTGCTGTAGGCTTCTAGTAAATCTGTTATCAATTGTATACCAGTTGTTAAAGGATATCTTCCAAATTTAGCCAGGAATTTTTGAATTTTACTAAACAGTATTTTTTATTATGTACAGAAATGATAACATGTTTTTTTACTTTACCTATTATGATGAATTATATTAACTGTTTTCCTATTATTACTTGTTTATGGTGCATTGATCTTTAAATGTGCTACTGAAATGTAGTTGCTAAGTTTTATTTTGAATATTTTTCATTGTTATTCATTGTAAATGAGATTGGTCTGTTGTCCTTTTTGTGGGCTATTTTGTCTAGTTTGGATGTTAATATTATGCTGCCTTAGGAGAAAGTATTTTGAGACGTTCTTTCACTAGTTATGTTCTGGAACAATGTAAATAACACTGAAATAATCTGTCCCATTCACAAATATATTCAACTTTTCTTATTTTTTAAAACATTCTGGACTTTTCTCATTAGAGGGCAAGTTCTTATCAGACTCACCAGAATCTGATCAGATTCTCAAATGTAACTAGTCAATTTTAGCTTTCTGGAATTACTTTTAGCAATATTTCTCTAAAATTGTTTAGAAATGACATTTAGTTTTTCCAGATATTTCAAATTTATATGAAGAGTTTTACAAAATATTTTTGCTATTTGTGCTTTTTTCCTTTTTTTTTTTTTTTTTTAGATTTGCTGGCAGTTTATATACTTTCATGTTGTTTTCTCCACTGCTCCAAGAACCGCCTCTTGTTTTGTTCATTATTTCTCTTATTTTATTTACATTATAGAAATAATTTTTACTTTTATCTTACCTTTGATATTTTTTCTGTATTGTTTTTTAACTTTATTAATATATTTTTAGTATTTATTCTTGAATAACATGGTATAAATTTCCACTGAGTATTGCTTTAGGTATATTACAAAAATTCTGATTAGTGGCATTATAAATATCATAATTTTGCAAAGTAATTTGGGGGTATTAGCAATGCTTTTTTTTTTCTTCTATATATTTTTTTTTTTTTGCTTTTCCTGGGAGTATATTTATACATTTGAACATCCTTAAGTTACTATTACTTTATCATCCACAGATAGAAGCTAGTGACTCTACCCTATGAAAGATAAAGAAATCTCAGTCTTTTTCTCCTATCTTCTGGAGCTCATTTCCTAAATTTTGTTAGTTAAATTATAACTTTTAATTTTACTTCATAATACTGGTATAATTATATTCTGTATCTATAATTTATTTAACATCTGTTTTCAAAATAATTCAATGCTTAGCATCTCTCATTTTTAAGTGGCTTGTCCAATTATTTCTTGGGGTTTTTTGGATTTTGTAATTCTATTTTTCTCCTCAAAATACATGAATGTCTATTTAAAAATCAAACTGTTTTATTCATATAATTTTCTTGTGTCTTTTCTTTTCGAGTGTGCTCCACTATCTTCTTCTTATCTGTTTTTTATGATTTTGCTATTTTATTTTCATTTTTAACGACATTTTATTTCTACAAAGCAATACATACACATTGCAGTAGATTAGAAAATAAAAATAAGCAAAAACAAAATCACAAGATCACATTCCAACCCCCAAACATCACCTGTACAATACCACTAAATGGGTACAGTACATATCCTTTAGATATTTTCCACACATACATAAATATACACATGCATAATAGTTTCCTTATCATCTAAAATATGAAAGTTCTTTATTAATAATCCAAGGCCATCCTGTTTGTATTCAGCCTTTAGTAGCTTGCTTTTTGGCCTGGATCATAGTACATTCTCAAACTTGAAGTCTAATAGTTTTACCAAATTGTGTTACTGTATTGGTTATTCTATAGTTTTCCCACCAGGGTGTGTATTCCCTTTTAACTTGCAGATTCTGGATTTTCTTTATTTCATTGTTCTGATATTAGAGTCAGAAAACAGAGCAGTTAAAAGCTTCAGGTATCTCTGAAAATAATCTTAAAATACAGGCATCCCTCGGTATCTGCCAGGGATTTTTTCCAGGACACTCCCATGGATACCAAAATCCTCAATGCTCAAGTCCTTTATATATAATGGCTTAGTATTTGCATATAACCTACACACATCCTCCCACGTACTTTAAATCATTTCTAGATTACTTATAATACCTAATACAATATAAATGCTGTATATATAGGTGCGGGCTTGTAGCAAGCTCAAGTTTTGCTTTTTGGAACTTTCTGGAATTATTTTTTTTAATATATTTGATCCACAGTTGGTTGAATCCTTGGAAACAGAACTGGGGATACAGAGCACCAACTACCTTGGACCGTGGAAGGAGAATACACTGAAACCCTCCACAATGTTGGCAGTGTTGGCATTCCAAACCATATTTAAAGATGATCTCTCAGACCACTTTATTCATAGAATTTTAACTTTATTGATACTTTTACAACTATTTCCATGTTAAGAAGAACTACCAGTTCTTTTTCAGTTCATTTAATTTATTTAAAAAAGAAGTCATTTCCAGGTCTTTCTCTTTTTACCTCATGGTCAATTTCTACCATAAATTTCAATTGGTGTAGAGTAATTCAAGAAGGATTTTTGCTGTACTATTTTTTTCGTATAGTTTCCCCCTTACTTCTTATTTTCCTATTTCTTTTTGTCTTTTTTTTCTGTCTCTCTCTACACGTGTGGCATGGAAACACATATGATAACACACTCATGCACACCCACACAGGCACATACATTTTCAGTCTTCCACTGTTTTTGTCATAAGTGTGGTGACAGTCTGAAAATTAATGCCATCATATGGTACTGCATATGGACCCATATGGTCATTGTACAACTATAGAAAGTATGCTTCTGAGGTAAGAGGAGGTTGGAGTTTCTGTTGAAATTTCCTAGGGAAAGTAAGTGAAAGGTCCAATATAATCCATTATATTTAACAATAGTCCAAAACAATGTTTCAGGTTTCCTTTTTCTCTCTTCTCATAAAGATTCCAAAACAATCATGGAACACGGATAGCAACATGAGGTTACATGACAGAGGGTGGAGGAAAAGGATTAAAAGAAAGCAAACTAGTTTTATAACCTAACCATCCTTGGAAAACCAGGCTAATGAAATGCATTTCCCTTCTAATGGTTTTCATTTCAGGGTACTGTTCGTTTTTTCCCAAAAATGTGATGAATTCTTGCTTTACAAATCATTTCAATTTCCTCTTATTGTCACATTCTGTGTAATTTTGCTGAGTTACTGGCTGTAATTGACTACAGTGATGGAGAATTATCACCACCAGTATTACCAGGGATCAGAAAATAGGACTGAAATCATATCTTCCACTAAGAGTTCTGTGACTTAATTTTCCTGCAGCTTAACTGATAAGGAAAACAGAAAATGACATGTTGCTTTATAATCTCATAGGCTCGACTGTGAAATGCCCTGTATAGAATCTTCTCAGGGTAGGTGCTCAGTAAATATTGATTTGTTATTGAACGAAAGAATGATGGACAAATAAAAGAAAGAAATTTAAAGAAATAATCATGAGGTTTAGACTCATTAGAAAGGACAATTTATGACTAGGATAATTCAGTAATTTCTTCCCTGATTATTTGGCCCAAATCCAAAACACTGTCCATATTGTGGGACTTGCAAACCTCTGCTACTGAGAAGGAGCAATTCTGAGTCCTTGGATGGATAACTTTTTGCACAATGGTACACATACACATACTCATTCACACATATGCAATCACACCCAGTGCAGAAACATTGTAGATTAAATTAATGTTGCTCTTGGTATTGTACTGTAATGATGGGAAAGACTGGGAAATGGATCAGCTCTCTATTTTATTGTTCATTATTGGCCAACTCAAGCTCAAAGCTGAAAAGTTTAACTCCCAGGCAGTCCCTTCAAAGTTTGGAGATTTATTCAGGATAAACATCTGGAAGACTGGAGGCTTATCTACATTATTCAGTCCCATCCAGCCCCAGATGTGGTTAGAAACATAACAAGATTCTTTCCTGTGGGAGAAAGTTGGACTTTTCTCTTGTCAGCAAAACTAGAACTGTTGGATTTTTTTTTTTTAATTTAAGCAATTTCACAGTTTCTCGTAATCCAGCTGTGTCCAGGAAGTGACAATTATAATCAAAGTATAATTCATATGTTTTACACTCTTTCCAAAACCTTGGGAAATTAGGAGATGATGGAGATTTATGTGTATTTTTCATTCCTAATAAATTCAAATGTGATTGGATTGGTTTTTTGGGAAAGAGAGAATTGAATACCTTGAACCTATCTCTGTCAAAACAGAGACTTTTATTATATCAGCTAGAAACACTCAGTAGAGTGCAAACCATTTTTGTTCTTTCGAGGAGATACAGATAAATGATTTGAAGGATATTTTCCAGAACCGAAATAATGGCACTATCTTGTTGTAAAGGGACAGAACTTTGGGTGGCCTGAGGACTTTCCTGGGCCACAGGCATCAATGAGTCTTGCTTCAGGGATGGTGGCTTTGGTATGTCATATACAGAATTCATCTTACAGGAGTTGCTAGTGTAGGTTAATTTTTAAAGCCCAGGATCTTACGAATCACTCATGATTTAGGGATTACTCCTGTACCCATTAGAATCACAGATTTTAATATAATAAGAAATTGAGATAATCTAGTCCAGTGGTTTTCTTAAAATAAAATTTTAGTGTTCAAATTTGAAATTCTTCAAACACACTGAAAATTATGGAAAATAACAACCTGCATTCACTACCAGTATTAAGCAAATGGTAACATTTTGCTATATCTGCTTCACATCTCTTTTTAAAAAATAGGAGAAAATATGTCTGATACAGCAAACCACCCCTCTTCCACTCCCCAATCCTTTTGCATATTTTTTTCCCCAGAAGTAACCTCAACCTTGAAATGCATACAGGGTTTTTAATCTTTTCTACATATGTCTTTATTCAGGAACACTATATGGTATTGTTTTACATGTTGTAAAATTTACATAAATTGAATCACATTATGAATTCCATTTTGCAAATTGGCACTTATTATTGATTTTTGAGATTTTTACTAACATGGTACATTTGCCATGTTGGTAAATGGAGATCTAGTTCAGTTGTTTTAACTGCTGTATTGTATTCCATTTTACATTTGAGAAATGGTTAAGTTATTTCCCGGTTCTTATTATTCTGAACAGTACTTCAGTGAGCATCCTCACGCATGTCTCCTTGTGCACATATCCCCTGTGCTTCTCCAAGGTCAGGAAGGTGGAAATAAAAGTGGAATTTCTGGGTCATAGACTACTTACATTTTAAATTTTATTGGCTCTAGTTCAGTTGCTCTCCATCATGCTTGTACCAATTTATATTCAATTTACATTCACAGCTATTCAGTAATAGCTACCTGGCAAAGAGTTTGTACTCTTAGATTGATTAATTTTTGCTAATGTGACAAGTGTGAAATAGTATCGCGTTGTAGCTTACTTTGCATCTCCCTCGTTTATTAGTGACATTGAAAGTCCTTCATCTCCCCTTCTGTGACTTGTCTTACTGTATGCATTGTTTATTTATTTTTACTGGTCTGTTATTTTTCCTCATGGTTTTCTATGACTTCTGTATATACCCTGGATTCTTTGCTAATTACATGGGTTGCGTTTGTCCTCTTCTAATTTGTGTCTTACCTTTCACTTTGTTGGCTATGTCTTTTGTTGACGAGAAATTTTATCTTTATATTTACTGTGTCTTAAGAAATTCTTATCTTCTCCAATGTCATAAAATATTATAAACTTTCTTTGAAAGTTTTCATGTTACTGATTTTCTTCTTCTTTAATTCATCTGCATTTTATTTTTGTGAATGACATAAAGTAAGAATGGTTTATCTTTTTCTGTATAAATAGCCAATTTTCCAGAAGTATTTATGGAGTAGTCTACTCACAACCCATTGGCCAGATCTAGTCACATGGCCCCATCTAACATGAGGGGGCAGGAAATTCACTTCTACAGTGTGCCCAGAGTCAGGGAGAATTGCACACATTGATGAACAGCAATAATTACTTACATGGATGCAATGGTTTTAACATACATTCACAGATTCTTTGACACTCCACTTTTCAGAAGGTGGAGTCTAATTTCTCTCCTTTTGAATGTGAGCTAGACTTAGTGATGCACTTATAATGAATAAAATGTGGTAGAAGTGATGGTGTATGGCTTCCAGGATAAAGTCATAAAAAGCATTGTGGATTCCTCCCTGTTTTCTTTTGGATGACTTGCCCTCCAGGAAGCCAGCTGTCACACCCAAAGGATGCTCAAGCAGCCCTATGGAAAACACATGTGGTGAGGAACTGAGGCCTCTTGGCAACAGACAACACTAACTTGCCAACCATGTAAACAAGCCACCATAAAAGCAGATCCTCCCATCCCAGTCAAGCCTAAAGTGGACTGCAGCCTTGGTCAAAATCTTGACTGCAAATTGATGAGAAGTCCTGAGCCAAAACCACTCAGCTAAGATTTTCCTGAATTCCTGATGGACTGAAGTCGTATGAGATAATGAATGCTTATTGTTGTTCTAAGCCAATATATTTTGGAGTAATTTGTTACACAGCAATAGATAATTAATAAATTGAGTTTTTCCGAATTTGAGAATTACGTTTGGTTCAGTATGACTTAAAATACAAGCTATGTGACATGAATTATATCTAATTTAGTAGTTCTACGAGATCATCTCAGAGAAACTTAACAACCAGAGCAGATTAAACTGATGGACAACCAGAGGCCTGGAAACACACCTATGCCTGTTAAGGTGCTATGGACAGAAAAAAGCAAAAAACAAAAGAGTAAACACTAAGAGGAACCTCAAATAGAAAGTTGTAACTGTGAGTGCTCCAGATTGCAGTGACTAACTTGCTATTCATCTGCTTTTTACACAGGCAACTCCATGGAACTATGCTTCAAATTGACTAGAGATTTGTTTATTTAATGTCATGTTATTGGGGAACAAGAGAAGGATCCAGCTAGTCTTTAGCATAGAAATATCACCACTGGCCTCCACACTTCATATCGTTTTGGGATGGTTAAAGTAAATAATGTGAGACAAGGTTTTGGGAGCACAAAAAAACTGTGCAAATGTATCACTGGAATTACAGATCAGCCAGAAAAGGTTAGGTTTTGCTGTGGTAATGGAAACTCCAAAATCTTAAAGCCTCATGTTAGTCAGTTTCAGGTTTGCTCTGGCTTTGTCATGTCATCTTCACTCTGAGACCCGGAAGGCAGAGCAGCCTCTAGCTGGAGCAGTGACACTTATCATGAGAGAGGAGAAAAAGCTGTGAAGGACTTCCTGGAAGTGACACTGTGTCAGGGGTCCACAAGCTCACCCCTAGATATGGTGACTCACTAGAAGGACTCACTAAACTCATAGCATATACTCATACGGTGGTGATTTATTACAGTGAAAAGATACGAAGCAAAATCAGCAAAGGAAAAGGTGCATGATGCAAAGTCTGGAGAAAACCAGGCACAAGTTTCCAAGAGTCCTCTCCCAGTGGAGTCACACAGGATGGGCTTAGTTCTTCCAGCATCAAATTGTGAAAACATGTCTGAAGTGTTATTTGCTAGGGAAGTTCATTAGAGACTCACCACCCAAGAGTTTTACTGGAGGATAGTCACATGGGTACCCTCTGCCTAGCACATACCACAGTTCTGGACTCCAAGAAGGGGGCCCTGTGTTCAGCATAAGCCACACTGTTTGTGCAAACAGTTTGGGTACAGTGAGCTCGTCTTACCAGAGAATGATGGGAACATTCTGAAACCAAACTCCCCAACACCAGCCAAGGGCCAGCCTTGAAAGTGGGCCTTTCTAAGCCTAACCACCTCAGGTCTGCTATGTTTACTCACTTCTGCACAGATACATATCACTTCTGCTCACATTTCATTGGACATAGCAGGTCATATGGCCAAACCTGAAATCAATGCAATGAGAAAGTATAATCTTCCTGCAGGGAGTGGCAGGCAGTCCATAGTTTTGAACAATAATATAATCTACTACAGATTATTACATATAGATCTTCTAACAAAAAAACAACAAGAAGAAGGAATTTATACCTCCTATACATGTGTATATGTACACCTTATACATATTTTCACGGCCTGGGTTCAAGTAATTTAAATATTTTTGTTGAAATGAATTGAACTACATAATGACATGAAGGAAAAATGTAGCAACAGATATTAGAGAGACACTGAGTACTGATAAATAAAAAAGCACTCATCCTTTCTACATTATAATTTTCTTTCTTTTTTCCAGATCAGATGGGTCTCTGATTCCTTTTGGAGGCAAGCACTTTCATTTTGTTTTTGACTTTCTCTGAAGCAGTGCTATATTTGTTAAAGCTCTAATTGTTTTGGGCACTTGTGATTAGACCCTGAAGGGCTGTTGCATGCCCTTTACTATGTTTTCTTATTGCTCTATCTTTTGAGCTTTCACGTGTATTTTCCAGTTCTGGCCTGCCTATGGGCTTCAGCATAAATTCCATCTGCAAAATGGTTTGCTCCAATGCTTTCCTCATCTCTCCTCTCAGTTGTTTTTATGCTTCTTTTTATTATCTTTCCTCAGCTCTTTGACCTTTTATTCATTAGCTTAAACTACATGAAATACATTTTTTTTTCGGTTAAGGGTTAAGTCAGAAAAATGGAAAAGTGGTTGGCTTTTGGCATATGTATATTTACATTTTTAACTTTTCTATTTTTGTATTTCTTGTATAGTTTGTTTTCATTAAAAAAAAATCTTGTTCCTCCTTCAAAAGAGAAGCAAGTTTAATTATCTAGAAATAGAAATAAAAATCCCAGTTTTAAAAACTGCAGCTTTTAACCTCTGCCTCTGCCACCAAAACAGTTATTTAATAGGAACTCACAATGTATGGAGGCAACGATATTTTGCAGCTTAGTTTTAGAAGATAACATCTCCCTTTTCAATGAAGGGAGGACTTTATGTGAGTCTCTTCTTTCTGGTTAGATGGCAGAATGTTTTATTGCTATTCATAAAAGCCTGCATTAAAAGATTGCAATTGATTCTCCCAGAGTGGGATCTGTTTGGAAAACTAATTATCTCCAAAAGGCTGCAAATTGTCAAGAATCTGCCAAGAAGACAAATCAAGAATACCATCTAAATGACTTACTGCAGTAAGGGATACTTTGGAGCTCTTGGGACCTCCCCAGCAGCTATTTAAAGCCCTCCTGCTCCCTTCCTCTCCTCCTCCATTCCAACCTCTGCAAACTACCTCAGCTCGTATTTCACAGAGAAAATAAGCACCAACAAGGGAGATCTTGCTCAGCTCACTCTCCTGCCCTGCCTACATATTTATCTGCTTTTATGGCTTTCTAATGCTCTTTCCTTCCACCTCAGTGGAGGACTGTGCTCTGCTCCATCAGAGGCTGATCCTGCCTCGTGAGTTCCTGCAATTTCAAGGTTCTTGTTCCATCAGACACCTCTCCCTCATCTGCACTTTCCCCGCTGCCTCTTTTTTGGCTCTTTCCTTTCAGCCTATAGATCTACTCATGTTTTTTCAACTTCAACAACAACAGTAACACCACACACACACACACACACACACACACACACACACACACACACACACACACACACACACAAACACACACACACACACTTGCTCCAGCTACTCTTTCTCTTTCTCTTAGAGAGGTTGTTACTGTACCATCCAACACTCTGTGCCGTGGCAGGCGAGGCAGTGCGCGAGGGATGCTGCTGCAATCTGAGTGCAGTTTGATGAGGGCTTCATCACGACCACTTCTACTTGCTTTTCATTTCTCATTCCACAATATATGCAGCACAGCTTGGTTGAGCATGTATTTTTGGTAAATACCTCAGCTAGTAAATACTTAAAAGGCAAAGAAATGATCTCCTTACTTTCTCCCGATGGGGTAGATAACATGTACTGAGAACTTATTATGTGCTAGACACTGAGCAACACTGTTTATGTGGATGATCTCATTTTATCCTAATGATAACCTCGTGAGACAGATAGTATTATCATTTCCTTTCTTCAGATGGCAAAACTGAGACACCAACTGTTAAGTAACTTGCTCAAGCTCAGACAACAAGCAGGCAGAACAGCCAATTGTTTCCTTTCCAAGACTTCAAGATCATCATTATCTGTCTTTGGGGGTTGGACACCATGTCCCTAGAATAATGCCAGCCCTCAGATGACAGGAGCGTCCATTCTCTGCAGTTCTCCCAAGGTCATTGAGATACCTCATGTGCCTTCACGTCTGCTTGTTCATTCTCTTATCATAGTGGTTTTCAACCTAGGCTGTGCATGAGATTCATGCCTGGCCCCAATCCAGACTAATTTAATCAGAAGCCCTGGGTGGAGTGTGGGTACCTGTGTTTTAGAAAAGCTTCCTCCCCCGACAAATGATTGTGATGTGCAGAGTGGGTTGCCAGCTCTCTCTTCCCTCCATCATCCTACTTCCTGTTGCCTTTCTTCTTCTGTTTTACGCTTTTCTGTGTGGAGAAAAACATTGTATTTTGAACAACAAAATCGTTTGATAATCAGCTTCCTGTGGATAGTGTTACTGGGAATAATTTTATAATTGTGTTTATTTCACTAAAAATAAGTGCAGCTCATACTTGATTGAGTAAATACTTTTAAAAGCTCAATTTTTCCCCTGGACACTAGAAAAAACATGAATCAGATGTCCTCAGGCTGTTTCTAGTCCAAGGTTCTACTAAGTCTTGGAAACATTCAGTGAACCAATGTTACCTTTTAGTTCCTCTACTCATACCACAGTTTCACACCAAGTATTCCATCGAATCACCAAGCTACTGAATGTGCTATATTGCAAGGAGGTAGAAAAGAGTTATGAGATGACTGGCTTCTCTTCTTTGCCAATTTCAATTTAACTCTGATAGTCTATGAAACAAAACACCAAAACTAAATATGAAAAAAAACTAAAATAATAATTTAAAAAATTCTATACCACTTTGTAGAGGGAAAATAATTATTTTCAAAAAGCATTTCTGGGCTTCCCTGGTGGCGCAGTGGTTGAGAGTCCGCCTGCCGATGCAGGGGACACGAGTTCGTGCCCCCGTCCGGGAAGATCCCACATGCCGCGGAGCGGCTGGGCCTGTGAGCCATGGCCGCTGAGCCTGTGCGTCTGGAGCCTGTGCTCCGCAACGGGAGAGGCCACAACAGAGAGAGGCCCGCATACCGCAAAAAAAAAAAAAAGCATTTCTTACTTTGCTAATTTTGAGGATAATCTGTGGCTCTCCGCTGAGATTCGATTTTTTGTCCTGGTGGAGGTATCGATCACCAGAAAATTGCTGTACTGCCTTCTAAATATTGCACTTCATCCTCAGAATATGTACAGTACTTCTAAGATTTATGACACTAATGGAACTCTCCTGGCAGCAGTGTGATCCATTTTGCTGATGTACAGGAAGCAGACACAACTCTAATCTACTGTTGCACATATCCAAAGACTGAAGAAATCAGCATCTTAATTAGCGTGGAAACAAGAGATGTGGAAGCCTTCAGTCCCTCAATTAGTGTGGAAACAAAAGATGTGGAAGTCCTGTAGTAGAGCAATATAGAAAAGAATTAGTCTTGATCGTGTTTAAAAAAAAATTGAAACAAGCTTTGGCCATTACCTGCTACATCACTTTAATCAGAGGGCATCAGAAAATAAATTCAATTGGGATTTTAAAGGGCAACCTCTATTTCATAAGATAAAGTTTGTGACCTGCAAAATAACTGTATTTATAGATTTTAGCAAGGAATAACTTGTACATTAAAAAATATAACTCTGAAATAGAGTGTGTCAGAATTAAAGAACACTAAACTAAAGTCAAATTGAATTTCAATCCCTGTTTTTCCATTAACTAGCTGCGTGATCTTGGGTCAATTACTCTGTCTTTCAGGGCCTCACTTCCTTTGCTGGACTAGATAATCTCCAAAGACCTTTCCAGCTGAATCATTTTATGATTTCATTAGATTTCCCATAGTAGAAGCTACCAAGTGAGCGGGAATTGTAATAAACAAGACTACTCTTCTCTAGTGAAAAGGATTACATGACTATAAGTCAAAAGAACTGCATTCTACTCTCTGCAGCACCACTTAAAAACCACCTGACCTGGGCAAGTTCTTAATTTCCTCATCTGTAAATTAGAGATAGTGGTACCTCAATGCATTGATAGGAGTTTTAAATGAAATGCCATATCTATTATTCCGCTTGGGTTGGCATAAAAAAACACAAGTTGCGCTACTTAAATACCAGAGATTTATTTTCTTACAGTTCTGGAGGCTAGAAAATCCAAGACCAAGGACCAGCGGGGTTGGGTTCTGGTGAAAGCTCTCTTCCTGGCTTGCCAGAGGGCTGCCTTCTCACTGTATCCTCACATGGCTGAGAAAGAGCCCTGGTGACACCAGCCCTATCAGATCAGGGCCCCACCCTTATGACCTCATTTAACTTTTATCACCTCTTCATATGCCCTGTCTTCAAATACAATCACATTGAGGGGTAGGTTTTCAATATATGAATTTTGGGGGACACAACGGAATTCCTAGCATCATATATGAAAATTCTTTGTAGATACATACTACTAATGTCTAATAAGAATAAGGATCTGTAGCTAAATAGTCCTTCTAATGTTTGTGGGACTACCCAAAGTTATAACGTTTTTGAAGGACTGTTTAGCAATATCCATTAAAATGTAAAGTGTTCATACCTTTTGAACCAGTATTTGCACTTTAAAAATTTCTACTCCCGAAGCACTCTTAGAATTACACAAAGATATATATATGGAATAGTCATTTAAATATTGTTGAAAAATGGAAACGATCAATAAACAAATAATTTAATATGTTATAGTAGATCATACAATGAACATTTTATGTGTGATATATACCCAGAATATGAAATATTATATATCCGTTAAAACTATAAACACTGACATGAAAGGATGTTCAAGATCTGTTAGAGAATAAAGAAGTGCAAGTTGCAAATTTTCTATAGTATGATTGCTTTTTTGGGTAAAAAATATATTTTGGAGGTATTATACATTAAACTGTTTATACTGGCTTTCTTTGAGTGGTTTGGAATTCCAGGAGACTTTCACTTTCCAAGTTACACTTTTCTCTAATTTTTAATTTCATTTTAAGGACATATATTACCTTTGTTTTAAGAAAATAAAAGATTAAGAGACTGTAAACTATCTCTAGCTCAGACTCTATCAAATCTTCAGTTTATATTTGAAATACGTTTAAAATTAATTTTTATTTTTATTGACAAATAAATGTATGTAGTTTAAACAATTACAAAGCTTATTACGAAAAACAGAAGTCCCTGGCTTTGCCCCTTCCTACTCCTGGTCACCTGGGGAAAATTTATTCTACTGTGTCAGCAGTTTCACTGCATATTTACCTATGTGTTATGAAATAACATGCATATATTGATATTTGTTGATGGCTTCATTTTGGACATTATCTGCTGATTTTCATCCACAGAAATTTTAAACTTCCGTCTTTGCTTTTTGCCTCCCCCTCCCCCAAAATTACTCCCCAGCCTGTCACTTTATGGATATCACAACTTTGGCTTAATTAATATTCAGGGTTTACATTAGTATTACTATGTCAATATTGTTCATAGTTGAGCTACATACTCCTGTATTCCTGTAGTTACTAATTACCTTATATTTTGTCTGTTTAGTTTCCTATGCAAGTATCATTATTTCATTCCCAAATTTTTCCTTCAGAGTTCTAAAATTCCTATCAATATGGTCAAACACAACAGATAATGTATTAGTTTTATTTTAAGTGGTGTCATCTCTCCTGGTTTGTCATACAGAAAGCCAGTAGATAGCAGTGTTTGGAGAGCTAGTTCTCATGAAATAGTAACAAATTTCCCCCTTGCCTTTTTCTTTAACTTTCGGTCCTTTCCTCTGGGCACCTAGGTCATTCTGTTCTCATTTTCTCAGGTAAAAAAATGACAGCAAAAAGGTAGAAGAGGAAGAGGAGTCTTTTCCTGACTTTGAATTCCAAAGTTTATACCCTGAGGAAATGAAAAGGGCTTATGGTATGTAAATCAAAATATTTTGGATAAAACCCCAAGAGTAAGAGACAAATGTCCCCAACTCCACTCCTCCTGCCAGACTAAAAGTCAGAGGAGAAATGATGGAAGAGAGGAGTCTGGGGTGACTGGGACTGAGGACATAGCAGAGTCAGTGTTGACTGATGGCCTATTGTCCACTCCTATGGGCACTTCAGACCCCCACACATCAGGCTTAAGTTAACAATTCTTTTATCAGTTCCTGGTGAGAACATTCCTCAACAGCAGCCAGCATATCTTCCACAGAACACCCCAGGTGTGAGATGCCTGTGACTTTGTAAACACCCCCCCCCCCGCCCCCAACTCCCAATGACACAGGACACTTGCAAACCTCAGAAGAGCTTGGGATCTGGATTCCTAGCACTTGGTGGTGCTGAACAAAACCAGCTTGATCTTCTTCATGACTTGGGTCAGTGCAAAAGCACAGTCGTATTATAAGTGCAAATGCTTTAGGACAAATCGAACTGTTATATAGGCTGTCTGTTAAAATTGTTGAACCAATGAGTTAGAGAATAAATGTAATGAAAAGCTCCCATAATGGCCCAGTGGAAGGAACAAGAAGCCTAAATTCAGGCAAGTCAATTAATTACTGTACCTGATTTCTCATCTGTAAAATGAGGCGAGCAATAGCTTTCTACTTCTTAGAATGGTTCTTTAGCTGTGGTGTAAGTAAAAGCATATTGAAACTTTAAATGCATAACACTAGATATTATTTTATATATATGCCAAATATTTGACCCATTCACTGATTTCATAATTCAGCAAACATAAGTAGGGTATAGACACTAAATTTGAGCAGAACAGCAAGAGCATATTTTCACAAGTAAGCCCATTATTAGTATTGCAGCATTTCATTTTGCAGCAGTATTTCATATTGCCTCTCCAAGTGATTACATCTGAGAAAGGTCACTCAAATGTTACATATTAATTCTAAATACTTCTCTAGGCTATTTAATCTGTATTTCAAACTCAGTGCCTACTTGTCAAAAATAATCTGTAAACACTGATTAAGCCTCTGTGAGTACCATTGCATGCTTGTCACCCACAAAGCAAGTTATGAGACCTTGTCCTGTCACCTGAAAGCATTCAATCTGACCATGACTGAGTGCCAATTTTAATAGTAGAGGATCTCCATGAGTCTAAACTTAAATAATATCATGGTGCCTTACGAAAAGCAAACAGTAAATTTTTAGGGATAATTGTTCTCATCCACTGTAGCTCTCTTCTTTGACAATGGGAAAGAAAGCAGAGAAGGGAAAGCTACTTACAGAAGAATTCCAATTAATAAATATAGGAGGAATGAGGAAAATAGAAAGTCATCACTAGGCAAACATAACTGTTGCAGGGAAGGTCCACAGATGGATGCCAAATGGAAGTTTGAGGAGAAACTATATTTGCATAACCTCTAAGGGCAAGCTGGGTGAAGGGTATATGGGGACTCTCTGAACTGTTTTTTTGGGGTTTTTTTGCAACTTTTATGTAAGTCTGAAATCTTTTCAAAGTAAAAATAATTAAAAATATGGAAGAAATTTGTATTATAAATTTCCATACCCCAAACATCTTTTTTTGGTTTCTTAATTTTACTTTAAAACTCATGCTTCATCCCTTGTTGACCTACAACAGCATTCACCTTCCTTACACAAATCTTCCATATTGTTTCCATAGTTGCTCTGAAGTCCTCCCCACTTACCTTCTAGTACCAGTAGAGGACTGTAAACATTCAAGAAAGACTTATTCAGGTATGTCTTGAATATCTACTATTTTCATGGAAGTGTGCTAACAGCTGCAAGGGACTAAAACTCAGTCTATAATCCAGTCCTTCCCTCGAGGAGGTAATAAACATGTTGGGAAGATAATAGTATGCACATGAAAGAATAAAATAGCAACTTGTGAAATTATGTATGGTCATGCTTTATTTTCATGGTATTAGTTACAGGAGTTGATAGAGACAGAGAAAAGTGACACATTCATGAATAAGAGCAAGCTGGACCTAAAAAATATGTAGGTCTTGTATGGTGAGTGGATACAGAGAGTGTGTACAGTCTTTGTGGGAAGCAGTCATAAGACCCCTCTGAATGGGGTGGAAAATTTGAGGTGATGAGAAGAGGAATGGGCCCAGATAGAGCTGAGCCAGATCACAGAGGGTTGTGAAAGCTAGACTGAAGAGTTTTTGGTCCAGACAGAAAAGGGAGGCTATTTCAAGGACTTTGTTAGGGTCAAATTACTTTTCGAGCACAAATGTAAACATGTATGGTGGATCTCAAGCCAGAACCAGCTCCATTTTGAAAATCGTATATCTAATAATGGAACTTTGAGAAATCTTTTCTGAAATGCAAATTAAATTGTCCTCGTCTTCTCCACCCTACCCCACCCTCTTTCTCCCTAAAACATTCTAGAGGTTTCCTTTTACTTTTAGGATAAAGACCAAAATCCTGAACATGGCTCTAGGAGATTGGACCCCTCCCCATATGCCTAGATTTCTCTGTACCCTATTCCCCTCAAGGCTTGCCTTCTTTTGCTTCCTTCAGAGCTCTCTTCTGTTACAGTTTGCATACGCTCTTCCCTTTGATTCATCCTTATCTCTTGACTAGTTTACTCCTTTTCATCCTTCAGATATCAGTTCAACACCCCAGTGATCACCTCCAATGCAGAAACCTTACTCTCTGCTCTGAATGGAATTATTCATAATACCAAGTATCTCAGTCTGTAAAACTGTCAACATTTGTGTATTTACAATATGGATTATTTGATTTAATTATGTGATTATTTGATTAATGCCTTTTTCCCTCATCAGACTGCAGACTTCTGAAGGCAGAGACTATTTTCATCTGTGTTTCCCATTGTATCTCCTTTCTCTTGCATATAATAGGTACTCAATAAGAACTTGCTGAATAAATAAGGAAACAAAAATATTAAAATACATTCACTTTCTCCATTCCTAAGACACTATTCTATTCCAATGATATGATCTTCTGAATCATGAGAAAAATGTTCTATCTCAACTTTGAAATTATAAAACAGGGAACTGTGCTCAATATTATGTAACAATCTAAATGAGAAAAGAATTTGAAAAAGAATAGATACATGTATATGTATAACTGAATCACTTTGCTGTACACCTGAAACAAACACAACAGTGTTAATCAACCATACTCCAATATAAAATAAAAAGTTAAAAAAAAGAAATTGTAGTATAGTCCCAGTATTTTATAACTTTTGGAATGTGGGCTCTAAAAGCGTTATTCAGATGATTACACTGGATTGAATTACTAGAGCTTAAATAAAACTTGTTGATCAACAGATCGATATCCATGTTCAGGGCACTTTACTGAGCACTGTGAATTATTCCAAGCTAAATAATATATGGTTTCTTCCTAGCTTATAAGCAAGTAGGGGATAAAGCTACCTATATTATATGATAGACAGTGAGGGTGCTAAGTACTATAGAAAGATGGAAAGGGGAAGAGTTATTCTGACTGAAGGAATCTGACAAGGCAATAGTGAAAAATAACATTTGAGTCAGGTCTCGAAGGATAGATGTGCTTTTGACAGCCACACTTTGGGAAGATAAAAATTCCAGGCAGAAGGAAAATAATAACTAAAACTACAAAGCACAAAAAGTGTAGAGCACTGTAGCAGAAAGGCAAGAGGGGATAGAGCAGAGGGTGAGTGGGCTGCAAGTACGTTGTGATAGGGAATAGATTAGGAAAGTGAGGTTTGAACTAATAATATGCTACACAGTTGGTACATATTTTGATGGGTAATGAGCAGTGACCAAGGATAATGAACAGGGAAGTGCCACAGTCACATGTGTGGGGTCCAGTGGTAATGTGATGTGATAGATTAGAAGAGAGCTCTACAGATTAAAGAGGGTGGGAGACCAGTGGCAAGGAGAAGAGAAATTTACAAGGGCCTGGGGGAAGCTAAGCAGGACCTGACTGGGTTAAGTAGCCGTGGAAAAAGAGAGGATGGTTGACGGAAGCATTCAGAATGTGGAAAGAATAAGATTCAGCAAACATTTAATATGAAAATTGAAGAATAGAAAGTTGGAAAGTTTTGATCTCATGGCTTAACTGATAATTTAACTAAATGCAAAACTAGTAGTGAGAACAGGTTGGTAAGAGTAACCTGTTCTTGCTGCCTTAAATCTTCTTGTAATAGTAATATTTTTAATATTATCCAAATCTCTTGATGGTGAGTAATTACATCATTCACATTTTTACATTATCTAATAATGTATTTGTCTGTAACTTTTGTTCATACTTGTCAGCTGTTGAGTCTTTTCTGATTTAAAATCCTGCAGAATTTATTGGTATTTATTCCTTTGCATGACTCCTTTTCACTGCCTCATTTTTCTAGTTGTCTGATTTTATTTATAGCAAAACATGATTATGCTTTACATGTGGATCAGAGGATAACACTTTCTTTCTGCTGTCTGAAACCCTCTCACTTCCATTATTCTTTGAGCAATTCAACCCATTGGATGCTGAGTTTTTTAAAATATGTATTTATTTATTTACTTATTATTGAAGTATAATTGACTTACAATATTATATTACTTTCAGGTATAAAGCATAGTGATTCAATGTTTTTATAAATTATACTTCATTTAAAGTTATTACAAAATAATGGCTCTATTTCCCTGTGCTGTACAATATCCTTGTTGCTTATCTATTTTATACACGGTAGTTTGTATCTCTTAGTCCCCTCCCCCTATTGTGCCCTTCCCCCCTTCCCTCTCCCCACTGGTAATTGCTAGTTTGTTCTCTATGTCTGTGAGCCTGTTTCTGTTTTGTTATATACTTTTTTTTTTTTTTTTAGTTTCCATGTATAAGTGAAAGCATAGAGTATTTGTCTTTGTCTGGCTTGTTTCACTAGGCATAATGCCCTTTAGGTCCATCCGTGTTACTGCAAATAGTGGACACTGATTAAGTAAGTAACTATCTGCCCAACATCCTGGGAGTCTCAGATGATTAAGGCACTACCTTCAAGAAACCCGTATAGATGTAGAACTTCAATCCCAGTTAAATATGACATGATATAGAATATTATAGCACTAGTACAAATAATTATTATAATTATTCAATAATCATAATAATAATACAAACAACAAAAGCTACCCCTTACATCTCCTTTCCTTTCATTCATTCCTTCCTTTAACAACTGTTCTGAGAGCCTCTGCCCAGTCTTTAGCCAGGAACACGATTTAGAGCAGTGAACAAACCTGAGCCAAAATGCGCTCCTGTGGAGCTTATTATAGTGAAGGAAGCTTACACTAAAAGGTAATATGCAAATAAATAAATATAACGACTGTGTAAATACAAGCTGAGGACATCTTGTGAAGCACTGGTAATAATAATAGCTATCATAGGACTAACAGCAATATTTGGTTAGATCTTAGTTCTAAGTGCAGGTACTCTGGTCCCAGAGCTAATCACTTTATATTACATTATCTACAATGACAGAAAATATATTTTCTCAGGTGGGAGTATTTACTTATATAGTGTGATAAGCAAAGGCTTGTCTAAGAAGATAATGTTTAGGCTAAGACAAGGTGGATAAAAAGGCAAAATCTACACAAAGATTCAGGGCAGAGCATTTCAGGCAGAAGAAATAGGATGTATAAAACCAGAAAAGAGCTTCGTATTTTCTAGGAATAAAAAATAGGTTAGTTGGCCTTCCCTGGTGGCGCAGTGGTTGAGAGTCCGCCTGCCGATGCAGCAGGGGACACGGGTTCATGCCCCGGTCCTCGAGGATCCGACATGCCGCGAAGCGGCTCGGCCCGTGAGCCATGACCGCTGAGCCTGCGCGTCCAGAGCCTGTGCTCCGCAACGGGAGAGGACACAGTAGTGACAGGCCCGCGTACCACAAAAAAAAAAAAAAAAAAAATAGGTTAGTTTGAGTTGAAGATAGTGAGCCATGGGAGAAAGGATTTGGATGGGATTGAAGAAATAAACAGGAACCAGATCATTCAGTAGGTCTTGTCGTATACAGAAGAGAGTTTGGCTTTTATTTTAAGAGAAATGAGAAAACATCATTTGCTATTTATATTTTTAAAGTATCCTTCTGGCTCCTATATGAAAAATGAATTAGAAAGTGCAAAAGGGGAAGTTAAAAGATAAGTGGCAAAATCAGGATTTGAATTCAAATTGTGACTATAAAGTCAAGACTTATACCTACCACATTACTCTATTCCCTAAGCTGTAGTAGATTTGCAACCTGGCGGGGGGCATTGTCCTACCAGGTATCAGAGATCCATAAATTGTACCCTTTCTTGAGCTCTCCTTGCCTCTGTGACCCCCACTCTGTCCTTTTTTAGGTCTTGGGGCAGGGACATATTTAAAGGTTTTCTTGAGAAAAGAAGAAATGATGGATGTTAATGACTTTTTAGCTCATCCTTACTCTCTTCTTGTTTGAACAAAACTTCCCATCTCAGCCACACTGGCATACAGTAGTGGTTTTTAGAGTATATAATTTAAAGTAGCTTTTATAGTACATAATTAATTGCCTGGTGGGGTGCCGGTGGTCAAAATGCAAATATGTGACTCACACCCCCAGAGATTCTGATTCAGTATAACTGAATTGGGGCATTTTAAATAAGCACTCCAGTTAATTCTGAGCCAGATGATCCAAAGACTACATTGTAAGGCACCGGTTTATGGTGAATAGGTTTAAGATTTTATCCCAAGCATAGAATGATGACATGGACATATTGATTCTGTTAATATTATCAACATTAGAAGCCATCAATTGCAAGTAACCCCAGAATTTAGTAGCCTATATATTTTTGGTAGACATCACTCCCCAGTGCAATATAATACAATACACGGATCATCAATTTGATCCCTTTCTTCAAGCAAGAGACCAAAAAATTTATATAAACAACTTCCTGACTGGTCAGTCCCCATGTGGGCTAAATATATCATGCAGATTAATGATAGAAGGGTTTTTCCAGCTGGGTAGAAACAGAATATTGACTTCCCAATATTAATACAGGGTTACATACAAGATTCAAGTAATTATTGCCCAATAACTCTTTTGGAGGTAGTTTTGTAATATAGACAGGACAAAGAAGTAAATAAAAAATGAAAATGAATCAAACTTCTTCACTACACATCTTGTACAAAATAATTACTAACCTATATAAGTGGTTATTTAAAAGGCAATAATAATAGCCAATAAGATGAATCACAATTATAAGTCATTCTAAAAATCAGCACCCTAATTATATTTTGGAGTCATATTCTGAAGAACACTCTTTACTGTAGGAATCACCCAGCTTGCTCCTTATAGCTGTGCCTTTTGTAAAAATGGCATATATCATTAGTGATTTTCCTGCCATCTTAAATCTTTTCCATGGTTAATATCATGCATAATTAGGCCTTAGGACATCTAAAATATACTGACTTTTTATCTTTTACATTGGTCTTAACTAGTCTGCATTTTACATTCTCTAAATGAATGAGGTAAAGAATCAGGACACATGTCTGTTCTATGATGCTCAAAATTGCTAATTATTAGAGAAATGCAAATCAAAACTTCAGTGAAGTATCACCTCACACTGGTCAGAATGGCCATCATGAAAAAGCCTACAAACAATAAATGCTGGAGAGGGTGTGGAGAAAAGGGAACTCTCCTACACTGTTGGGAATGTAAATTGGTACAGCAACTATGGAGAACAGTAGGGAGGTTCCTTAAAATACCAAAAGTAGAGCTACCATATGATCCAGCAATCCCACTCCAAGACATATATCCAGAGAAAACCATAATTTGAAAAAATACATGCACCCCAATGTTCATAGCAGCACTATTTACAATAGCCAAGACATGGAAGCAACCTAAATGTCCATCAACAGAGGAATGGATAAAGAAGATGTGGTGCATATATACAATGGAATATTACTCAGCCATAAAAAAGAATGAAATAATGCCATTTGCAGCAATATGGATGGGCCTAGAGATTATCATACTAAGTGAAGTAAGTCAGAGAAAGACAAATATCATATGATATCACTTATATGTGGAATCTAAAAAGATGATACAAGTGAATTTATTTACAAAACAGAAACAGACTCATGGACTTTGAAAACAAACTTATGGTTACCACAGGGGAAAGGTTGGAGGGGAGGGATAAATTAGGAGTTTGGGATTAACATATATACACCACTATATATAATATTGATAATCAACAAGGACCTACTGTATAGCCCAAGGAACTCTACTCAGTATTCTGTAATAACCTATATGGGAAAAGAATCTGAAAAAGAATAGATATATGTATAAATGAATCACTTTGCTGTACACCTAAACCTAACACAACATTGTAAATCAGCTATACCCCAATATAAAATAAAAATTAAAAACAAAAAAAGAATCAGGACATGTGTCTGTTCAGGACCAGTTCTGATTTTGTGTCAGCTCCAAACTGGTCTCTTGAGAACAGCAATATTACTCCCAAATCTTAATAGTCTCAGTTACAACAAATATATAATAACTGAAAGATATCTCAGTATATGCTCTATAGAGGCAGGATTTTATTAACCAAATTTACAGATGGTTTTAAGAATTACTCATATATTTCATGAAAAAAGTATTCATTGAGCACCTAGTAAGTATCAGACACTATTCTATGCTCTGGGGCAACAGAGATAAAAAAAAAGAAAGTGTTTCTGCTCCTGGAAATTACACACTAGGCAGTGAGATATACAATATATAGAAAAACAAGTATAAAATGATAGATAAGTACAATGCAGGAAAATGAAGGTTAGGGGAATGGAATGTGACAAAAGTGGTCAAGGATGACCTCTCTAGAGATGACAACATGTATGCAGACACTTGAATGAAGTAGACAGTGAGCTATTCAATTATCTGGGGGTGAGAAATCTAGGCAGAGGAAATAGCAAATGAAGAGGCCCTAGATAGGAACATAACTGGTACATCTGAGAAACAGATAGGAGGATAACAAGGGGAAGATTAATAGAAGATGGGATTGGAGAAGTAGCAGGAACCAGGTTGTATAGGGCCTCAAATTGCCTTGGTAAGTAAGGACTCTGAGTAATATGAGAAGTGTGGTCGATTAAAAATGGCCAAATATTATTTGCTAATCCCTCCATTGAGAGGTGGAGTCTAATTCCCTCCCCTTGAATCTGGGCTGGCCGTAGTGACTTGTTTAACTAATAGAATGCAGCAGAAGTGATATTTGGAAACAAAAATGGGTCATAATAAGTCTTGAAACTTCCACCCAGGTATCTTGGAACCTACCAGCTGCCATATAAGGAGTCTGACAACTCTGAGATCACCAGGCTGTGAGGAAGTCCAAGCTAATCATGCAGAGAGCTCTGTAGGGAGAGAAACATAAGATGAAGTCCAGCCAGCCCAGCTGTTCCATCCATTCCAGCCTAGCTACCAGATATGAGTAAGGAAGTCATCTGCATCAATCCGACCTCAACAGATGTCAGATGAAGAAGAACCAAGGCCCCAGACATATGGCCCTAGCAGAGCTGTTCTAGCCACTTCCAGCCATTCAAATGGCCACAGCTGCGGCTCACTAGGGAGCAAAGGTGAACAATCTCCACTGTGCCTTTTACCATTTCTTGACTTACAGATCATGAACATAATAAAATGGTAGCTATTTTATACCTCTAATGCTTGGATGATCGATTTTGCAGCAATAGATGACCGGCACAGGATAGATGAGAACAGGAAAATGTAAACTTGATCTATACTCTAAAAGGATGCCTCTAGCCACTGAGTGGGATCTAGACTTTCAGGAGAACAAGAACGAAAATAGGATGATCAGTTAATTCAACTAAAATTGAAGCAAGAGAAAATAGTGATTTGGATTAAAATAGTGGCATAGGAAACAGTAAGAAGTGTTTGAACTTGAGATACATTGTGAAGATACTTGACAAGGGCTTCCCTGGTGGTGCAGTGGTAGAGAGTCTGCCTGCTGATACAGGGGACACGGGTTCGTGCCCTGGTCTGGGAAGATCCCACATGCCGAGGGGCGGCTGGGCCCGTGAGCGATGGCTGCTGAGCCTGCGCGTCCGGAGCCTGTGCTCCGCAACGGGAGAGGCCACAACAGTGAGAGGCTTACGTACCACAAGAAAAAAATAAAAAAGATAAGATGACAATATTTGTTCAAGTTACAGACAATATCTTTTTTTTTTAACATCTTTATTGAAGGATAATTGCTTTACAATGGTGTGTTAGTTTCTGCTTTATAACAAAGTGAATCAGTTATACATATACATTTGTTCCCATATCTCTTCCCCCTTGCGTCTCCCTCCCTCCCACACTCCCTATCCCACCCCTGTAGGTGGTCATGAACCGAGCTGATCTCCCTGTGCTATGCAGCTGCTTCCCACTAGCTATCTATTTTACGTTTGGTAGTGTATATATGTCCATGCCACTCTCTCACTTTGTCATAGCTTACACTTCCCACTCCCCATGTCCTCAAGTCCGTTCTCCAGTAGGTCTGTGCTTTATTCCCATCTTACCCCTAGGTTCTTCATGACCCCTTTTTTTTTTTCTTAGATTCCATATATATGTGTTAGCATACGGTATTTGTTTTTCTCTTTCTGACTTACTTCACTCTGTATGACAGACTCTAGGTCCATCCACCTCACTACAAATAAATCAATTTCGTTTCTTTTTATGGCTGAGTAATATTCCATTGTATATATGTGCCACGTCTTCTTTATCCATTCATCTGATGATGGACACTTAGGTTGCTTCCATGTCCTGGCTATTGTAAATAGAGCTGCAATGAACATTTTGGTACATGACTCTTTTTGAATTATGGTTCTCTCAGGGTATATGCCCAGTAGTGGGATTGCTGGTTCGTATGGTAGTTCTATTTTCAGTTTTTTAAGGAACCTCCATACTGTTCTCCATAGTGGCTGTATCAATTTACATTCCCACCAACAGTGCAAGAGGGTTTCCTTTTCTCCACACCCTCCCCAGTATTTATTGTTTCTAGATTTTTTGATGATAACCATTCTGACCGGTGTGGGATGATATCTCATTGTAGTTTTGATTTGCATTTCTCTAATAATTAATGATGTTGAGCATCCTTTCATGTGTTTGTTGGCAATCTGTATATCTTCTTTGGAGAAATGTCATTTTAGGTCTTCTGCCCATTTTTGGATTGGGTTGTTTGTTTTTCTGTTCTTGAGCTGCATGAGCTGCTTATAAATTTTGGAGATTAATACTTTGTCAGTTGCTTCCTTTGCAAATATTTTCTCCCATTCTGAGAGTTGTCTTTTGGTCTTGTTTATGGTTTCCTTTGCTGTGAAAAAGGTTTTAAGTTTCATTAGGTCCCATTTGTTTATTTTTGTTTTTATTTCCATTTCTCTAGGAGATGGGGCAAAAAGGATCTTGCTGTGATATGTCATAGAGTGTTCTGCTTATGTTTTCCACTAAGGGTCTGATAATGTCTGGACTTACATTTAGGTCTTTAATCCATTTTGAGTTTATTTTTGTGTATGGTGTTAGGGAGTGTTCTAATTTCATACTTTTACATGTACCTGTCCAGTTTTCCCAGTATCACTTATTGAAGAGGCTGCCTTTTCTCCACTGTATATTCTTGCCTCCTTTATCAAAGATAAGGTGACCATATGTGCGTGGGTTTATCTCTGGGCTTTCTATCCTGTTCCATTGATCCATATTTCTGTTTTTGTGCCAGTGCCATACTGTCTTGATGACTGTAGCTCTCTATATAGTCTAAAGTCAGGGAGCCTGATTCCTCCAGCTCCGTTCTACTTTCTCAAGATTGTTTTGGCTCTTCGTGGTCTTTTGTGTTTCCATACAAATTGTGAAATTTTTTTGTTCTAGTTCTGTGAAAAATGCCAGTGGTAGTTTGATAGGGATTGCACTGAATCTGTAGATTGCTTTGGGTAGTAGAGTCATTTTCACAATGTTGATTCTTCCAATCCAAGAACATGGTATATCTCTCCGTCTATTTGTATCATCTTTAATTTCTTTCATCAGTGTCTTATAATTTTCAGCATATAGGTCTTTTGTCTCCTTAGGTAGGTTTATTACTAGATATTTTGTTCTTTTTGTTGCAATGGTAAATGGCAGTGTTTTCTTAATTTCACTTTCAGATTTTTCATCTTCAGTGTATAGGAATGCAAGAGATTTCTGTGCATTAATTTTGTATCCTGCTGCTTTACCAAATTCATTGATTAGCTCTAGCAGTTTTCTGGTAGTGTCTGTAGGATTCTGTATGTATAGCATCATGTCATCTGCAAACAGTGACAGCTTTACTTCTTCTTTTCTGATTTGGATTCCTTTTATTTCTTTTTCTTCTCTGATTGCTGTGGCTAAAACTTCCAAAACTATGTTGAATAAGAGCGGTGAGAGTGGGCAACCTTGTCTTGTTCCTGATCTTAGTGGAAGTGCTTTCAGTTTTTCACCATTGGGGATGATGTTGGCTGTGGGTTTGTCATATGTGGCCTTTATTATGTTGAGGAAAGTTCCCTCTATGCCTACTTTCTGGAGGGTTTTTATCATAAATGGGTGTTGAATTTGTCGAAAGCTTTCTCTGCATCTATTGAAATGATCATATGGTGTTTCTCCTTCAGTTTGTTAATATGGTGTATCACGTTGATTGATTTGCATATATTGAAGAATCCTTGCATTCCTGGAATAAACCCCACTTGGTCATGGTGTATGATCCTTTTAATGTGCTGTTGGATTCTGTTTGCTAGTATTTTATTGAGGATTTTTGCATATATGTTCATCAGTGATATTGACCTGCAGTTTTCTTTCTTTGTGACATCTTTGTCTGGTTTTGGTATCAGGATGATGGTAGCCTCATAGAATGAGTTGGGGAGTGTTACTCCCTCTGCTATATATTGGAAGAGTTTGAGAAGGATAGGTGTTAGCTCTTCTGTAAATGTTTGATAGAATTCGCCTGTGAAGCCCTCCAGGGCTTTTGTTTGTTTGAAAATTCTTAATCACAGTTTCAATTTCAGTGCTTGTGATTGGTCTGTTCATATTTTCTATTTCTTCCTGGTTCAGTCTCAGCATGTTGTGCATTTCTAAGAGTTTGTCCATTTTTTCCAGGTTGTCCATTTTATTGGCATAGAGTTGCTTGTGGTAACTCTACAAGCTTGATCCTTGGTATTTCTGCAGTGTCATTTGTTACTTCTCCTTTTTCATTGGAGAGTCTTGATTTGAGTCTTCTCCCTTTTTTTCTTGATTTGAGTCTTCTCCCTTTTTTTCTTGATGAGTCTGGCTAATGGTTTATCAATTTTGTTTATCTTCTCAAAGAACCAGGTTTTAGGTTTATTGATCTTTGCTATCTTTTCCTTCACTTCTTTTTCATTTATTTCTATTCTGATCTTCATGATTTCTTTCCTTCTGCTAACTGTGGGGTTTTTTTGTTCTTCTCTCTCTAATTGCTTTAGGTGCAAGGTTAGGTTGTTTATTTGAGATGTTTCCTGTTTCTTAAGGTAGGATTGTAATGCTATAAACTTCCCTCTTAGAACTGCTTTTGCTGCATCCCATAAGTTTTGGGTCCTCGTGTCTCCATTGTCATTTGTTTCTAGGTATTTTTTGATTTCCTCTTTGATTTCTTCAGTGATCACTTGGTTATTAAGTAGTGTATTGTTTAGCCTCCATGTGTTTTTATTTTTTAAAGATCTTTTCCTGTAATTGATATCTAGTCTCATAGCGTTGTGGTCGGAAAAGATACTCGATATGATTTCAATTTTCTTAATTTTACCAAAGCTTGATTTGTGACCCAAGATATGATCTATCCTGGAGAATGTTCCATGAACACTTGAGAAAAATGTGTATTCTGTTGTTTTTGGATGGAACGTCCCATTAATATCAATTAAGTCCATCTTGTTTAATGTATCATTTAAAGCTTGTGTTTCCTTATTTATTTTCATTTTGGATGATCTGTCCATTGGTGAAAGTGGGGTGTTAAAGTCCCCTACTATGATTGTGTTACTGTCAATTTCCCCTTTTATGGCTGTTAGCAGTTGCCTTATGTATTGAGGTGCTCCTATGTTGAGTGCATAAATATTTACAATTGTTATATCTTCTTCTTGGATTGATCCCTTGATCATTATGTAGTGTCCTTCTTTGTCTCTTGTAATAGTCTTTATGTTAAAGTCTATTTTTTCTGATATGAGAATTGCTACCCCAGCTTTCTTTTGATTTCCATTTGCATGGAATATCTTTTTCCATCCCCTCACTTTCAGTCTGTATGCGTCCCCAGGTCTGAAGTGGGTCTCTCATAGACAGCATATATATGGGTCTTGGTTTTGTATCCATTCAGCCATTCTGTGTGTTTTGGTGAGAGCATTTAATCCATTTACATTTAAGGTAATTATCAGTATGTATGTTCCTATTCCCATTTTCTTAATTGTTTTGGGTTTGTTATTGTAGGTCTTTTCCTTCTCTTGTGTTTCTTGCCTAGAGAAGTTCCGTTAGCATATGTTGTAAAGCTTATTTGGTAGTGCTGAACTCTCTCAGCTTTTGCTTGTCTGTAAAGGTTTTAATTTCTCCATCAAATCTGAATGAGATCCTTGCTGGGTAAAGTAATCTTGGTAGTAGGTTTTTGTCCTTCCTCACTTAAAATATGTCCTGCCACTCCCTTCTGGCTTGCAGAGTTTTTGCTGAAAGACCAGCTGTTAACCTTATGGGGATTCCCTTGTGTGTTATTTGTTGTTTTTCCCTTGCTGCTTTTAATATGTTTTCTTTGTATTTAATTTTTGATAGTTTGATTAATATGTGTCTTGGCGTGTTTCTCCTTAGATTTATCCTGTATGGGACTCTCTGTGCTTCCTGTACTTGAACTATTTCCTTTCCCATATTAGGGAAGTTTTCAACTATAATCTCTTCAAATATTTTCTGAATCCCTTTCTTTTTCTCTTCTTCTTCTGGGACTCCTATAATTCAAATGTTGTTGCGCTTAATGTCGTCCCAGAGGTCTCTGAGACTGTCCTCAGTTCTTTTCATTCTTTTTTCTTTATTCTGCTCTGCAGTACTTATTTCCATTATTTTATCTTCCAGGTCACTTATCCGTTCTTCTGCCTCTGTTATTCTGCTATTGATCCCTTCTAGAGTATTTTTAATTTCATTTACTGTGTTGTTCATCGTTATTTGTTTCCTCTTTAATTCTTCTAGGTCCTTGTTAAATGTTTCTTCCATTTTGTCTTTTCTATTTCCAAGATTTTGGATCATCTTTACTATCATTATTCTGAATTCTTTTTCAGGTAGACTGCCTATTTCCTCTTCATTTTTTAGGTCTGGTGCATTTTTATCTTGCTCCTTCGTCTGCTGTGTGTTTTTCTGTCTTCTCATTTTGCTTATCTTACTGTGTTTGGGGTCTCCTTTTCACAGGCTGCAGGTTCGTAGTTCCTGTTGTTTTTGGTCTGTCCCCAGTGGCTAAGGTTGGTTCAGTGGGTTGTGTAGGCTTACTGGTGGAGGGGACTGGTGCCTGTGTTCTGGTGGATGAGGCTGGATCTTGTCTTTCTGGTGGGCAAGTCCATGTCTGGTGGTTGTTTTGGGGTGTCTGTGGACTAATGATTTTAGGCAGCCTCTCTGCTAATGGATGGAGCTGTGTTCCTGTCTTGCTAGTTGTTTGGCATAGGGTGTCCAGCACTGTTGCTTGCTGGTCGGTGAGTGAAGCTGGGTCGTGGTGTTGAGATGGAGATCTCTGGGAGATTTTCGCTGTTTGGTATTACGTGGAGCTGGGAGGTCTCTTGTGGACCAGTGTTGTAAACTTGGCTCTCTCTCCTCAGAGGCACAGCAGTGACTCCAGGCTGCAGCACCAAGAGCCTTTCATCCACACTGCTCAGAATAAGAGGGAGAAAAAATAGAAAGAAAGAAAGAGGATAAAATAAATTAAAATAAAATAAAGTATTTAAAATAAAAAATAATTATTAAGAAAAAAAATTTTAAAAAAAAACAACGGACGGACAGAACGCTAGGAGATATCATGAAAGCAAAGCTATACAGACAAAGTCTCACACCGAGGCATACACATACACGCTCACAAAAGAGGAAAAGGGGAAAAAATAATATATCTTGCTCCCAAAGTCCACCTCCTCAATTTGGGATGATTCGTTGTCTATTCAGGTACTCCACAGATGCAGGGTACATCAAGTTGATTGTGGAGATTTAATGCGCTGCTCCTGAGGCTGCTGGGAGAGATTTCCCTTTCTCTTCTTTGTTCTCACAGCTCCCAGGGGCTCAGCTTTGGATTTGGACCCGCCTCTGCGTGTAGGTCACCTGAGGGCGTCTGTTCCTCCGCCCAGATAGGAAGGGGTTAAAGGAGCAGCTGATTCAGGGGTCTGGCTCACTCAGGCCGGGGGGAGGGAGGGGTACGGATGTTGGGCGAGCCTGCAGCGGCAGAGGCCAGCATGACTTTGCACCAGTCTGATGCAGGCCGTGTGTTCTCCCGGGGTAGTTGTCCCTGGATCCTGGGACCCTGGCAGTGGTGGGCTGCACAGGCTCCCGGGAGAGGAGATGTGGATAGTGACCTGTGCTCGCACACAGGCTTCTTGGTGGCTGTAGCAGCAGCCTTAGCATCTCATGCCCGTCTCTGAGGTCCGCGCTGATAGCCACGGCTTGCGCCTGTCTCTGGAGCTCCTTTAAGCAGGGCTCTTCATCCCCTCTCCTCACGCACCAGGAAACAAAGAGGGAAGAAAAAGTCTCTTGCCTCTTCGGCAGCTCCAGACTTTGTCCCGTACTCACTCCCGGCTAGCCGTGGTGCACTAACCCCTTCAGGCTGTGTTCATGCCGCCAACCCCAGTCCTCTCCCTGGGATCCAACCGAAGCCCGAGCCTCAGCTCCCAGCCCCACCCGCCGCAGCGGGTGAGCAGACTAGCCTCTTGGGCTGGTGAGTGCTGATCGGCACCGATCCTCTGTGTGGGGATCTCTTCGCTTTGCCGTCCGCACCCCTGTGGCTGCGCTCTTCTCTGCAGCTCCGAAGCTTCCGCCTCCACCACCCGATGTCTCCGCCCGCAAAGAGGCTTCCTAGTGTGTGGAAACCTTTCCTCCTTCACAGCTCCCTCCCACTGGTGCAGGTCCCGTCCCTATTCTTTTGTCTCTGTTTATTCTTTTTTCTTTTGCCCTACCCAGGTACGTGGGGAGTTTCTTGCCTTTTGGGAGGTCTGAGGTTTTCTGCCAGCGTTCATTAGGTGTTCTGTAGAAGTTGTTCCACGTGTAGATGTATTTTTTATGTATCCGTGGGGAGGAAGGTGATCTCCGTGTCTTACTCTTCCGCCATCTTCTCAAATCCACTCCTACAGACAATATCTTTATGTCAATTTCAATCTTGAAAACATTTAAAAAATATACTAATATTTCATGTATTACACTTACTTAGAAATACCCGGAGCATATGACCAATCTAAGGTCTGTTAAATAAATGAAAATATATTGAATCTTTCTTTGACTCAGAATCTGTCTGTAGGTCTGGTTAATCATTTGAAGCATCAAATAATATCATATTTTCATTGTAGAAAGTTTTATTCACCCAGGGCTTGCCCTAGAAGCTTTTAGTGTGTGCCTTTTTTTTCTCCACAGAACTCATTTGTTAACTTTTTTTAGTTCTTTCAACAACTATTTATGAAGAGCCATCTATGGATACATTGCTAGGTATTCAAGATACAGTTGTGAACAAGAGCAGGCATAGTTTCTTTTGATGGAAGGTAGACTTTTTTTGAAGGTGGATTTTAAACAAATAACCATCCAAATAACTATGACAAATTCTGTATCCACTGTCAGGGTGATAATAGGAAGTTTTGACTTAGCAAGGTGAACAAAGGTTTTCCTCAGGAAATTGAAGAATAAGTTGAGATCTGGAAGCAAAGTCAGAGTTAATTACTGTAAAGTAATTAACTTCGCAGTGCAAGAGTACTCTAGACAGACAGAAAACCAGTGCAAATGCTGTATTGTCTAGAGCATGATATACTAATGAAACTCAAAGAAGAACTCTCCAACCTCTGCAATTTGGTCTTCTCACTGAAACTAGAATGATCTTTCTGAAATCTAAACATGGAATCTCCTACTTGTCTCTTAAAATGCTAGATGGCTTATCCTCCTAAGTGCAACACAGATGGTGATTCCATTTACTGCTTTCAGAAGCTTTGGAAGAGACAAAATAAGTTAAGTTTTGGGGAGAAGAAAATGAGTTAAGTTTTGGACATATTGGATTTAAGATGCTTTTGAGACATGCTAATGGATATGTCAAAAGTGAATTAGATATATGGGTAGGAAGGCCTGTCTGGAGATGTGTAAGTTATCAGTCTATAAGAGATACTCAAATGGCATGGACGAGCACTCTCACAGAGAGATCATGAAAAAAGAGGAGACTGAGGACCACACTTTAAGAAACCCCAGTGGAGAAAAATATACATCTAAGAAAGAGACAAATAGAAGTTGCCAAAGAGGTAAGAGAAAAACCTGGGGACTATAGTACCATAAAGGCCGAGGGAAGACAATCTTTCAAGCAGATGTGCATGGTTGACTACATGGGACACAGCTGAGGGTCAAGAAAGCTAAACAATTTTTTGGATTTAGGACACATAGGGAGTAACGGGTGGTATAAGGAAAGAACATTGTTCTTGAAATACAAGAACTGATATCTGTCACCTGTACCACTAGACAGACCTGTTGGCCTGTTTATCCATCTTCTCTGTGCTTCATTTTTTCATGTAGAGCCTCTTGAGCCCTTTCCCAGATTTACTTACAGATCCAGCAACAACTTATTGAACTCCATGAATTATAAAACATATGCTGATCTCCTTAAAGTTTTCAACTATAACTTCCTTAAGAAACATAGTTAAGCAAGTAAACACATGAAAATATATTCAACATAATTGGCCATTAAGGAATACAAATTATAAACACAATGGGATACCACTACACACCTATAAGAATGGCTAAAATTAAAAATAGCAATAGGGCTTCCCTGGTGGCGCAGTGGTTGAGAGTCCGCCTGCCGATGCAGGGGACATGGGTTAATGCCCCGGTCCGGGAAGATCCCACATGCCGCGGAGCGGCTGGGCCTGTGAGCCATGGCCACTGAGCCTGTGCGTCCGGAGCCTGTGCTCCACAACGGGAGAGGCCACAACAGTGAGAGGCCCGTGTACCGCAAAAAAAAAAAAAAAAAAAAAAGCAATAACACCAAATGCTGGTGAGGATGCAGAGCAACTGAATTACTCATGTATGTTGCTGGGAATATAAAATGGTACAGTCTCTGTGGAAGAAGTTTGGCAGTTTCTTAAAAAGCTAAACATGTAACTATCTTGCAACCCAGAAATTGCACTCCTGGGCATTTATACCAGAGAAAAGATGATTTATGTTCATATGAGAACCTGTACATGAATGTTTATAGCACCTTAATCTATATTTGCCCCAAACTTGAAACAACCCAGGTATTCTCCAGTGAGTGAATGATTAAACAAACCATGGTGCATTCATACCATGGGAGTATTATTCAGAAATAAAAGCAGTGAACAGTTGATACATTCAACAACTTGGATGAATATCCAGATAATTATACTGAATCAAGCTAGTGGGAAGCAGCCACACAGCACAGGGAGATTAGCTTGGTACTTTGTGACCACTTAGAGGGGTGGGATAGGGAGGGCGGGAGGGAGATGCAAGAGGGAGGAGATATGGAGATATATGTATATGTATAGCTGATTCACTTTGTTATAAAGCAGAAACTAACACACCATTGTAAAGCAATTATACTCCAATAAAGATGTTAAAAAAAAATTCAATCACAAGTGGTTACATACTATATGATCCCATTTATACCGCCTTCTTGAAGTGACAAAATTATAGAAATGGAGAACAGATTAGCAGTATCCAGGGGTTAAGGAGGGGGTGAAGGCAGGAGTGAAGTGAGTATGGCTATAAAAGGGCAATATGAGGGATCCTTGCAATGATGGAAATGTTCTATATCTTGACTATATCAATGTCAATATCCTTCTTGTGATATTGTACTTTAGTTTTGCAAGATACTATCATTGGGAAAACTATGTAAGAGGTTAACAGGATCGTTTTATATTATTTCTTACAATTGCATTTGAATCTACAATTATCTCAAAATAAAATTTTTAATTAAAAAATAAACATGTTCAGGAAAGAAACTGTGACATAAACCAACATGTCTATAAAAGAGAAACATAGATGAAATGTTACAGTATAGGGAGGGAGAACTTATTTAGATGGGGAACTTGGGAATGATTTCATGTAACAGATGGGTAGGATCTGAACATTCAAATCTAGGGGAGGACGTTCCAAGCAGAGAAAATAGTATAAGATATGAGGCCAGAAAGCTTGTGACATATTCGGAAGCCATGTTTAATTTCACTGGCGTCCCATGTTATTGTAGGACAGCAGTGAAATAAGATTGGAAAAATAGATTGCAGAGAGACTGTGGAAAGTTCTAAATGTTGTACTAAGGGATTTGTTTTTGTGTGTGTGTGTGGACCCTCTAGAGGATTTAAGGTGGGAAACAATGGCTGACATTTTGTTTTGGCATCAGAATGTTGGAAATGGTTGGGGGCAGGTAAAGATATGGGAGGCAGGAAAACCAGTTGAAAAGGATGGTGATCATTTAGGAGTTTAGGTAAAGGAGTACAGTGGCAGTGGGAAGAAAGAGGTGGTTCAGACCCAAAGCTGTTTCACAGTTGTGTCTTTACCTGTACTAAGCACAGCACCTGACCCACAATGTTTAATAAATATTTGTTAAACACAAACATGAAAGGATATATAAAGAAGCATCTTTATGGATATAATAGAAGCATCCTGGGCTTCTATTTGTGGCAGTTTTACTACCTGGGATACTTGCTGTTTGAAGCCTCCAGCCTATGTAGTAGACATTTTACCTTTTCCAAAACTCTCACATCTGCCGTGAGAGTTTCAGAAATTTACTGTTTGCTCAGAATAATCCCATGTGCCCTGTTGAAGTCCATGGTGTATGACTTACTTTTTTCAAGTTGTTGATAATATATCCTGTCATTCCTGTCTACACCTTCATGGCACATGTTGAAGATCTCTTAAGTTCAGTCTCACAGTTCCTCATCTTTGAATTTAACTTCCAATGCTCTCTAGCCAAAGACCTCCGTATACACATTTGTTGTATGTTACGTTCATTATTACATTGATTATTATGAACTAACAATTTAGGTTAATTACCATAGCAGCAAGGGAAATGAAGGTGTTAGAAAAGGATTTGGGCTATGATTGAATATCTTACTAAATCTTATCTAGGAGGAAGGCAAACTAGATCCAGGCTAGCACTGTTAATTGGTAAAGCAGCAGCAGTCACTCTTTATAGGGCAACTAGCATGGGAAGCTGTACAGGACAAACCACCCAGCTTCTTTAACAAACAAATTACAAAAGAAAGAAGGGCAGGGGGAAGCCACAGTCACTCATATTGGCCAGACACGGAACGTGTTGTCACTTTTGCGGCTTGGACGATGTTCATGTTTTGCTTGTGTTCAGACATGCTGGCAGAGTGGTCTTGGTTTTTGCCTTGATCTATCACAGCCTTGTGGAGTGGCCTTGTCTGACGTTAATGTTCTGTGAAATTGTTTATGCTTGTCAGGAGGACATCAAAGTCTTACTGTGACTGCAAATACAACTTATAACAGCACCAAAGCATGATAATACCAGGCAAGCTCCTGGGTGCCAGGGGATACTTTTATCTTTCTCACACTAAATACGCATTAATTTCTTCTCCAAATTACTGTAGTACTACATCTTACTGTGAGATTTCATTAGATGCAGCTTCCTTAGTATTAGACTACAAGTGTACTGTCTCTCCTCACAGAGAGGATAAGCATTATAGGGTAGTGACCACAGCTTAGAGCTTTTGGTCTCAATCTTGGTATTTAAAATCCTCTAGATCCAATTCCAGTAATAGATGTTTACTGTTAAGTTTTTAAATGAATGAATGAATGAATGATTTGGGCTCAAATAAAACTCATTTCAGAGTTTTTCAATTCTAAAGAATTAAAGGAAAAGAAATCAATTCTTGTTTAAATCAAATAAAAAGATGTTTTCCCTTCATATGATAAATCAAAGAAGAATTGAGGTGAAAGTAAAGTTGATCAAGTTGATGCAAATATTTGAGTGAAGAAAAGTCTTGCTAGTGCAGTTGAGACATCAGTAATAAAAATCTTCAGCTAGATATGAGGCATTATTCAATAAAAAATGGAAATTGCTTTTTTTTTTTTTTTTTTTACCGTGCGCGGGCCTCTCACTGTTGTGGCCTCTCCCGTTGCGGAGCACAGGCTCCGGACGCGCAGGCTCAGCAGCCATGACTCACAGGCTTAGCCGCTCCGCGGCATGTGGGATCTTCCTGGACCGGGGCATGAACCTGTGTCCCCTGCATCAGCAGGTGGACTCTCAACCACTGCACCACCAGGGAAGCCCGGAAATTGCTTTTTATTTCAAAACTTGATGGAATATTTCACCTGCCAAAAAGAAAATTTATTCATTTGGATATTATCTTCTAATACACGACTAAATCTTCTCCCTTCCTCTAAATGCTAAAGTATTCACTATCTCCATGAGTTTCTGTGAATTTCAAATTTAATTCATAGATGCATAAAAATTGATGTTCCATTTTCATTTACATGTTTTTATTTACTTTCTTTTGAACTAGGTATATTCCTAACAGTTGGTAATCACTAAAATAAATACCATAAATAGAGCACTTAATAAAATCAGGGGGAAAATATATTAACATTTTTAGAGTACTGTGACTTAAAAATCTCTCTGCAAATAACTCAAAATATGGAGGTAATATCACTAGGATAATAAGTTATATCTATATATGTGTTTATACCTAGAGAGATTTTAAGGAAGTGGATCACATGATTATGGCAACTGGCAAGTCTCAAATCCATAGGGCAAGCTGGCAGACTGGAAATTGAAGTAAAATTCGATGTTGTAGTCCTAACTTTGAAGGGTGAAAACTCAGGCAGTCTGGAAGCAGAATTCTTTCTTCTTCAGGAAACAGTCTTTGCTCTTAAGGCTTTCAACTGATTGGATGAGACCCACCCATATTATGCTTTACTTAAAGCAATTTACTGTAAATGTTAAAGTTATTCATGCATTAAAAACACTTTTGCAGCAACATCTAGAGTTTGACTAAGCAACTATTTTCTATAGTCTAGGCAAATTGATACATAAGATTAAACATCACAATATATTTTTGACTACTCATTGACCTGATGCAAAAAGCTTATATTGAAAGTTTCCCTCTTGTAAAACAGTCAATTTTTTAAAAAATCAACTTTTCAGTGATATTTTAGTAGCAGATATAATCATTCTGTTGTATAGATGAGGACACAATATTTGGGGAGTTGAATGATTTGCTTGAGATCATTAGTAAGTCTGTGATGTAGCTTTTTAATAAAGAATCCAACCTTCTGTTCTCAATCCAGCATATCAAGGCCACCCTATTTCTGTGAAATCTTGGTGTGCATGACAATTCCTTACACATTTTAAATGTCTTCTTTGGTTACCCACTGAGGCATTAACACCAGCCATCCGTAGATGCTTTCATTATAGTCCCCAACTAATGGCAGTTTTTCTCCAAGCTAACAAATGTCTTCCTACTTCTAGATAATGTAAGGGTAACCCCCATTCCCACTCTGTTAGAACATTGGACAGTCATCGTTGCTTCTTATCTCTACTTTGGCTCCTTTGATTTATGATAGTCACAATTCCTATTTTAAAGAAGAGTCAGAGAGCTAGATAGAGGGCTCTAGCAATTGGTACTTTCTCTCCTCAACTTCTACCTACCCAAATCTAGTTTCTTACTTTAATACTGTACTTTCCAAGGTTCAGATTCAGACTTCTAATGCTGTCACATGCCACGCCCCTCAATTTTGTACTTGCCGCTTATTCAATATTCCCATTGATTCTGAATCCTGTATTGGCCATTTAATAGCTTCGTGATTTTCTGAGATTCAATTTTCATCTTTTGTTAAAATATAGGTGCAAATTCTAACCTCACAAGATTTTTTTTTTTTTTTTTTTTTTTTTTTGGGGTATGCGGGCCTCTCACTGTTGTGGTCTCGCCCGTTGCGGAGCACAGGCTCCGGACGCGCAGCCTCAGCGGCCATGGCTCATGGGCCCAGCCGCTCCGCGGCATGTGGGATGTTCCCGGACCGGGGCACGAACCCGCATCCCCTGCATCGGCAGGCGGACTCTCAACCACTGTGCCACCAGGGAAGACCCTCACAAGATTTTTTTAACATGATGTGTGCTATATACATACCTCCCCACAGTGTCTGGCACCTATTTGCTGTTTGATAAATGCTAATTACCTTACCACCCACTTACGATTTTCTAAATCTGCTTACATAACTCTTAATCTGCCTCTAGCCCCATATTCTCTCTTCCCTGATCAAATTGAGAAATGCCATTTTCTACAGTAGTTAGGATCACGATAATAAAGAGTGACAGGGTGAGAGTGAAAATATTATTTTGCCCCATTGTAAAGCTTTCAAGCTAATCCTGAGTGATAATGACAAGCTCTGAATGGATCCCCAATCAAATTCTACCACTTGGAGTTAGAGCAGCAGGTTGCTGTTGGGAGGTAGAGGGTTGGCTTGAAAGAAAAGTGAAATAATGAGGAATCCAAAATTGAACTCTGAAAAATTATTGAGTCAAAGTGGAATCAAACTTCCTCCAGGGCAATTACTTGTACTATTTAAACTTCAGTTGCTAAAAATGTGATAGATGGAAATGATCGGTGACTATTTCATGTACCACTCTCATAGGTAAAACCTGAAATGAGAAATAGTCATAATTTTTCTATTTGTCAGGATAAATATTCTGTGAAATGGTGCATTGTTTAGAGTACATGACATCTGCCATCATGAGATTGAGTATTAAATGACGCCTAGTCACCTATCTTCCTAACAATTGTCACAACCGTATCTTCCACAATTATTTGTCAAGAGGTGCATGAAGAGAGCGTTCAGTGCCATATAAAATAGTATACACACTGGTGTGTTTAAACATGCATGCAGACCTTCATATTGTAAGTATCAGAAAACCTATAAAGTTACATTCTAATCTTATAATACTTGAGATAATTTTTACTTCTAAATGTAGAACATGGATAGTGATGTTGGTAGTGATGATGATGATGATGATGATAAAATACGTTGCTATTGTACTCGGGTACCTACAGCAATTTATACCTCCTTCTCTTAGAGCACATAGCGCATATTTGTAGTTAATTTATTTATATGCCTGTCGCTTTCACTAAACTGTGAACCCTTTGATGGCAAACTCTATGTCATCCATCTTATCTTGGTGCTGGGCATCTGCCTGACACATAGTAGACGGTAACCATACATTTGATGGATTACATTTTGTTAAATGATAGAAGGAAAGAACTCCATCATATCATGATTTTAGCGTTTACTGCACTCAAGGCACTATATGAAGTCTTATGTTTAGCTAAAGCCGTTTAGACACAGACTCTATCCTCATGCTTCTTATAGTGGCTGATTTAGAGAGTTTGAGTATTTACTGCCACTTGACTCTGAGCTTCCCTTTCCTGATGGTCTGGGTGTTTTGAGGAGCTGTTTCCCATTAGGCATGTACCTGAAGGCTCACCCATGATTTTGAGCTTGGGAAAGCTAACTGTAACCTAGTCATAAAGCCAGCTAAGATATCCAGATTGCTTCTAAAACATGTATCAGCTTGTATACAGTCTCTTGAGAATTTGATTTCCAGGTGTAGTTTTATAGACCAAATATCCACTGTGCTAAAGAATTTAGTCATCCAATTTGAGATTATAGGAGGGAAAGAAGGAACATTATTAAATTGTGCACCCAGCTATATGCTTTAATTACACAGCAAAAAAAAAAAATAAAATGAAGTTAAAAGCTATACTGTGTCCCAAAATATTCGTAAAGTCATGTCCATTAAATGTTAGAAAATGATGTGATATACTGTACTGCAGAGAACTCTCAAATCATCTTATTCATTTTTTCTGTTTGCTATAAAAAAATCACAAGCAAGTCAATTAAATGACAGAGTGCTGGGATTTTAAAACGACATATGCTTTAGTTTCATTTGGCTTTTAAAATCTTAGGCATCAAAAATAATTTTAAAATATCATGGACTATAAAAAAGTAATTGATTTCACTCAATTCCAAGTGTCAAATTATGGACAGTAGTAAGATATTCATGAATTGTGGCCATTCTGCAGCAAATATGCAGAGTTGGCAACATTTCTACCAAAGACAGCTCAACTAATGGTCTCCATGCTGATCAACAGAAAACTATTTGAACTGTGATAAGGATCTTCTAGAAGTAGTTTTGCATTTTTAAATTTTAATAACTTAGGTTATATGTATATTAGAAGGAAAGATCTATTAATGACACCTAAAAGCAATTATTGTAAAGTTCAGGACCATTATAATATGTACCTTTACACAATATATTTTCATTTCTGGCCTGGAAACTAACAACAATAATAACAAAATAGCTGACACAAAGCCCAAGGCTACCAGAATATCAACTCTCAGGAAAAAAGGAAAAAGACAAAGAACTACAAAACCAAATATAGACTTTTTTTTTTTTTTTTTTTGCAGTACACGGGCCTCACTGCTGTGGCCTCTCCTGCTGTGGAGCACAGGCTCCGGACGTGCAGGCCCAGCGGCCACGGCCCACGGCCCATGGGCCCGCGGCATGCGGGATCCTCCCAGACCGAGGCATGAACCCGTGTCCCCTGCATCGGCAGGCGGACCCCCAACCACTGCGCCACAAGGGGAGCCCCAAATATAGACTTTTTATTAGATTTTTTAAGTAAAAATTTTAAACTACTACTGACTTATTTTTCAAAATAAGATTTACTAGATGTAGAGTCAAATAAAGCATGGGTGGGAGGGGTAAAGGTGAAAAAAATTAAAAAGAACTGACTTGTAGATATCACTGTGCTATTTCCAAGTGTTATTGTGGAAACAATTGTTTAAATACAACCCAATCTCTAAATGTACGCTTGTCTTATTTCCCTCCCTCTCACTTTAGACTGTAAGCTCTGGAAGAGCAAGAATTGTGTAATTAATAATACAGACTGTATAATAATATACGTGTGTATATCATTAGGGCCATTTGCTAAACTGAATTGTGGGTACAAAAAGCCTTCCACAGTTTTATAAGGAAAGACCTGTGGCCACAAATCAACACCTTCAGTCTCATGCACACACTTAAAGTGAGCTATATTCGTTGGTTGCATTTTTAAAATAAAACAGAGAGGGTGCTTAAAACTATTTGTACATTATGTGAAGGAAATGTTATTCTGTTGTTCATCAGCATACTTACTAGACTTAGTTGCTCATATATTCTTTGGTATTTAATGAACTCTTATCTAATATAAGAGGTCCTGTGTTAATTGGAAGAAGATCTTCAGCATGAGAGAAATGTTTTTCAGTGGCTGATGAATCACTCATTTTACAAACAAGTAAAAATAAATGGAAAGACATCCCATGTTAGTGGATTGGAAGACTTAATATTGTTAAGATGTCAGTAATACCCAAAATCATCTATAGATTCAAGGCAATTTCTATCAAAATCCCAGTGACTTTTTTGGGGGACAAAAATAAGAAAAAGTCCATTTTACAATTTGTATGGAATCTCAGAGGACTCCAAATTGCCCAAACAATTTTGAAAAAGAAAAACAAAGTTAAGCACCTCACATTTTCTGATTTCAAAACTTACTGTAACGTTACAGTAATAAAAACAGTGTAGTACTGGCATAAAGACAGACATATAGACCAATGGAATAGAATAGTGATCCCAGAAATAAACCCTCACATATACTGTCAGCTGATTTTTTTTTAAACAACTTTATTGGAGTATAATTCCTTTACAGTGTTGTTTTAGTTTCTGATGTATAAAAAAGTGAATCAGCTATATGTATACATATATCCCCATATCCCCTCCCTCTTGCGTCTCTCTCCCACCCTCCTTATCCCACCCCTCTAGGTGGTCACAAAGCACCAAGCTGATCTCCCTGTGCTATGCGGCTGCTTCCCACTAGCTATCTATTTTACATTTGGTAGTATATAAGTCCTTGCCATTCTTTCACTTCATCCCAGCTTACCCTTCCCCCTCCCCGTGTCCTCAAGTCCATTCTCTACCTCTGCTTTCTTATTCCTCTCCTGCCCCTAGGTTCTTCAGAACCATTTTTTTTTTTTTTAGATTCCATATATATGGGTTAGCATATGTTATTTGTTTTTCTCTTTCTGACTTGCTTCTTTCTGTATGACAGACTCTAGGTCCATCCACCTCACTACAAATAGCTCAACTTCATTTCTTTTTATGGCTGAGTAATATTCCATTGTATATATGTGCCACATCTTCTTTATCAGTTCTTCTGTCGATGGACACTTATGTTGCTCCCATTTCCTAGCTATTATAAATAGTGCTGCAGTGAACATTGTGTTACATGACTCTTTCTGAATTATGGTTTTTCAGGGTATATGCCCAGTAGTGGCATTGCTGGGTCCTATGGTAGTTCTATTTTTATAAGGAAAGTCCTTACTATTCTCCATAGTGGTTGTATCAATTTACATTCCCACCAACAGTGCAAGAGGATTCCCTTTTCATGACACACTTCCCAGCATTTATTGTTTGTAGATTTTTTAATAATAGCCACTCTGACTGGCGTGAGGTGATACCTCATTGTAGTTTTGATTTGCATTTCTCTAATGATTAGTGATGTTGAGGATCGTTTCATGTGTTTGTTGGCAATTTATATATCTTCTTTGGAGAAATGTCTATTTAGGTCTTCTGCGCAATTTTGGATTGGGTTGTTTGTTTTTCTGATATTGAGCTGCATGAGTGGTTTGTATATTTTGGAGATTAATCCTTTGTCAGTTGCTTCATTTGCAAATATTTTCTCCCATTCTGAGGGCTGCCTTTTCAACTTATATATAATTTCCTTTGCTGTGCAAAAGCTTTTAAGTTTCATTAGGTTCCATTTGTTTATTTTTGTTTTTATTTCCATTTCTCTAGGAGGTGGGTCAGAAAGGATCTTACTGTGATTTATATCATAGAGTGTTCTGCCTATGATTTCCTCTAAGAGTTTTATAGTGTCTGGCCTTACAATTAGGTCTTTAATCAATTTTGAGCTTATTATTGTGTATGGTGTTAGGAAGTGTTCTAATTTCATTCTTTTCCATGCAGCTGTCCAGTTTTCCCAGCACCACGTATTGAAGAAACTGTCTTTTCTCCATTGTATATTCTTGCCTGCTTTATCAAAGATAAGGTGACCATATGTGCATGCGTTTATACCTGGGCTTTCTATCCTGTTCCATTGATCTATATTTCTGTTTTTGTGCCAGTACCGTACTGTCTTGATTACTCTAGCTTTGTAGTATAGTCTGAAGTCAGGGAGCCTGAAACCTCCAGCTCCATTTTTCTTTCTCAAGATTACTTTGGCTCTTCGTGGTCTTTTGCATTTCCATACTAATTGTGAAATTTTTGTTCTAGTTCTGTGAAAATGCCATTGGTAGTTTGATAGGGATTGCAATGAATCTGTAGATTGGTCAGTATAGTCATTTTCACAATGTTGATTCTTCCAATCCAAGAACATGGTATATCTCTCCATTGTTTTTATCATCTTTAAGTTCTTTCATCAGTGTCTTATAGTTTTCTGCATACAGTTTTTTTCTCCTTAGGTAGGTTTATTCCTAGGTATTTTATTCTTTTTGTTGCAATGGTAAATGGCAGTGTTTCCTTAATTTCTCTTTCAGATTTTTTGTCATTAGTGTATAGGAAGGCAAGAGATTTCTGTGAATTAATTTTGTATCCTGCTACTTTACCAAATTCATTGATTAGCTCTATAGTTTTCTGGTAGTGTCTTTAGGATTCTCTATGTATAGTATCAGGTAATCTGCAAACAGTGACAGTTTTACTTCTTCTTTTCCAATTTGTATTCCTTTTATTTCTTTTTCTTATCTGATTGCTGTGGCTAGGACTTCCAAAACTATGTTGAATAATAGTGGTGAGAGTGGGCAACCTTGTCTTGTTCCTGATCTTAGAGGAAATGGTTTCAGTTTTTCACCATTGAGGATGATGTTGGCTGTGGGTTTGTCATATATGGCCTTTATTATGTTGAGGTAGGGTCCCTTTATGCCTACTTTCCAGAGAGTTTTTATCATAAATGGGTGTTGAATTTTGTTGAAAGCTTTTTCTGCATTTGTTGAGATGATCATATGGTTTTTCTCCTTCAGTTTTTAATATGGTGTATCACATTGATTTATTTGCATATATTGAAGAATCCTTGCATTCTTGAGATAAACCTCACTAGATCATGGTGTATGGTCCTTTTAATGTGCTGTTGGATTCTGTTTGCCAGTATTTTGTTGGGGATTTTTGCATCTATGTTGATCAGTGATATCGGTCTGTAGTTTTCTTTTTGTGTGACTTCTTTGTCTGGTTTTGTTATCAGGGTGATGGTGGCTTTGTAGAATGAGTTTTGGGAGTGTTCCTCCCTCTGCTATATTTTGGAAGATTTTGAGAAGGATAGGTGTGAGGTCTTCTCTACATGTTTGATAGAATTCACCTGTGAAGCCATCTGGTCTTGGGCTTTTGTTTGTTGGAAGATTTTTAATCACAGTTTCAGTTTCATTGCCTGTGATTGGTCTGTTCATATTTTCTATTTCTTCCTGGTTCAGTCTTGGCAGGTTGTGCTTTTCTAAGAATTTGTCCATTTCTTCCAGGTTGTCCATTTTATTGGCCTATAGCTGCTTGCAGTAATCTCTCATGATCCTTTGTATTTCTGCAGTGTCAGTTTTTACTTCACCTTTTTCATTTCTAATTTTGTTGATTTGAGTCTTCTCCCTTTTTGTCTTGATGAGTCTGGCTAATCAATTTTGTTTATCTTCTCAAAGAACAAACTTTTAGTTTTATTCATCTTAGCTATTGTTTCCTTTGTTTCTTTTTCATTTATTTCTGATCTGATATTTATGATTTCTTTCCTTCTGCTAACTTTGGGGGTATTTTTGTTCTTCTTTCTCTAATTGCTTTAGTTGTAAGGGTAGGTTGTTCATTTGAGCAGTTTCTTCTTTCTTCAGGTAGGACAGTATTGCTATAAACTTCCCTCTTAGAACTGCTTTTGTGGCATCCCATAGGTTTTGGGTCATTGTGTTTTTATTGTTATTTGTTTCTAGGTATTTTTTAATTTTCTCTTTGATTTTTTCAGTGATGTCATGGTTATTTAGTAGCGTATTGTTTAGCCTCCATGTGTTTGTATTTTTTGCAGTTTTTTTTCCTGTAACTGATATCTAGTCTCAGCATTTTGGTTGGAAAAGAAATTTGATATGATTTCAATTTTCATAAATTTACTGAGGGTTGATTTGTGACCCAAGATATGATCTATCCTGGAGAATGTTCCTTGAGCAGTTGAGAAGAAAGTGTATTCTGTTGATTTTGAATGGAACGTCCTATAAATATCAATTAAGTCCATCTTGTTTAATGTATCATTTAAAGTTTGTGTTTCCTTATTTATTTTCCTTTTGGATGATCTGTCCATTGGTGAAAGTAGGGTGTTAAAAGTCCCCTACTATGATTGTATTACTGTTGGTTTCCCCTTTTATGGCTGTTAGCATCTGCCTAATGTATTGAGGTGTTCCTATGTTGGGTGCATAAATATTTACAATTATTAAATCTTCTTAGATTGATCCCTTGATCATTATGTAGTGTCCTTCCTTGTCTCTTATAACATTATTTTAAAGTCTATTTTATCTGATATGAGAATTGCTACTCCAGCTTTCTTTTGTTTTCCATTTGTGTGGGATATCTTTTTCTGTCCCCTCACTTTCAGTCTGTATGTGTTCCCAGGTCTGAAGTGGGTCTCTTGTAGACAGCTTATATATGGGTCTTGTTTTTGTATCCATTCAGCCAGGTTATACCTTTTGGTTGGAACGTTTACTCCATTTACATTTAAGGTAATTATTGATATGTATGTTGCTATTACTATTTTCTTAATTGTTTGGGTTTGTTTTTGTGGGTCTTTTTCTTCTCTTGTGTTTCCTACCTAGAGAAGTTCCTTTAGCATTTATTGTACAGCTGGTTTGGTGGTGCTGAATTCTCTTAATTTTTGCTTATCTGTAAAGGTTTTAATTTCTGTGTTGAATCTGAATGAGATTCTTGCTGGGTAGAGTAATCTTGGTTGTAGTTTTTTCCCTTTCATCACTTTAAATATGTCCTGGCACTCCCTTCTGGCTTGCAGAGTCCTGTGATCCAGGAACTCTGGATCCTAGGAGAAACAACCCAAGACACAAAAATTAAATACAAAGTAAAAAAAAAAAGGAGCAAGAGAAAATAAACAAATAACATACAAGGGAATCCCCATAAGGTTAAAAGCTGATCTTTCAACAGAAACTCTGCAAGAGATAAAGCTCTTAAAGGAAACAGGGGAGAAGCTTCATCACAATGGATTTGGCAATGATTTCCTGGATTTGAGATTAAAAGCACAGGAAACCTAAGAAAAAGTAGTAAGCTGGACCTCATCAAAACTGAAAAATTTTGTACATCAAAGAACAATATTAAAAGAGTGAAAAGGCAACCCACAGAATGGAGTAAATATTTACAAATCCTATATCTGATAAGGAGTTAATATTCAGAATATATAAAGAGCTTCAGTTCAACAACAGAAAATCAAACAACCCAGTTGAAAAAGTGGGTAAAGAACTGAATATATATTTCTTCAAAGAATATATACAGATGGTCAATAAGCACATGAAAAGACGTTCAACATCATTAGCCATTAGGAAAATGCAAAAAATTAACATAGAATTATTGTAAGATTCAGCAATTCTGCTTCAGCAATATATGCCTAAAGTAATTTAAAGCAGAGACTCAAACAGATATTTGTACATCAATGTACACAGCAGCTTTATTCACAACAGCCAAAATGTAGAAACAATTCAAATGTATATTGATGGATGATTGGATAAACAAAATGTGGTATCAACATATGATAAAATGTTATTCAAACTTAAAAAGGAATGGAATTTTCACACATGCTACAACATGGAGGAAAATTGAAGACATTAAGCTAACCGAAAGAAGGCAGACACTATAAAGTACAAACACAGTACGATTCCACTTACATGACGTACCTAGAGCAGTCAAATTCATAGAGGCAGAAAGTAGAATGGTGGTTGGCCAAGGGCTGCAGGGAGGGGAGAATAAAAGTTATTGTTTAATGGGTACAGAGTTTCAGTTTGGGGAGATGAAAAACGTTCTGGAGATGGAGGACAGTGATGTTTATACAACACTGAACTGTACACTTAAAATGGTTAAGATGGTAAATTTTATGTTATGCATATTTTACCAAAACAAGCAAACAGACAGGCAAACCATGAATAGCCTAATGGATGAAATAAAGATTTAAAATCTCATGGAGTTTCTCAGAAGAAAAGGTCTCCACAATAGTAAGTGAAAAGGCAAGACATTGTTCAGATTCTACCATTTATCAATTAAGAAGGAGGTATCATCACTGAAAAGACAATATTTCACAGGTTTGGCTTGAAACACCAGGATTGTCGATTTAAATACAAAAGTCCCCATTCTAATGTATGTCCGGTAATGCTGCTGAAAAAAAAAGGAAATCAGCAAAAGCTTATTTTTTTCTCTCTATTTTAGTTGCATGCAATTTTCAGAGCTCTTACGGATTCCCATGAGAAATAGCTTTTGAATTTATAGATTTACATCTATACTCTTCTTCCATGTTCTTTTAAGAAAGCAATCAAAGCTGTTGCTGAGAAGTGAAAAATGACAGATATCACTAGGAGAGGTTTTTTCAAGGACAGGGAACTGGTTTTTATTGAAGGGTAAGCTGTGTGTGTGACCCAGAACACAGTTGGAAATCTTTGGGTACCACTAATCTAAACTACTAACACCTTGAAAGCTTCCTGCTGTAGTAATTAGCTAACCCGAGAACTCAGAGGTGACTTAATCAAATAGAATATAATGCTTGTATAATGTATGTTATAAAATTAGATTTTAATAAACATTTGCAATGGTTCCCACTTCCGCAGAAATGTAAAGCAAACTGTAGAAAGGTCAGTCTGTTAGCACAAACAGCTTTTCTTAGCAACCCAGCATTGAACTTGGAAGACAAAAAGGAGCTCTGCCTGAAATCAAGGCAGAGACAGACTTTTCCTAAGGAGAAGCCTTGGAACTCTACTCCACCGGACCAAAACACCATTGTTCTGTAGTTCAATCCAAGTCTGTTTTCCTCCCACTTGCAACATTGCTGTAGCTACTTTGGGGAGAATAAACCATAGGAGAGGAAAATTAGTTTTTTTTGTTTTAAATTTTAATTAAATGTGTATTTCTATGTGGGTGTGTTTGTTTTGCTCTTTATTTTCCCGCTAGTATTCCTAGCTATTTTCAGCTAAATTATGTGATGAGTAGGAAAGATTTTAAAAGTCTTTTGCTATATCTATCTATCTATCTATCTATCTATCTGTCTATCTATATATATATAGTACCCTGTGCCCTGTGGAGTGGAAGAAGAGACACTGGAGTTATATAGATTCTTTATTAATTTTTTTCCCAAAGAATAGTTTTGTTTTCAAAAGCAATAATGAGCCCTGAAAACCCTCAGATCCTGAGGGGAAGACACTACCATTCTAAGCGTACTCTTTATTTTCTGGAAATAAATTCATTACATAAATCACTACTTATCATTTAGAATAGTGCTTCTCAATTTTTCTTAATGTATTAGGATCACCTAGGAAGCTTGAAAAATACTGGTATCCTGGCCCTTAAATGTGAATCAGCATCTATGGGTTCCTGACATTCATGTTTTTAATAATTTCTCTAGTGATTCTGATCTGACCCAATGCCTCAGAACTATCAACACTCTGGAAGACAGGTAGTTAGCATCATTGTGCAAATTTCCCACTCTAAAGCTAAATGGAGTTTTTCTGGTCCCCACTCTTTCTGTTGACATCAGTTAGTGGCTCCTTGCGTTGACCAAAGTTCATGAGTTTGTAATAATACCAACTAGTGAGCTCTTGAACTACCTAAAGAAATTATATAAGCATCATATACTTTTATTTGGAAGCTGTGGACAAACTAAGCAACGAGAACAAAGAAGCCGATAACAGTTTACTTGCTGTGGTAGTAGAGAAACCCACTACGTCATACGGTAAATGGAGAACCTGCCATATTCGACCTCCATATGCAGATCCTAAGGGCTTTTCAGTAAGCCTAAGTAAAGAGGGAAACTCTTGGTTATGGAAGTTTTCTTGAAACAGGTTGAAAATTTCTGGCAACATCTAAACTATTGACTTTCCCGAGATTAATTAGTACTTTTGAGGTAATTGGGAAGCATAGAATCTAAACTTTATCTTATGTTATCTATCACGAAGACAGATTTTTCTTTAGACTAATAGCATTTCCACATAAGCACATATGAAATTAACTCTCATTCTCTATTGCCTTAACTCTTGCTCTTCAAGAAGTTACCAAGTTGCACGGCATCTCCACAATTACAGATTTATAACAGGGAGAGAAGGAACATGTTAACACACAAAACCCAACCTCTAAAAAAAAGTAAGGCAAGTTTATTCCCATTTTCCAAGCAAGGCCTATGGCAGAGTCTTAGAGTAAACAAAGAAACAGGATTATTTTATTTTTCCAAATGTTAAAAAGCACAAGATCAAAGTTATTGCATTTCTTTGCTTTTGCTTTTCTATTTATAAAATGTTTGCAAAATGCCAAATTTAGGCTCTTGATTTTTTGCACAGGGCATGGGCTCAATTCAGCCATCATGGTGCTTCTGAGATGGCAATGTTAATTCTACAGTAGCAATAACAACAGTTGGAGCTCCTGGGAATGCCTTCAACATCAGTTCCTTCTTTCCTGCTACAGTTACCATTTTGATTCTGTCTTAATGACTCCACGTTCCTCAGTGGCAGAGTCAGGGCACATTGCTGACTCCACCCAACAGAGCAGATTAGGACTGTAAATCTCAGGGCACAAACTGCTTACAGACATCTTCTGTTGAGTTGTTTCTCTGTTGTAATTACAGATGAGCATGCACTCTAGGCTCTTTTATGCTCTGGGGAAATCACATGTGTGTCTGAAAGGCATTGTCACTCTAGGTTTACATTCACTTCCTATCAAGGCTTTTTTTTTTTTTTTAAGATTGTAGTAAATTCAGCTCTTTACTAGAGAATTCATTAGTTTGATGATGTCAAATGGAAAGTGTGATCCCTGGACTCCACACTTTCCATTTACTAAAGAGCAAGTGAACAGGAAGAGGGAAGTCCAGAGTACTTTACTAATATGACTAGATTCTTGGTTAAAGTGGATGCAATATTAATATGGGATCTAACTGTTCGACTACTAAGAGATTAAGCAGTTATGTATAGATTATTATAAATTTCTCTCTTAGCAGTGTGTTATTTTATCACACATACATGAAAAGTAATCTTTTTATTGGGCTATTTTATATTATGTTAGGCTGTTAAAATTATTTTTACTTCTTCCTTCCTTTTCTCTCTTTCTCCCTTCCTTTCTTTCTTCTCTTCCTTTCTTTCTTTCTTCTTTCTTTCTTTCTTTCTTTCTTTCTTTCTTTCTTTCTTTCTTTCTTTCTTTCTTTCTTTCTTTCTTTCTTCCTTCCTTCCTTCCTTCCTTCCTTCCTTTCTTCCCTTCTTCCTTTCTTCTTTTCTTCCTTTCTTCCTTTTTCTTCTCAACTTCAAATACTCCAGCTTTGGGAGTGTACTGATATCCAGAATTACACAAGAGATGTTTCCTCCAAATTAGGGACACCATCAGGATGAACATTTTATCCAGCATTAAAAGTCAAGTTCAAATACATATACAGTTCTTAAAAACTTAGCTCAATCAAATAATTAAGTAAGAAGAAAATTTTCCACATATATTAAATAGGATATATGTCTGACAATACAATATATTTCCAATAAATATTTTCAATTATTATTTTTATTTATAACCTGAATTACCTAGTCCTTGACTCCAAATATTACTCAGCTTCAGTTTTCTTCCAAACTTGGAAACTTCATTGTTTTTTTCTTCTTCTTATTTTTTTATACAGCAGGTTCTTATTAGTCATCAATTTTATACACATTAGTGTATACATGTCAATCCCAATCGCCCAGTTCATCACACGACCACCACCACCACCCCACGGCTTTCCCCCTTGGTGTCCATACGTTTGTTCTCTACATCTGTGTCTCAATATCTGCCCTGCAAACCAGTTCATCTGTACCATTTTTCTGGGTTCCACATATATGTGTTAATATACGATATTTGTTTTTCTCTTTCTGACTTACTTCACTCTGTATGACAGTCTCTAGATCCACCAATGTCTCAACAAATGAATCAATTTTGTTCTTTTTTATGGCTGAGTAATATTCCATTGTATATATGTACCACATCTTCTTTATCCATTCGTCTGTTGATGGGCATTTAGGGTGCTTCCATGACCTGGCTATTGTAAATAGTGCTGCAATGAACATTGGGGTGCATGTATCTTTTTGAATTGTGGTTTTTCTCTGGGTATATGCCCAGTAGTGGGATTGCTAAATCATATGGTAATTCTATTTTTAGTTTGTTTTTTAAGGAACCTCCATACTGTTCTCCATAGTGGCTGTATCAGTTTACATTCCCACCAACAGTGCAAGAGGGTTCCCTTTTCTCCACACCTTCTCCAGCATTTGTTGTTTGTAGATTTTCTGATGAAGCCCGTTCAAACTGGTGTGAGGTGATACCTCATTGTAGTTTTGATTTGCATTTCTCTAATAATTAGTGATGTTGAGCAGCTTTTCATGTGCTTCTTGGCCATCTGTATGTCTTCTTTGGAGAAATGTCTATTTAGGTCTTCTGCCCATTTTTGCATTGGGTTGTTTGTTTTTTTAATATTGAGCTGCATGAGTTGTTTATGTGTTTTGGAGATTAATCCTTTGTCCATTGATTTGTTTGCAAATATTTTCTCCCATTCTGAGGGTTATCTTTTGGTCTTTTTTTTTTTTAACATCTTTATTGGGGTATAATTGCTTTACAATAGTGTCTTAGTTTCTGCTTTATAACAAAGTGAATCAGTTATACATATACATATGTTCCCATATCTCTTCCCTCTTGTGTCTCCATCCCTCCCACCCTCCCTATCCCACCCCTCCAGGCAGTTACAAAGCACCGAGCTGATCTCCTTGTGCTATGCGGCTGCTTCCCACTAGCTATCTACCTTACGTTTGGTAGTGTATATGTGTCCATGCCTCTCTCTCGCTTTGTCACAGCTCACCCTTCCCCCTCCCCATATCCTCAAGTCCGTTCTCTAGTAGGTCTGTGTCTTTATTCCTGTCTTACCCCTAGGTTCTTCATGACATTTTTTTTAATTCCATATATATGTGTTAGCATACAGTATTTGTGTTTCTCTTTCTGACTTACTTCACTCTGTATGACAGACTCTAGGTCTATCCACCTCATGACAAATAGCTCAATTTCATTTCTTTTCATGGCTGAGTAATATTCCATTGTATATATGTGCCACATCTTCTTTATCAGTTCTTCTGTCGATGGACACTTAGGTTGTTTCCATCTCTGGGCTATTGTAATTAGAGCTGCAATGAATATTTTGGTACATGACTCTTTTTGAATTATGGTTTTCTCAGGGTATAGGCCCAGTATTGGGATTGCTGGGTCATATGGTAGTTCTATTTGTAGTTTTTTAAGGAACCTCCATACTCTTCTCCATAGTGGCTGTACCAATTCACATTCCCACCAGCAGTGCAAGAGGGTTCCCTTTTCTCCACACCCTCTCCAGCATTTATTGTTTCTAGATTTTTTGATGATGGCCATTCTGACTGGTGTGAGATGATATCTCATTGTAGTTTTGATTTGCATTTCTCTAATGATTAATGATGTTGAGCATTCTTTCATGTGTTTGTTGGCAATCTGTGTATCTTCTTTGGAGAAATGTCTAGTTCGTCTGCCCATTTTTGGATTGGGTTGTTTGTTTTTTTGATATTGAGCTGCATGAGGTGCTTGTAAATTTTGGAGATTAATCCTTTGTCAGTTGCTTCATTTGCAAATATTTTCTCCCATTCTAAGGGTTGCCTTTTGGTCTTGTTTATGGTTTCCTTTGCTGTGCAAAAGCTTTTAAGTTTCATTAGGTCCCATTGTTTATTTTTGTTTTTATTTCCATTACTCTAGGAGGTGGATCAAAAAAGATCTTGCTGTGATTTATGTCAAAGAGTGTTCTTCCTATGTTTTCCTCTAAGAGTTTTATAGTGTCGGGTCTTACATTTAGGTCTCTAATCCATTTTGAGTTTATTTTTGTGTATGGTGTTAGGGAGTGTTCTAATTTCATCCTTTTATATGTAGCTGTCCAGTTTTCCCAGCACCACTTATTAAAGAGACTGTCTTTTCTCCATTGTATATCCTTGCCTCCTCTGTCAGAGATTAGTTGACCATAGGTGCATGGGTTTACATCTGGGCTTTCTATCTTGTTCTGTTGATCTATGTTTCTGTTTCTGTGCCAGTACCATATTGTCTTGATTACTGTAGCTTTGTAGAATAGTCTGAAGTCTGGGAGTCTGATTCCTCCAGCTCCTTTTTTTACCCTCAAGACTGCTTTGGCTATTCGGGGTCTTTTGTGTCTCCATACAAAAGATTTTTAGATTTTTTGTTCTAGTTCTGTAAAAAATGCCATTGGTAATTTGATAGGGATTGCATTTAATCTGTAGATTTCTTTGGGTAGTATAGTCATTTTCACAATATTGATTCTTCCAATCCAAGAACATGGTATATCTCTCCATCTGTTGGTGTCATCTTTAATTTCTTTCATCAGTGTCTTATAATTTTCTGCATACAGATCTTTTGTCTCCTTAGGGAGGTTTATTCCTAGATATTTTATTCTTTTTGTTGCAATGGTAAATGGCAGTGTTTCCTTAATTTCTCTTTCAGATTTTTTGTCATTAGTGTATAGGAAGGCAAGAGATTTCGGTGCATTAATTTTGTATCCTGCTACTTTACTAAATGTGATTAGCTCTAGTAGTTTTCTGGTGGCATTATTTAGGATTCTCTATGTATAGTATCAGGTAATCTGCAAACAGTGACAGTTTTACTTCTTCTTTTCCAATTTGTATTCTTTTTATTTCTTTTTCTTCTCTGATTGCTGAGGCTAGGACTTCCAAGACTATGTTGAACAATAGCGGTGAGAGTGGACATCCTTGTCTCGTTCCTGATCTTAGAGGAAATACTTTCAGCTTTTCACCATTGAGAATGATGTTTGCTGTGAGTTTGTCTCATATGGCCTTTATTATGTTGAGGTAGGTTCCCTCTATGCCCACTTTCTGGAGAGTTTTTATCATAAATGGGTGTTGAATTTTGTCAAAAGCTTTTTCTGCATCTATTGAGATGATCATATGATTTTTATTCCTCAGTTTGTTAATATGGTGTATCACATTGATTGCTTTGCATATATTGAGGAATCCTTGCATCCCTGGGATAAATGGCACTTGATCATGGTGTATGATCCTTTTAATGTGTTGTTGGATTCTTTTTCCTAGTATTTTGTTGAGGATTTCTGAATCTATATCCATCAGTGATATTGGTCTGTAATTTTCTTTTTTTGTAGTATCTTTGTCTGATTGTGGTATCAGGGTGATGGTGGCCTCATACAATGCGTTTCAGAGTGTTCCTTCCTCTGCAACTTTTTGGAAGAATTTGTGAAAGATGGGTGTTAGCTCTTCTCTAAATGTTTGATAGAATTCACCTGTGAAGTCATCTGGTCCTGGACTTTTGTTTTTTGTAAGTTTTTTTTTTTTTTTTTTTTTTTTTTTGCGATATGCGGGCCTCTCACTGTTGTGGCCTCTCCCATTGCGGAGCACAGGCTCCGGACGCGCAGGCTCAGCGGCCATGGCTCACGGGCCCAGCTGCTCCGTGGCATGTGGGATCTTCCCAGACCAAGGACCCATGTCCCCTGCATCGGCAGGCGGACTCTCAACCACTGCACCACCAGGGAAGCCCTGTTTTTTGTAAGAATTTTAGTCACAGTTTCTATTTCATTACTTGTGATTGGTCTGTTCATATTTTCTATTTCTTCTTGGTTCAGTCTTGGCAGGTTATATCTCTCTACGAATTTGTCCATTTCTTCCAGGTTGTCCATTATATTGGCATAAAGTTGCTTGTAGTAGTCTCTTAGGATGCTTTGTATTTCTGCGGTGTCTGTTGTAACTTCTTTTTCATTTCTAATTTTATTGATTTGAGTCCTCTCCCTCTTTTTCTTGATGAGTCTGGCTAATGGTTTATCAATTTTGTTTATCTTCTAGAAGAACCAGCTTTTAGTTTTATTGATCTTTGCTATTGTTTTTTTGTTTCTATTTCATTTATTTCTGCTCTGATCTTTATGATTTCTTTCCTTGTTCCAACTTTGGGTTTTGTTTTTTCTTCTTTCTCTAGTTCCTTTTGGTGTAAGGTTAAATTGTTTATTTGAGATATTTCTTGTTTCTTGTGGTAGGCTTGTTTAGCTATAAACTTCCTGCTTAGAACTGCTTTTGCTGCATCCCTTAGGTTTTGGATCACCAAGTTTTCATTGTCATTTGTCTTTAGGTATTTTTTGACTTCCTCTTTTATTTCTTCAGTGATGTCTTGGTTATTTAGTATGTATTGTTTAGCCTCCACATGTTTGTGTTTTTTTATGTTTTTTTCTCTGTAAATGATTTCTAATCTCATAGCGTTGTGGTCCTTCTCCATTGAATCTGAATGAGATCCTTGCCGGGTAGAGTAATCTTGGTTGTACATTCTTCCCTTTAAGGGAAGTGTCCGACTATAGTCTATTCAGATCATCCCTTTAAGTATATCGTGACACTCCCTTCTGGCTTGTAGAGTTTCTGCTGAAAAATCAGCTGTTAACCTTATGGGAGTTCCCGTGTACGTTATTTGTCATTTTTCCCTTGCTGCTTTCAATAATTTTTCTTTGTCTTTAATTTTTGCCAATTTGATTCCTGTGTGTCTTGGCGTGTTTCTCCTTGTGTTTTTCCTGTATGGGACTCGCTGTGCCTCCTGGACTTGGGTGGCTATTTCCTTTCCCATGTTAGGGAAGTGTTTGACTCTAATCTCTTCAACTATTTTCTCGGGTCCTTTCTCTCTCTCTTCTCCCTACTGGGACCCCTATAATGCAAATGTTATTGTATTTAATGTTGTCCCAGAGGTATTTTAGGCTGTCTTCATTTCTTTTCATTCTTTTTTCTTTATTCTGTTCTGCAGCAGTGAATTCCACCATTCTTTCTTTCAGGTCACTTATCCATTCTTCTGCCTCAGTTATTCTGCTATTTGTTCCTTCTAGTGTAGTTTTCATTTCAGTTATTGTATTGTTCATCTCTGTTTGTTTGTTCTTTAATTCTTCCAGGTCTTTGTTAAACATTTCTTTCATCTACTCGGTCTTTGCCTCCATTCTTTTTCCGAGGTCCTGTATCATCTTCACTATCATTTTTCTGAATTCTTTTTCTGGAAGGTTGCCTATCTCCACTTCAGTTAGTTGTTTTTCTGGGGTTTTATCTTATTCCTTCATCTGGTACATAGCCCACTGCCTTTTCATCCTGTCTATCTTTCTGCGAATGTGGTTTTTGTTCCACAAGCTGCAGGATTGTAGTTCTTCTTGCTTCTGCTGTCTGCCCTCTGTTGGATGAGGCTATCTAGGAAATTTCATTGTTATCCACAGGGTTTGGCTGAATCTTTTTCTTCAGATATTATCTATCAGTAAATAGGCATAGGTCTATCCTTAAGCAAAATAAAAACACTCTACATGTATGGAGTTGAGAAGTATTATGATCTCAGTTTTAAAGACTAGAAAAGGGTGTCTTGAGGTAGATAGAGGCACAGAGGCAAACCTGCAAGGGGCTCAGATCTGTGGCTGCCTAGACTAGGGAGCTTCACACCATACTCTCTACTCCAGTGGTTCCAGGGGTTCATGGAACATTAAAATAGGTATATTTGGGGAACCAAACTAGAATTGGAATTTTTTTTCTTTCCCAAATATGTTGATTAGACAGTACTGTCCACCATCTGCTGTCACCTTATTTCATTAAATCGAGTAAATTTATTGCCAAAAACATAGGAAGGGCATGATTTCAAAATAAATGGCAGTCTTTAAGTTAAATAAATTCATCGCTATGAAAAATGAACTCCATTGCTCTTATTCTCCCCACTGTCTTGGGGATGGTAATGCTGCTCTGTCCTCAGCTCTGAGATCTGGTGTAGTTTTGGAAAGAATATAGACTTTTTGACCCAAAACTGTCCTGAGGTTAAATTTTTGTTTTCTTATTCAGTAGCTAAATGGCCATGTGCAAACCAGCTTAACTATTCTGAATGTCTGCTTCTTTGCTTCTATAAAAGAATATAATAAATCTAGCTCTCAGTTAAGTTGTCCTGAATAAAATAGATAGAATATTTAAAATATCTAGAACTTTGGCATGAATAAAATAAAACCTAGAAAACTTTACAACATTGCATGCATTTCCAAAGAAAATAAAACAGAGTGTGGACACTGCAAATAACTTGAATTCCATCAATAGGAACATTTATGTAAGTTATGATACACACAAACTATGAAAAATTATGTAGTTATTAAAAAGAATGAACTAGATCTATATGTATTGACCCAGAGAGGTGTCAATGATTTACTTTTCAGGTGAAAACACAGGTTGCAAAGTAATGTATATAGTATAATATAATCCCATTGTGTAAAAAGCATTTAGGCAAACAATATGCAAGCATTTATATTTGGAATACTTATGAGAACAGAGAAAATTACCGAAAGATGTTTTCACTCACTTCTCCAACATCATATACTCACTCAAGTGCCAACTTCTCAGCAAGGTATTTCCTGATGGCACTATTCAAAACTGTTCACCTGCCCTGTACCACTGCTCCTTCTATCCCCTTCCCTGTTCTATTTTTCTCCATAGCTCTTATCATCTCTGATATAATATTTATTTTACTTATTTAGTTTAAACTGTCTGTCTTCCTCCACTAGAATGTAAGCTCCAGGAAAGCAGGTATTTCTTTCTGTTTAGTTCACACACCAAAAACACACCTCTGTCATAATAGGGCCTGATAAAAAGCGAATAGTCAACACATATTTGTTGAATCAATACACAACAAAACTATTGTGGATGCTGATTTTAGAAGAAGAGGGTGGTGTTGGGGGGGTGATAAAATACAGTTGACTTTATTTTATGCACTGGTTGTGTTTGCATTCTGTGAAAATGTACGCATTGCTTTTGAAATCTAAAAGAACAATATAATAATTTATTAAAGAGCAGTACACCTAGTATACTTCCTGACATTACCTGATGCTCAGTGAATGACTGTTCCTTTCCTCCCTCACAATCTCCTCCTCATCCCCAGCTCTGCAACACATATGCTTTTCCCTGTGTGCCCAGGAAAGGATTTTCTTTGTCTTTTAAAATTTAGTGTGAATTTATAATAACCTGTTAACTACTTGAAGGTGGTTTGCATTTAACTGTACAGCAAATTTGTTTCATTTTCTTCTGGAAAAGAAGATAGAAAACAATGACAAAATGGATCTCTGGGGCAGGCTGGGGATAAATTTGGGTTACAGGGTAGCAAAGTGATGAGAGAGCAAACCAGGGAAGCAGTGAGGAGGTGGAGGAGGAGGATAAGGTGGCTATGGGCTGGAGACAGCAGATGCTGGGGGCTGGACCCTAAACAAGACGAGGAGAAGGGGCTTCCCCCTGAAAATGGCTTGTTACTCGGGGCAAGGAGATTGGTGTGGAGAAATGAGGGAGAATAATGGGCTCCTGGTGCCTATTCATGAGACCTTTTGGTTATCACAAATCATGGTCTAGGAGGTTTGTGAGATCATCTATTTTACTGCCCTCAAGTTACAAATGAGAGAATCGAGACCTCGGGAGCTCATCTTCCTAGCTCTTGCACAGACATTTCAAACAGTGGTTATACTTGTGGGAAGTATGGCTCTCTATCCCTTCTTTGCAGGGCAACAGGTGTGAGGTTTTCAGAGCCTGGGGTAATGCACAGTTCTATGCCCCTGAGCTGCTAAGAAAGTAGCCACTTCTATGGAGTAACTAGTATTTTAATGATTCTGAACCCACCAGGGAGACATAGGTGGTACATGAAATACCCTTTTCTGATGAAAGAACTGAAACATCATTGCAGATCAGAGGGTTATTCCTGTTAGGTCTGAGTTGAGAGATCCTGTGAGATGCCACAAGATGTCATATCCGAGGCCAGGTTTATGGACTTGAACCTGAGTTAAGTGGTCAGTAGGGAATAATCTCAGCGTGACATGAAAGGTACTTTCACAAATCTCTTTCTCCTTATCCACTTGAAAAAGTTGTCTTGCTACTGAATCCCCTGACAACTGGTATTTCTTACCAACATAAACTTTTGGAGCTTTTGCACTTTATTTAAATCTGTTTGTGTTTCTTTGTGGGCCTTATGAATGCCAGGCTGGAAAGGACGGGTAGCTTAAAAATGATATTCTCTAAATCTTCACCACCAGGCTGAAAACGAAGTGAATGTCAAGATCTGCGGTATAGGATAATAAATTTGATTAGCAGAAAACGCTCATGGGTGAGAACATTGGAACAGGAAGCAGCAGTATACCATGGCTGGTGTGGCACAACTGAATGTCAGCGCTTAATTGCAAAGCAGGAGGCCATTATCCACTGGCGGCAATTCCCCCGGTGACGTTGTTTGTTTTACAACAAAATATTAAAGCAGTGGGAGAGCAGTGCACTCAGTAGCAAGGCACTGCCTCTAACAGGGGCTCTCTCCTGCACCACCCCCAACCCCAGGGTGCCACAGCTTCACGATGCCTGCCTGCCTTTGTGGACTGGGGAGTCTGGAGTGAGAGGCAGAACACGGAAGGGGGCTGTGCCCGGCATAGGGCACCTCTAGGCTTCTGATCATATATGTCTGGATGTGTGGCGTTAGGACTTGGATTGACAAGTCTTATTCCTTTGCCACTAGCTAGCTGTGAGATCTGGAGCAAAGTAAGTTGACTGACCTATTGGGCAGCCATGAGAAGGAGTCTTGCAGACGTCCTACCTCAAGGAGAGTAATGGACACAGGGTCCCAGCACCTGAAATCCATCACAAGGCTATTAAGGCAGCCACATCCCTGGGAGATAAGGGGCAGCTTGGTGACCTTGGCTCAAGGAGCTCCCTGGGTGAACATCCTTAGTTCGGGGCTGAGACAGTGGCAGAAGACACATTCCCCCACCTACCTCATGGGCTCTGACATATTGAGAAGTCAAATACACATTTGACTCATTTCTAGTATTCTGGGCAGTTGTGTTTTATTCCAGGATGATATAGAAATATTCAAAAAAGGTTAGAATCTCTTCTGTGAAGTATGGAAGAGGGGATTAATTCTCTGGCTCTTTGAATTCCCGTGAACACATCACCTCTCTCAGTGATACCTGAATTTAAGCTGTACTTCTAGTTGTGTTCCCTGTTAAAGGAATCAACGAGCAAGCAGAAGAAATTGGAGAAGGAAGGGCTTCCCTGTTCATGGACTGAGTGCATGCTAGTGCAGACCACCATCCAAGTGCTCGTCCTACTAATAAGCAAAACAGAACAGTCTCAGCCTGGCACAGGGATCAGGAGTCTTGTTTTTAATCAGATTTATTCCAGACACATGGGAGCCATAGAAATCTATAATTAAGGAAAAGTAATCAAATTCAGAGGTGTGAGTTTATCTCTGAAGCATAAATATATGATGAATATATATAACAAGGGCTATACTTCTCCAGGCAAGCAGACATTTTCCAAAGGCCAACTGGCAAAAATGGAATCTAGTGATGGTGACCAGCAGTGTTAATATGATCATATCAGGGATGAGGAACATTTTTGAAGTCATCTCTTACCAGCAATTCTGAAGGAAGATGGATTTTCGAAAGGACAGTTAAACCTTCACCATAGTTATGCTTTTAAATCTAAGCTAAAGACTTTCTTTATTGAAGTCTAACCTATGTACTTTCCTACTTCAGCCATTTAGCTTCACAGACATAATTTTCATCAGAAAAAGCGTTTATTTTGTTGTTCTCAGAGTCCAAGTGTTTTTCAAAGTTCTTTGGCTTTTGACCTTGGACCAATCACAGTATCTTTTTATGCATGTGCCTGCCCAGGAGGATGTTAATAAAAATGTTCTCCGTGCCCAGGTGGGGAGCAGCACTTTGCATAACTGTCCCAGGGCAAGATGGTTGGGTGACTTACCATTCAGTCTAAATGTGTCAGAAAATTTAAACCCACTTATACACGCATTAGGAAAAGACTCACAGATGCTGTTTTTTTTTTTTTTAACGTCTTTATTGGGGTATAATTTCTTTACAATGGTGTCTTAGTTTCTGCTTTATAACAAAGTGAATCAGTTATACATATACATATGTCCCCATATCTCTTCCCTCTTGCATCTTCCTCCCTCCCACCCTCCCTATCCCACCCCTCTAAGAGGTCACAAAGCACTGAGCTGATCTCCCTGTGCTATGCGGCTGCTTCCCACTAGCTATTTTACGTTTGGTAGTGTATATATGTCCATGCCACTCTCTCACTTTGTCACAGCTTACCCTTCCCCCTCCCCGTGTCCACAAGTCGATTCTCTAGTAGGTCTGCATCTTTATTCCCATCTTCCCCTAGGTTCTTCATGGCCTTTTTTTTAAATTTCAAATATATGTGTTGCCATACAGTATTTGTTTTTCTCCTTCTGACTTAGTTCACTCCGTATGACAGACTCCAGATCCATCCACCTCACTACAAATAACTCAATTTCCTTTCTTTTTATGGCTGAGTAATATTCCATTGTATATATGTGCCGCATTTCTTTATTCATTCATCTGTTGATGGACACTTAGGTTGCTTCCATGTCCTGCCTATTGTAAATAGAGCTGCAATGAATATTTTGGTACATGACTCTTTTTGAATTATGGTTTTCTCAGGATATATGCCCAGTAGTGGGATTGCTGGGTCGCATGGTAGTTCTATTTTTGGTTTTTTAAGGAACCTCCATACTGTTCTCCGTAGTGGTTGTATTAATTTACATTCCCACCAACAGTGCAAGAGGGTTCCCTTTTCTCCACACCCTCTCCAGCATTTATTGTTTCTAGATTTTTTGATGATGGACAGTCTGACTGGTGTAAGATGATGTCTCATTGTAGTTTTGATTTGCATTTCTCTAATGATTAATGATGTTGAGCATTCTTTCATGTGTTTGTTGGCAATCTGTATATCTTCTTTGGAGAAATGTCTATTTAGTTTGTCTGCCCATTTTTGGATTGGGTTGTTTGTTGTTTTGACATTGAGCTGCATGAGGTGCTTGTAAATTTTGGAGATTAATGCTTTGTCAGTTGCTTCATTTGCAAATATTTTATCCCATTCCAAGGGTTATCTTTTGTTTATGGTTTCCTTTGCTGTGCAAAAGCTTTTAAGTTTCATTAGGTCCCGTTGCTTATTTTTGTTTTTATTTCCATTACTCTAGGAGGTGGGTCAAAAAGGATCTTGCTGTGATTTATGTCATAGAGTGTTCTGCCTATGTTTTCCGCTAAGAGTTTGATAGTGTCTGGCCTTACATTTAGTTCTTTAATCCATTTTGAGTTTATTTTTGTGTCTGGTGTTAGGGAGTGTTCTAATTTCATTCTTTTACATGTAGCTGTCCAATTTTCCCAGCACCACTTATTGAAGGAGCTGTCTTTTCTCCACTGTATATTCTTCCACCTTTATCAAAGAAGAGGTGACCATATGTGTGTGGGTTTATCTATGGGCTTTTAATCCTGTTCCATTGATCTATATGTCTGTTTTTGTGCCAGTACAGTACTGTCTTGTTTTTTTTAAAATATATTTATTTATTTTTGTTTGTGTTGGGTCTTCATTTCTGTGCGAGGGCTTTCTCTAGTTGCGGTGAGAGGGGGCCACTCTTCATCGCAGTGCGCGAGCCTCTCACTATCGTGGCCTCTCTTGTTGCAAAGCACAGGCTCCAGACGTGCAGGCTCAGTAGCTGTGGCTCACAGGCCCAGTTGCTCCAAAGCATGTGGGATCTTCCCAGACCAGGGCTCGAACCTGTGTCCCCTGAGTTGGCAGGCAGATCCTCAACCACTGCACCACCAGGGAAGCCCCATACTGTCTTGATTACTGTAGCTTTGTAGTATAGTCTGAAGTCAGGGAGCCTGATTCCTCCAGCTCTCTTCTACTTTCTCAAGATTGTTTTGGCTATTCGTGGTCTTTCGTGTTTCCATAAAAATTGTGAAATTTTTTGTTCTAGTTCTCTGAAAAATGCCAGTGGTAGTTTGATACGGATTGCATTGAATCTGTAGACTGCTTTGGGTAGTAGAGTCATTTTCACAATGTTGATTCTTCCAATCCAAGAACATGGTATATCTCTCCATCTATTTGTATCATCTTTAATTTCTTTCATCAGTGTCTTATAATTTTCAGCATACAGGTCTTTTGTCTCCTTAGGTAGGTTTATTCCTAGATATTTTATTCTTTTTGTTGCAATGGTAAATGGGAGTGTTTTCTTGATTTCACTTTCAGATTTTTCATCATTAGTATATAGGAATGCCAGAGATTTCTGTGCATTAATTTTGTATCCTGCTACTTTACCAAATTCATTGATTAGCTCTAGTAGTTTTCTGGTAGCATCTTTAGGATTCTCTATGTATAGTATCATGTCATCTGCAAGCAGTGACAGCTTTGCTTCTACTTTTCTGATTTGGATTCCTTTTATTTCCTTTTCTTCTCTGATTGCTGTGGCTAAAACTTCCAAAACTATGTTGAATAAGAGTGGTGAGAGAGGGCAACCTTGTCTTGTTCCTGATCTTAGTGGAAATGCTTTCCGTTTTTCACCATTGAGGATGATGTTGGCTGTGGGCTTGTCATATATAGCCTTTATTATGTTGAGGAAAGTTCCCTCTATGCCTACTTTCTGCAGGGTTTTTATCATAAATTGTTGTTGAATTTTGTCAAAAGCTTTCTCTGCATCTATTGAGATGATCATATGGTTTTTATCCTTCAGTTTGTTAATATGGTGTATCACATTGATTGATTTGCATATTGAAGAATCCTTGCATTCCTAGGATAAACCCCACTTGATCATGGTGTATAATCCTTTTAACGTGCTTTTGGATTCTGTTTGCTAGTATTTTGTTGAGGATTTTTGAATCTACGTTCATCAGTGATATTGGCTTGTAGTTTTCTTTCTTTGTGACATCTTTGTCTGGTTTTGGTATCAGGGTGATGGTGGCCTCGTAGAATGAGTTTGGATGTAGTCTTCCCTCTGCTATATTTTGGAAGAGTTTGAGAAGGATAGGTGTTAGCTCTTCTCTAAATGTTTGATAGAATTCGCCTGTGAAGCCATCTGGTCCTGGGCTTTTGTTTGTTGGAAGATTTTTAATGGCAATTTCATTTTCAGTGCTTGTGATTGGTCTGTTCATATTTTCTATTTCTTCCTGGTTCACTGTTGGAAGGTTTGCATTTCTAAGAATTTGTCCATTTCTTCCAGGTTGTCCATTTTATTGGCATATACTTGCTTGTAGTAATCTCACATGATCCTTTGTATTTCTGCAGTGTCAGTTGTTACTTTTCCTTTTTCATTTCTAATTCTACTGATTTGAGTCTTCTACCTTTTTTTCTTGATGAGTCTGGCTAACGGTTTATCAATTTTGTTTATCTTTTCGGAGAACCAGATTTTAATTTTATTGATCTTTGCTCTTGTTTCCTTCATTTGTTTTTCATTTATTGCTGATCTGATCTTTATGATTTCTTTCCTTCTGCTAACTTTGGGGGTATTTTTGTTCTTCTTTCTCTAATTGATTTAGGTGTAAGATTAAGTTGTTTATTTGAGATGCTTCCTGTTTCTTAAGGTAGGATTGTATTGCTGTAGCCTTCCCTCTTAGAACTGCTTTTGCTGCATCCCATAGGTTTTGGGTTGTCGTGTTTTCATTGTCATTTGTTTCTAGGTATTTTTGAATTTCCCCGTTGATTTCTTCAGTGATATCTTGGTTATTAAGTAATGTTTTATTTAGCCTCCATGTGTTTGTATGCTTTTACAGACTTTTTCCTGTAATTCATATGTAGTCTCATAGCGTTGTGGTTGGAAAAGATACTTTATACGATTTCAATTTTCTTAAATTTACCAAGGCTTGATTTGTGACCCAAGATATCTATCCTGGAGAATGTTCCATGAGCACTTGAGAAGAAAGTGTATTCTGTTGTTTTTGGATGGAATGTCCTATAAATGTCCTATAAATGTCCTATAAATATCAATTAAGTCCATCTTGTTTAATGTATCATTTACAGCTTGTGTTTCCTTAATTATTTTCAGTTTGGATGATCTGATTGGTGAAAGTTGGGTGTTAAAGTCTCCTACTATGATTTTGTTATTGTCGATTTCCCCTTTTATGGCTGTTAGTATTTGCCTTATGTATTGAAGTGCTCCTATGTTGGGTGCATAAATATTTAGAATTATTAAATCTTCTTCTTGGTTTGATCCGTGATCTTTATGTAATGTCTTTCTTTGTCTCTTGTAATAATCTTCGTTTTAAAGTCTATTTTATCTGGTATGAGAATTGCTACTGCAGCTTTCTTTTGATTTCCATTTGCATGGAAAGTCTTTTTCCATCCCCTCACTTTCAGTCTGTATGTGTCCCTAGGTCTGAAATGAATCTCTTGTAGACAATACAGGTCTTTGTTTTTGTATGCATTCAGCCAGTCTATGTCTTTTGGTTGGAGCATTTAATCCATTTACATTTAAGGTAATTATCAATTACCATTGTCTTAATTGTTCTGGGTTTGTTATTGTAGGCTTTTTCCTTCTTCTGTGTTTCCTGCCTAGAGAAGTTCCTTTAGCTTGTGTTGTAAAGCTGGTTTTGTGGTGCTGAACTCTCTCAGCTTTTGTTTGTCTGTAAAGGTTTTAATTTCTCCACCAAATCTGAATGAGATCCTTGCTGGGTAGAGTAATCTTGGTTGCAGGTTTTTCTCCTTCATTACTTTAAATATGTACTGGCACTCCCTTCTGGCTTCCAGAGTTTCTGCTGAAAGATCAGCTGTTAACCTTATGGAGATTCCCTTGTGTGTTATTTGTTGTTTTTCCCTTGCTACTTTTAATATTTTTCTTTGTATTCAACTTTTGATAGTTTGATTAACATGTGTCTTCGCATGTTTCTCCTTGGATTTATCCTGTATGGGACTCTCTGTGCTTCCTGGACTTGATTAACTATTTCCTTTCCCATATTAGGGAAGTTTTCAACTATAATCTCTTCAAATATTTTCTCAATCCCTTTCTTTTTCTCTTCTTCTTCTGGGACCCCTATAATTCGAATGTTGGTTCATTTAATATTGTCCCAGAGGTCTCTGAGACTGTCCTCAATTGTTTTCATTCTTTTTTCTTTATTCTGCTCTGCAGTAGTTATTTTCACTATTTTATCTTCCAGGTCACTTATCCATTCTTCTGCCCTTAGTTATTCTGATATTGATCCCTTCTAGGGTATTTTTAATTTCATTTATTGTGTTGTTCACCATTGTTTGTTTGCTCTTTAGTTTTTCTAGGTCCTTGTTAAACATTTCTTGAATTTTGTCCATTCTATTTCCAAGATTTCGGATCATCTTTACTATCATTATTCTGAATTCTTTTTCAGGTAGACTACCTGTTTCCTCTTCATTTGTTAGGTCTGGTGGGTTTTTGCCTTGCTCTTTCATCTGCTGTGTGTTTCTCTGTCTTCTCATTTTGCTTAACTCACTGTGTTTGTGGTCTCCGTTTCACAGGCTGCAGGTTTCTAGTTCCTGTTGTTTTTTTTTTGTCTGTCCCCAGTGGCTAAGTTTGGTTCAGTGGGTTGTGTAGGGGGTGGGTGGGGACTAGTGCCTGTGTTCTGGTAGATGAGACTGGATCTTGTCTTTCTGGTGGGCAGGTCCACGTCTGGTGGTGTGTTTTGGGGTGTCTTTGGCCTTATTATGATTTTAGGCAGCCTCTCTGTTAATGGATGGGGTTGTGTTCCTGTCTTGCTAGTTGTTTGACATAGGGTGTCCAGCACTGTAGCTTGCTGGTCGGTGCGTGAAGCTGGTTCTTGGCCTTGAGATGGAGATCTCTGGGAGATTTTTGCAGTTTGATATTACGAGGAGCTGGGAGGTCTCTTGTGGACCAGTGTCCTGAACTTGGCTATCCCACCTCAGAGGCACAGCCCTGATGCCTGGCTGGAGCACCAAGTGCCTGTCATCCACACGTCTCAGAATAAAAGGGAGAAAAGAAAGAAAGAAAGAAAGAAGATGATAAAATAAAGTAAAGTAAAATAAAGTTATTAAAATGAAAAATAAAAAATAATTATTAAAAAAAATTTTAAAGTAAAAATAAAAAAAAAGAAAGAAAATAGAGAGCAACCATACCAAAAAACAAATCCACCAATGATAACAAGTGCTAAAAACTATACTAAAACAACAACAAAAAATACAGACAGACAGAACCCTAGGACAAATGGTAAAAGGAAAGCTATACAAAGTCACACACAGAAGCATACACATACACACTCACAAAAAGAGAAAAAGGGGGAAAAAATATATATCATTGCTCCCAATGTCCACCTCCTGAATTTGGGATGATTCTTTGTCTATTCAGGTATTCCAGAGATGCAGGGTACATCAAGTTGACTCTGGAGATTTAAACCGCTGCTCCTGAGGCCGCTGGGAGAGATTTCCCTTTCTCTTCTGTGTTCCCACAGCTCCTGGGGTTCAGCTTTGGATTTGGCCCCGCCTCTGTGTGTAGGTTGCCTGAGGGCGTCTGTTCTTCGGTCAGACAGGAGCAGGTTAAGGTAGCTGATTCGGGGGCTCTGGCTCACTCAGGCCGGGGGGAGGGAGGGGTACCAAGTGTGGGGCGAGCCTGTGGCGGCAGAGGCCAACGTGACGTTGCACCAGCCTGAAGTGCACCGTGTGTTCTCCCCGGGAAGTTGTCCCTGGATCACGGGACCCTGGCAGTGGCGGGCTACAGAAGCTCCCGGGAGCGGAGGTGGGGATAGTGACCTGTGCTCGCACACAGGCTTCTTGGTGGCTGCAGCAGCGGTCTTAGCATCTCATCCCCGTCTCTGGGGTCTGCGCTGATAGCCGCGGCTCACGCCCGTCTCTGGAGCTCCTTTAGGAGCAAGAAAAATTCTCTTGCCTCTCTGGCAGCTCCAGCCTTTTCCCGGACTCCCTCCCAGCTAGCCATGGCGCACTAGCCCCCTTCAGGCTGTGTTCACGCCGCCAACCCCAGTCCTCTCCCTGCGATCCGACCGAAGCCCAAGCCTCAGCTCCCAGCCCTGGCCACCCCGGCGGATAAGCAGACAAGTCTCTCGGGCTGGTGAGTGCTGGGTGGCACCGCTCCTCTGTGCGGGAATCTCTCCGCTTTGCCCTCCGCACCCCTGTTACTGCTGTTTCCTCCGTGGCTCCGAAGCTTCTCCCGCTGCTACCCGCAGTCTCCGCCCGCGAAGGGGCTTCCTAGTGTGTGGAAACCTTTCCTCCTTCACAGCTCCCTCCCACTGGTGCAGGTGCCGTCCCTATTCTTTTGTCTCTGTTTTTTTGGGGAGTTTCTTGCCTTTTGGGAGGTCTGAGGTCTTCTGCCAGCATTCAGTAGGTGTTCTGTAGGAGTTGTTCCACGTGTAGATGTATTTCTGATGTATCTGTGGGGAGGAAGGTGATCTCCGCGTCTTACTCTTCCGCCCTCTTGAAGCTCCTCCTCCTATAATCCAGGTGCTGGTTCTTAATACTCATTTTTATTCTAATTTGGCAGTTCCAAATGGAACCTAACTGCATTTTTTCTGAAGGCAAGAGCTTTGGGCTATCAGGGTAGAAATGCAAGGACTCACAGGTGCCCTGGAGAAGAATTTGGTCATCTCTTCCCTTTACGAATGAGCAAACCAAGGTGCAGGGAACATGGCTGGTGGGGCTCAGAGCTGGCTAATTTCCTCAGGCCCCATTCTGGCCATCCTAGAATATGCTCTGCCGGCTTGCAAAACTTCAGGAGTAACTTGCCACTTGGAGCTGTGCTGTGTGACCCACCCTGCCACAATTTGGAATTAGAGAATTCTAGAGCTGCCTGGGAGCTTTTAGCCTCACCTGCCCAGTTCACAGAGGTAGAAATGAAGTAAGGCTAACAAAGTGGTTATTTTCTGGGGGTCTCACAGCTGGATTAATAAGTATCTCTAAAGTGTTCCACATACCCAGAAAGGTGAAGCCAAGAATAAAGCCCACTTCTCCCAAGTATAGTATTCATCACAGGCCAGGCTGCCTTCCTATTCTGTCACACTTCAGTGAAATTAATTTTGGAATCATTTTTGATCAATATTTAATTTTACCGATACTTACCCTAGTAATAACATTTAATTCCATCAATGGATAATTTGATAAATACTTAATTCTTACTTTTAAATATATTAATGTTTGAATTTTGGTGGGGGCAGCGTATTTGCATTAGATTCCTCTCCCTTTCTGTGTGCTCTTTCTTATAGCAAAGATTTGTAATTAGTTTATAAGCCAGAAAGAAGTCAGATCCTCCTGTGAGGAAGACCTTTGTGCTGTAAAAGGTGTCTGTTCACTGGGGAAAACATGGCTTTGGTAAATTTTCATAACAAGAATCATTCCCCTGGCTTTGAAGCTTTTAGGTACAGCTCTGCTTGTCCCATAGTGGCTGGATTAGTTAGAATTACAATCCGTTTTTTGTCTCAGGGCACTTCTTCAGCTGTATCCTTGGAACCAGAGGACTCAGCAAGGCATTTCTGGTTGCTTCTCGAAGCTTTGAAAGTATTTCATAATGTGTGCCTGTGAGCGTATGTATATGTATTTAGCTAACATTTACTGAGTACTTTATTCTGTACCAGACACTGAGCTAAGTACTGTACATTGCTTAGTTCACCCTTAGGAGAATGTGTTATGTTCACCATTTTAAGGATAAAGAAACTGAGGCCTTTGAGAGGTTAGGGGACTTACCTAAAGTTGCATGGATAATTTGTGGCAGAACTTGTCTTCTGAGTCCCAAACCTGCATTTTCAAGCTGAGTGCTCTACTGTTCTCTTTTTGAAGGAGGCATAGCCTGTCTCACATTCACGTCTGGAGTTCTCAGAGGAAGCTTTCCAATTTCTAAATCTTTAAAAATCACTTCATCTTCCACAAAGAAAGCAAGTACCCACCTGCTGCTGCCTATTGTGTCCAGAAAAGATAAGAATTTTCTTCTTTTGCAGAGCCAATTGCTTTAGTGTTTCTTTCATCTGTTTTCTAGGAGCAAAGGAGATTTTTCAAAAAGCATTAATCTCACAGAAAACATACCTCTGCACTGAGGGGAAGTTTGGTTTTTCCCTTTAGTCTAATCTCTCTTTAAAAATGATGGATGAGCCTTTATGCTTATGAGCTGTCCCTTCTCACATCTTGAATTTTCCTATGCAGAGAGGTAATCTTCTAAGCTGAGGTTCCGTAAGTTAAGAATCTCCTAAGAGCAACATTCTCATACAGTTATTATACTTCATTTTATTTTGTTTCATGGATCTAAATATTGTTAGTGACTAGGGAAATAATTCACTAAGAAATGAACATTTGACAGACAAAAGAAGAAAGGAGCATGTACTAGTATTCTTTTTACAGATGATTCGAAAATTGGTTCAGTGGTTTCTGCTATATTACAGCACAATTTTGTCTGGTAGGATTAAGTTAAATTTTTTTTTGTATTTAAAAAATTGTAATAATACTTGTTAGTGTATATTTTAAAGTAGCCCAGCATGGTCTGTTATGAAATGCCATTTTGGTTTCCTGTAACAGACATTGCACTTCTGCTTCCCCAGATCAGATTAGCAACCCTGGTTTAACTTCTCAATAAAGTTATTGACCCCACATCAATGTCTCAGCACACCCACAACTCAGCTTTAGCAATGAGATCTAAACAAGTTCCTCACACAGCCTAGCAGAGAGGTGGTACAGCACAGTGGTTAAGCATGCACGTTCTCTGGGACCTCACAGTCTGGATCCAAATCTTGGCTCTGCCAGTTACTAGCTGGGTGACTCAGGGCTTATTACTTAACTTCTCTGTGCTTCAAAGTCCTTGTCTGTAAAATGGAAATGACAATGCTAATAGTATGTACTTTATAGTTTTGTTGTGAGTATTAAATGAGTTAATGTAAGTAAAGTGCTAAGAAGAGTTTGCCACGCCTGCTAATGCTTTTGTAAAATGTGACTATCCAGGTAATGTAGTCAATTTGTGTAAAATGCATAAACACAGCCTCATACAACTTCTATGAGTAACCCTCACTACCCACCATCCTGCCTAAACCAGGAGTCAGGTCAAGTCACTCCTTCGCACCATGTTCCAGCCACATAGGACGCTAACGTTGTCTAATCTGACTCCCTCATTTTACAGATGAGGAAGCTGCAAGCTAGAAGTGAAGTCAACTTGCCCAAACTCGCAAAGTTAATTGGTAGCCAGTTCAGAGCTCATATGCCTTTGGTTTTATAAAGAACAAACAGTCTGAATGTTATTTTATTCCCACTCTTTTAATGAAGTTTATGCTCATAAAACAACAGTAATAATGAACAATAAAACCACCCAATCTTACCAGGGTATTTCCCTTAAGGGAGAGTTGAATGTGACATATTTTCTTTTTTTTTTTTTTTTTTACGGTACGCAGGCCTCTCACTGTTGTGGCCTCTCCCGTTGCGGAGCACAGGCTCCGGACGCGCAGGCTCAGCGGCCACGGCTCACGGGCCCAGCCGCTCCGCGGCATGTGGGATCTTCCCGGACCGGGGCACGAACCCGTGTCCCCTGCATCGGCAGGCGGACTCTCAACCACTGTGCCACCAGGGAAGCCCGTGACATATTTTATAATTCTAAATTACTTCGAACATATAAGCAAACAAAATGATGACATGGCATGTTTGGATTTTCTTTACCACTGATTTCTTTGAAGTTCTTGAAACTATGAATGCAAAGTGGAATAGTCCTCTTACTCACATCTCCCTGAGTCTCATACAAGGTCAGACTCATTTAATATGTGATGAATATTGAAAGGAAAGTGACTCTGTCACCTACAGTTCATGACATAAAGCTTAAGTTCAGTGTTCCAAATCTTGGAACAGAAAAATAAGCCCAAACTCTCTATTAATAATCCTTCCCAACCATTATTTCCCAAGAGACTCTTACATCGTTCCCATGTCACACTCAATTTGCTTCAATAATCATCAGATTTATTTCCAACCTCTTTCTCCATTTTGAAAATTAGATTCTGACTTCCAGCACAGGTTCCTTTTCAAATTAAACACTAGGGGTTAGCTTCTAACTGATATGTTAAATAGTCTTAAATAGAAGTTGTTCTAATGTTCGTAGCTATATTCAGTATTAAGGGGCAGAAAATGCTAGCTGTCTGTGAGAGGTCCATCATTTATTATTTGTTAATTATAAAGCTAGTTAAAATGGGAAATTGAAAGGCAGATCTCAAAGATGATCAATTACAAGTATTTTATATGGAAATTACAAAACACATTATCCTAGTCCCCTGATTCCCTGCAGTAAACAATTTTAAAACCATCACCACAACCTTATGCCAGCCTTGTCAGAAAGAACCTTTGACTCAGTCATTGATGCCTGAAATCTACAGTTAAAAAGTAATTCTTTAGGTCGGTGTTTTCCAAGTGTGGTTAATTTTCAGAGTCACCTGGGTTCCTTGACACCGGGGTTCCCTGACACCTGGGTTCCCTGAGATCTGCTGAATCAGAATCCTCAGGAGTGGGATTTAGGAATGTGCATTTCTCACAAGGATTCCAGATGTTTCTGAGAGTTCACTACACTTGAGAAGCTCTGCTTTGATTTAAGATTTATATTCTCTTATTAAGGGGCAAACCTCTGCCAAATTCAAGATATTGAAGCTCTGTAGTGAGCTGTTTACATCTGAACCTATGTGATTTTTATATTAGAACAATTCTGAAGCAAGAGCTGTGAGTAACACCACTGAGGAAGAAAAAAGAGTACAAAGAGGGAAGACAAATTTCCATAATAGTGCCCAATAGTGGGCTTTGTACCCACCCCTTTTTTTTTTCAAATTTATTGAAGTATAGTTGAATTACAATGTGATATTAGTTTAAGGTGTAAAACATAGTGATTCACTAGTTTTATAGATTACATACCATGCAAAGTTATTATAAAATATGGATTGTATTCCCTGTGCTGTACATTATGTCCCTGTAACTTATTTATTTTATAATTGGTAATTTGTATCTCTTAATCCCCTTCACCTATTTCACCCCTCCTCCCACCCTCTTCCCTCTGGCAACCACTAGTTTGTTCTTGTATCTGGGAGTCTGTTTCTGTTTAAGATTCAACATATAAGTGAAAGCATAAAATATTTGTCTTTGTCTGACTTATTTCACTAAGCATATTAACATTCAGGTCCATCCATGTTGTCATACATAGCAAGATTTCATTCTATTTTATGGCTGAGTAATATTCCACTGTATATATACCACATCTTCTTTATCCATTTATCTGTCAGTGGACACTTAGGTTGCTTCCATATCTTGGCTATTGTAAATAATGCTGCTCTGAACATTGGAGTGCGTATGTCTTTTTTTAGTGTTTTCGTTTTCTTTGGATAAATAACCAGGAGTGGAATTGTTGGATTGTATCGTAGTTCTATTTCTCTTTTTTTGAGGAACCCCCATACTGTTTCCCATAGTGCTGTACCAGTTTAGATTCCCACCAACAGTACACAAGGGTTCCCTTTTCTCCACCTTTTCACGAACACAATTCTTGTCTTTTTGATTGTAGTCATTCTAAGAGGTGTGAGGTGCTATCTCATTGTGGTTTTGATTTGTATTTCCCTGATGATTAGTGATGCTGTGCATCATTTCATGTACCTGTTGGCCATCTGTATGTCTTCCTTGGAAAAATGTCTATTCAGGGCCTCTTGCCATCTTTTTAGATTCTAAAAAATTGATTTGGGTTAGTTCTTAATATATTTTGGATATTAACCTCTTATCAGATATATCACTTGCAATTTCTCCTATTCAGTAGGCTGCCTTTTTGTTTTGTTGATGTTTTCCTTCACTGTGCAAAAGCTTTTTAGTTTGGTACAGTTCCATTTGTTTATTTTTGCTTTTGTTGCCCTTGCCTGCTTTTTCTTCTAGGAGTTTTATAATTTCAAGTCCTACATTTATGTCTTTAATCCATTTTGAATTTATTTTTGTATATGATGTAAGAAAATGTTCTAGTTTATTGTTTTACATGTAACTGTGCAGTTTTCCCAGCACCACTTATTGAAGAGACTGTCTTTTACCCATTTTGTATTCTTGCCTCATTTGACATAGATTAATTGACCATACATGTGTGGGTTTATTTCTGGGCTTTCTATTCTGTTCCATTGATATGTGTGTCTGTTTCTGTGCTGATACCATACTGTTTTGATTATTACAGCTTTATAGAATAGTCTGAAGTCAGGGAGCATGATACCTCCAACTTTGTTTTTCTTTCTTAAGATTGCTTTAGGTATTCGGGGTCTTTGGTGGTTCCATACAAACTATAAGGTTATTTGTTCTAGTTCTGTGAAAAATGCCATTAAAATGTTCACTGAATTTGGGAAAGAATAAAGGAACACAGTGAGAACGTCAACAAAAAAATGTAAAAAAGAACCAATTGAAACTGAAGAATACAATAACTGAAATGAAAAGTACACTAGAAGGAACTTTGAAGGCCAGAAGGGAGTGGAATGATATATTTTAAAAGCTCAAAGGAAAAATAACCTACAACCAAGGACACTCTATCTGGCAAAGTTATCGTTCAGAATTGAAAGAGACATAAAGAGTTTTCCAGACAATCAAAAACTAAAAGAGTTCATCACCACTAAAGTGGCCTTACAAGAAATGTTAAAGTGTTTTTTAAAAAAAAAAAAAAAGAAAAGAAAAAGGCAAAATAAGAAATAAGAAAATATATAAAGAAAAATATCTCACTGTACCCAGCCTTGGTAGCAGCAGGGTAGGTGGAAACTAAACTCTGCTCTGTAAATATGCTCTTGTTTCTGAGCTTTATGATAACTTTCTGGAGTAGAAATGACTGGATTGTTTAAAGTGTATATTTTTGTCAGAGTTTATAGCAAAATGGATGTTTCTTTTTGGAAAAGGACAAGCAGAATAAACTAATTGTTATGTATGTTTTAAATGCACTGAAGATGTGACTAACTTGACTGCTTAGGTATATTATATTCTAAAATTAATTTTTTCTTAGATTAAAAAAAATAATACCATAGTGCAAAATAGTTTCCAATGTACCCTAGCGTGTCATTTTCTAAATTTGCATGCAGGATATATTGAAATCTAAAGCATACATTTCCCATTAGTGATTATGGCAATCTAGGGTTTTGGTTCCCTTTAGAATAGGTTTAGGGTGTATGAGTGAAGTGAACCTCTCAATACTGAAATGAGAGAATAAAGATCATACTAGAGAATCCAGCACAGGCTTCTCCAATAACAAACAAATGGGTGGGGCTTCCCTGGTGGCGCAGTGGTTGAGAATCTGCCTGCTAATGCAGGGGACGCAGGTTCGAGCCCTGGTCTGGGAGGATCCCACATGCCGCGGAGCAACTAGGCCCGTGAGCCACAACTACTGAGCCTGCGCGTCTGGAGCCTGTGCTCTGCAACAAGAGAGGCCGCGATAGTGAGAGGCCCGCGCACCGTGATGAAGAGTGCCCCCGCTTGCCACAACTAGAGAAAGCCCTCGCACAGAAATGAAGACCCAACACAGCAAAAATAAATTAATTAATTAATAAACTCCTACCCCCAACATCTTCAAAAAAAAAAAGAAAACCACAGCTTTTCTCCTTTTAAAAATAAATAAATAAATAAATAAATAAAATAAACAAATGGGTGGCTAATCAAACAAACATTAGACATCTGTGTCCACGACTGCACTACTGTAAGAATTTTTTTTTTTTTTGGCGGTACGCGGGCCTCTCCCTGCTGCGGCCTCTCTTGCTGTGGAGCACAGGCTCCGGACGCGCAGGCCTAGTGGCCATGGCCCATGGGCCCAGCCGCTCCGCGGCACGTGGGATCCTCCCGGACAGGGGCACGAGCCCGTGTCCCCTGCATTGGCAGGCGGACCCTCAACCACTGCGCCACCAGGGAAGCCCAAGAATATCTCATTTTATTTGGACTTCTTATAATATGATAAAACCAGAATTACTTGTACATGATGTGAGAGGTTCATTTTGAAATGACTTAACTGTGTTGTATTTTTTAAAAATTATGTTGCAGGCATGAGTTTATTTAATTTCAGGTAATTGTATCCAAATCCAAAATCTTGAACAGATCACAAAATGGTTAATGCAGTTGCAGGCCTTATCATCTAATATAACTTCTCTTTAAATTATAGAGAATGGAAAAATGTCTGTTTAATTTTTTATTCTCTCCTATTTTATGACTTGTACTGACTGCACTTTGGATCATACAAGTTATTAAATAATAAACTATAGAGCTGAATTATAAATCAAAACCATTGAAATGACCTGAGACAATATAATAAAGAATAAATAGTTAAGTGGATGAATGCATAGATGGATGGATGGATTTTAAGCAGAAGAGAGACACATCTTTCATATTTCATAACTGTCACTTTACTGTTCGTGCAAAAAATGGACTCAAAAAAATTAGAAGACCAATAAAAGAATGACTTGGTAAAGAACGAGCAGTGTCCCCCTAAAATTGATGGCACAAGAAGCATTTTGAGCAAGAGGACCCACTGCCGACCTCATTGATAGGTAACCTCACTCTGTGCTCTAGATGTAAGGACTAGTGTTTATATTTTACAGCAACTGCTAGGTTCCTTGACCTCTTGTAGTGAATTAGTGGTGTCTAAAGGATTTTAATACAGGTTTCTCTGACTCTAAAATCACAGCACTGTGCATGTGTGCTTTTGTGTGTTTTTACATCTTATGTACACTGTATGGTATTCTAATTAAACCCTGGGAATTGGTAAAGCTGTTAGTATTAGTAACTAATACTTTAGTACATGAACCCACTGCAAATAAGGAGAAGGATGTGACTACATAACATAAAATTTTACTGAAAATTAGTATGACTCTTTAACATAAACAATGAAAATAATATCAAACACTAATATTAATCTGAGCTTGGCAGTTATTTCTGTTAACCACAGTTAATGTTAAATAAAAATATGTCTGAATGTCTTATATAAAATAAATAATACACGTGGAGAGATTTTCTCTGGGATCAAAATCAAAAGGGAAAGGCTATATTAGATATGAATTTTTCAATGTTGAAGCTATTTAAGAAAAATAATATCCCTGTTCTGAAGGTGTAGCTGAGAAAACTTTATTACACCAGTGATTTCTTTGCTCTATAAAATTATGTGAGTACATGCCCTTTATTGAGCAGATTTATATTATGGTAATATCATTATTTTTGTCATTATATTTTGTCATTATAATTATTCAAAGCTAGTCTTTCAGTCATGACTAATTTTGTACTGTGGTGACTCATATGTCTCACCATTAAATAAGGAAATATGTACTTTTAGATTTTTTAAAGGTAACTAAAGCTAAAGATTTGCATAGTTAAACTTTAGTTATATTTCTGTTTACTTAGATATGTTCAGCTAAATATTATAAATATAATGTATGAACTGTTTTGGCATTATTTAAAAAGATAAAGTGACAATTGATAATGACAGAGATCTCTGTTCAATGTTAACCCTCGGGTTTACTTTCACCAACTTGAAGTCTCATCTTGGTGGATAAATTGCCAACATCATGACTCGGTCACACAGACTGGCCTTGAAACTGGGTCATACATTTTGTAACTCTAACAAAAGTGAGCGCTTTGGACTGATCTTTCTTGCCCTAAGAATCAAGGGTGTACCAGAAGTCCCCAAACAAAAAAGAAAAACTGATTTCCATTCTGGTGGAATATTTGTCCAATAACAAGTGTCTCAAATAGTCATGTATAAAATGAAGTAATACTAATGCCTGACTGTCTCATTAGGTCTGGTAGGTTCTGGCTGGCATAAAACCTACACAAAGAAATACTCAATAAATATTAGCTTCCACTTTAACACAGAGATAATATTTCACTAGAAATACAAGCCATTCTCATGCCTCAGTTTGGTTTAAATTTCAGAAAAGTTTTGTGATTCATGAAAACACAAGATGATGAAATTATAATAAAGATTTTGGAATAGACCTTCTAATGAGTAAGAGTCACTTTGATACTATCAGAGTTGTGCAATGACTCTCATAATGGGAATTTTTTTTTAAGAATGGATATAGGCAGTCACCTAACTGACTTCTGTTGGTCTACTGAATAACTCTATCAATAAAGTTAGAATTATTATGACTATTTGCTTAAATCTGTTTTTGAATAAGATTGCCTCATTATACTAATACTAGATATTTAGAATAGGGATAAGACTTTGCATGTGGGAATTATTAAATAGGAAAATAGCAATTTGACATCTGCAAGTGGCTCTGTGGTTATAGGTTAGGATTTTCCCTACTTTCCAAGACTCACTATTGGGACCCACTGTTTGATTGTTCAGTCATTTCTACTCCATTTTAGAATCATTGCCTTTGGACTGCTTAATGATCCAGGAAAACTCTGTTTGCTCAGCCGAGAAATAAGAAACACGCTTGTGAAAGAGCGGTAAGGTCTCTTGGAGATGCTGTAGTTTTGTCCAACCCTCCAATACACTGATAATGAAGTCCAGAGACTTATTCAAAATCACACAGAGAATTAGTGGGCAAGGTTTCTTGACCATTAGTCCAGTGGATGTCTGCAACAGACATCCCATTACTTCCTGTTTAGTGTGTACAGAGTAAAGGACCTCGATGCGACAACCTTTACCCAACGTGCAATCTTGCATGGTCATCACTGAACTTAAGTACTGAGAATATGAGTCTGGAACAGACCTTGTCTCACACTGTGAACTAGAGATGCACCAGGCGTCCCAGTGTGTAATTGAGGATCCGTTTTTATATAAAGCATTGTTATGTAGGAGTGCTTAGCACTTGATCATGCGATAGGCTGATTAAGCCCTACTGAAGGCACCAGCACAGCTATGGCACAAGAAATGAAAAGAATTCATCTTCATTTTGGATATACTTATCTAAAATGTTTGCAGTCAGAAATTTAAAAGGTTATTTTAATTATTGGATGTAGACAAATTTTGTGTCTTTCAAAAAAGGCAATGTATTATCTTGAATCATGTGTAAGGGGATCACAATCTTTACAGTACTTAGGTCTTAATAAAACCTAGTGGTATTTCATGTAAACTACACTTTAAAAACTTTTTTGTGGGTAGACCTGTGGACCAACCCCATGTAAAACATTATCTACCTGCGGAAATTAATTCTGAGCTCCAATCAATCAATTTATAAGTTTTCTAAACTATTAAAAAGTTAAGGACTTCCCTGGCAGCCCTGTGGTTAAGTCTTCGCCTTCCAATGCAGGGGATGTAGATTTGGTCCCTAGTTGGGGAGCTAAGATCCCACATGCCTCGTGGCCAAAAAAACAAAACATAAACAACAGAAGCAAATTGTAAGGCTTTAAATAAAGACTTTAAAAATGGTCCACATCAAAAAAAAAAAAATCTTGCGCTTCCCTGGTGGCCCAGTGGTTGAGAGTCCGCCTGCCGATGCAGGGGACGTGGGTTCGTGCCCCGGTCCGGGAGGATCCCACATGCCGTGGAGCGGCTGGGCCCGTGTGCCATGGCCGCTGAGCCTGTGAGTCCGGAGCCTGTGATCCGCAATGGGAGAGGCCACAACAGTGAGAGGCCCATGTACCGCAAAAAAAAAAAAATAAATAAATAAAGCAGACTGAATTTAAATGTTTTTTGTTTTGAAAACTGTTCTCTGACATAACTGGAAATGTCTTGTGTTGCTGGAAACCCATGGTTAGAAATAAGCAGCTCATGTAAAGGAGAAGTAGAAACTTCTGTTTTCCTGTCAAATTCTTCCATTTGCCTAAGTGACAAAGGATCACCCTTCAGCCACTGGTGTCCTCAAATACTAAGACAAGGTCCATAAGGCAGAACTCTCTCGGCTCAGGAAAACTGCAAAGGTGATGCAGGGGTGACCAGGGTGGGCGTGATGATGGTGAAAAAACTATACCTCCTCCTCCTACCTACCAAGAGAGAATTGCCAGCAATATTTTAAGTGCCAAAAATGATCTCATAAGTTCCCACAAATGAATCAGTAAGGCAGGAAAATGGCAGAATTTTGATAATCAAATTATGTGAAAACAGATGTCATTAATTAGCAGACCTAATTTTTAAGGTTTGGGCTTCAAGCTCACTTTCTACAATTTTCTTGTAGTAAAGATGTACAGACAATTAAACTGTTTTTTGATAACTAACACTTAAACTGTTCTTTGAACATAATATTTGAAATGATATGATGACAGGGATGACGGAAAGAGGCAGTATTTGCATCCCTGATTGCACATGCATGTTGTGGCCCATATCTATTTATATATTAATGATTCCAATAACTTATTACATTGTGGATAAATCTCTTCTAGCTGCATATTCTTTCAAATTTGGAGCAAGAAGCTCTGTGTAGACCATACCTTATACAATTCTATGGTCATTTTAAAAGTAATAATCGAATTGGCTTTTTTATAACACATTTATCTCATAGAAATAGAACACTTAAAGTGATAAAAATGGTTTTCTCAAAATGTGTCAAAATAGAAAAGATTTAAAATTTAATAGGGGTGCTTGAGGGTTTGTGTGTGTGAGTGTGTGTGAATCTCCAATAAACCTCACTGTAGTACAGCATGACCTGTTAATGTAGACATAAGATTTTTAGAGCTAGAATAAAGTTGGGAATTAGAAAGCTGACAAAAACGCCTCCTGAGATAAATGCCTTAAAGCCATGGGCTTTTCTCCATCAGAAGGTGACACATTAACTTGCCTCATTCAATCACCTAGCCACCCAGTGTCTACTGAGCACCTACGATATGCTAGGCATTGCACTGAGGGTAGGATACTCTGTCCTTGAGAAGCTCAGAGTTAACTGGAGAAATAAGTGGGAATAAATAGCTATGATGAAATATTAAAGTTACATAATAAAAGTATGCATAAAATTCTAAGAGGGCATGAGAGGCAGTTAATTATGCCCTAGGAAGGCTTCACACGGAAGATGATATTTAAATGGGAGCTTTAATGATGAGTAGGCATTGAGAAGACAGGGAAGAAACAGTTGAAATTTCGAGCCACTGGAAGAATCTAGCACAAGGTGTTTTGCTCAGAAAAGGGCAAGGGGTCTGTGTGGCTTGGACTTGGGGTGAATGCATGGTGCAGGCATCCTTTCTAAGCAGTCGTAACTAAAGAGTAGTATTCTCTCACAAGAAATCACTCATCATTCATTCACCAAATATTCATCAAATATCACCAAATATTCATTGAGTGGAATTTTTTGGCCAAAGCCCTGTCTTATGTTCCCAGAGTAAATTTGCTTCTTGTCCACCAAAGATTTCAGTTTAGATGAGAAGTCAATATGTAGTGTGTTAACTGACCAGTCTGGGCAGTGGGATGGACAGAGTTGAGGGCAGAAGGATACAAAGTAACAGCAAAAGCACCAAAGTCTGGAGCAAGGCATTATAGGGAAATGCAGCTGAACTCACTTCATAGACCCTGAGGACCTCACTGCATCATTGTACAGTACAATCATTCACATTCATCATGTTCCTCTGAGTCATCAAGAAAAAGTTACATCATAGAATTTTATAATCAGAATAGAACTTAGAGGTCATCACATCCTCTCTGCCCCAAATCACTGCTGAAAACTAAGATCTAGCTTTTCCTCTCTGGCTGAAAGTGAAGTGAACTTCAGTATTTGAGAGCAATTAGTTTACTCTCATTTTAGACAGCTCTGAAGGTGGTAAACATCCCACTATGTTCCCCTAAATTCTGCCTCCCTGTTTGTTTCTTCCCACATGGAGTTCCTGAGAGAAGGGGATAAAACTACTCTCTTCTCTTCAGAACTTGGATTCTATTTGATATTGGAGAGGGGATAGGAAAATGTGTCTGTAGGAGCTTTCAGCCCTCTAAGGCCTCTGAGGTACAAGGAACTTTTAAAAATACTGAACAACCATAGTGATACCCCTGCAGGTATCCTATCACTTGTTTTATACCTGATGACCCATATGCCGAGCTACAGCCATGCTAGCCAGGTTCCACAGTAATGTGTCTCCTGTGTGGTTATGAATATAACTCACAGTGGTATTTCCCCTTCTTGAAGATGCAAAACCAGTGTGCCAAGTGACACACAGCCAATCTGAGGCCCATCCTAAGATTCATCTTGTATAATTCATAAACACAAGAAAAAAATGCTCCAATAAAATGTTAAAATAATTTAAAAAAAAAGAAAAAAATGGTACAGCTCTTCCTAGAATAGGAGTGGTGCTCACCTCACCCAGAATCTCCTCACGTGATGAGGGAGGGGATAAAGCTACCTTCAACTTCTACTGTCAGTAAAAGAACTGGGGTCAACTGTGCAAACCAGTTGCGATTGCTTACTAAGCACAACTGTTTCCTAATTTTTCCTCATTCTAATCATCTTGAAGATTCCCTTCCTTATTTTTACTTATTCATATTCATGGAGCTTCAGACCAAGCTTGTGAAGTGGATGTGTTCCACTCTCTGAAAACCATTCAGCATCTTCTCCTCTCTTCCATATATTTCAGGGCCCTTTTGCTGCCTCTGGCAGCTCAGGAACGTGCCTTCCCCCTCCCCATAAACTACCTCAGTGGGCCAGGCTGTACCTTAGTCAGTTATAATGTGTCAAGCATTGAGTTAGGGTATAAGAGTAAACAAGGAAACCTAAAAGCCTGTTCTCCCTGGGCTTAATAGTCTAATGGCAGAGGCAGATAAATAAGCAAACAGTTTTAAGGGTGTGTGACAGCTTTATGATTTAAAAAGTATATGCTGGGCTATAAGGAACCTAGAAGTTGCCTGGAAGACTTTCTAGAGGAAAAAGCTAAGACCTGAGGATTAATCCTCATGACAACCTCAAGAGGTAGGAACAATTGATGTTTATCTATTATGCCCATTTCATGTCAAGGGAGGCATCGCAGATCAACGAGGAAGGAAGAAGCAGACTGAATATTTCACCTGTTAGAGCTGGAATGGCTTACAATAACTTGATTCTATTAAACATTTAGTTCAACTCACTTTGTTCAGATACCGTGCTCTGGCAGAGACTGTCCTTTGAGTAACAGAACCGCTCACCTCTGCTGTGCAGCTGAGTTTTAGCAGGACACATGGCCACCTCCTTAGAGACTACATTTTCCAGCTTCTCTTAAGGTTGGTCATGCTACAATATTCAGGACAATGGGATGTGAGCAGAGTATTTTGTGAAACTGCTGATCATAGCTTTAAAGCAGAAACACACCTCCATCCCCTCCCCCACATCTTCCTTTTGTTCCATTGCCTCTGGCTGGAAGATGTGGATGGTTGTGAGACAGCTCCCACCAGGTGGACAAGGGCAGCCCTGAGGGATAACAATATGCCACCACAGCAGAATGCGGATCCCTAGATGGCCTCCTGGAGCAGAATAGCCCGTCCAGTCCGGATGGTTATGTGAAAGCCATGGTATTCTGGCATTTGTTAAAGTAAAATAAAATGGAGACCAGACTTGAAAATCCCCCAAGCAGACAAAACCATTTGAGCCGTGTAAACAAAACTAAATCTAGCTTATTTCATGAACGTTAAGTGAAACTAAACTTAGGTTATTTCTTATAGATGCCTCAGATAATCATAAAAGATACTTAAGTCATCTTCCTAAAATGATGTTAAGATAACCACTTTTAACCAATCTCCCACCATCTGGAACCCACATTGTAATAATTAATCATTGTAAAGGTTAAACAACTCCTCATTTTCACTTTATAAGCCATCCTGTAACGTCATGCCTCTGAACTTCATCTCAGCTTTGGAAGACTCCCAATTTGTGAACTATTCTTTTGAGCATACTAAACTCTCATTAAATACTATTTTACTGGTCTGCTTTTTACTGTTTCTGGATTTTTGACAGGTTTTCTGTGATATATTAGCCTATACCGTAAGTAACACAAATAATTAATAGTCAGCTTTCTAATAATTGACTTCCAATGTCATTGTTACAATAGAAAGAGAATTAACATTTTTAAGGATTTTTGTCCCTGTAACAGGAATTAATAGTTATTAACTAATAGATTAACCTTGTGATTATAATTTTATTTCCCATGTAATTCTGCTTCTGGAGAAAGATAGGCTGGTCTTGCACATGTAAGTGTTCTGGGTTGAGATCATTATCTTGCAAGCTTGGTTAATTGCCCATTCACCTCTTGATACACAGGTAGACAAAATTTAGTCTCTCATTCTGCAAGACTGAGAGCCAGACTTGACTATAGTAAAAAAAAAAGAAAAAAAAAAAGAAAAGAAAAGAAAAGAAAAATCACTAAAGTTTTCTTTCAACGGACAATGAACTCACCCTTCTTTGATGGACCAGTTCAACTTCCTCAAAGGTTATACATATCACTGAGTAGCCATCGTGTGAGCTATGATTTTAACTTAATTGAGTTTCTATGTAAATAAAGCAGAAATAAATAAAAGAGACAATATTGTATTAGTAAAATCTCCATTATAAACCTTTTATTTTTTCATGACAAAAGCAAAGGTTGAGTTTAGCCTAATTCTCTGAACTGCATGTTCTCATTTTCAGCACCCCAAATTTTGTAGTGTCATGATCTTTTTTTACCTTCTCTATATTTTTGACTTTTTATTTTTAACTTGTTCCTTTTTGCTACCTCCCTATTGGGTAGGCTACAGGAGAAAGGGAGGTTATTTATGTCAATTTTCAGTTATAATAAAGGAGAGTGTTTTATTTGGCAATAAAAGCTGGGCAGCAGCTGGCAGTATAAATTCATTTTCAAATAGTCTTGGCAAACAATTGAATCCAACCTCCACGGCAAAACTTGATCAGGCCTCAAATGTCTGCTTTGGGGCCCCCTGAAATTTTTGATGTTCTAAATTACTCTTCTTAGGGTTCACATGATGTAAGACATTCATTTTATTTTGCAGTAAAACAATATAGAGAAGGTGTATTGGAGTGTGATGTTATTGACGACGTAGGGGCCAAACGTATGGCAAACTAAGGTCTCTCTCTACTTCTATTATACTTATGAACAAGACTTTGAATGAGATGATTGCATTACTAAAGAAGCTCCATCAATCACTGTTCAGATGTTTAAATATTACAATTGGAGGTATTGTAGCTTACATTGAATAGTTTCACCATCTGTCTCAACAAAGAACATTTGGGAAATTTGTTTTATATGCTGTGTAATCTTCTATTATGGGGGATTTCCCACAAAGGACTCTTATTTGCCTGTTAACTGAACTACACTTGATAATTTTAATGATCCAGGAAAAGGATCCAGCAAAAAGAAATTGCATCGCTAATTTCTCAAATCAAAGGAGCAGTTTTCAATATATAGCAATGCCCTTACCATTTGGGTAAACAAAGCGGAGATATATTCTTTTCAGAAAATTTGAAGTTCATTCAGATATACCAAACCCTGATCATTGTGTAGAGAACTGTGTCGGTGTTCTGCTCAGACAGCACGGAAGCAGAATAAAGACACTTGGAGTGTACGCCATCCGAAATCCAGTAGAATGCACAGCAGGGCCCAAGACTTGATAGCTATTTTTTTTTAACATCTTTATTGGGGTATAATTGCTTTACAATGGTGTGTTAGTTTCTGCTTTATAACAAAGTGAATCAGTTATACATATACATATGTTCCCATATCTCTTCCCTCTTGCGTCTCCCTCCCTCCCACCCTCCCAACCCCACCGCTCCAGGCGGTCACAAAGCACCGAGCCGATATCCCTGTGCCATGCGGCTGCTTCCCACTAGCTATCTACCTTACGTTTGTTAGTGTATATATGTCCATGCCTCTCTCTCGCCCTGTCACAGTTCACCCTTCCCCCTCCCCATATACTCAAGCCCGTTCTCCAGTAGGTCTGTGTTTTTATTCTTGTCTTACCCCTAGGTTCTTCATGACATTTTTTTTTTCTTAAATTCCATATATATGTGTTAGCATACGGTATTAGTGTTTCTCTTTCTGACTTACTTCACTCTGTATGACAGACTCTAGGTCTATCCACCTCATTACAAATAGCTCAATTTCGTTTCTTTTTATGGCTGAGTAATATTTCATTGTATATATGAGCCACATCTTCTTTATCCATTCATCCGATGATGGGCACTTAGGTTGTTTCCATCTCCGGGCTATTATAAATAGAGCTGCAATGAACATTTTAGTACATGACTCTTTATGAATTATGGTTTTCTCAGGGTATATGCCCAGTAGTGGGATTGCTGGGTCTATTTCTATTTGTAGTTCTTTTAAGGAAACTCCATACTGTTCTCCATAGTGGCTGTATCAATTTACATTCCCACCAACAGTGCAAGAGTGTTCCCTTTTCTCCACACCCTCTCCAGCATTTATTGTTTCTAGATTTTTTTATATGGCCATTCTGACTGGTGTGAGATGATATCTCATTGTAGTTTTGAATTGCATTTCTCTAATGATTAATGATGTTGAGCATCCTTTCATGTGTTTGTTGGCACTCTGTATATCTTCTTTGGAGAAATGTCTATTTAGGTCTTCTGCCCATTTTTGGATTGGGTTGTTGTTCTTTTGTTATTGAGCTGCATGAGGTGCTTGTAAATTTTGGAGACTAATCCTTTGTCAGTTGCTTCATTTGCAAATATTTTCTCCCATTCTGAGGGATGTCTTTTGGTCTTGTTTATGGTTTCCTTTGCTGTGCAAAAGCTTTGAAGTTTCATTAGGTCCCATTTGTTTATTTTTGTTTTTATTTCCATTTCTCTAGGAGGTGGGTCAGAAAGGATCTTGCTGTGATTTATGTCATAGAGTGTTCTGCCTATGTTTTCCTCTAAGAGTTTGATAGTTTCTGGCCTTACAATTAGGTCTTTAATCCATTTTGAGCTTATTTTTGGGTATGGTGTTAGGGAGTGATCTAATCTCATACTTTTACATGTACCTGTCCAGTTTTCCCAGCACCACTTATTGAAGAGGCTGTCCTTTATCCACTGTACATTCCTGCCACCTTTATCAAAGATAAGGTGTCCATATGTGTGTGGGTTTATCTCTGGGCTTTCTATCCTGTTCCATTGATCTATCTTTCTGTTTTTTTGCGAGTACCATACTGTCTTGATTACTATAGCTTTGTAGTATAGTCTGAAGTCAGGGAGCCTGATTCATCCAGCTCCGTTTTTCGTTCTCAAGATTGCTTTGGCTATTCGGGGTCTTTTGTGTTTCCATACAAATTGTGAAATTTTTTGTTCTAGTTTTGTGAAAAATGCCAGTGGTAGTTTGATATGGATTGCATTGAATCTGTAGACTGCTTTGGGTAGTAGAGTCATTTTCACAATGTTGATTCTTCCAATCCAAGAACATGGTATATCTCTCCATCTATTTGTATCATCTTTAATTTCTTTCATCAGTGTCTTATAATTTTCAGCATACAGGTCTTTTGTCTCCTTAGGTAGGTTTATTCCTAGATATTTTATTCTTTTTGTTGCAATGGTAAATGGGAGTGTTTTCTTGATTTCACTTTCAGATTTTTCATCATTAGTATATAGGAATGCCAGAGATTTCTGTGCATTAATTTTGTATCCTGCTACTTTACCAAATTCATTGATTAGCTCTAGTAGTTTTCTGGTAGCATCTTTAGGATTCTCTATGTATAGTATCATGTCATCTGCAAACAGTGACAGCTTTACTTCTTCTTTTCTGATTTGGATTCCTTTTATTTCCTTTTCTTCTCTGATTGCTGTGGCTAAAACTTCCAAAACTATGTTGAATAATAGTGGTGAGAGTGGGCAACCTTGTCTTGTTCCTGATCTTAGTGGAAATGCTTTCCGTTTTTCACCATTGAGGATGATGTTGGCTGTGGGTTTGTCATATATGGCCTTTATTATGTTGAGGAAAGTTCCCTCTATGCCTACTTTCTGCAGGGTTTTTATCATAAATGGGTGTTGAATTTTGTCAAAAGCTTTCTCTGCATCTATTGAGATGATCATATGGTTTTTATCCTTCAGCTTGTTAATATGGTTTATCACATTGACAGATTTGCATATATTGAAGAATCCTTGCATTCCTGGAATAAATCCCACTTGATCATGGTGTATGATCCTTTTAATGTGCTGTTGGATTCTGTTTGCTAGTATTTTGTTGAAGATTTTTGCACCTATGTTCATCAGTGATATTGGCCTGTAGTTTTCTTTCTTTGTGACATCCTTGTCTGGTTTTGGTATCAAGGTGATGGTGGCCTTGTAGAAGGAATTTTGGAGGGTTTCTCCCTCTGCTATATTTTGGAAGAGTTTGAGAAGTATAGGTGTTAGCTCTTCTCTAAATGTTTGATAGAATTCACCTGTGAAGCCATCTGGTCCTGGGCTTTTGTTTGTTGGAAGATTTTTAATCACAGTTTCAATTTCAGTGCTTGTGATTGGTCTGTTCATATTTTCTATTTCTTCTGGATTCAGTCTTGGCAGGTTGTGCATTTCTAAGAATTTGTCCATTTCTTCCAGATTGTCCATATTTTTGGTATAGACTTGCTTGTAGTAATCTCTCATGATCTTTTTTATTTCTGCAGTGTCAGTTGTTACTTCTCCTTTTTCATTACTAATTCTATTGATTTGAGTCTTCTCCCTTTTTTTCTTGAAGAGTCTGGCTAATGGTTTATCTATTTTGTTTATCTTCTCAAAGAACCAGCTTTTAGTTTTATTGATCTTTGCTATTGTTTCCTTCATTTCTTTTTCATTTATTTCTGATCTGATTTTTATGATTTCTTTACTTCTGCTAACTTTGGGGTTTTTTTGTTCTTCTTTCTCTAATTGCTTGAGGTGCAAGGTTAGGTTGTTTACTCGAGATGTTTCCTGCTTTTAAGGTGGGCTTGTATTGCTATAAACTTCCCTCTTAGAACTGCTTTTGCTGCATCCCATAGGTTTTGGGTCATTGTGTCTCCATTGTCACTTGTTTCTAGGTATTTTTTGATTTCCTCTTTGATTTCTTTGGTGATCACTTGCTTATTAAGTAGCGTATTGTTTAGCCTCCATGTGTTTTTATTTTTTACAGATCTTTTCATGAAATTGATATCTAGTCTCATGGTGTTGTGGTCAGAAAAGATACTTGATACAATTTCAATTTTCTTAAATTTACCAAGGCTTGATTTGTGACCCAAGATATGATCTATCCTGGAGAATGTTCCATGAACACTTGAGAAAAATGTCTATTCTGTTGTTTTTGGATGGAATGTCCTATGAATATCAATTAAGTCCATCTTGTTTAATGTATCATTTAAAGCTTGTGTTTCCTTATTTATTTTCATTTTGGATGATCTGTCCATTGGTGAAAGTGGGGTGTTAAAGTCCCCTACTATGAATGTGTTACTGTCGATTTCCCCTTTTATGGCTGTTAGTTTTTGCCTTATGTATTGAGGTGCTACTATGTTGGGTGCATAAATATTTACATTTGTTATATCTTCTTCTGGGATTGATCCCTTGATCATTATGTAGTTTCCTTCTTTGTCTCTTGCAATAGTCTTTATTTTAAAGTCTATTTTGTCTTATATGAGAATTGCTACTCCAGCTTACTTTTAGTTTCCATTTGCATGGAATATCTTTTTCCATCCCCTCGCTTTCCGTCTGTATGTGTCTCTAGGTCTGAAGTGGGTCTCTTGTAGACAGCATATATATGGGTCTTGTTTTTGTATCCATTCAGCCAATCTGTGTCTTTTGGTGGGAGCATTTAGTCCATTTATATTTAAGGTAATTATCAATATGTATGTTTCTATTCCCATTTTCTAAATTGTTTTGGGTCCATTATTATAGGTCTTTTCCTTCTCTTGTGTTTCTTGTCTAGAGAAGTTCCTTTAGCAGTTGTTGTAAAGCTGGTTTGGTGGCGCTGAACTCTCTCAGCTTTTGCTTGTCTGTAAAGGTTTTAATTTCTCCACCAAATCTGAATGAGATCCTTGCTGGGTAGAGTAATCTTGGTTGCAGGTTTTTCTCGTTCATCACTTTCAGTATGTCCTGCCACTCCCTTCTGGCTTGCAGAGTTTCTGCTGAGAGACCAGCTGTTAACCTTATGGGGATTCCCTTGTGTGTTATTTGTTGTTTTTCCCTTGCTGCTTTTAATATGCTTTCTTTGTACTTAATTTTTGACAGTTTGATTAATATGTGTCTTGGCATATTTCTCCTTGGATTTATCCTGTAGGGGACTCTCTGTGCTTCCTGGACTTGATTAACTATTTCCTTTCCCATATTAGGGAAGTTTTCAACTATAATCTCTTCAAATATTTTCTCAGTCCCTTTCTTTTTCTCTTCTTCTTCTGGAACCCCGATAATTCGAATGTTGGTGCGTTTAATGTTGTCACAGAGGTCTCTGAGACTGTCCTCAGTTCTTTTCATTCTTTTTTCTTTATTCTGCTCTGCAGTAGTTATTTCCACTATTTTATCTTCCAGGTCACCTATCCGTTCTTCTGCCTCAGTTATTCTGCTATTGATCCCTTCTAGAGTATTTTTAATTTCATTTATTGTGTTGTTCATCTTTGCTTGTTTCATCTTTATTTCTTCTAGGTCCTTGTTAACTGTTTCTTGCATTTTGTCCATTCTATTTCCAAGATTTTGGATCATCTTTACTATCATTATTCTGAATTCTTTTTCAGGTAGACTGCCTATTTCCTCTTCATTTTTTAGGTCTGGTGCATTTTTATCTTGCTCCTTCATCTGCTGTGTGTTTTCCTGTCTTCTCATTTTTTTTATCTTACTGTGTTTGGAGTCTCCTTTTGCAGGCTGCAGGTTCCTAGTTCCCGTTGTTTTTGATGTGTGTCTCCAGTGGCTAAGGTTGGTTCAGTGGGTTGTGTAGGCTTCCTGGTGGAGGGAACTAGTGCCTGTGTTGTGGTGGATGAGGCTGGATCTTGTCTCTCTAGTGGGCAAGTCCACGTCTGGTGGTGTGTTTCGGGGTGTCTGTGGACTTATTATGATTTTAGGCAGCCTCTCTTGTAATGGGTGGGGATGTGTTCCTGTTTTGCTAGTTGTTTGGCATAGGTTGTCCAGCACTGTAGCTTGCTGGTCGTTGAGTGAAGCTGGGTGCTGGAGTTAAGATGGAGGTCTCTGGGAGATTTTTGCCATTTGATATTATGTGGAGCTGGGAGGTCCCTTGTTGACTAGTGTCCTGAAGTTGGCTCTCCCTCCTCAGAGGCAGAGCCCTGACTCCTGGCTGGAGCAGCAAGAGGCTTTCATCCACACGGCTCAGAATAAAAGGGAGAAAAAGTAGACAGAATTAGTAGAAGTAGGAAGAAAGAACGAAAGAAAAAAAGGAGGGAAGGAAGGAAGGAAGATAGAAAGAAAGAAGAAAAGAAGGAAAGAAGGCAAGAAGGAAAGAAGGAAACGAGGGAGGGAGGGAGGAAGGAAGGAAGGAGGGAAGGAAGGAAAAAAGACAGAAAGAAAGAAGATACAGTAAAATAAAATAAAGTTATTGAATTAAAAAATAATTATTTAGAAAAAAAAGGGACAGATAGAACCTTAGGACAAATGGTGGAAGCAAAGCTATACAGACAAAATCTTACACAGAAGCATACACATACACCCTCACAAAAAGGTAAAGGGGAAAAAATCATAAATCTTGCTCTCAAAGTCCACCTCCTCAATTTCGGATGATTCATTGTCTAAAGGAGGGAAGGAAGGAAAGAAAGAGAGAAAGAAAGAAAGAAGGTGAAGTATAGTAAAGTTATTAAACTTAAAATTATTAAGAAAAAAATTTAAAAAAAAAACTAAATGCACGGATAGAACCCTAGGACAAATGGTGGAAGCAAAGCTATACAGACAAGATCTCACACAGAAGCATACACATACACATTCACAAAAAGAGGAAAAGGGGAAAAAATCATAGATCTTGCTCTCGAAGTCCACCTCCTCAATTTGCGATGATTCGTTGTCTATTCATGTATTCCACAGATCTAGGGTACATCAAGTTGATTGTGGAGCTTTAATCCGCTGCTTCTGAGGCTGCTGGGAGAGATTTCCCTTTCTCTTCTTTGTTCTCACAGCTCACAGGGGCTCAGCTTTGGATTTGGCCCTTGGAGGGCGTCTGTTTTTCGCTCAGACAGGACGGGGTTAAAGGAGCCGCTGACTCGGGGGCTCTGGCTCACTCAGGCCGCGGGGGAGGGAGGGGCATGGCGTGCGGGGCGGGCCTGCGGCGGCAGAGGCCGGCGTGACGTTGCACCAGCGTGAGGCGCGCCGTGCTTTCTCCCAGGGAAGTTGTCCCTGGATTCCGGGAACCTGGCAGCGGCGGGCTGCACAGCCTCCCCGGAAGTGGGGTGTGGATAGTGGCCTGTGCTCGCACACAGGCCCCTTGGTGGCGGCGGCAGCAGCAGCCGCCTTAGCGTCTCCGGCCCGTCTCTGGGGTCCGCGCTTTTAGCCGCGGCTCGCGCCCGTCTCTGGAGCTCCTTTAAGCAGCACTCTTAAACCCCTCTCCTCGCGCACCAGGAAACAAAGAGGTAAGAAAAAGTCTCTTGACTCTTCGGCAGGTGCAGACTTTTCCCCGGACTCCCTCCCGGCTAGCCGTGGTGGTCTAACCCCTTCAGGCTGTGTTCAAGCCGCCAACCCCAGTCCTCTCCCTGTGCTCCGACCGAAGCCCGAGCCTCAGCTCGCAGCCCCGCCCGCCCCAGTGGGTGAGCAGACAAGCCTCTCGGGCTGGTGAGTGCCGGTCGGCACTGATCCTCTGTGCGGGAATCTCGCCGCTTTGCCCTCCGCACCCCTGTTGCTGTGCTCTCCTCCGCGGCGCCGAAGCTCCCCGCTCCGCCTCCCGCAGTCTCCGCCCGTGAAGGGGCTTCCTAGTGTGTGGAATCCTTTCCTCTTTCACAGCTCCCTCCCACTGGTGCAGGTCGTGTCCCTATTCTTTTGTCTCTGGGGAGTACGTGGGGAGTTTCTTGCCTTTTGGGAGGTCTGAGGTCTTCTGCCAGCATTCAGTAGGTGTTCTGTAGGAGTTGTTCCACGTGTAGATGTATTTCTGGTGTATCTATGGGGAGGAAGGTCATCTCCGCGTCTTACTCTTCCGCCATCTTCGATAGCTATTATTTATATTACAATAAATAACAATAGATCCCTATAAGAGGCTTCAGTATTATGCAAAAATATTCATTGATGGCTGTGGACTCTGAACTGAACTCAAGTCAGCTATCCGCTATGACCAGCTTAAGTTTCATAATTTTATTTTCAAAACATAAGTTTTCAAGTTGCTAAAGGCAGTATTTAAGATTAAAATCTTTAAGGTTTTTCTCTAAGATTAAAATCTGAAAATTACTGAGAGCTTCACCGTGGACATACAATATGTTCTTTTCTTTACAAGGAATTTTCAGTTTGTTAAAGCAAGGACATAACACAAAAGGCTTCTGAAAATAACAGATTTCCCAGACCACTGGCGATGTGGGACACATTTAAGCCAGCCAAACAACTGGACTATAAGAAGTTGTCAATATATTTCCCCACGGATTCTTTGAAGAACTGAAAACTGGTTCCAAAGGTGAACCAGTATCACTGTAGTCATTAAAATCCAGTTGTTCTACCAATTTGAATGCTAGGTATTGGTTTTAGTTTTAAAAAAGGAAGCATTAATATTGTATTCAAACTAACTGTACTCAAACTATCATTTATCTGGTGAGTTACACCAATAGTTTTGGAGTTAAAACTTCTCTGAATGCAGAGGTGAAAGAAAAATTTAAATAAGTACAATTTACAAATGTTCCCACTTTCAAGAAAAGGGGCCTTTACAAGAAAAAACAGAGTTTCTTGAATAACAATCATTATTCAGGTAGTTTCTAAAGTGTGATTTCCTACCAAAAAAACAGAAGGCTCACATGCTTCAAAGGAAAGCTGAAACTATATGTCTGCTATATGCCAGGCAGTGTGCTAAGTAAACACTTTACATAATTATTACATTTAATCCTCAGAACAATCCTATGAGGCAGAAATTACCACCCCTTTGCAAATGAGGAAATGGAAATTGAGAGAGAATATGTAATGCCCAAGATGACAGTTATATAAATATAAGAACTGAGACTCAAAACCAAGTCTAAATAATCCAAAGTCCATTTTTTCTATTGTGCCATAAACTGAATGTCATTATATATTGGCCAGACAGTAAAAATGACTTCGTATAATTTTATTTAAAAAGTTAATACAGCACAACCCTAAAAAATCACCCATGTTAGCAAGCTAGAGGCTAAAAGCAATTTAACACTGAATTTGCAGCTGTACTCATTGAATTTTATTTGGTCTCCAACCCCTCCTCCTTTTTTCCCCCACCACAGGTGAACTGACTCCCCATGCCAGCTCCATCCCACAACTCATATCCTGGCCTTAGTTGGGACAGGTTTCAGTAAGGGAGCCACAAATCTGTGTGTGGTAAATAAAACAGTGCACCCCTTCCCCCGCTAAAGATGTACAAATCATAATCTTCAGAACCTGTGAATCCTGGATTATCCAGGTGGACCCAATGCAATCACAAGGGTCCTCATAGAAGCTAGAAAAGACAAGGAAACGAATTTTTCCCCTACTGCCTAAAGAAGTAACAAAGTCGTGCCAACACCTTAATTTTAGAGATTCTGACCTCCAGAACTGTAAGATAATAAATTTTGGTGATTTGTTACAGCAGCAATAGGAAACAGTACACTGGGTCCTTGCCTCAGCCCCTCCATGCTGATCTTGGCTCTGATCCTAAGCGCTAGGTCTGGTAAACAGGTGTTTGTTTTTGTCCTAGTATCTCAGTCTGCATTGCTGAATATCCCAGATCTCAGCCTTTCCAGGAATCTCTTTTTGCCCAAGTGACTTGAAAACCAAGTACAGCTGGAAAAAGAAAAGTACTTACAGTTATTATTACACATTTCCCACTGAACAAGTGGTAGAACAAAAATAAATCTTTGTTCTATGTATTTTGTTGAGGACAGTCTTAAGAAAAATGAGCTTTGTTTCCCAAGATGTATTGAATTATTATTATTTAGGTGAAAGAATAGGGTACATAAACATGGGTATGGAGTAACACAAAGGCCCACCTGTTAACGCTAACACTTTAGAGCTCGGCTACTGCTTGATGTTTTGAGCGCTTCCTCCTCTTAGGGGATGGAAGACTGGGATCTGAGCTAAAGCTTTTTCTTTTGCGGTACGCGGGCCTCTCACTGTTGTGGCCTCTCCCGCCGCGGAGCACAGGCTCCGGACGCGCAGGCTCAGCGGCCATGGCTCACAGGCCCAGCTGCTCCACGGCACGTGGGATCTTCCCGGACCGGGGCACGAACCCGTGTCGCCTGCATTGGCAGGCGGACTCTCAACCACTGCGCCACCAGGGAAGCCCTAAAGCTTTTTCTTCCTAAAAGATTTCCCAGGCCAACTGCCTGATTCTGAATTTCTTGTGTTTTAACTATAGTGTTTTTATTTTGAGATTTGTATTTTTATCTATTTTTTATGGTACAAAGTATTGTACCAGATAGCTTGAACTTTGCCTAGCTACTGTCTTCCCAAATGTAAACAATTTCCACTCCGCAATGCTCGCCTTCCCCCAGCTCCCTTTTCTCTTATGGAAATTGTGGGAACATTCTCTCCTTTATTGCGCTGTAAATCATAGTATTGTCCCATATAAGTCAAGAGAAGGAATATGAGTTACCTCTAATTTTGCTAGATCCATGATTGGCATTTATCTTGAAGATAAAATGAATATTTACTCTAGTAAGTTCTTTATCCATAACCAGAATACATTGTAACTTAGTCTTCTGACTTGACTGCTTGAGCAGAGTGGCAGATGCTCTCCTGAGGTTTTTTTGTCATAGGAACAAGATGATTTCAGGCTCCAGCAGAAAGCACAGTTTATTAACTCACTTACTGGGGAGTCCAGGGGCTTTAAACTTGGCTGAATCCTAGGGCTTAAACCACATAGTGGGGCTTCTTGCTCCCTCCTCTAGGTCCTATGTCTGTTCCTACTAGCTGCCGACATTCTCCTTCTTTCCTACAGATGAGCATTTTCTGAGGAAAATGCACACGCCTTCCCCCTCCCCCGTTCACCATCTGTATTTAGCAGTCCAAGGGGAAGGGAACATCTTTCAACTTCTTTTTACCAGCATCCATATATCAAGGCCAAAGAACTCTGATTGGTCTCACTGGTCTACATGCTCACTCCCAGACCAGTTACTGGTTCCAGGAGAATAAGATATTGTAGTTCAATAGGATAGGCCTTTATCAAATGGCTATCTCTGGGCTAGAATGAAGTGATGAGGTCCTGAAACTAAACATGTTCACAGGGTGGGGTGGAAAGTTTCCAAAAGAATGTATGGTGGCCAGTCTTAGGAAAAGACTTACCTCTCTTTATTTTTGTGTTCCTAGAGCTAACTGTAGTACTTGACCGATAGTGGTAATCAGTGTTGGGTGAGTTGAATTAAATTGAATTGCATTACATTTTAGCTTTCCTTATTATATGAGTCATTATAGTATAGTGTGGTGGTCAAGAGCATCACTCTGGAGTGAACTGACTGGGTTTACATATAGGCTCTGTCTCAGTTTCCTCATTTGTAAAAAGGGGATAACAATGGTACCTGTCCTTTAGGGTCATTTGGCCAGAGGAGTCAATACAATTAAAACACTTAACATAGTCTGTGGCATATAGTAAGCAGTCAAAAGAAAGTTGCACATTATATTTGTACACTTTCATTGTGTGTGTATGTATATAAATATATACACAGAGACTTTCTTATATGTATGTGGGCATATACATATATATGTGTGTGTATATGTATGTGTAAACACATACACATATATACATGTATATTATATATATTTTTTAATTTTTAAAAAAAATTTATTCATTTGTCTTTTGTGGTGTTGCTCAGGCTTTCTCTGGTTGCGGCAAGCAGGGGCTACTCTTTGTTGCGGTGCACAGGCTTCTTGTTGCGGTGGCTTCCCTTGTTGTGGAGCACAGGCTCTGCACACGGGCTTCAGTAGTTGTGGCTCGCAGGCTTCGTTGCCCCGTGGCATGTGAGATCTTCCCCGACCAGGGCCTGAACCCATGTCCCCTGCATTGGCAGGCAGACTCTCAACCACTGCGCCACCAGGGAAGTTCCACACGTATATATTTGAGTGGATGAAAAGCATGCATATGTTTTTTATTGGCATATTTATACCCTAGTAAAGTATCAGACTCTGCTAGATTCAGTGGATTCAAAGATGAAGAAGACATATCCCTTGCCCTGAAGGAGCTCATGAATATAGGCATTATGAATGTCACACACATACTCTAATCAAGCTGGAAATCTTTCCTGGGAAATGTTTGTTTGTCATATGTTAAAAAACCATGACAGAAATGTCAAGTAAAGTGGGTTCTAGACCTAGTTCTTCAATACTCCTTCAAGTTTACATTTTATAACTTTTCTGACAATTCAGTTACACTAACTGAACTTGGTTAAACATCTAAGAAAATACACCCATATGGAACAAGCCCAAGCATTAATACAAATGACTTATTTGTAAACTAAACTGAAAACAGGGATAGGAGTGGGGCGGCAAGTTCCCCAAAAAAGTGTTGTGGCCAGTCTTAGGAAAAGATTTATCTCTTTTTATTTTTGTGCTCCTAGAGCTACATATCAATAAATGTGTGTAGTAAATATTGGGTGAGTTGAATTACACTGAACTTCTAACCAGGACTGATTAGAAAGACCATTCAAAGCCATGCATTTATACATGTATATAATATAATCTTGTCCCACCTTCTCCAATTTTGGATATTACCTTTTCTTAATTAAATAGCTTACTTATTTTCCAAACCTGCAGAACATGAGAAATTCTAAATTAGAATAAAAGTAACTTATCTTTTCCATTTATAGAAGTATGTATCTGTATATGGTTTAATAAAGAGATTATCCATATATTCTCCATCCAGGATAAGTAGAGCATTTGTCAGTATTTTAGGTGTTTCCCTTTGTGTCCCTCCCCAATTATTGCATTCCCTCCTTATCCCCCACTATCCTGCCTTTTGCAATAAACATCCTCCTGGGTTCTTTACAGTTTTATCACATGTTAGCTTTGCTTGTTTGTGAGCATTGTGTAAATTGAAACTTATTTAATAGGTAGTTCTGTGACTTGCTCCTTTATTTTGGAGATTTGTTTGTGTTGTGCATATATATAGCTACAGTTCATTGATTTTCACTGCTGTTTCATTGTGAATATACCTTAATGTATTTATCTGTTGAACTGTTTTCTTCTGTCAGTTATGTTAATTGAAGCTATCTTCTTCTTACTCTGTCTCTCTCTCTTTTTTTTTTTATAAATTTATTTTTTTATTTTTGCTGTGTTGGGTCTTTGTTTCTGTGCAAGGGCTTTTTCTAGTTGTGGCAAGCGGGGGCCACTCTTCATCGCGGTGCGCCGGCCTCTCACTGTCGCGGCCTCTCTTGTTGCAGAGCACAGGCTCCAGACGCGCAGGCTCAGTAGTTGTGGCTGAGAGGCCCAGTTGCTCTGCAGCATGTGGGATCTTCCCAGACCAGGGCTCAAACCCGTATCCCCTGCATTGGCAGGCAGATTCTCAACCACTGCGCCACCAGGGAAGCCCTTACTCTGTGTCTTGTATTTTCCCTCTCTTTACAGTATTTTGATGAACAGAAGTTCTTACTTTAATATGGTTGGTTGAAAAAGGTATGGCTATAATTTGGGCATTTTGTGGATTGTTAAAATTTCTTACTGCAAATTCTTCAAAAATTATCTCATATTTTCTTCTAAAAGTTTTGTGCTTTTGCCTTTTATTTTAGGTTTTAAATCTAACTAGAGCTGATTTTTCTCTGTGGATGTGTAGGGCAGTGGGAAAGAGGTAGGGATCCATATTCTTCCCCCATCTTGACCTCATATGGATAACCAGTTGTCCCAGAATAATTAGTAAAATCCATCATTTACCCACTTGTTTGTAATGTCAGACCATTCCTTCATCAATTGTTCATGTATATTTGAGTCTGTTTCTAGGCTCTGATTTAACATATTTTTGTCTATTTATTTGCCCCTGTGCCGAAACCATATTACCTTACCTACTATAGCTTTATACTAAGGCTTGCTATCTGGGAGAACAAGTCCTGTACTTTGTTCTTCTTCAAGAGCATCACACAGAACCATATGTTTGTATAAAATTCCTGGTCATGCAAAGTACATGTGCCAGCATCCACTGAGGCTGTCATCTCTTACACAACTAGAGTGGAACTCTAGGTTGGATGGCACAGAGCTCTGTCACTGGGCTGACTCCTTTCTCCTTTGCATGTCCTTGTTTTTCCTTCTCCTTCTATCTTGTACAGTGCATTTCTCTCGTCTTTATGAGCTTATTCATGACTAAACTTTATAGCATTTCCTATATAGAGAGAAATTGGGAGAAATTACTTCTAACAATGAAAGCCAATGTTTTCACAGTGAGAGAATCAACTGAAAAATCTTATTTATGGAAACGTACATTGACTTGGTTGCTTAAAAAAATAATGCCTGGATCTGTGGGTAAAGCCATTCATTAATCTTTTATGCACCTCCCTACCCCAATTTGGGGTTCCTTATGGTAACCGGTGCTTATTCCTTAAGAGCTTTCACAGTGACAAAGCTCAGCCACACTGATCAGAACAACAAGAGGGAGGAATGGAGCGTGGAAATAGCACCAGCCAGGAAATCTGGTCACTGACCCTCCACTGACTTGGGGATGTTTGTTGGTCTCACTCCTACTCTATTTTTAGTTTCTTATCGAAAAAATGTCAATGGCTTGGGCAGTGTAAATTCTATGATTCTAGATACATCTGTAAAATTACAAGAGCTATAGAAAGGAATATTTCTTGTTCGATTTCCTTCATCTCTGATATTTTCTTCCCCCACTCTTTGCCTTACAAACATTTTTTGATTAAACTTTAAATTGCAAGGCCAGAACTCTCTTACCCCACTTGATAGGTTTTTCCTTTTTTTTTTTTGCCTGGTTTTCTACACTTGTCAACCAGTGTGATTTAAAAAAAATTTTTTTTTTTAAATTATAGGCATAGCCTGTAGACTCATTACTGCTATTTTTATTTTGTGTTGCCAAGAGACAGTCTGAGCGACATACACAAGACCTGAGCACTGCAGTTCAGGATTTCACAAACTCAGTCTTTCACAAAAGACTCATTGTTTCTTCCCCAACTTTTCAAATTTATTTTTAATAAAATATTTCCATGTTGATTGTAATATTTCCCTGTTAACAGTAGAAAATGGTCAGCTATTCTTGTTTCAGAATGAAACAAACCACAACAATCTCAAGCCATATTCTGTTAAAGGGAGGAACAAAAGAATCATCTGTATTAACTCTTTTAGGCAGACTGGGTACCATTAAATAAATTTTTACTCTAGCTTGGGAAATCTCAGCTTGTCGATCTGAAAGAGCTCCTGTAACTCTGGAAGAAAAATTTATTCAACGCACATGGGAACAAGGCCAGTATACCTTAAAATAAGGGCAAATGTAAGTGCACCTGAGGATGAATGAATGCCATTCATGGATTTGAGTCCTAGTTCTTATTCTTCAATTTCTTACTAGCGTGTACGCATGGAGAACAAATAGGTGATTTCTTCCAAAACAACTTGTAACTGAGGGCATGAACTTGCCTAAAGGTGGAGGTGCTGACCTATCCACCTGTCATCCAACTTTCTACTTAAAGCCCTACTGTAATTTTCTAATGACCCCTTAGTGACCTTAAAACGTTAATGTAGCTTCTGAAGGTACCTGACTCTCTGCCAGTGATTGATAACATAATTCAGTAAGTCTGACTTTTCTGAATGAGCAAATGAAGCTTACCTTTTTATGAGCTATGTATATACACAAACTAAAGCAGTGAAATTATCCTAAATTATTATTGATAGTGTACTGTACCAACTCTTGATCTCAAAGCTAAATGTCAATAAAGACTTCAGTTAGTAAATATTTTCATTATAAAATTGAATTTTATTGATGTCTTTTTTGCATAATCTATTTAATATTAAAATTTATAAATTGAGTCTACATATTTTAGTACCAGTAAAAAAAGCGCAAAATGAATTCTCTGATTGCTATCGCCATATTTACAAAGACACCAAGAAGCATGGGGTAAGATTTGCTTTAAATGTGTGAATCCTATTGATTTCCCATTGGGTGTTCGCACATAAACAGCTAAATTATTTGGCATCCTCTTCTGGGGTTTCCTCTTTCCTCACTACCTACAGTAGATTATTCTTTAGCTTTGTTCACTTTTCATTTACAGCTTGATTTAATGAAATCTTAAAAAGGGTAGTTTTCTCATTCATTCCAGATGAAAATGGTAGTGTAATTATTACCACTTTCAAATTTGTCTGGCTTTAACTTTCCTCATCTTTATAATCTGGTACATTCAAATGAAATTTTAATTATGCATAAAATTAATAAAGAGCAATTTATATTACCAGTGGGTGTCGACCAGTTGGTGATAAATAGAAGGCTGGATCCTTGATGAATTTTTTTTATAACAGGAAAAATAATTAAATGGCCATATCATCATTATCAAGGAGGAATTATTGAAGTATTGCTTCTTACGCAAAAGCCTTTTGTTCAGCCATTTGAAAATGAACATTGGAAACTTATGCATAAGTAATTGGGATGAGCGACTGGTTCCTAGGTTTTATGCACCAAAATATCAATCAAATAGCCTTTGTATGGGTATAGGACTTAAAATATGATGGGAAAAATATTGTACAAGAAAGAATTAGAAGTACACAGCCCTGGCTCACCAGGAGACTGTGTGTGAACATTGAAACAATATCAATACACACAGGTAGGGGAGAAATCTTTTAGGGTGAATTATGTAACAGGAAAAAATAGATGTCTGTTTTTTTGGGATTTCCAGACTGTGATGAAAAAATGGACTATGTCCACTGAGACAAGACTTGGTGAGCTACAATATCACAACTGTAGTAGAATCAAAGTTTACATTATATTCAAATACAAGGGGTAATACTTTTGTTTTCCTTTTATTTTCTTGTTATGGTTCTTCTATGCATAGAAGATAGGACTTAAAAACCACAAATTTGAAAGATACAATTCCAATTTTTAAACGTTTCGCCATATGTGCAAGCATATGTATTACCCATTCTGTTTGAACCACTTTAAAGAAAAAGATAATTTGAGAAACACAGTAGTAAGTCAGACTTCTACCAATTGTTTTAAATTTTAGTATCTAGTCCAGGATGTCATACATTTATTCATTCATGCCCTAGATATATGTTGAGCACTTATTAAATATCAGGCATACATAGTAGGTTTATATGTATTTATTTCACTTAATTTAAATAACAATGAGCCAGCTAGCTAGGAACTTGTGTTCGAGTGTTAACAGAGCACAGAAAATCTCGTCCCATCTGTGACGGCATAAAACTTGAGAGCACAGTTGGCATTTATATTTTACTTGGAGGAGAGCATCAGAGAGTTCAGAAGATTTCCCCCCCTACCCAGTTTTTGAAATAGGTCAAAAAAAGTATATCTCAATGAAAAACACCTACAATACTTATGGAGGAGGATAAAGTAAAAGCATTTGGTAAAAAAGCATTCTCTAACAGATAAGAAACAATACTTGACCTTTGCTTTCTCTAAGTCATTAATTCTAAGGTTGCTGCCTCTGCTGGGTCATTTTTATTTCGCGTTCACAAACACTCACCTGCTTGATCATTCCAGGCCTGTTTGGCAGGGCTGGAGGCATGGCATCTATGCTGTGAGGTGCTGGCAGAGGAGAAAGCGTTCGGTCCTCTAACTGCTGCTGGAGTAGACCTGAAACTCTCACCTAGAAGGTGTTTATCTAGCTCTTCTATCAATCTCTTCCACCTTGACCATTCCTCAATCCAAACGTCGCCTCAGCCCAGTCTGTTTCTTCTATACACGGCTTCTGAGACTAGATTTTAGAGGCATTTTCCCCCATTCCAGGCCATTCTGGAAATTGTTGTTAACCTAATTTTACTTGAATGAAAATGGTGATGGGGTAGGAAGAGGAGTTGTTGCCTTTCTAATACATTTTCCCAGAAAGTTCTAAGTCCTCCTCCCCATCTTTGGGCGGCAGGGGGGGGATGGTGTCAGGGTAGTGGGGTGGGGGGATATAAATAAGGTGGGGGGTTGTGCACACATCATAGTAATCAGATGACAGTTTCACCTTTTCTGGCCTGGGCAGAAAGTCAGTTTTATTTTTCTAAGCCAGTGTAGCATATAATAGGAGAAGTTTTGGCCTCCATGTTTATTTAGAGCTCTTCACCTCGGACATGAGGCCTGGACTTCCTCAGTTAGTGCTTGTGGATGTTTTACCAATATTTGATTAGGGAATCTTAGAAAAAAAAAAAACAAGCCAAAGAAATGAGCAGAAAGACACACACACACACACACCATCAGGTGGGCTAGGTATAAAAAAAATAAGAAAATAAAAAATTAAAAGAATTCAAGAAATCCCAGGAAAAAGAGAAAGCATTCCTTATGCATGTAGGAGCAGAATAGCTCTGTTCCTGGAGCTTATGTGGCATGTGGATAAAGGTTTTGGGAAAAGAGGAGGCTGAGAAGCGTATACATTTTACTAGTGAGTTCTTTACCAGTAGTCTGCTATGAATTGGCTGCATATCCCTAAAGAATTCACTGCCCTGGTCTGAGTTTTCTTGTTTGTAAAAAGATGATGTGACCTTCAAGGTTTCTCTTAGCCTTACCAATAATGAGAATAATAATAACTCATAATAATAGCTATTATTTACTGAGAAGCTACAGTATTTGATATAATTCTCCCAAGCAGTAATCAATATCTCGATTAAAAGGTGAAGACATTGTGGTTCAGATGTTGAGTGGTTATCCACAGTTCTGTATTTTATATACAAAATATTTTAACAAGATGGAATTGTTAAGAGAAATGCATACCAACTAATAATTAGCAATGCATGAATTATTTGTATATTTAAAATTTGTTGCCTGATCTTATTTTAGTAAATGTTTATTTATGAACCTATTATTCAGCAAACATTAAAATAGTAGGGTGTAAAGCACTAGACTAGAACAAGGAGATCTTCCCAGGAATGCTGGGCAGATCTCTTCACCTCTGTGAGCCATTTTCATCACCTCTGAACTAGACCAGAGTTTCTGAATACAGACTACAAAGATGGAGTCGTGAAACTCCAGATATTATATGAAACACCATAGAAGTTTGTATATGCTTTGTGTTGATATATCTGATATTTTGAGGAGAGGGCCCCAAACATTTACCAATGTCTAGGGCAGTGATTTTTAACCAATAAAAATTGAGCACCGCTATTCCACATGATCTTGAAGGAACTTTCCTTCCCTGCCTTGGTGTTTAGGTATGCAGATTGTCTTGGTTCTCCATGATTTGCTTTCTATTTGTGAACTTTATTCTTCTGAGAATCATGTTTTTTTGTTTATTTGTATGTTTGTTTTCCAATTCTCTGTCTACAGTGGCCCACATGAGGGGCATTATATCTGGTATTTCAGAAACATTCTTCTATGTCCTTCCATTGACACTCTTTTGAAACTCCACCCGAATTCTATCACAAAAACCTTAGGCCAAAGAGGTAAACAAGAACACATCAAATATCAAGTCTCCTACAAGGAAGCGTATATCCAACTCCACATAGTCCTTGCTTTGTAATGTAAGGATGCACCGTGGAACATAGTCTGAAGAAACCAGTTACATGAATCATGTATGAAGCACTGTACCTGCTCCTATTTTCAAAAGGACATATTGACGAATGAAACTCCTCAGATGGGAGAGTAGCATCCCTAGCATATTTGACAACCAAAGCAGATCAGTTTTCAACAAACGCTCCTTTATATGGTGAAATGGTTCTCAGTAATAATTATGAAATGAAACATATGATAATAATGGCCAGAAAAGAAATATTCATTACAGCAAAAATAAATTAAGTCCAAAAAAGAGAAAGAAAAAAAAGTAATGGATTAATACTATTTAATTATATTAATGTCTTTTTTGAAAGAAAAAGGGAGAGAAACAGGAAAGGAAAAAAAAAAAAAAAAACCACTTCCAAAGGGTGAAATCCTCAAGATTAAGCAAGTGATTTGCACTTAGAATGACAGGATTGAAGAAACTCACATTTTATTTCTTCGACTTTATGATCACTGTGAGATATCATTGCTTATTTCCAATCTACTGTTTAAATACAGAAATATGTATCGATAGTGCCACAGGGATTGCAGACACGAACTGAGCCTGAAGCAAGTTTAAATAATTCTGATCTCTGACAAACTTATTCTTGTATTGAAAATGTGTGGTCGAGTCCTGGAGGAAAAGTATAATTGGAAATTCTCTGAACTAAATTCCATGTAGAATAGAGTTTTTATCAAATGATAAGTAATAAAATGTACCAATATGAACTTTACAGATGTATCAGTAAACTCAGTTGTAACTATAACAATTGTTTGAACATAAACCAACACAGTATTTTTTTCAATGCTGAGTATTTTATCACTGACAATGCTTAGGACTGTTGGTGCGTGGTGATAATAAAAACAGAGGAGCGTTTTGTTGACTTTATTACTTTTAAATTAACTACAGTCAGTTCACCCCTTTGATGCTCATCACCAGCATGGGCCAATACCTGTCCTTGATAGGACAGGAGAAGAAGGAATTACTTTCAGTTTTTAAAAATAATTTACCTTTACCTTAAAAAGAAACATATTATAATTATGTTACCAGACTGCCTTTTATGCTGCCCAGGATGCTAACTTACGAAAAGTTACCAAGCTTACAAAAGCTTTTCCAGAAGGATGGTCTATGAAAAGCCTTTGACTTGCTTCCAATGAATATATGGTCAATGTCCTCCAAGATCTTAGATTAGCTAATTTTGTAGCAATCAATTCCTTCTGTTTAGGAAGGTATCAGATAGAAGTCACAACCATGCCAAACACTGTTTCTGCAGCTTCTCTGAGCCAGGACATCTCTAGCAGTAGACAGAAAATTATGCTTGTCATTCTCTTTTAGGAGCAGAGTTAAAATGAAAATGTGTGTCATGTTGACCACTCTCTTCTGTTCCATTGATGTTATCCGGGCGTTAGAGTTAAAAGACAATAGAGAGTAGCTCCATTAATGGAAACTGTATGGTCTGACATGAGTTATGTTTTCATTAAGCTTGTGGTAAGTAATTTAGTGTTGCTCCAGCATTTAAGCCAAAAGATAGACAATTACCATGATTGTATATACTATACTGAGATAGTTTTGCCTCTGCCCGCACCAATCTCTCCTGCAAAAACAGAATTTCTACCACTGCATTAAAAACCAGAACACAGCTCTTGTTCTGACACTTTGAAAAAAGACCTTTTCAAGCTTTGCTTGGAGTAGGTTAATAACTGAAGACTTTGTGGGTTTGGGGAGTCTGAACTATTCAGATACTTGCTCATTTTTAAAATGGACACCTAGAAAAAATACCCTAAAATATCGGGAACGTTTTAGTAGTTTCAGTTAATTAAACTTGTATAATCAAGAGGTGAATAATACAAACAATATGTATGTGTGAATTTGAAACAATGCACTAGTCTTTCTTTTTTGAGAGGTAAGATGGTCTATTTTGTTTGCAGAAAATGTGAGTTACATGCAGAAGGGTTTCCGCAAGCAAGCAGTTTAGGGAATATTGAGTTTTTTTAAGGCTAACAGTTTTTTTTTCCCTCTAGTGTTACTCACAGCCTTCAATATGCTAATTTGCTTTCAATATGCTAATTACACCCAAGATGGGGATATGGTCTGATGTGTTTCCAAATTGACTACAGAATTCTTTTTTCACAACGTATCTTTTGGAACTTAGCATTCCATAGACCCTACTTTGAGAAACTCCTCATCTCTCTTCACCAGGTCTCAGATGGAACCCAGGGAAAAATGGCATGTTTCTGTCTCTGAGAGCTCTCTCTATCAGATTCCAAATCTTCTGCTTAGGAATGTGGGTCACATATTTTCCTGATACTACTAAGGGAGATCACCAGACATAATCTGCCTGTTAGGATCAGACACCTATAACATGTTCCCTGAGGAAATGTGATACCATGGGAAGAACAGGACCTTGAAATAGCATTTTCATGCCTTAATTATGACTGTCATATCATAGATGTGTAGTAACTATCAGTTAGATCCTCTCCCCAGTTATCTGTCTGAAAAATAAAGATTTCTTTATGTTAAATTTGCTTCAAACGGAATAATCTTAAGTGTAATCCTAGAAGCTCCCTAAATGCTATTTGTTTTTCAGGGGATGCGTTTATATGAGCCTCTAACGTGTAGTCCAGTTTAGATGAAGAAACATTAAAATGATTTGGTAATAAGACACTCTCATCTATAAGACAAAAGCCATCAATGGATGGATATTTATTATTCAGTAATATTCTTGGAAACTGCCAGTCCTGAGATTGACTTCCAAGAGAGATTTTGAAAGAATAAATCACAGTTTGACTTAATCATATTGTCTTGGATCATCCAATTATGCAAAATGAATTTGAAGCTAAGACATTTATAAGAAAAATCATGCTATTTAAAATTATGAGTGACTTAACTTGATTTGATGCAAGGGCATTATGTTTCTAGCTTTTACGCAAAATCTACGCTAAGGAATTTTGATGTGTATGAGATTTGAACTCTTCCAAAATTTAAGATGTATGCCCTATAATTACTAGCATTGTCAAACCCAGGTTCGTGTGCCTGATACAGTTAGGCCTAGCAAACCGAAACCTCGAAATTTGGAGTAGATATTGCAGGGCCAAGGAAGGAGAATAGGGTGGCTCATGCTCAAAAGACCTGAGCTCCCCAATGGTTTTCAGGGAAAAGTTTTTATAGGTAAAATTTGGGGGGAGGGCTGCATGGTGTGTGGCTCTCCTCTGATTGGTTGGTGGCGAGGTATCAGGGTGGTGGTCTAGGAATCTCAATTACCAGCCTTCTGGTTCCAGCCAGTCTGGGGTCCAAGTGCTTCTGCTCAGCCTGAAGTTACCATCCTCCACCTGGGTGGGGGCCTTAGCTCCTGCAGAACTCAGAGATACCTTGTTATGTATATAGCCTAAGGAGGAACCAGGACCCAGCTTTAAGGTTGCTTAACTGCTGTTTCTTAACTGCTTCTCCTTTGTTTCTGCATTCCCTCCCTTCCATAATTAGTAACTTTGAGTCTGTCCTTTGGAACTCAGGGAAGGTCTAGGAGGTTGAAACCCTTTTCCTACAAACAAGAAAGGTGGAGGTGTGGGGAGGTGGACACGGAAAGACTTTTGCACCTGGGGAGGCGCCACAGGGTCTTGCTCGGTTTCAATCCCCCCCTTTTCTTTGATTCCTCACTCTTGAGGAGAACAGGTGTTGGAGAAGAATGGTAATAACGTTTTGGATAGAGAGGTTAATCATAAACTCAGCAGAGGAACTTGGTTTTAGGGGGACTCGTTTTAGGGGGACTCGGTTTTAGGGGGACTCGGTTTCACTTGCATAGGACAGAGGGTGGGCTCTAACAGGAGGGAAGGAACATGGATTGTATATCTCCTATATATGAGGAACATAGATGTTTTAACTCTAGCAGCAGCCCTATGGAGGGTCTATTATTATTCCAGTTTGACAACTTGTGCCCACAGATACTAAGTAAAACAACCAAGGTTACATAGTTATTCAGTCTGGACAAAGGATTGGGAACCTAAATCTGTTAGGCTCCAAAGTCCATATTCTTTCCATCAGTAAATGGTCTTGAAGTAACAATAGGATTTTGTTTTATTTTTCATAGTATTTTAAAAACATACAATAGTAAAGTTCCAAGTGGATTTAAAATTAGTCAGTTCGCAAAAATTAATTTTTACAGGTGACTCTTACACAATACCTATTATACTAAGACAACAGGTGCTAAGATGTGCTGCCCTTGTTCTTTTCAATTCCTGCACATTATGGACACTCAACACATATTTAAAAAACAATCCACAAACAATGCCCACAATGACTGGGCCCAGGTATTTTTAGGTTGTTATATAAAACACTCATTCATGAAGAGTCATGGCAGGTTTAAATTTGCTTAATGTTCACTCAAACTTTTTTCTCTGGTCTTCACATGACATTTCCTTTTCTTTCATTGTATTTTTAAATCTCAGAAAAATGTATTTCTTTGAATTTAAGAACCTATTTCTAGTGGCCTGAAAGTTTTATTCTATGAACTAAAAAGGAGAGACAAGAATTACTCACAAGAACAAAAGGAATGTTTATTTAGTGAATCAGAAACAAATTAAGGTAGAGAACATAGAAAATAAATCAGCATTTTTACAGCATGTACAATGTTGCACACATATCTGTCACTTTGAAAAATGGCTCTTAAAATTTGCTAATAGTATTTCCAAATTGCTAAATTGATTGTAATTAAGTATTCAAGTAATAATTTAAAAACTGCTCATTTTGCAATGCTTACTTGAAGCAAAAAAGAGAAACCTAGGCAGATCAAAGCATCTCCTAGCATGGGAGGAAGGACCAAGAATAAGATGCATTGTGTCTACTCTCTACCAGCCTGATCTGAAAGAAATTGGTTTATAATTTCATTAAATAGAAATTAAAAGCATGTGTTCTGTTATTCATATATAAATACTAAATTAAACATTTATATGTGAAGCTAGGAAATATATATAATTTCTAGAGAAGAAAATATACTGGGTGATTGAATTAAAACGAGAATGAAATATTACCCCATTTCATCAGTTCTAACTGACAGATTGTCTATATCTGAAAATATTTTGACACTTTAATTTAATATTTGAAGTCAAAGTTTAATACCAAAAACTGTGTGAAAAAAAAAATATAGAGTTAATTCTGATCTGTGTTACTAAAGGACTCAGATTGGACCAAGATGTGGTAGGCAAATAATGCAGACTCTGTTTTACTCAAGATTTCCAGCTCTCTCCCGCAAAACTCTCACCACAGCTAGTCAGTGGTAGCACATTTAAGAAATGTCAGTTTTATTCTCTGTACTTGTACTTCCCTAATGAAGGTCCCAATGTTGTTGAAAATCCCCATTCCTGAAAATGTTTGTCCCTATTCTTTTGATCTGCCCAAGGATCACCTTAGACAGGACTTCATCTTCAAGATACAACTCAAGGGCTTACAGGCCCACTCATCTGTGATCATTAAAGACTTCAGCACTTGGCTAAGTCTTCACCTCCCGGTCCCCCTACAGTTTCACTGGCCCTGTAGATGAATGACTCTACATCCTCACCAGTGGTTTTGCTTTTACTCCACTCCAGTCACCCACAATCATACTATAGACGTTGCCCTTCCCAAGTCTCTTCCACTGCTGAAGTGTTAAACGCCGGCATCCCTCTCTCTGTCAGTAACCTTGTAGCCTTCCATTTCTTTCCTTTTCTTCTTACTCACATTATACCTATTCTTTGACCTCATTGAGACTTCTTATCTTTTCACTCTTTCTTTTCCTCCCAGTTAGTCAATTCCCTACCAGATTCACTTCTTTATGTAAAATAAAGCCAAGACTTCATCATGCATAACTTCAATATTTTAGTTGGTAGCACTAGCAAATCCCGTATTCCCTCTTTTTTCATCTGGTGATACTATAACGCTGGTTCAATTAAAAGTTCCAGTTTTTCTTTTCTTATATCTAGACAGATAACCTCTAGAAAACAAGTCATACAAGAAGGTGGACTGATCATATCACAAACCTATGGTGTCCAACATTTGACTGGTATATTATATTAACTCCCTGTCTGATTAAACTTAAAACAGCTATAATAAACCTTGACTTCCTTCTCGTGTTTCTGCCCCACCAATTTCCTTCTAGTTTCAGTACAAACTATTGTTTCCAATTTCACATAAAGAATAGCAGTCATTAACAAGAAACTAAGATTTTGGTGTTTCACTGACAAATTTATTTTAATCCACAGCCACATTCCAAACCTGTTCCCATTATCTGTGTTCTGGATCCTGTGCTCATTAGGAAGCGTTCTCTATCCCTACTGGTTCCTTTTTCTCAGCATCTAAGTATGGTCAGGTCCTTCCATAATCTCTCTCTTGCCGTTTGTAGTCAAGTTCTTTAAAACATTGGCCCACATTTACTGCCTCTAATTCCTTACTTTTCATTCACTCTTCAGCTCAACTGAAATGTTGCTTCTGCCTATACCCATACCATTTTAGAGAAATTGCTTTTTTGTCATTTTCTTGATAATTGAATATACTTAAATCCTTGTCTCAGGTGACTTGTCACTGACCTAAAATGGTAGTGTTCTTTACAATTCTCTTCTTGGCTGATTTCTCATTCTGTCCACTTTCCCTAGGTAACTCATTGTCTTTCATAGCTTCAACTGTTAGATATATGCTAGAAGTTTACAAATATATATCTCCTTTCCTCTGAGCTATACAGTCTACATATCAATCTATCTACTAGACAACTTATCTTGAAAAGTTGAACATATAAGGACTTTCATGTTCAAATGAAACATACAATCTTCTCTCTAGATCAATTATTTTTAATATTTCCTGTAACTAGATTACTAGTTAACTGAGTGATTGGATTAATAAAATCCTGTTTCCTTCATGTGGTCTTGAAAACTAAAACCCACACTCCTCTCTATTCTCTGAACTCTTTTTGTAATAGGGTATTAATGTTCTTCAATTTACATGACTATCATTCAACCCAATATTTGATCATTTATTATTTCTAAATAATATTATTATATGTATATACATAATATTATTTTATAAATGATTTATATGTTGAAATCTTGACTCTCCACTAAAGCAGCAAACTCCTCAAATTTAGGAACAATGTCTAAAATTATATCTTTATTTTCTGTATAATTAGACATTTAGTAAGTGCCTAAGATGTGTTTTCATATAAAAAATGAAATGATGTATTAATGGCTCAAAGAAGATAAGCAATGAGCTTGGATAAATCCAGTAAATCTGTTCCTGGACAACTTCATCTGTCACTGAGATACTGGTTTCTAATAAGTGAATCAAAACTTATTTATTCACTGATACATTCTTTCTTCATTTATTTTTTTATTTTTATTTTTTTTAACATCTTTATTGGAGTATGGAGAAAAGATGAACATAAAGGATAAGCAGATGATAAATGTCAGCAGAGAAATTGAAACTCTAAAGAATTCAATTTCTAGAATTTATAAGCATATATCTCAAATGAAAAATTTACTGGATTGCCTTAATAAGAAATTGGAGACTGTAAAGAATAGGTCACTGAACTTGAAGACAGATCATAAAAATTATCCAATCTGAAAAATGTAGAGAAAAAAGACTTGCAATTAAATTAACAGAGTCTTAGGGACCTGTGGGACAAGAGCAAGCAATCTAACAAATGTGTAACTGGAGTCCCAGAAGGAAAGGAGAAAGTTAAGTAGAAACAATACATGAACAATGACCATAAATTTACAAAACTTGGTAAAAACGTTGACTTACAGATCCAAAAACTTAGGAAACCTCAAGTAGAATAAACGTAAAGCTAACGATACCCTGGCACATCCTAATCAAACTGCTGATAAAAAGAAAATATTAAAAGTAGTCAGAAAAAGTACACATTACATACAGGAAGACACAGATAAAAATGATGGCTGAGAAATCAGAAAAATGCAGACCAAGAGAAAGTAGAATAATATCTTTAAAAAGCTGAAAGGAAAAAAGAAAAAAACATTAAACAGGATTCTACACACAGTAGAAATGTCCTTCACAATGAGAGTAAAAGACATTTTCAGAGGAGTGAAAACAACAAATTTCACCTCAGCACACCTGCACTATAAGAAATGCTAAGGCTAGTGGGAAGTGATACCATATGGAACCATGAATCAATAAGAAGGAATGAAGAGCACTAAAAATGGTAAATACGTGGATCGATATAAATAGTTATCTCTTTCTCTCCTCTTAATTCCTTTAAAAGATTACTAACTGCTCAAAATAAAAATAAATGTATGTGGTCAAATTTATATAATATGAAGAAGTAAAATATATGGTAACAATTGCACAAAGAACTGTGGAATAAATGGAATTGTACTCTGATAGGATTCTCATGTATTACATGAAATGGGACAATATTAGCTGTAAGAACACTAAGTTGTGAATGCATAATCTTTAGTGAAATAACTAAAAATCAGTAATACAAAGAGCTTCATTAAGAGTCACATCTCAGACCTAACAAATCTGCCTCGAGATTGTCTTGAAGATACTCTCTGGCAGGTCAAATCAGAATGCCTTCATGAACCAGGTACCATGATGGTAGTGCTTTATCATGAAATAGCTGATACGGCTTCCTGGCCTCAGATTGTGTATGGCTTCCCATACAAAAATGGTTGTAACTTTCTTATTTATTTCTGTTAACTGCCATTCTTTTTGCTTCCTGAGAGTGAGAACCATGTCCAAAATAACTTAGAATGAAAAAGTGTCTCTTCTTTGAAGGAAAAAAAAAAGAATTATTGACAATTTCTTTAATCCTTACATTATGTTCTGTGGGAAAACCAAAAAAGTGACCCTAGATGGAGATTGAGTAATAGACTTAATGGTATGTTCTAGGTAACTACATAGACTTAACACTATTGTTAGCATAAGAAGAATTAGGGGAATGGTAATCCTTTCTCCTTCTACAGTGATTTTTCTAATACCTTGAAATATTTTATACTCTGATTGCATAGGAGTATTTTATATTCTTTATAGCTATTTTTAATAACGGCAAGGTTCACCTTCTGAAGTGCTGTGCTGGTTGACAGAATTCAAGCCTGGGACTTATAACATCAAAAGAAGTTCTGATATTTCCATTTAACTCTAGCCTTTTATTCACATTCTTTTATGTTTTCTTTTCCAGCCATTCTTTCATTTTTCCAGTGGTAATGAGAGAGATGATTGGTTAGAATAAGTCTTTTAGTCAAACAAATAAGCTGACATCTGCCTTTGAGAGCAGTTTTAATCTTCCTTTGTGCTGAGGTAAATCAGATGCCTGTCAAGCCACGAAACATTTTACAAATTCATTCATTTTCTCTCCTAGTAAACTATGCACTGGTTTAGGCATCAAGACCACACTGTAGAGAACTGTGTCCTTCTGAAGTCGAATAAATCCTTGAACACATTGTCATTCAAGGAGTAGAGCAGGGATGCTTTAAAGCGATATTCTTCTGGAGACTTCCCCACTGATAAAAGGAAAACTTTTGCTCATTTGCAGAAACAAGAGAAGTTGAAAGATTCATGTTCCTCAAAAAGAATAAGTAAAATCACATTTCACAGACCAAGACATTTGAGGTTATTATATTGTACAGATCCACACCAAACAAAGAGGGATGCATTTACTCTTTTGTTCATCCAACATGAAGACATTGCATATTGCCTGGATTCTGACCTCAAGGATCTTAACCTCCATTGTAGGAGACATACACATCTACAAATACTTATAATACAATGTGAAAAATCAATCATTAGTATAATCCCCTGTGTACTAGAGAATTTAACCTTGCCAAAACGGATATCTGGCCTTTGCCCTTGGTAGGCTTCTGGAGGTGTTCTCTAAACGCTTGGAATATCATGCCAGGTAAGAGTGTCTTTACCTGCTGGAAAGTCAGATAAATAGCACTGGGGTTTAGGGTGGAGGCTTTGGGTCACACAGTATTAACTTGATTTCCTGAGGGGCTGGAGCTGGAGATCAGCCACTGATCAGTCAACTAAGCTTAAGTGATGAAACCCCCGTAAAAACTCTGGACACCAAGGCTTGAGTGAATGTCCCTGGCTGGCAACATTCCATGCTCTCATCAGACATCAGTGCTGGGAAAGTAAAGCTTTCCATGACTGAATGGGGAGAAAACAACTGGAAGCTCTGAGCTTGGTACTTTCAGGATTTTGCCCTAGATACTTCTTCCCTAGGTTGATTTTAATCTGTATCCTTGTAATAAACCATAATTGTAATGATAACAGCTTTCAGTAAGTCCTGCGAGTCTTCTGGTGAATTATCAAAACTGAGGGTGGTTTTGGGAACTCCCTGAACTTGCAGTTGGTCTCAGAAGTGAGGATGGTCTTGTGGACTGTGCTCACTCTAATACCACATCCCCTATATCCTCAGTGTCTTCCAAGATCTTCACCCTGCTCTGACTTAAACCTGGCTTTCTTCTAAGAACACTTCTTCTTCTGAAGGCTTCTCAGATAGTGGCTGTTTCTCTCCCACTTTAATGTCTGGACTTAGAGGTAGGATAGGTGCTCTCCATTCTCCTCGTTGCCATTATGGACCATTCTCCTAGCTGCTTCAAGAAAACCTCCACTTTAAATCTCATGCTGTCACTTTCTGCCACCCACTACCCTTCAATGTTACAATTATTTACTTCCCCATGCCCTAGATTACCCTCATACTACAGTTGACCCTTGAACAATGCAGGGGTTAGGGGCACCAGCCCTCCTTGCAGTCAAAAATCCAGTATAACTAATAGTCGGCCCTCTGTTTACATGGTTCCTCCATGATTCCAGTTCCATATCCAAGGATTCAACCAACTGCAGATCCTCTAGAAGTGTAGTATTTACTATTGAAAAAAAAAAAAAAATCCCAGTATAAGAGGACCTGTGCAATTCAAACCTGTGTTGTTCAAGTGTCAGCTGTAATTACTTTACCTGTTTGGTGAATATGTGACTTTTGTTAGAGAAGTAGCAACCTGAACAAAATCCAGACCCTGATCTGCACCAGTCAAGACCCCTGTCCAATCTGGGTTCTCCCCACCCCGAGTTGATGCTTCCATAGATCAGAGGCCTACTTTCTCTAATGTGATTTTTATTGAGTTCTTTGAGGTAGTTTGATCACATAACACACCAAAGTTTTGGTTTTCTATAACTCTGCATTCTTTTTGACTCCTGAGTCATTTCATGAGATATATCAGTAGTCAAAGACCATTCCTAGGAATATATTTACAACCCATTCATTTTTTTGGTTACACTTCAAACAGTTATTAAACCCTGCTATGTGCCCAGGAATGTGATTTTTTTTACTTAAGATTCAAAGATAAAAGAAATTATACTTGTCCTCGGTAAAATCACTGCCCAATCCGGGGCAGGGCAGGAACTTAAATATACATTGTAGCACAAAGTGATACTAAAGCTATCGGACAAAAGCTATTGGAACACAAAGGAGGGAGTTCTGATGGAATCTGTTGGTGGTGGGGAAGTCAAAAATCCCGTGCAGAGTCACTGTGAGAAATGAAGGAAGGTTAGGGCTGTTGCCTTTGACTTTGAAAGAACACTTAGTGCTACCAGTTGGAGCACAGCCAAAGGAGATGAACCTAAAAGTGGGGAAGGAGTGAAATCATGTTAGTCAAAGAAAATGGAGCCTTAAGCCTGAGAAAGAGAATTGGTGTGGAAATGATAGTTGGGTTCAAATGTGGGAAGTGCTGTCTTTCAGGAAGATGAATGTGATTCTTAGCAGCCCCAGACTGCAAAATTTAGAAATTATCAAAAGTATCAGATTTCAAATCATCTGGAGAAGTTTTGTCTCCCTTGGAGTGTCCTAAAATGCAACGACTGCTTCAGGAGGTAATGAGACCTCTGTCACTGGAGAGGCTTAGGGATGGTTTGGACATGTCTTTCAAGGGATGTTTTAAGGAGGATCAACTGATCATTTAGTGATGGGACTAGATGGCTTTTATAGCAGCTTCTGTTTCTGAGGTTCTACACTTCTGTGCCTCTCTTGGCTGTCTGTCATCTGGCACAACCCAGGAAGTAAATGAGGGTGGGGAATATTACTCTTCCAGAGGTACACACTTAGTTTACACAGCCTTTCCTTTCCTCTGTGGCATTTCTTCCCTAATCTACACAGAGCATATGCAATCAGCAAATTTAAAATGTAGAGTTATTTTAATACAGTGGAAGAAAATGTCAACATAAGTAAGATAGAGTAGGTAGGTTTTAAGTTCATAGCCTAACATTATTTAATTAGCTTGGCAGGGATTTAAAGAATTAGCCTCTTGCAGACAATTCCTTTTCACCCTCTCTTATTCACTGGGCTCCTCTATCTGTATCACCAGGGTTCTGAGTGCTGACAACAGAATCCTCTCTGGCTGGTCTAAGGAGAAAATGGATTTATTTAAATAGTACAAGCAGGTATTTTATATAAAATATTAAAAAAATAAAAGAAAGATTATCAAAACTCACCCTCTTCACACAGGTGCAATACACTTGTAGAATGTTCTTACTTTATTAGTTTCTTGGGGCTGCTGTAACAAGTTACTAAACCTTGGTGGTTTATAATCACAGAAGTTTCTTCTCTTACAGTTCTGGAGGCCAAAAGTCCAAAATTAAGATATTCCAGAGCCATGCTCCCTCTGAAGCCTACAGGGGAGGATCCTTCCTTGCCTCTTCCAGCTTCTGGTGGTTCCTGGTGTTCCTTGGCTTGTGGCAGTATCACTCCAGTCTCCACCTCTGTCTCTACATGGCCACCTTGCCTGTGTATCTTTCTCTGTCCTCGCCTTTTCTTAAAGAGCACTAGTCATTGGATTTAGGGTCCACCTTAAATCAGGATGAATTCATCTCAAGATCCTTACTGATTACATCTGCAAAGACCCTTTTTCCAAATAAGATCACATTCTGAGGTCTTGGGTGGACCTCAGTTTTGGTTAAACTCTATTCAAGCCAGTATTCTTGCCATAACTGAAACTGGGGTCCACACTGAGGACCCTGAATTTCTCTCTCAAGAGCATTCTTCCAGGGCTCCCATTGCCCCTCTTCCGTATTATTCCATTATTCCTCTGTGTTTATGTGAAAAACACATCCTCCTTTGAGATCTGTATCCTGGATAGTCCTTCTTCTTTCCTTTCTTAGCTATTAAAAGATAGACATTTCCAGAGTAGATTTAAAACACCAATGGCAAAATTAGCTATATATTATTTATGAGAGTGTGGTGGTTTTGGACTATGTTAATTTAGCTGAGCTATGACTGTTGCTGTAGGTTGTCAGGGTAAAATGAGCATAAGTGAAGCAGCAGCCATTACTCTGTGAAGGTCCTGGAGGTTAGATGTAGGGAGAGAAGAGACAACAGCTGTCCCTACCCTGATGCATGAGTTCTTAAGTTCCTGCTCTGACAACTGGATGGGTCTGGTTTCAGGAGTCCTGCTTAGTGACTTTCCCAACTTCCTTCAACTCTCTCCCTCAGACTGCTATATTCCCAGCTTCCCCCACCATTGTGGAAGGTATTATAGCTATAATAAACCCTTTAGTCTGTAATATTTATAGAGATTCCACTTCCCTGATTAAATCCTGGCAGATACAGATAGAAACACAACAGCATTCCCCAGTAGCATGTAGATTACATACAGCAGACTTTTGGGGGGTTTTTTGTTCATTGCTGTGACCTTAGAACAGTACCTGGCATAAACTAACTGGTCAATGCATTTTTTTAAGAATAAATTTATAATAAGCAGAGTTCAGGAGAAGGTGTGGTGATGGAGGTTTGAAAATGTTGAGTTGGATAGGCACTTAGACCATCTAAGTGAAGGTGTCTAATAGGTAGTTGGTACTCAGGAAATGCCTGGGGTAGGGATAGATATGTGAGTCATCAGCCTAAAGGTAAAGTTGTAGCTGTGATAATGCATGAGATTGCTCTTGGGGAGTGGACAGAGGGAGAAGATGCTTGAGTGTAGAACCCCAGGGAATATCAACTTAAGTGACGTGCAGAGAGGTAAGAGGAAAATTAGACAAGAGAATGTCAAGGAAACATTGGTAGGATAAATCATTAAGAAGGAGAGAATATCAACATTGTTATATGCAATTGGAAAGTCCCTAATATAAGGTCTGAAATGTTTCATTATATCTAGCAAAAGGAGAACAGTGATGACCTTAATAAGAGCAGGTTGATGATAGAAAACGAGATAGCAAGTGCTGATTGTTCTTCCTGAAGTGTTGGCCCTGAATGGAAGGAAGGAGATATGGTGCAAATCAAGGGGCATAGAGCGGCAATGGAGGGTTGTTTTTTCTTTTTTTTTAAATGAAAAGCACAATCTTTTAGAACAGCACACATATTTGTGTGTGTGTGTGTGTGTGTGTGTGTGTGTATAATTAAATATTGCATCTACTGGAATATAGACAACTGAATTGAAATCTGTTATTTACTAGCTGTGAGATGTTGGGCAAGTTACAAAAATCTTTTTATGCCTCAGTTTCCTCATATGTTAAATGGAGAGATTCGTGTCCTTCATATTCTTGTGAGAATTAACAAGATTTAACTGAATTAAACAAAAAATTAATAAAATGAAATAAGAGAAAATCCTTGGCAGCATGCCAAACGCCTAAGATTAATACATGTTATTGGCTGAGATACTTGCTGATGCTAAGGAGGAAAAGCAAAGAGACAGTCCACCACAAAAGAGGGAAAGGGGACAGCTTGTGAAGGAATTCCCTGAGGAAGCTGGAGGGCAAGAGATCCAAAGCAAAGTGGGGAATTTGCTTAAGAAAGAGATATGTATTCCCCCAAGATTAGAGGGAAGGAGAGAAAGATGAGTTTGGTTGTTAATAAGTTTGTGGTGGGGGGGTGGGGGGAGACTTCCGTGTCAGTCCAGTGGTAGGACTCCATCCTTGCGTTGCAGGGGGCACGGGTTTGATCCCTGGTCGGGGAACTAAGATCCCGCAAGCCCTGTGGCATGGCCAAAAAACAAAAACCAAAAAACTTTGGGGAATAGAGTGAATGAACATGAGGGATTTTCTACCTCATAGATGAACTCTGTTTTTTCTGTGAAACATCAGAGGTCCAGCGAGAGAGAATTAAGGAAAGACAGAATGAAGTAGCGTACTTGAAAGGAGTGGTACTGATTTGAAGTAGCAGTTGTGGGGAATAGGAAAGGTGACTGTGTAGGGATAGATCAAAGTCTTGTCAGGCGAGGTTATGGGTCCAGTTTGAGATGAAAAGTGATTTTCAGTAGTAACAATCCCACGCTGTTGAGGAATTTCTCTAGCCTCCATTCAGCAGCTTGGGTTTAGAGATGGAGAACATGGATAGGATTGGTCAGGGGTGGCGATTTTGCTGGGCAACTGCAGAAGATGAACAGGAAAGCAAGGATGTTGAGAGTGCTAGTAAGAAAGTATCTAGAGTAGTGTATCCTGGGTCTAGTCAGAATAGGGAAAACTGTAAAGTCATGAGGGTCTGACGTTGGAAGTTCTGACCTGAAGAACATACATGGTAAGACAAGACGTGAACTATCTGGAAGAGCTGATGCTTGTGTTTAGGGCACAGATTTTTCTAAAGTTGGCGAGAAATCCTTCCTGCCATTTCTGGTGCTTCCTTTCCTTCGAGGTTGTGTCAAGCTCCAAGGGTATTTCACACCCACATCTGAAGTATCTGGAGACTCTTCTGGACCTTGGTTGTTGGTCTACATTTGTTACAGCTCAATCATCCAGGGACCAGCTTTCACAGGCCACTATTCGGCTGCTCCCATGCTTGTTCCAGGTACAGAACTCATGGATGAGACTGGTAGCCCTGGGTCTACACTCAAGCCTCCCCACTATGGGATGTGGCCAATGACTTCAGGGTCCTGCCATACTTGTAGAGTTCTTCCAGGGAGCAAAGTCAAGAGGCTCTCTATCTTTGGAACCCACAGACCTCTCCCTTGCCCTGACCCCATCATGTTGCCAGGGAGCTCCTTTTATTCTGGAGGAATATTTCTTCTCAAAATGTATTCTCTCAGTTGGCCTAAGCCCTACAGAATAAAAGCCTGGAAACCAGCCACATACCACACTGAGGCAAGAACCTAACAGTGTGTTGCCTATTGAGCTGGGGAAATAAAGGGATAAAAACATTCATTCAAATCTAAAAAGAAAAGAAACAACAAAAACCACTCACATAATATTTTAAAGGATGCGCTTAGTTTGTTTACTATACTGCGTGGGAAAAAGGATATATATATATATATTTTTTTTTTTCACTCAAGAGTATGAAAAAATTCATTCACTGGGAGAAAGGACTGAGTCATTTGTATGCGGAATTCACCTCTGAAAATGGCAGAAAGGGAAGTGTCTGTACTAGAACCAGCACCAGTGGTCTTTTTATCCTGTTTCTCAATTCCAGGAAAAAAAAAAAAAATCCACAAAACTGCAGTTGTTAAACTGGGCATTAAGGACACCTCCATATGTTAGTAGGAGTTAATCAAACTTTGGAGAAGACATTGCATCTTAAATCCTGTTACAGAGTTCTTTCTAGAGATCATCTATTTAAAAAAATTAACTGGAATTTTGATAGCACCATGTTGTTGCTGCTTGATACAAACAAGTGATTTGATGGGGCACAATGGTGTTCGTTATCCAGATTTCTGCAATAATATCAGATTTCTGCAGTAATATCATGTCTCCCCAAATAAAACAAACTGTTTCAAAAATATCCCTTATATACATTTTTTCATTTCTTCTTTTATCATTCTTATAGAGAACTGCAGTGTCAAAGCCTGCCCTGAGGGGCCAAATCAAGGTATTATGCATCAGTGGAAACCAGGAATTACTGACAGTGTACATAGTGGCAGTGGCCTGAGATTACTCTGTCATCTATGTCATCTAATTCCCCTCTAGAGACACAAGGTCTTATCCCATCCACACCCAGCTCCCCTCCCCAGACACACTCGGACACCTCTTGTATTCTCTGACAAGACAGAGCAATATTTCATCAGTTCTCCCTAGCCACTCAACCCTGGTTTTAATATAGCTGGAATATTTTGAGTAGCTTTATCAAGATGTAAACCTTATCATCAAGGCTTAATTCAAAATTTAAGTTGTTCCAGCTGTCAGGCGAAATACAACTATGTCAAATCCAGAACTTCTCTGTAGACGTTCTCAATGTTAAAATCTCCCTCTGGTGGATTTTAAGAGCATGTGTTCTCACAAAGAGATTTGGATAGAATTTTCCAAGAAAATAAATAGGTGCTAAAATGTTGCAGGTGTGAAAATCACATCTAAGAATCTCTAAGTTTAGAGGTGATAACATAGCAGTTAAACTTTTACCATCAAAAAATAATAATTCCAGTGCTAAAGTAGAATTGTTTTGGACAAGTGTGAATATTGAACTTTAAAATTTTGTTCTCTTATGTGACTACCCCAAGTGAGTTAAGGCATCTTTATGAACTGAAAATGCTGATTTCCCACTTCATTGTTTAGTGAAGAGAAGCATGACGTTTCAATTAGGAAAGAATGTGCCCCTATCTGAATGGATCTGGCATCTGTATATTCTCAGCTTTGTTACAGCTGTCAGTCAAATCAGTCAAGGTCCAAGTGCCAAGCCCTTAGACCACTTGAAATGTACATACACTTGCTTTAAAGAAGAAACATTTATTTATTTTTTAATTGATTTTGTTTCAGCAGCAATCCCTCTCCCTGTCCTGGGAATACATTTTGGCTGTAATTCTGTGGAGTCAGTACAAATTTCAAAGCAGCTCCCAGTCCTTCCCCTCTATCAAGCGACTCTGCTGACCCACTGCTTGGTATACGTTTATCTGAGGAAGGGCAAAAGTAAGCCATGGCAAGAACACAGGAATACAGCAGGAAAAAAAAACTACACAGAAATTCTCATGCAAAACGAAGTGCTAAGCTGCCTACAGTGCTGACCATTACACGTTTACAACTGAAAAATGGAGGTCAGCAGTTAATGAAAAATGCATTTTCTTTGGCACAGATATATCAATGGCTCAGTCTTAAATTGTTTGCAATAATGTTTTATTAAGGCTAATTTTTTTCAAAACACATTATTCTAAATTTCTAACCAAGGGCACATTTGTTTTTTTCAAATGATTAGGCAATACAAATAAAGGGGGAAAATGAAGTAATTGTTGGACTCATTGAGGAGAACATAAATAACAAAAATGACAGATTTGCCTTTTATGTAACTTCTTTACACCCAAAACCATCTTTTTATTGAGTGAGTTCTGTAAGAGATAAGACCACAGAAGTGTGGAATGGTCGTTAAGAGGATAAGCCCTCTGCTAGATTGCAAAAACAAATCTGAGCTCTGACTTTTTTAGCTGTGTGACCTGAGCCTCTTATCTAACCTCTCTGTGCTTTGATTTCTTCATCTGCAAAATGAGGGTATTAAGTAGAAACTTCCTCATAGTGTGGTTGGAAGTTCAATACAACAAAACTGAGTGGAAAGTCTTAATACACATGGATCTCATAAATTTTTGGTTCACTTTCAGATATTAACAGTCTCATTTTCAGACATTATAAAAAGCAATTCTTTCTAAATTGAAACGTTAATTTCTGATTCAATTTAAAGCTCCCTGTCCCTGTACCAGCTTCAGCCTGACCCATGCTTGGATTCTACAGTAAGGAAGAGGCGAGTGGTTGGATTCTTTATTATTTCTTCTTTTTAAAAATTTTTAAATTGAAGTATAGTTGATGTACAGTATTATATAAGTTACAGATGTACAACACAGTGATTCACAATTTTTAAAGGTTATACTCCATTTATAGTTAATATAAAATATTGGCTATATTCCCTATGTTGCACAATATATCCTCGCAGCTTATTGGAGTCTTTATTATTTCTCTACATTATTTTCCCTCACTCCTTTTTTCTGCCTTTGGCACCTGTGAGGGAGAGGGAAGGGCCTTAAGGGACAGGAAGGCTCTTCCTTGATTGGCAATTATAACTGTGCATGGGTGACCTCTGGGAGTGGCTCTTTCTCTTGTGGAATTCCTTGGTATGTTCTTCAGCATCACCCCCATGCCTTTCTAGAGACTTCCCCTGTGCCCTTCTCTGGCCCAGCAACCTCTGCCAGCTGGTCTTGCTCCCCCCCAGCCCCTCCCCCTGGTACACGAACTTCCTGCTGAGGTCATCTCACTCCGCCAGGCAACCTGAGTCCCTCCAGGTGCTCCCACCTGTCTGCCTGCTGTGCTGTCCATTCCAGCTCACAGGAAACACCGCCTCTGCCCCACTTTGAGCTTTTTCCAATTGTAGTCTTTCCTCTTCACTCTGTCATCAGAAGTTCCAGCAGGTCTCTTGCTCACCTTCAAATTTTCCAAATAAGAATCAGGCACCGTCTCTGTGTCTTACCAACCTCAGGGGACATCTGACAAGCTCTCTAAGTGGTTTTATAGAAGCCCCCATGCTTTATTGACTGGGTAAGAAGTCACTTTCCATCTTCCGTGGGAGGGAAAGTGCACAGCACTCTGACAACTCTCTCTAAGGAAATAATCTCCCTCAATCTTACTTTCTTCTCTTAAATATAGAGTGGAAGTGGGTGATGGGCTGAGAGAGGTGGACCAGCACCTCTGTTTAGAATTTGAAAACATTTTCTGGGAATCCCCTGGTGGTCCAGTGGCTAGGACTCCCCGTGTTTCTACTGTGGGGGGATGGGGGGAGGAATGCAGCCCAGGTTCCATCCCAACTACAGTTATCTGCTTGGGGTCTTGGAGGTCTCACTGGAAATTGAGACAAAAAGAAAGGTTATAGTAAACTCAGACTGTGCCTGTGTAACAACTGGGTTATTTGAAGCAATGAATACAGTGGTGCGTTCAAATCCTTATGATGTGGATGGACTGGATTGACTTTGGCATGATGTTGATAGAAGTGATTAACATTTTAGAGTTATTTTAGCTGAATGTGTGACATGCACTAAAAGCCTGTGGTGGAACACAGTTCACAGAGCTGAATTATGAAACTGTGTAGGCAGGAGGGAAAAGAAAGGATAGGTAACATGCACATAGTAACTGCTCAGTAAATATTTCTTAAACTGAATAAGTGCATGCTAGACCTACTGTATTATGTTCTTGAGCAAGAGGCAAAAACAAAATTGTTCTTTTGACTGATTAAAAAATAATGTTACATTGTAATTCATACTTTAGACATTATTTTATATGGGTATCCCCTGCATACTGAAAGTTCGATTTATGCCACATCCCTTTTATGAAAGACCTACATTAGTAACTGTTTTTGCTAAGGGAAAGAAATCCAAAGAGGATTTTTGCTTCTACGAAAAAAAGCGAAAAGCAAAAATAGCAGTCGGCGTTTGTTTTGCAATGAATGATTATATAGAGAGGCACCACGCAGCCGAAGTAGGGAGAGAGGCATAGCCAAGGTCCTTCCCCAGAACTACATTCAACATCTCAGCATCAAGCACCATAGCTTTGAAAAGTGTCTGTGAGCATCTGTGTTTTATCTTGATTTATTTTGCGTATCTGTTAGCAAAATGCGTCCTAAGGTAATTGCTTCTTTGCTTTATGCCATTTCTGCTTATGAAAGGTTTCAAAGGAATGCTCTACTTCCAGATAGCAGGGGAATCCTGTGATACTAAATACTTATATAATGCTTACCACATGCGAGACACAGCTCTAAACACTTTGAACATATTTAGTTCTTTTAACAATCCTGTCAGGTAGATGCATTATACGTCACAAAAGAAACGGAGGCACAAACAGGTCAAATAATCTGCACAAGGTTAAATTAATGGAAAATATGTAATTTAAACTCAAAAGTTTGGCAGTAGACAACTATACCATGCTTTCACAAACAGTATGGTTTTTTGTAATTTACATGACAATAGTGATTTCAAGAGGTGGGCATAGCAGACTCAAGCACACTCAAGAGACCACATGGCCATGGGGCTATAGGGGTTTCTGGAAGAAAGTAGACTACTCCAGCTCCTGTTTTAGTTCCTTCTATCACCTTCTATTGGATACATTTTCTTTACTATTTAATTTGCATCACAACATGTTAATTTCTAGAATAAATTTATTACTGTTTCTCTGAAAGCAAAAATAATTAAGGAGAAAATAAATTAGCAAATGCCCCATTAAATAGATCAGACACTTTATGGCCTGGAGTCTTTTCTTTTTTTTAAATGAAAAAAAAAAAGCTTTTATCACTTTTATTTAAAAGCGATACACACTCATGGCTGAAAAATTAGAAAATCTCTATGTACAAAAGGGAGATGTCATCCATTACACAGCTGCCTCATGATAACCACTTTTAATATCTTAGTAACTGCCCTTTCAGACCTATGCAGACATATGCTCGTTTGGGGGGGGGGTGTGTGTGTGTGTGTGTGTGTGTGTGTGTGTGTGTGTGTGTGTGTGTGTGTGTGTGTGTGTGTGTGTGTATTGGCTCATATAGCTTTGAAATAGACTTTTCACACAGCAATGTTTTGAATGTTTCTGTGTCTGTAAAAATTCATCAGCAACATCAGTTTTAGAGTTTAATTACTGTTCTGTTGTATTAAATACAAGAAATATGCCTCCTTTGCCCCATCCAGTTTTTCACTGTTAAAGGTGTGACAGGCAATTGTTTACTGGCAAATTTGGGACCCAGATGTTAACCACATTTCCATAACACCTCACCCCCATCGTTCTTCCAAGGGCCTGAGCCACCTTTTGTGCTGTTACTTCTTTGCTTCAAGGGTTATTTATGTAATAGTTTGCTTTGCGACTAGAGGAGGAGCAAAATTTCATTTTGAAATGGGGAAGGGCCAAGGGAACGGGCAGAAAAGGAAACAATGGCTGGTACCACATCCTCTCTGCATATTCTCAGTGGCCTGGGTCGAGCATCTGTGCTCAGAGTTCTCCCAAAGACCCAATTGTTTTGTTTGGTTGGCTTACCTTGAGGGTTATAAATCCAGCTTAGGATCTATTAATAAAATATGCCCTATCAGGCTTCCCTGGTGGCGCAGCGGTTGAGAGTCCGTCTGCCGATGCAGGGGATACGGGTTCGTGCCCCGGTCCGGAAAGATCCCACATGCTGCGGAGCGGCTGGGCCCGTGAGCCATGGCCGCTGGGCCTGCGCGTCCGGAGCCTGTGCTCCGTAACGGGAGAGGCCACAACAGTGAGAGGCCCGCGTACCGCAAAAAAAAAAAAAAAAAAAAAAAAAATGCCCTATCATCTTACCTTCGTTAGGACCTGGTAAAATTTGAATGTAGACTCCGGCACTCCTCACGAGCTCTGCACTGGAATCTGCCCACTTCAGTTTCCACCCCTGGCTCTGTCCTGCACAGTGAGCAGCCTCATGTACAGAGTAGAGACACCTTGGCCTCCCCTCCAGCCTAGAGGTGTCTGTATCTGCTCTGCAGTCGGCCACACTGGGCCTGGAAGTGGGCTTGGGACCCCTGGGCAGGGAGTGACAGGGGCTGTGCTCTCTAGGAGGTGCTGAGTCAACTGAATCACTAATTATTCCCTTTTTTTATTTTTTTTTTTTTTTGGCGGTACGTGGGCCTGAAGTGTGCCTGGCACCCCTGCTTCACACGTGCTGCTATAACTGAAGTTACAGTACTCCCTAACCTTCACATCCTCCAGGTCTGCTCTTTCATCATCATGTTCCCTGCCCTTTTGATCTAATCTAGGTCAAATACACCCACCCCTCCAGCACTCTCTGGTCTCTTGCCCCTACTTGTCTTCTTAGAACTTACCACTAAATGCAGTTACATTACCCATGTGTCCATCTGTTGACTCTCTTTCTGCCTCACTAGAATTCCGCTGGAAAGTAGTTAATCTTTGCAACTGCATCTCCAGTGCCTAGAACAGTGCCTGCCAGAGTGGGCACTCAATAAATATTTGTTAAATTAATGAACAAATTACTCAGTTTTGATGGAAAACACAGCATTATTCATACATAATGGAATTCTGATATTAATTTCCAGTTCTTTCTCACTAAGAAATGGGGACCATAAGTGACGATATACAATTATGTAATTATGTCAGTATTCTACTATAGTCTGAATATTTCTTCTATGAATTTTTTAAAAAATCATAGGATATAGTATCAGAAACCAGTGTTCTGGCTAATTGCATGAGCAGTGAAATTTCAGTTCACCCAGGCAGCTGTCAAAGAATGGTGACTTCCTGATCAGGCCAGGTGGTCCCACCTGGACTGTGCAATCTTCTCACCTGCTTCTCCCAATAGGAAATAGGGGTAGGCATTCTCCCTGCTTCCTCAAGGTCAAAGTGAAGTACCATCCCTTCCCCACTCCTGCCCCAGCAACTGCCTAAAGAAAGGAGAGAGCAGAGGCAGGGCACAGTGTAGGTGGTGAGGTTGCCAGTCCTCAGGAGGAGGGAGTGAGCAGGCAATCCAGCCATTCCCTTCCTGGACCACTCTCGGTGGTTCTGAGTCCACCACCCATGGCCCATTCTTCCTGCTTCCAGCAGAAGACAGACATGTAAGCAACACAGACATGCCACTGACCAATTCCAACTTAATTGTGGAAAAGGAGAAAAGACCAGCATTTAAGTTGCTTCCTGTCATCTAAGTAAAGCAGTGTTTTGGCTGATGGAGCACGTGCCTAGGCAGGTGTTATGATGGCTACATAGATTTAAATCTCTCTCTAATTATATGCCTTTTGTTTTTAAATTAAGAATAAAACGTTTTATATCTTAAAGAAGGCTACATAGCTTTCACCTACAAAATGGCTTTACTTTCCACACCTGGCCCTTTGCTGGCTTTGGGTTGTTCCTTAACTGGTGAAGCTGACTGACAGATACAGCCTACTCCAAAGGAACAGCCCTCTCTCAAAGAATGGGTGATTTGTTTTAAATGTTTAGACACTCTGCTCAAAAATCAAACATCAGTCAAAAGAAACAAAATTATGATTTTGTGCCTTTGAAAGCTTTTTTTTTTTTTTTTTTGTAGTTTCTGCTAAAAAGAAAAATGCCACCAAAGTGCATTGAAACCAATGCAACCAATCTTGAAATCCTTGACTAACAGAGACTACATTACAGAAGAATGTATTACTGGGCGGGACTACTCAAAATAATACAGGTAACGTGTGGCTGCTTTTGTTTTATTTTTATTTATCCATCAATAATAGTGAAAACTTTTCTGTATGTGTTGAATTCTTGTTCTCAGAAATATCATTTAGTAGTAGAGAATCCATAGAGATAAATGGGAGTTGTTGTACCATGTGTGTTTTTTGAAAGCACGAAAAAGACGCTGTCCTGCTGTTTCACAGAGAGGCAATAGGAAAATCAGTGAGCTAGGGCAGGTTTGCTGAGATTGGTGATGAACTGAACCACACGCCATCAGGGCTCTTGTGAAGCGATGGGGCATCATTGGGAAATGAGGTCCAGGATTGTTCCTTAGCCCTATAGCTACCTTTGCACTCTGGTGACTTTCTTATTGGGCTGTCATCATGTTAACTGCTTAATGACAGATGGCACTTGAGTGGCATATACCTCTGCTGTGGGTCATATTGCTGAGCGGTGCCCACCCCTCATAGCCAGTTTGGTCCCATCTTCCAAGACAGTTGTGTGTAAACACAACTCTGATGATGCCAGTGCAGAGTATGTTCCAGGAAGCGTTCCCGTTAATTCCTGGTCCCAGCCAGCCCTTTACCACTGACATGGATTAAAGGAGCTCATTTGAGGATCACCATAGGATCCAACTGGAAAAAAACACATTAGTAATGATTTTGACAGAAGCAGAGTTTGAGTTCCTGTTAATTACTATTTCACCAAACCAACTGGGACATAGGGCTGCAGTGAGAAAGAAATGATCTTCCACATATAATGGTTTTCACACTGCATGATACTAGTAAATAACTATCATTAGCTACTAAAGTATGTACTACCCATTTTCCAGAGCCCTTTCTCTGCCAGTAAATTTAAGACCAGGAATGATCAATGAATGAGTCATCGGCATGATCACTGTTGATATAGGATATGCAGATTGAAATTATTCAGAAGATTGAAATGTATAAGGAATTATTACAGATGGTGATATTACACAGATATCAAAGCTCTTCTTGCAAGAGGCCCAAAGTTCATTTCTTTGTGCCTAAATTTTATGGGTTAGAAAAAAGAAGGTACTATCCATGGGGTGCCTTGGGAAAATAGAACAAGGAGGCATTGAGCAATTTCCCAGGTTCTGTGCTAGGTGTTGTGGGTATAAAGGTAAATAAAATATAGCCCCTGTTCTGGACAAGCTTACAGATTTAGAAGTGAGGACAGACAAGTACACACACACACACAAATCACAGCACAGTGTGATAAACACAGTAATCAAAGTGTACACCTGGTACATGATAGCACAGGGGAGTGTAGCTTGTAGGAGAGAATTGAGGTGGGGGAAGAAAATCAGTCTGCCTAAGAATCTGCAGCTTCCTAAATTAGGACTTTCATTCTCCCCTTCTTGAAAGCCATCTTCTTTCTTCTCTCATATGGAGAAATATTCAGATCATAGAGGCATAGGAAAGATAGTAACAGAGGAAGAGAGAAATGAGGGACAGCTAACTGTCTTGGAGAAAACAAGCTCATTTTAAGCTTTTCAAGGCTTTAGATACATAATTAACTACATTAGCATTCTTGTCTCTTTAAGAAATGCTTATATTAAATTGAAGTCTGAGAGGAAGGCAGATTCCTAACTGAGCTCCTGCCCTTAATATAATTTTAAAACAGCTGCAACTCCAATCATATGTTGTTTAGCCCAGAAACATGCTGCCTTTTTCTTGGTTGTTTTCCTTTGTTCATGCATTAGTTCACAGATGCAATGTTAAGAAATACATGGCTGAAAAGATTTGATACCACTGCATGGCTCATATCCATCTCAATCTCCCTTTTTATTGAAGAGAAATTCACATGACATAAAATTCATAATCTTAACCATTTCGAAGTGTACAATTCAGTGGCTTTTAGTACATTCACAGCATTGTGCAACCACCACCACTATCTAATTCCAGAAATTTTCATAAACCCCCCCCAAAAACCCCATACCCATGAAGCACTCGTTTCCCATTCCCTCTCCCCCTCAACCCCTACCAACCTCTGAGCTGCTCTGTCTCTATGGATTCGGCTGCTCCGGATGTTTCATATAAATGGAATCATGCAATATGTGACTTTTGTGTCTGGCTTCCTTCACTCTGTGTAATGTTCAGGGTTTGTCTATGTTGTAGTGCGTTTTGAAACTTCCTTCCTTTTTATGGATGGATCATAAAAAGATAGACCACATCTTGTTTATCCATTCATCAGTTGATGGATATTTGGATTGTTGATCTCTTTGGCTACTATGAATAGTCCTGTTGTGAAGATTCATGGACAATGTTTCGTTCAAATACCTATTTTGGTTTTGGGGAGTAAATACCTAGGAGTGGAATTGCTGGGTCATATGGCGATTCTGTTTAACTTTTTGAGGAATCATCAAATATTCTAAAGTTGCTGCATCATTTTTTATGCCCACCAGCAACATATAAGGGTTCTAATTTCTCCATATGCTCAACATTTGTTATTTTTCTTTTCCTTAAAAAAAATTATTATAGCCACCCTAGTGGATGTAAAGTAGCATCTTATTGTCAGTCTCTTTTCATGGATTAAAAATTCATCATAGAAACCACTTCACAAAGAAACAAAAAAGCATGTTCACATCAGGTCTTAAGTTTTCTTCTTTTGTATATGAGGCTACCAGTAAATTGAGAGGAGATTTCCCTAAAATGAGCTGCAAAATAAACATGTGAGATCCTGAACAACAGAGCTGTGCTTTACTGGCTCCCATCACCCACTCCCCCTGGAGCAACCGTGATCAAAGCCAAGGCATCTAGATGATGACTGTTGAAATGTCACCCCCCTGAGGAATAGCCAGGTGTCCTTAGTCAGTGACTGGCAAAGAGGCATTTAAATCATTACGAGGTTTGGCTTGTTAAAAGCTCTGCTGGGGAAAAAGAAGCCGGTTTTTAAAAAACCTGATGAACATTCTTTTTTTTTTTCTCCATATGCATTGTATTTTTTAAGGAAAATGAAATACAACTAACCACGAATTCCACATCCTACTTAAAGTAATTTGTTGAGATAAAGCAATGGGTTAAGCAGCTTGGGTCTTAGGAAATTTCAGATTTCTTCCCAGCACATTTCTCATTAATAATTCAGTGTCCATTGCACACATTCCTGTGACAGTCTGTCATCTTTTCTTTTATCTCTGATTGCTATAATCAACACACTACAAAAGTTATTCTTTTGCTTTGAGGAGCACTTAGTTTTGAGAACTAAAGCACATACATGCAAATGATACCCAGATAAAGCAAGGGGGAAATAGAAATTTTACTATTTTTTTCTTCCAATTTCTGCATCCATTTCTGCATTCTGGACTGTCTGGTACAAATATCCTCGATGAGGAATTTAGTTTCTGTTTAGGTTTGCGTCTTCTTAGTGTAAACTGTACTGATGAGAGGGAAGCTGAGACTCACAGCACAGTGGGTGCCGCCTGGCTGAGAGGAAGAACTAACAAAAACTGACACAAAGCTTAGGCTTGAAAGAGGCCCCGCAGCACTAGGCTGCTGAAGGTCAGTCTTCCTGGGAACCTGCACGGTTCAGACAAAGACTTGAAGGGATCTTGAAAAGAATTGGGGAGCTGGATGGAGTGATTCTTCTTTGGACTGGAAGGATTGGAAAGCCAAAGGGAGCCCAGACTAGGGATGGTGGAAAGTCCTAGAGATCCTTAAAAACCATGATAATTGAACTTTTTTTTTTTTAAACACAGTAACTGTTCCTAAATGAAGTCAGTGAGCTTTAGGCATGCCTACATTGATTTTTGTGTCTTAAAAGTTTAGGCACCTGGCAAATATCCAGGGGCCTCAGAAAAATGCAATCTTAAGTATTTCACAGAGAGACTCGAAGGTCTTCCTGATGTTCCTGGAGTTGGTGACAGGTCTGATCACCTGCCGGTCCCGACTGGCATCCCTGCTCTCCCAGGCCTATACACTCTCCTCCCCCGGGGCCCACCAATTCTCCCGGGTACAAAGTACATCAGGGATGCGGGCGGAGCCTTTCCAAGCGGCGCAGCCGTATCTATACCCAGCGAACACCTAGATGGATTTCCAATACCGCGCCAGGCACGTTTGGGAGGGGAGGGGGCGGGGAGGGGGAGGCGGGGGGAGCCTCGGGCTCCTTCTGTGCCCCCAGGCGCTCGTCCTCCTTTCTAAAGTCGATTTTCCTCTGGGAGACGCAGTGGGCTCTGGGCACTACAAGCTGTATTAAGAGATTCGCGATGATTTTCTCAGGCCTCCGAACACTCCCTCCCTCGAAGAGCCGCCTGCGGGGTTGTAACGCAGGAGTCCCTAACGCACAGTTGCTGTCCTTCTTCCTTGTAATGTTCGCGGCGTAGGGTCAGTTTCCGCGACTCTTCAGAGTAAATCTGAGTGGGCGCCTGTGCTGGGGTCCCGCCCAAGGAAAGGAGTGGGACCGCACGAAGAACGTCACCGCGCTACCAGACCTCACAGGCACTTTGCACGGGCCATCTACGCGTCGGTCTGGAGGTAGCGTGCCCTGGGTAAGGACTTCCGCAGCGGTTCTCAGGAGCAGAGCAGGCGGGGGGGGGGGGGGGGGGGGGGAGTTTGGGGTCCCGGACGACTGGACGGGAGTGGGTCCCCCAGGGTGGGGCAGCAACTGAGGGAAACGGAGATGAACTCCAGACATCCGTGCCTAGGGTCTGCTTCAGCCTTTGCTTTGGATAGAAGCAGGGTGAGATGGGACAGAATCTCCACCTTTGTTTCCCATCCACCCTTCATGAAAGCGGAGAAACTCCCCAGGTCCCCCTGAAGGGGATGGGTAAAGGGGTGCTGCAGGGGAACCCCAGAAGCAGCTGCTCTAGTCGATCGGAGCTCAAAACTGGGAAGGAAAAAATTGGGCGAGGGGTGATAAGCCACCTATATCGCCTACCTCCCTCTCTTTCTCCGCCCCCCCTCCCCCATTTTCGTAGCTGCTGACGCGCGGGTGGTGCCTATTAATCATTCACCAGCCCACAGCCGCGGCAGTTAATGGCTGTGCCGCGCGGGGCCCTAGTCTCCCGGCACGTTCGCGTGTGCCCAGGTGCCCTGGAGCGGCGAGCGGCTGCGCGCAGGCAGCCGCTGGGCGATGCGCTCCGCCGGCGCCGGTGGAGCCGCGCTCCCTGCAGTCTCTGAGCGCTTACCCCAGGCGCCCAGCGGCTGTGAGCTGCGGGCGGACGGCCGGGGTGCCAAGTGACAGCGCAAGCGGCGGGGGCGCCAGTAGAACTCCCCAGCCCTGGCAGCCCCATCGGCCCCCATGTTGTTCCCCAATGGCACCGCCTCCTCTCCCTCCTCTCCTAGCCCCAGCCCAGGGAGCTGTGGCGAAGGCGGCGGCAGCAGGGGCCCCGGGGCCGGAGCTGCAGACGGGATGGAGGAGCCGGGGCGAAATGCGTCCCAGAACGGGACCTTGAGCGAGGGCCAGGGCAGCGCTATCCTCATCTCTTTCATCTACTCCGTGGTGTGCCTGGTGGGGCTGTGTGGGAACTCCATGGTCATCTACGTGATCCTGCGCTACGCCAAGATGAAGACGGCCACCAACATCTACATCCTCAACCTGGCCATCGCCGATGAGCTGCTCATGCTCAGCGTGCCCTTCTTGGTCACCTCCACGTTGCTTCGCCACTGGCCCTTCGGCGCGCTGCTCTGCCGCCTCGTGCTCAGCGTGGACGCAGTCAACATGTTCACCAGCATTTACTGTCTTACTGTGCTTAGCGTCGACCGCTACGTGGCCGTGGTGCACCCTATCAAGGCAGCACGCTACCGCCGGCCCACCGTGGCCAAGGTGGTGAATCTGGGCGTGTGGGTGCTATCGCTGCTCGTCATTCTGCCCATCGTGGTCTTCTCGCGCACGGCGGCCAACAGTGACGGCACGGTGGCCTGCAACATGCTCATGCCCGAGCCCGCCCAGCGCTGGCTGGTGGGCTTCGTATTGTACACTTTTCTCATGGGCTTTCTGCTGCCCGTCGGGGCCATCTGCCTGTGTTACGTGCTCATCATCGCCAAAATGCGCATGGTGGCCCTCAAGGCCGGCTGGCAACAGCGCAAGCGCTCAGAGCGCAAGATCACCCTGATGGTGATGATGGTGGTGATGGTGTTTGTCATCTGCTGGATGCCTTTCTATGTGGTGCAGCTAGTCAACGTGTTCGCAGAGCAGGACGATGCCACGGTGAGCCAGCTGTCGGTCATCCTCGGCTATGCCAACAGCTGCGCCAACCCCATCCTCTATGGCTTCCTTTCAGACAACTTCAAGCGCTCTTTCCAGCGCATCCTTTGCCTCAGCTGGATGGACAACGCCGCCGAGGAGCCAGTCGACTACTACGCCACGGCCCTCAAGAGCCGCGCCTACAGTGTGGAGGACTTCCAGCCTGAGAACCTGGAGTCCGGCGGCGTCTTCCGTAATGGCACCTGCACGTCCCGGATCACTACTCTCTGAGCCCGGGCCAAGCAGGGGCTTTGTACCAAGAGAAGGGGAGGATGAGGAGAAAGGAAGGCCGGGTGCGAGAGGTGAAAGTATCCCAGGAGTCAGGGTGCAATGGGGAAAGTGGGGCTAGGACACTGTGTGCTTCTGGTGGAGACCCGGGAAAGGCGCGCGACAAAGGTGGAATTGGACGCTTTGCTTATAAACTGGGAAGACTAGCGGGCCCCCTTCTCCTCTTTCGCTTCTTCCTCCCCTGCGATTGCACTTCTGCATCCCTCTTCTCCCCTCCCTTGGCAATTTCGGTCTTTCTTTACGCCCCGTCCTACCGGTGCAGATCGTGAACTTATTAACGTCGCCGGCTGCGCCTGACCCTCAGCCCCGCCAGCCGTCGTTTCTGTTTAAGCTGAGCCACGGTTACCGCCACGGGTTTCCCTCGGGAAAACCCAGCTGGCCCTCAGCCACGCCTTGCAGGGCCGCTCGCTCGCCAGATTCTGCTTGATGCCTCTAGCGGAGTCTCGAGAACCACCACTCTCCCTTTCTGCAGCCCTACTTCAAAGGAAGTCAGTCTTGAGAAGGATCTCGGCAGCTGGTCCTTTCTCCCACCCTAGGGTGAAAGGAAGGTGCGCGCTTCGCCGAGCCCCTCCGCCCCTCCCACTCCACCCAGAGCGGAGCCAGGTGCTTAGTAAAATCGGTCCCGCGCTTCGAACCCCAGGCATCCCGCAGTCCTTATCCAAAGCCCACTTTGGAGCAAAAAGGAGCTGAGAACAAGCGACTAGGGGTTTTTAAAAGATTCCGGGCTTTGGTGGGGGAGGAGGGCTTGTAATGGAAGCCCCCCTCCCGCCCGGCTCACAAACGGCTCTTTTAGTTTCAAAGACCAAGAGCTAGGCTCTCCCAGGGCGCTGGTCTGCATTAGGCCAGGAAGGACAGGGCGCACTTTCCCCGGGGGCCGCCCGGGAGCTTGGCTGCAGCTCCACTAGGCTTTCTCCTTCACCCAAGCTTCTGGAGGTGCACATCCAAGAGTAATGACAGGCACCGGGCCGGGACCTCAGGTGACGTCTTCCCAGTCTCGGCCGATCCCGACCGCGTCGCCGCCACCTGCAGGTAGAGGGTGCGGCCTGCCCGACCCCTGAGGGCTGCTGCCTTTCAAGCGGTGCCTAATAGGTTATTTTCTTGCTTAACATATTTATTTATTTGTTTGTGGTGTTTGAAAAAAATGTGTCTCTGCTTTCCTTTTCTCCACTTGCCTAGCCCAGGGCCTTTTCTTCGGGACACTGGCGATGGGGCGGGCGCGGAGGTAGCAGTGGGGAAGGCTCTCTCCCCAGGGTCCCGTCCAAGCCTCTCTGTGCTAGGCCCTCTTTTCTTATCCTTTCCTCTAGCCTTTCTATTTTTGCTTGTGTTCAGTGAAGTTTGGAGAGTTTTTCGTACTTTTCTTATGTAGTCTCTTGTTTGTCTTATAATAAATAAATAACGTGGGTTAGCCTTCTCCCATGCAAAGTGGAAAGTCCCGAACTCCTAGCTTTCAACATCACCCTACATATGATTTGAATATATACTATATTCAAATAATATATACTGTATTCAAATCATAATATACTCACATACTATATATATATATATTTATTTATCTTGCTCCCTTATCATGAGTACGTGAGACAACTGCCAAATACAGTCACTCACAGTGGCAGGTGTGAGACTGGCTAGAACACTTTCAGATACGAGGGTTCAAGCAGCCCTCAGACTTAGAACTCCGAAATCTGATTCAGACAGACTTTAATCGGTGCCGAGGATGCCCCTGCTTATGTCCCTGCTTCCTCTCGGTTCCAGCATAGGTGATTCTAACATACGATCTAGTTAACATCATCACTTCTTTTGAAGACATTGAAAGTAGAGTAATTTGTGTCTGTGTTTAATCTGACCACTTCATTGGAAGCCTGAGCAGGGCAAGAACCAATAATTTTACTTCTTTGTGTTTCCTGTATTGCTTTAGGATGCTGGCTTGTACATAGTAGGCACTAAATACATGTTTGTTGGTTGATTGTTTAAGTAAACCAGAGTGTATTGCAACAATCGGAGAGTTCTCAACATCTGGGGTTCTCAGGTTCCCTCACTGACATGATACACAGTGGTTGAAATCACCATGGAAAAATACGTTTTGTGTATATTTGCTTCAAGAACATTGTGCTTTCCTGAAAGCAGCAACCAATAGTTAAAATGTCCCTACTGTTTTGTTTAATGAACAAATATGCTTTGGGTCATAAATTTGAAAGTTTAGATCTGTCATTTAAAAATAATGCATATTATTACTCCTTTGGAAAATAGATTTTTAATAGTTAAGAACAGTGAAATTTACAAATAAAAATCTTGATCACTATCCTCTTTTGAGGACACAGATCTAGTGCTCTTAACCTGTTACCACTGTAATATTAACTAAATAAACAAATGTATTATGTTGCTGCAAGTTGTCTGACTTTGCCATCGGAATTTTCCTGTTTCAACAGATTACTTAAAACACACACAAATTGTCTTGGTTGCTCTTTCATAGATTTTTAAGAAGAAAGATTTCGATTAACTTTGGAATTTTTACCAAGATTGAAGTTATAATTTGATTTTTTCTGGTAAAGAAAAGTCTGTTAGTTCAAAGAGAGAGAAAAAAAAAAAGAAAAATAAAACTGAGTCACTATGAATAGGAAGTACTCTATGGTTTGCTGTTGTTACCAAACTAACTAGATGATATCACAGTCTCTCACAGATTAAATTACTGTCTGCCCTCATTTATGACCTCAGACTTTGTTGTGGGAGCTAAGTAATTGCTAATTTACATCCCAGGGAAAGGTAATGGAAGGAAAAAAAAAAGTGATCACCTAAAGATGTTTCAGAGGACAATAGGTAAAGGGAATATAAAAATCAGATTTCAACATAAAAGAAGACAGACATATTTTATGCTTTGTTCAGTGATGGCCATTTCTATCCCTGGAAGAATTTAAGAAGGTACTAAAGGAGTTTTTTTTTTTTTTTTTAACAGACCTTATTTTTTTAGAGTGATTTTATTTTCACAGCAAAATAAGGAGAAAGGAGTATTTTCCAAGCAGTGATTCCAGAAGCAGGGTGGGGGGACTGTGGCCTTTAAATATCTTCAAATGCCTTGTAACTGTAGGCTTTATAGTTCTGTACATTATCTCAGCTGGACTTGTTTTTATTACTTTTAAAAGCTATAGCAAGGTGGCAAATTGAACTCATAACTTTGATGTGCAGAGAAAACATTTTGTTCTTTTGGTTTTAACTAATCTGAACATAATTCCAAGCCCCTTCCAACTGGTTAGCTGGGAGGAAAAATTAATGTTCAAACATCCAACTGAGCTCATAATTTAAATAGCCATTTTCAGAAAATTTCAACTGTCTCTCGGCTGGCCTCCCTTTCCCATTTTATCATCTCTAAAATGGCTTTAGAGTGAATATTGGGAGAGACTTTGTGTCCCAATGGAGGAAGGGACGAGGTGGGGTCTTTGGAAAAGCAGCTCTGTCTGCCCTTGGCTCTCTGGGAACAGGTCATTTGTCACCTGGATGATTCCTGGTTGCAGTTTGTTGAAATCAGCAGCTTCTGGAGCCTGTGATCTGACTTCTCAGCCTGGTGAGCACTGTGCCACAGCTCCTGTGTGCTGCAACCCTCTCAGAGTCTTCTGGGGGTTCTCATATGGCCCACCAGCCTGGGGTCTACCCCTGCCTCTGAAAGCAGTGACCTGGTCCTGCCACAGCAGGCAGCCCTGTGGTGAGCCTCTTGGCTCCGTGACCACAGGGGGTCTAGGGTGGCTCTGGACTGGTGACCCTCAGGAACTCTTCTGGCTGATAACTTTTTCTGCGGCTCTGTCTCAGGTCTTTTGCACCTCTCCTTACCTTTGTCAACCTCACTCATGAAAAACATTCCACATACCCTGCATCCGTGTTACACTAGAGGAAAAGCATAGGACTCGAGTCCTTCAGTCTTAGCCTTTAATGTGTGAAGGCAGGAAAAAAAGAATTTAGAAATCTCTAGGCAACCCCTATCCCCCCTGCCTCACCTGATTTCCAAGCCTTTCTGCACTGCCTAGAAGTTGGAAACAAGCTCTCTCTTATGCTAAGGCGATGAGCCTCACCTCGGGGTGAGAGACAGCAATGAAACATTTATGGAGGAAGGTAAAATGTATCAGTTTAATGTCCTTGCTCTCTCTCTTACTGGGGGCCTCTGTGTTCTCAGAGTGGAATTTCTGAGGCCATCTTCTCCCCCCAAGAATGGCCCGAGAAAGGATCACGTTTGAAAATCTTTGACGCTTCATCCAGTTAACACTGACCATTGAAAAATGCTGAATGTATGGTTTGGGCGTGAGGAAAAAGGCAAGGAGTTCTCCTGGAAAATATTATGGAAGATACATTTTTAAAAATTGTGATATATTCCCAACATATTTTAAACAAATAATAGAGATGTTATATTTATATCAATCTTCTAAAAAACACTTTGGTAGTAGGGTTATGTCTTGCAAATCTCACTCATTCCCTTCTCCATTCTAGCATGCCACATCAGAGAGGTTAGGTCCTTAACTATAATGATTCATAGACAGTTGCATAATTGTTATAGTAGTGTGTGCTTTAAAAACAAGGTACTGCAAAGTCTGTGCTGCTGTCTTGCTGCACCATACACCTCTGAGCCCATGAGAACCTCTTCCACATATTCAGACGGATATCTTGCTTTTCATTCAACACATTTCATTTGTTGGTGTTCAAAGAAGGCAGAGAGGTTCAGCATTGTTACATGGTTTCCCAAGATGGAGGCAGGTGCCCATATAATGTTATAAGTGATTATTTACTGCTTTGCTGAATATCTGGAGACAGGGTACTGTATTGAGTGTGCTCCTGAGAGAACTGCCTTAGGGATGAGCAGATACATCCAGCTTCTGATTTCACCCATAAGGAGAAGGAAGGTGCTCCTGCAATGATGACACAGCTTGTGAACAGAAGCAACCAGTTCAAACTAAAATATCAAAACACCTGCCTGTCAAACTGTTGGGCAGAGAAAAGCATCATCTAAAAAGGAGATATAATTTTATCTAAAATCCCTGTGGTAAAATGTTCACTTTGATGATAAACCTAACTGTTGTCAAAACATATATCAAATGCAATCTTCTTGGCCTAAAGCTGGAAATATTATACTTATTTAAGGCTGAGACTACAGGCATGCTTCTAAAATTCTTTGGAATAATAATGAGCTTAAGACTCTAAAAATAAATACCTCTTTAAGCCACACTGATTCAAGTCTTCAGTTTTGAGTGGACAAGATGTATAAAATGAAATGAGATGTGGCCATCAGCTAATGTACTATATCTGCAGTGGAATTCAACTCTACGCCCCTCCTCAGCACCTACATGCCGGGACCAGACACAGACCACAGACCTCCAGTGCTCCCAGCTTTAAAAATTTAAGAAAGATTTACTATGTATCAGACTCCATTTGGAGGAAGACTTATTATGGAGATGCTGTAGGATAGCATGTACAGAAAAAGTTCTGACTTTCACAATAATAATACCTGTATCAAAAGACAACTAATACTTAATTTAAATTTAAAGAGAGAGAGAGAGAGAAATCTGAGACAAGATAGGCAAGCACAAAAATATTTTACAATAACACATGTGACTTGTGTGACTCTTCTGGGAAAGGCTGTCCAAATATTGATGAACAGTAACTCTCAATAGTGTTCTTTGTCTCTATAACCCTCGAACAATTCATTAATCTAGCTAATATTATTAGCAGTGGCAAAATGTCTATTCAAAGTCAATAATTAAATTACACATTCTCCTTCATGTCCAATGAGCCACTGTAACTAGCAAACTCAACCAGATGTCTGCACGTCTATTTCAAAAGCCCCTCAAGTCTCTCTATATAAAACTCGGTGTGGAATATGAACTTAAACACACACAAGGTAATTAAGCAAAAAGGGATTTCTTAGGTAGTAACTGGTGAAACAGAACTTCAGACCTCTGCCCCCCACCTCCTTTCCCCTTTAAGTTCCCATTTCCTAACTCTCCTCCCCCCAGCCTGGGACTCTTTGTTTTCTGACTGTTCCCACTTCTTCCAATAGAGCTTTTCTCAGAATTTCTTTGGATCTGTAGTTTACATCACTGACTAGGCTTCAGGTGTTATTTTCCAGAAGCAAAGCTTTTTAATAAGGACATAGTATCAGAAGGTCAGGCGGCAGTATCCTTGAAATTACATGTTTCTAAGGCAAACATTTCTTAACAAGTGGTCTATAGCCCTGCATCAGAATCACCCAAGAACTTAAAACATGTATGTTCTCTATGCTCCACCTTAGAGATTTTGATTCATTAGGTCTGGGGTGAGCATTGGTATTTCTCAAGTACTTTAAAGTTTGAGAAGTAGCGATTTAACCGTTAAGAGCATGGAGTCAGCCATCAGCAGGCTGGCTCTGCTTTCTTCATTAGGTGATACTGGGCGAGGTAATCTCCGTGACGCACATTCATCTGTAAGATCAGGGTAATAATACCTCCATTATAGGGCTATTATGATGAGATGATGCATGTCAAGCGCCAAGCCAGTCAGAACTCTTTTAGTTGTGAATGAAAATGAAAACCTAATTAGCTCACATAACTGAACATTCTCGAGGAAGATCTGGCTTCACAGTGTACTTGATCTATAACTCGGTACGATCTTTTTTTTTTTCAGTCTCCTTTTCTCATCTCTGACTTTCTCAATCTTGGCTCTATTTTCAGATTGGCTACTCCTGTGTAATTACAGACAGCTGCAGAAAACTGAAACATGACATTTTTCCAGGTTCAAATTTCAGGGGAAATAGTAAAAATGATTCTCCCTAATTAGACTGTCTGAGATCATGTATTTGTTGGGAGGCATCCCTCCATGTGTCTCTCACCTCCCATGCACCCTGCTGGGTATGCCAAGAATATGAGGCACTGACGACTTTTTACCTAGATTATTTCTCAAGGTTGTGTTTGCAGCAAGCAACCTTGAGCAAGGACAAGGAGAAGGCTTGATTACTGCTTAGTATAAATTGGTGGTTTTCCCAAGATCAGTGTCCCTCAGCTGTGACACAGACCCACTGCTGCACACCGTCCATCTGGGCTTACCATGAGAATCAGGGGCAAATGGAACTAAGGCAAATCATGTTGCTTACTGGCTGCACAGTTCTTTGTCTCTGACTCAGAAATCTTGTGTCTTCTGCTGGCATCAATGAAATAGCAACAGACCAATTTATTAGCTTGTAAGTAGAGTAAAATCAAATTCCAGATCCTGATAGTATCTACCACTGAATCCATTAGCCAGGCCTGGGGGTTATGGTTGGCTGGGCTTGCGTGATACACACTACTTTTAGAGCTGGGAGTGTCAACTCCACCCAGAAGTGGGAGGGGCGGTGGGACAGATCCCAAGAAGAAAAGTTATATACAATTACCCAGAATAGATAATGAAGGGTATGTTATGTGGCAAAAATAAAATTAAATAAGAATCATCTACAAATGTCAGACACGGATTCAGGTGCCATATATATATGTCAGATTCTATTTTTATTAGCGTACCTGCAGAGGTAGTAGAAAATTAAAGTGATTCAGGTTTTAAAATTCTTCTATTTGATCTAGCCATATATTTAAGTATTAAATAAGTAGTAAATACTTTAATATACAAAACTTTACATCATTTCTTTAAATGTAAGAACATATGAAAGTTTAGCAAAATTTATTTTTATTTATGTAATAAAATGATAAAGAAAATTAGTGATATTATTTATTTGGGAAATTCAAAATATCTCACAAATTATACTTCTGGATTCCATAGGACGTTAAGAAAATGAATCACCCTGTGCATCAGATTCTGCATCTTTAAAATGACTGATTAGACATCAGTCCAGATTAGTAACAATTTATTACATTCCCATAAGATTAATATTTTAAAATAAGGTTATAAAGGCATTTTTATGTTATATAGAGCGTACAGTTAAGCATATTGAGATGGCACTGAGATCAGGAACACATATGAACAACATGAAGTGATACACAAAGATTTGTATATCAGATACTAAAATATGGCTCAAGCTATATCTTATCATCAGCAATTGGGAAAATGTTTGCTGTAAATACAGTTTTAAGTAATAGAAATAAGATAGCCCACGGCAGCCAGAAGCAGGTACCAGTGATTAGTAAAATAATATCCAGATATTTGGATTTCCTTCTGTTTTACCATAGCTTACAAATACCTCTGTGTGCCACTTATTTGGGGCCTGAAATATCATCACGAAGATAACCAACTCCCATGAATTAGACTGACAGTTTCAGTTCCCCTCGATTTTATAGCAGTTACATAAAACTGTCAGTAACCAGAGTTTATAATATAGCAGAAGGGCAGGCAGGGAAGAAAAGAGAAGTCATATTTATTCAGTATCTACTTTGTAAGTGACACATTTTGCCAGATGCTTTTACGTGCTATCTCATTTGGCCTTCACCAAAATTCCTATGAACTAGAAATCTCTATTCCTCTTACAAAGCAAGGAAAGAGAGAAAAACACACGAAAAACATAACCCCCCCCCCCCACGTTTCTAGCATGCTAAAGCTGGTAGTTGACAGAACCAGGACTAAAAGGCACGCCTATTGGCTCCAACATGATCCTTCTACCCTATAGTTAAAGTCTTTTTAAATGGCACGCAGATTCCATTCCACAAACTACACAGAAATGGGAAAAGTCTGACTAGCGCCTCAAGCTTTACAAACCATAGTGACCAAAATCAGATCAACACACTACTCACGGTCCATACCTAAGGAAAAAACATGAAATAAATTATTGGTGAATACTAAAGAAACTGTAATATTCCTCACAATCAGTTTGTCTACAAGAAACACCAGTTTTGGGCTTCCCTGGTGGCGCAATGGTTGAGGGTCCGCCTGCCAATGCAGGGGACACGGGTTCGTGCCCCGGTCCGGGAAGATCCCACATGCCGCGGAGCGGCTGGGCCCATGAATCATGGCCGCTGAGCCTGTGCGTCCGGAGCCTGTGCTCCGCAACGGGAGAGGCCACAACAGTGAGAGGCCCGTGTACCGCAAAAAAAAAAAAAAAAAGAAAAACCAGTTTCACCTCTAAGTCGAATGCGGTCGTGTCAAGAACCGCTCCAGACAGGAGACGCCGTAGCACAGTGACTAAGAGGGTGGGGTTAGAAATCAGAACACCTAGTTTAGAATCCTGGCTTTCAAAATCACTATGTCACTATGGGCAGGTTATTTACCCACTCATTCTTCATATATCTTAATTAAAAAATAAGAATAAAAATAATTTCTACCCCATAATGTTAGCAAAGTGACAGTAAGTCTTTTCAGCATTTTTTACGTACTTCAATAATCCTTCTCATTTATATAACTATCAGAGACATAGCGATAGTTCAAGAACAAGGAAAACCAGAAACAGTTTTCTTTTCACTTATGAAGATACAGTAAACATGTTTCAATTATTAGGAATTAAATAATTAAGAAACATTAAAATAATGATCAGACACTACAACTTTAATGGCCATTAGAACGGGACAAAACCCCAGAGTTTAGAAGGCAAAATTCTAGATGAGCAACATTAATTCAGTCCCATAAACTACTATAAACAGCTTTTAGGATATTAGTAACAGTTGGGATTTTTTTTCTCTCTCTATTTAAACTAGTAAGTTGTTCTGCTGTAACAATAGTGTAAAGTGATTGAAAAGCATTAAACTAAATCGTTGTACCTAGTACTCTGCCAATTCAGAGGTCGTGTCACTTGGCAGGGTACAAATTAAACAGAATACCCTGAGTTAGTCAAATGAATAGAGTCTAGTTAAGGAGAGATGAGAAACTCAGAAAAAAAAATTCTTCCCAGATATTAAAAACTGATTTATTAAAATAGAAAACAATTTATTTGCTTATAATTTTTTCTTGTAAATTATCTCAAATCCATGAGCAGGAGGAGTAGTATGCAAAACAAAGAGGTAAATATGCAAAGCACGATTTCAAACGGCTGTGGACTCTTTTAAGCTGGGGTCTGCCAAGGTTTTTTGTTCTTTTTGTTTTTTTTAATGAGTGCTCTCTCACCTGCAGCCGCATCGCTCACCCCATTTGCAAACCAAGGCTGGGTCTATAAAGAATAAAATCGATTGCATCCATTCCTCTGAGAATTAATCCTTTTCCTATGGCAATATCTTCTCCAAAGTGAGAATCTCTAGAATCATCACCACCAATATCCGGTTACATCCCATTTCAAAATGAAATAAAACCGACTCCACTCTAACTTAAATATATATTCAAGTTTTCCAATTCCCCCCCCCCCCAAAGACAAAAGCACAGGGGAAACCAAGGGGAAGCATTTGGCAAGCCAAGTGATGGGTTTTTGCAAAGATGGTGAACACTATGAGGAGGACGAAGGTCAACCAGGATTTGCTTGGGCAAGAACTAGTTCTTGCTCTCTCTTCCTAAAGCACTGAAGGCAGGAACCTGATTTCCCAGTTGTATTCCATTAGTCAGTCTATAGACTCCCTACGGGTTATTCATATTCGATTCCTCAGTGCCTACCCTGCCATCTGAAAGGTCACAGTACCCAGCAGTTAGCAGGAACTGTGGAGCTCGGCCACTTAATAGTTCAGGTAAATTACTTCATATTGTCACCTTAGCTTTAGTTTCCTCATCTGTAAAATAGGGGAAATAGTAGAACCTACATCATAGGGTTGTTATGAAGGTTAAATAAGTTAATATTTATAAAGTACTCAGAACAATACTTGGCACATGGTGAGTTTTCTAACATTCAGCAAAATACCATTACATTAAATTGATGGATTTATTAAGACAAGGCAAAGCCTTGAAGTCATTGATTTTGGTGCTGGGGCCATTACTTACAGCTTGAGTGTTTCTCTCCCTGCCCTTAGTCTTCTGGAGTCTTCCCCACATAAGCATCTCACTCTCATAGGTCAACTAATTTTTCTAAAGTACAAGTTGTTATTGACTTACTATGAATTCCTTAATCCTAAGTGTGTTGGCTTTCTAATGGGAGATAATAACAATGGTTCCTTAACCTGGATACACATCAAACACACTTAGGAAGACTTAAAAACATATAATCCTAATGCCTAGCTTAGGAAACTCTTGAAAATACAGCCAAAGCATCATTTGGAAACAAGGTTTCCACAGGATTCTGATACAGGTGGTTTCACTAACTGGTATTGAATCTCAACTATAGATTTAAAAGACTTCATAAAGAAAAGCATTGCATTTCTAGTGAAGAAATTTTGAGTGCTATGATTAGTCTATTAGTGGTGGAGATGTATTTTGCAGTATGGGACCTTCTTTGGTCCTTCAAATTGCACCATACCACCATCAGAATTGCCTGGCACTCCAGTAGCTCTTCAGAAGCCTTCTGTAAATCTCCTAAGTACAAGAGTATTGTTGTCAACCCCTCTTTTACTGGTATCATTTTCAAGGGTGATGGAAAATATTCATCCTGACATTCTTCTTCTTTGATATTCTTCCTGCAAGACACTTCTCTTCATGGGAACCAGATTTTGTAAATGTGTAAGTTTCTGTAGCTTTCCTTTCCATATCCTTTAATACTCCCTCGAGTCCTGGTTCATGCCCCATCAGTTATTTAAATTAAAAAAAGAGCATAGATGGCGAGGAGTAAGACGTGGAGATCACCACCCCCCCACAAATATATCAGAAATACATCTACATGTGGATCAACTCCTACAGAACACCTACTGAATGCTGGCAGAAGACCTCAGACTTCCCAAAAGAACAGACGCTCTCAGGCGACCTACACGCAAAGGCGGGGCCAATCCAAAACTGAACCCCAGGAGCTTGCGAACAAAGAAGAGAAAGGGAAATCTCTCCCAACAGCCTCAGGAGCAGTGGATTAAATGTCCACAGTCAACTTGATGTACGCTGCATCTGTGGAATACCTGAATAGACAACGAATCATCCCAAAATTGAGGTGGTGGACTTTGGGAGCAACTGTAGATTTGGGTTTTGCTGTATGAGACTGATGGGTTTCTGGTTTTATGTTTATCATAGTTTAGCATTTAGAGTTTATTATCATTGGTAGATTTATTTATTGATTTGGTTGCTCTCTTCCTTTTTTTTGTTATATATATACATTTTTTTTTTTTTGTCCTTTTTCTCTTCTGGTGAGTGTGTCTGTGTGTGCTTCTTTGTATGATTTTGTCTGTATACCTTTGCTTTTACCATTTGTCCTAGGGGTCTACCTGTCCTTTTTTTTTTTTTAAATATAGTTTTTAGCGCTTGTTATCATAGGTGGATTTGTTGGCTTGGTTGCTCTCTTCTTTCTTTTTTCTTATTACTTTAAAAATTTTTTAACTTTAATAATTAAAAAAAGTTATTTTAGTAATTTTTTTTCTTTTTCTCTTTCTCTCTCTCTCTTTCTTTCTTTTTTTCTCCCTTTTCTTCTGAGCCGTGTGGCTGATGGTCTTGGTGCTCCAGCCAGGGGTCAGGCCTGGGCCTCTGAGGTGGGAGAGCCGAGTTCAGGACATTGATCCACCAGAGACCTCCCAGCTCCACGTAATACCAAATGGCAAAAGCTCTCCCAGAGATTTCCATCTCAACACTAAGACACAGCTCCACTCAACGACCAGCAAGTCACAGTGCTGGACACCCTATGCCAAACAACAAGCAAGACAGGAACACAAACCAACGCATTAGCAGACAGTCTGCCTAAAATCATAATACTGTCACAGACACCCTAAAACACACCACCGGACGTGGTGCTTGCCAACAGAAAGACAAGATCCAGCCTCATCCACCACAACACAGGCACCAGTCCCCTCCACCAGGAAGCCTACACAACCCACTGAACCAACCTTAGCCACTGGGGGCACACACCAAAAACAATGGGAACTACGAACCAGCAACCTGCGAAAAGGAGACCCCAAACACAGTAAGTTAAACAAAATGAGAAGACAAAAAAACACACAGCAGATGAAGAAACAAGGTAAAAACCCACCAGACCAAACAAATGAAGAGGAAATAGGTAGTCTACCTGAAAAAGAATTCAGAGTAATGATAGTAAAGATGATCCAAAGTCTTGGAAATAGAATGGAGAAAATACAAGAAACGTTTAATGAAGACTTTGAAGAACTAAAGAGCAAAGAAACAATGATGAACAACACAATAAATGAAATTAAAAATACTCTAGAAGGAATCAACAGCAGAATAACTGAGGCAGAAGAACGGATAAGTTACCTGGAAGATAAAATAGTGGAAATTACTACTGCAGAGCAGAATAAAGACAAAAGAATGAAAAGAATTGAGGACAGTCTTAGAGACTTCTGGGACAATATTAAATGCACCAACTTTCGAATTATATGGATCCCAGAAGAAGAAGAGAAAAAGAAAGGGACTGAGAAAGTATTTGAAGAGATTATAGTTGAAAACTCCCCTAATATTGGAAAGGAAATAGTCGACCAAGTATAGGAAGTGCAGAGAGTCCCATACAGGATAAATACAGGGAGAAACATGCCATGACACATATTAATCAAACTATCAAAAATTAAACACAAAGAAAAAAATAATAAAAGCAGCAAGGGAAAAAGAGCAATAACATACAAGGAAATCCCCATAAGGTTAACAGCTGATCTTCCAGCGAAACTCTGCAAGCCAGAAGGGAGTGGCAAGACATAGTTAGTGATGAAAGGGAAAAAATTACAACCAAGATTACTCTACCCAGGAAGGATCTCATTCAGATTTGACAGAGAAACTAAAACCTTTACAGATAAGTAAAAGCTAAGAGAATTCAGCACCACCAAACCAGCTTTACAACAAATGCTAAGGGAACTTCTTTAGGCAGGAAAAACAAGAGGAGGAAAAGACCTACAATAACAAACCCAAAACAATTAAGAAAACGGTAATAGGAACATACATATCGATAATTACCTTAAATATAAATGGATTAAATGCTCCCACTGAAAGACATAGATTGGCTGAATGGATACAAAAGCAAGACCCATATATATGCTGTATACAAGAGACTCACTTCAGACCTAGGGAAACATACAGACTTAAAGTGAGGGGATGGAAAAAGATATACATGCAAATGGAAATCAAAGGAAAGCTGGAGTAGCAATTCTCAGACAAAATAGACTTTAAAATAAAGACTGTTACAAGAGACAAAGGAGGACACTACAAAATGATGAAGGGATCAATCCAAGAAGAAGATATAACAATTGTAAATATTTATGCACCCAACACAGGAGCGACTCAATACATTAGGCAAATGCTAATAGCCATTAAGGGGGAAATTGACAGTAACACAATCATAGTAGGGGACTTTAATACCCCACTTTCACCAATGGACAGATCATCCAAAATGAAAATAAATAAGGAAACACAAGCTTTAAATGATACATTAAACAAGATGGACTTAATTGATATTTATAGGACATTCCACCCAAAAATAACAGAATACACTTTCTTCTCAAGTGCTCATGGAACATTCTCCAGGATAGATCATATCTTGGGTCACAAATCAAGCTGGTGAATTTAAGAAAATTGAAATCGTATCAAGTGTCTTTTCTGACCACAATGCTATGAGACTAGATACCAATTACAGGAATAAAATCTGTAAAAAATACAAATACACGGAGGCTAAACAATACACTACTAAATAACCAAGAGATCACTGAAGAAATCAAAGAGGAAATCAAAAAATACCTAGAAACAAATGACAATGAAAACATGATGACCCAAAACCTATGAGATGCAGCAAAAGCAGTTCTAAGAGGGAAGTTTGTAGCAATACAATCCTACCTCAAGAAACAAGAAACATCTCAAATAAACAACCTAACTTACACCTATAGCAATTAGAGAAAGAAGAACAAAAAAACCCCAGAGTTAGCAGAAGGATCATAAAGATCATATCAGAAATAAATGAAAAAGAAATGAAGGAAACAATAGCAAAGATCAATAAAACTAAAATCTGGTTCTTTGAGAAGATAAACAAAATTGATAAAATATTAGCCAGACTCATCAAGAAAAAAAGGGAGAAGAATTAGAAATGAAAAAGAAGTAACAACTGACACTGCAGAAGGATCATGAGAGATGACTACAAGCAACTCTATGCCAATAAAATAGACAACCTGGAAGCAATGGACAAATTCTTACAAAAGCACGCCCTTCCTAGACTGAACCAGGAAGAAATAGAAAATCAAAACAGACCAATCACAGGCACTGAAATTGAGACTGTGATTAAAAATCTTCCAACAAACAAAATCCCAGGACCAGATGGCTTCACAGGCGAATTCTATCAAACATTTAGAGAAGAGCTAACACCTAGCCTTCTCAAACTCTTCCAAAATACAGCAGAGGAAGGAACACTCCCAAACTCATTCTACAAGGCCACCATCACCCTGATACCAAAACCAGACAAAGATGTCACAAAGAAAGAAAACTACAAGCCAATATCACTGATGAACATAGATTCAAAAATCCTCAACAAAATACTAGCAAACAGAATCCAACAGCACATTAGAAGGATCATACACCATGATCAAGTTGGATTTATCCCAGGGATGCAAAGATTCTTCAGTATACGCAGACCAATCAATGTGATTTCAAACTATACTCCAAAGCTACAGTCATCAAGACAGTATGGTACGGGCACAAAAACAGAAATATAGATCAATGGAACAGGATAAAAAGCCCAGAGATAAACCCATGCACATATGGTCACCTTATCTTTGATAAAGGGGTAAGAATATACAATGGAGAAAAGACAGCCTCTTCAGTAAGTGGTGCTGGGAAAACTGGCCAGCTACATGTAAAAGAATGAAATTAGAACACTTCCTAACACCATACACAAAAAAAACCTCAAAATGGATTAAAGACCTAAATGTAGATACTATAAAACTCTCAGAGGAAAACATAGGCAGAATAATGTATGATATAAATCACAGCAAGATCCTTTTTGACCCACCTCCTAGAGAAATGGAAGTAAAAACAAAAATAAGCAAATGGGACCCACTGAAACTTAAAAGCTTTTGCACAGTAAAGGAAACCATAAACAAGACGAAAAGAGAACCCTCAGAATGGGAGAAAATATTTGCAAATGAAGCAACTGACAAAGCATTAATCTCCAAAATTTACAAGCAGTTCATGCAGCCCAATATCAAAAAAACAAACAACCCAATCCAAAAATGGGCAGAAGACCTAAATAGACATTTCTCCAAAAAAGGTATACAGATTGCCAACAAACATGAAAGGATGCTCAACATCATTAATCATTAGAGAAATGCAAATCAAAACTACAATGAGATATCATCTCACACTGGTCAGAATGGCCATCATCAAAAAATCTACAAACCATAAATGCTGGAGAGGGTGTGGAGAAAAGGGAACCCTCTTGCACTGTTGGTGGGAATGTAAATTGATATAGCCACTATGGAGAACAGTATGGAAGTTCCTTAAAAGACCAAAAGTAGAACTACCATACGAACCAGCAATCCCACTACTGGGCATATACCCTGGGAAAACCAGAATTCAAAAAGAGTCATGTACCAAAATGTTCATTGCAGCTCTATTTACAATAGCCTGGACATGGAAGCAACCTACGTGTCCATCATCAGATGAATGGATAAAGAAGATGTGGCACCTGTATACAATGGAATATTATTCATCCATAAAAGACACGAAATGGAGTTATTTGTAGTGAGGTGGATGGACCTAGAGTCTGTCATACAGAGTGAAGTAAGTCAGAAAGGGAAAAATAAGTACCGTATGCTAACATATATATATGGAATCTAAAAAAAAAAAAGTTCTGAAGAACCTAGGGGCAGGATAGGAATAAAGATGCAGAGGTAGGGAATGGACTTGAGGACACGGGGAGGGGGAAGGGTAAGCTGGGATGAAGTGAGAGAGTGGCATGGACATGTATACACTACCAAATGTAAAACAGATGGCTAGTGGGAAGCAGCCGCATAGCACAGGGAGATGAGCTCAGTGCTTTGTGATCACCTAGCGGGGTGGGATAGGAACGGTGCGAGGGAGACACATGAGGGAAGAGATAATGGGGATATATGTATTTGTATAGCTGATTCACTTTGTTATAAGGCAGACAGTAAACTAACACACCATTGTAACGCAATTATACTCCAATAAAGATGTTTTTTTTTTAAAAAAAGAGTATATAACATTCTTGATCATAACCTGTTCCACTGCATCTTTTTCTAGTTCTCTCATGTGATTAGCATATGGAATACAAAAGCCTTGAGCGAAAGGACAGTATGTTTCTTCAATATTTTAGCTCATTAACCATTATTAAAATGGAGACTATGCTGGGGCCTGAGGAGGTTGTGATTGTGACTGGTGGAAACAGTATGGTGGTGATGACAGTGACTATTATCTCCATTATCCTTATTATGACCTCCTGGCTATAGTTGAAGCAGCTTCAAAGAAGTGGTTTATTAGCGTTCAGATAAGAAATCATAGGGTCTCACTTGATAGTTAAAGGAACGTTTAAAAAAATGAAATGAAGGACTAACGACTTGGAAAAAAAACAAATGACAGATACGACTATAAAGGGAGAGTGTAGAGGTTTACATTTAATATACCAAAACAATCTTTAGCCAAGGTATAAAAGTATAGTAGCACAACAGCCAAGAATAACTCAAAGAAATGTATTGTTTCATTTGTTTCCCATAAGCTGCGTAAAACTAGAAAAAATAAATATTCATCAATAATTTGAAACAGAAGACATTTTGCAAAGAACTTTCTAGGAATAGGAAAAACTTTTTTTTTGGTCAAAGGTATTACAGAAGGAAAATCAATGCTTAAGAGTCCAGTTTCATTGAATTTATTTGTCCTAGTGTTTAGTAACACATAATAAGATTTTTTAGTACTGGGAATAGTTTTTTTTTTTCAAAACTCACACCTATTTACTCCCATTTACTTTCATATTTTATCACCACTTGAAAGCTATGTCTGAGTTAGAAAACACATATTTTAATATGTCCAGTAAGTTAAAGACTCAAATAATATTCTTAGAAATCAAAGATTAGTGATAACATGACTTTGTAAATAGCCTGATTCTGCATCTTTGTTTCAACTGCTTGTCCCCAATAATGTTTTATTTCTTTTACAAAAATGGCAAATTTTACATAGCAAAATTGCAATTGTGTATCCTTAAATTAGTATCATTTGAAACGATTGTATTCACTTTATTTCCTCACTGGAGTAATGTGCTATATGTGGGTTAACATCCCTAGACAAGTAATATTGGTTAATAATACTATGCATAGCTGAGGTGTTATGAGGAAAAGTTCTGTAAGTGTTTTTCTTTTACCTTGGGATTTGCCTTTTTAATGAAACCAGCATGAGTCATCATCTATATTGGCCAGAAAAGGCCTGTCCTTGTTCTTTAGGGTGGAATATCACTTGTGCTGTTTATAGTACTCAGTCAGCAATTCTTTGGCATGAAAATGAGATGTTGAGAAATACACATTTATTTCACATATTAAGCGAGATATTTGGCAGGACCTAGTGTTGTTATATTTATTGAGCAAATTCTCTATAGGATCTGGTTTTTACAAGGGCACATGAGTCTTTAGGTTATCATGAAAACTTGCTCTAAATTTCGTGAATTGTGTAATTAATGACTGACAGATTAGCTGATTTACTCTTTGGTTGAAGGAAAACTAAATTAAAAATTTACTCAAGTTTTCTAGATTCCCATTTCTAGAATTTATTTTCCATCTCAGTGTCCAGAGTTAGAGAAAATGATTAGTCAAAGTTATAAATAAAAGAAAGTATTAGCATAATTTATGGAAAAATATATACTAATACTCTTTGTGTTAAACAATGCCACAGAAAATAATCTAGAATTGTATTTAAATGACTCAATATATTTAAGTTTAAATCTTAACATTTAAGTTTTAATCTGAGGCAGACAAAAATCATCCTGTGGCATATTTGTCTATGATTTAATTAGAAGCCCCTCCACTTTTAGTATTAGCTACTGTCACTGCCTTTGAAGGGCTTTTCTTTTTTTAAGAGTGGGTCTTGACCTATAAAGGATTAGTATTACAGTTCCTAAGTTAGTATGTGAAAATGGAGATTGAAGTAAATGCAGTGGCTTCTAAAATTTTATTGAATTCTAGACCTTTTTTGAGTTTAAATTTAAAAGAAAGCCAATCTTATTTTGTGGATGAGTGGAGAAATTTCCATCCACGTGGCATCAAATGCTTTGACAAACACAGAAATGCAAAGATGATACAGTTGTTAGTGAAAAAATACTAGCTTTTACTGTGTAAGCCAATATTAATTTTCTCATTCACACGAGAAATATTTTTAGTTGCCTAGAACCTTGAACAAGACAGGTAAGTTCCCCACTTTCATGGAATTTATATTCAAGTGGGATGAGACAGACAATAAACAGATATAAATTTATTAAGAGCTATTGTGAGGATAAAACAAGGTGATATGAGATAGAGCTTCTGGGAGACTAAAATCGACCTGTCAGAAAATGCACTTCTGAGGGGCTGCTGTTTAAGGTGAGACTTAAATGTCATGTAGGAGATTGAAGGAAAGGGCATTCCCAGCTGAGGGCCTAATATGGGAATGATGTATTCGGGGAACACACTGGCGATTGAGCAGAAGAGGATGAGCAGGAAAGAAGTGGCCAGTGAGGAAGGAGGAGAATCAGGAGAGGAAAGTATTTCTGTGAAGATCAGTGGTCACCCATGCCAAATGCTTATGAGAAGCCTAGTAAGATATGGATGACCAAGTGACCATTACATTTGATAGAACGTCCATTGTTGCTGACCTAATGTAGCACAGTTTCAGAGGAATGGGAATAAAGACCCATTGGAGCGGGCTGAGGAAGCAAAGGAATGAAGAGCAAATGGAGACAACAACTTCAGTCAACCCTTCTGGAATGTTTTTTCTCCAAAGGGGAGCTGAGAAATATGGCAGGATCTAGAGGGAGGAATCAAGAGAATGTGTTTACACTAGTGGGAATGATTAAGTTCAGAAGGATAAACTGATGAAAAGAAGGAATATAGCAGGAAGAGAGTCCTGGAGTAGCAAAGGCGCAGGCTGGAGAGCATGTGCCCAAGTCCTGGCTTTGGTGGAAGCCAGCATGCTCATCTCTTACAAAGGCAGGCATGAGAAAATGGGTGCACAGAGGGTGGGCTGCATCTCAGAATAGAGATGAACGGTAGGAAAATTGTGACATAGCCTCATCTCGGAGAGTGGGAAGTGAGCAGCCATTAAAGTATAGAGATAACCAAGCAGTACTGAATACCTGGTATGGATGTGTGATCATGAGTTTAAACTGGAATTGGTCAGCAGAAAGTACATGCTTTTCTGCAGACTTGTTCAGCTGCCAGTGTGGAATAAGAGCTAGTGGGACAACCGGAGTTAGAGTTTTTTGGGGGGAAAGTGAAATGGAAGAAAAAGGGGGCAAGAGAGTTAACTTTCTTAAAGTACACAGATATAGTATGATATAGTTGAATAAGGAATAAAGAAAAATTAGAGAGATCATGAAGAACGAACAAAAGTAAAGGTTGATAATTTGGAGAACTTGGTGTGACCAAAGCACAGCCTGAGTGGGAATGAGAGAGAATGAAGGGCAGTAAGGTTAAAAAACTGTATATAGACAACCGGGGGACAGTACAGTTGTCAGTGATAACAAGGTCCAGGGTATACCTGCAGGAGTAGGTAACGTTGTAAGATGGGGAAAAGGGCACTGAAGGTGAGGAGGGTCTAGGAGCTGTGCAGCCGTGTGAGTGATGGGTTTTTCCCAAGGATATTGAAGACACCAATAAAAATGATAGCTAGAGGAGTAGAGGAGATGGCAGAGATTCACATACTGAAATCTTCTATGAATAAATGAAGTGACCAGGAGGTTAGTAGATGGCAGCTACAAGAAAGGTGAGATAGTCTGACATGAACTGCAAAGATGGCTGAAGGTTTCAAGGAGGGAGAAGTTACACAAAAGCACAAGGAGAACAGAGACACCAACCTCACTGCTGAATCCCAAGGGTTATCTGTATTAATGACCAAATTATTCTCTTTTACCTAAATAAGTGGTATCATGTGGACAACATAATACCTGTCCCATCAACAGCCATAGGTAGAAAGGGATAGGATTCATTAGAGTTTAACCCTCATGTTTCATTTTTATTCTATTACATAAAGATATTTAACCTCACCCATGCACAGAGGTACTCTAGAGGATAACTAGCTATTAAACATAGAAGTGTGTGAAATTATAATATATGCAACTCTATTATTCATTTTAAGATTTGTCTTGTATGAAATCAACTTTGACATCGTAGAATATTTCACTGGAGGGGATGGAGAATTGTGATATAATGACTAGAAAATACAAGAGTAGGAAGAAGTTGTATTCTCATAGGTAGTAAGATTGCATATTTACAATTTCCTTTTCCTTCTCAAACTGTGAGCATAATAACTTAACACTAAAGAATGAACCTTCTCTTTGGCTGCGTGAAGCTAATAATGCAAAATAATCAGCATATCTGGGGTACACTTTACAGGAACAACTTATAATTCACACTTCTTCCAGTTCTTTTGACAAATGTATTGGCTCTGTTGACACCCTATGATAGATCCATTTCTATCTGTCTTTTTAAATTACGTATCTCACAAGGAGGATAAGCAGAAAACATATTATACAACATAACTGTTTGTTTCTTCATTTCACATTCATGGTTGCTTGAGCCACAGATTACATACGATTCAAACCAGTAACATATATCTGTGCCTGACAGAGGACATTTCTCATCTTTTGAGTCTGGGTTGCATCTTCAGCAGCAGGTGTTGTGAATCTAAGTGAAATGGCTCAAGCTTCTAAATTCACTTCTCAAGTTCAGCATACTTCAGAGTGTCTCATGGGACCAGAAATAAAAGCAACAGCTTTGTCTTTCTATTCTAGACCATGAAAGTCTAGCTTACTTGCAGACACTATAAGCTTGGATAACTCATTTTAATGTGATGCTTCTCCTTTTGATCAGAGGCCAGCTACCTGGCTCACCTTTCCTGTCCTTTGCCCCAACCCTTTCCTCTGCACACATTTGATCCTGTTGGATCACAGCAGTAATGGGAGCAAAACCCCAAGTGACTGTTCATACCTCCTCGCCTTTCCTGGTGCTTGGAATGCTCTTAGTGTCTTCAGCCTCTGGAACGTTTCAACACATCCTTCAATGTTCAGGTAAAGCGTCGCCTTCCTTATGAAGCCTTTCCAGTCTACTGCATTCATCTCTCTCCCAGTTAGTCATTCCCTCGCCTTTCTTTCTATGTGCATTTGAACAACAGTTACTGTTAGGGTGGCCATAAAACACATTGTACAAACCAGGGCATTTTTGAGAGAAAAGGGGTCCATTGTTAATAATTACCCTGGGACACCAGGCATAAACTATGACCGTCCTGGCTAACCAGGATGTGTGGTCACATTACAGCATTTATGGCATTGCACTGTGGAACCATCCTCTTCCTGCAATCAGACTGTGAGGGCAAGACTGTTTTGCACCTCATGCAATGGCCAGTGAAATTTAAATACTTAGTGGATATCTACTGCCTTACTATCACCTTTCTTCTAATGCAGGTGTCTTTAGGGAATCACCGTGCCACGTTCTTTGTACTCTTCTAATCCTCACCCATGTCATTTGGATGGAGCTGAACCTACCCCCTCCCCACCCTTTGCTCCCTGTGGAGCAAAGGTTCCCTCAGGTTCCATGGGTCAAAGTGACACAAGTCACTGGCCAGCCCCTACTGTCAGTGATTGGGTCAGATCTGCACATGGTGGTCTAATTAGAGCCAATCTTATGGGCTTTGTTCATACCGCGAAGGGGAATCTCAATTTCCACTTTGGTTTCTATACTGTGACCCTGGAACTGCCAGGGGATCCCTCACCTCTAAGGAGAACTACTCATGAGAATGCAGGGAACACTGAAGAAAACAGAGACAAGAATGGATCCCCCAGGAAACCACTGGAGCTTTTGTCTCCAGCGTTGCCTGAAGCTGGATTTGTTTACCCTGTACTTTTGAGTTGCATGGACCCGTACATTCCCTTTTTGTTGAAGTCAGTTTGCGTTGTGTTTCCGTCCTTTGCAGAAAAAAAATTTTTTTTTCCTGACTGTTGAGGCCTGGGCGATTGGAGGCAATCAGTAAGTACTGGTGAATGAGTTGATTGAATGGAGTAAGGATTACTTGTGGGAGGCCTCACGACTGGGAATGACCAGAGATAACTCTTCCCCCCCTGCAGCTCCCAAGAGCCTATTGCCAAGTTACCTGTCCTTCAGGAGTGCTCTGCCCCAGCGGGGCTTCCTTCATGGAGAGCTCCTGAGGCAGTCAACACAGGCTCTCACTTTTGTTTGTTTCTTTGTTTTTCTACTTTAAAGGCCTTTTTTCTTTTTTTTTGCCATTGGTGACTCAATAGTAATTTGGTGACAGCTAGGTAACTAACTAGAGGTTTGAAATACACCATCAAGATAAAACCATTTCTCCCAGATAAATTAGGAGTTTGGGATTAATATATACACACTACATATAAAGTAGGTAAACAACAAGGTCCTACTGTATAGCACACGGAACTATACTCAGTATCTTGTAATAACCTATAATGGAAAAGAATCTGAAAAAGAATATATATATATATGTATATATATATCTGAATCACTTTGCTGTACACTTGAAACTAACACAACATTGTAAATTAACTATACTTCAATAATAATAATAATAATAATAAACCCATATTCTCGTTAATCATTCTCCCACCCCTTTTACCAAGACAAAGGGGCTTTGTCCAAGCACACACACTTCAGACAGCCAGTTCGGTCTCATTTGCCCAATTAACACTGCTCACATCCCCTCTGATCTAAAAGGCCTTGTATAATGATATATATTAAGAAAATATTTTAGAGATCCCAGATGCCAAGCCCTATGAAACAGTTTATGAAGGGGTGGGCATGGATACTGTCATAATCGTTATGTAAACAGCCCTTGCCCAGGATGACAGCTCACCAAGGAGATCCCACTGTGCTCAGCACCATGGTGAATGCAAATTAGTTCACTTTTTAGTCAGCCAGTTCGTTTTGGATTCTGGGGAAAATGAACTGGAGTGGAGCTGCCTGATACGATTTGACTAGAGAATCCATATCTCAAATGTATTTTTCTGAGGGCTGGAAGTGGGTGGAGCATAAAGAATACCATTTTGATGAAACAACTATAAACATCTATTTGGAATTAATGGTATTTGGGGGACCCTTGGATAAAAATTCACTTTTACTCTTTTGAACCAAGCACTAAATAGCGTTAACATTAATGCACAGAATGACTGGTTAATGTCATCTCACCAACCATCAGTTATTAACCAACTTGGTTCTAATGACCCACTTAGGTATCAAGAACTCTTCCCAGTGATGACTGTGACACAGGAGCTCTGGGGCTACACTCCAGAGGCCCAAAGGACACCCTCTCCCTCTTCCTCTGTGGCTTTGCCCACACAGCTTGTATTACTTCATGGGGGTTTTGATCATCCATGCCTCCAAATCTATTCTCCACACAGCTAAGTAATTTTTAGCATCATAAAATAGAGCATATTTTTCCCCAGTTTAAATCTCTTCACTGGATTTTCATACTCTCAGAATAAAATCCAAGCTCCTTGGCATATTCTATAATGCCCTGCCTGCCTGGTCCCTCTATATGCAAATCATACCACCCATGCTCTTACTCACTAAACTCCAGCCAGAGCCTTCTTTTAACGTCTCAGATGTGCTGTATTCATTTCAGCCTCAAGGCCTTTGCATATGCTGTTCCCGCTGCCTGGAAGGTTGCTGTGCCCACCCCCACCGCCCCCGCCACGTATCCCCCTCCAGTTTTTCTTGCTTTAAAGCTCTTACTGCATTTGGTAATTGCACATTCATGTGCTTGTTTATTTAATATCTCTCCTCACTAGAGTGTAAGCTCTGGGAAGGCAGGTGGGGACCTGACCTATTTTATCACTCTGTTCACCGGCACATGGAAGGTATTCAATAAATATTTGTTGAAATATGATAAAATAAAATCATGCGATGGCATAGAGTTCATATGCCACTCGGCTCAGGAACACCTTCCCCATTCTTAGTGACCCGCAAGAGCGCTGTCCTCTCTTCTCTAGTCCTAGGTACAAACCCACCCCCCAGAGGCTTTTTAAAATCATAAATATTAGAGCTAAAAGATACACTGGAGATATCAGTTCACAGATGGGAACCTCAGGTTTATAAAGCTGAAGTGACTTACCTTGGGAGGGGTCATTTCTTCACTGCTCTCAGTTCTTTGATGAGGGAATTTTTCCTCCTGGCTGCTGACTGATACTGCCCACTTGGAGGCACAGTGAGTTGATTATGAGTTTGGAGAGGAACTAGGTGTGAGGGTTCAGCCCTCAGCCCCTCTTTTGCGTAGGGCTCTGTCCCAGGGCATGCACATTCTGCATTGCTTCTCCTCCCCCACCCAAGTGTGCAGGGTTAGGCTCTGCTGTGGAGGGCCTGCAGTTGTGCTTCTGACTGGGGGTCATGGGGCAGGGGTTGTCTAATTCTGGGTTCCATATTTGCAGGGCCATGGTGCCTACACATTTAAGCTCTGTTCTCAAGTCTATCTTTTACTAGTTTAAAACGAAATAATTTTCTGATTTCCTCTTCCTGCTTGACTTGGTTCAGAACTGGGTGAGTTTCGTCCTCTCGTATCTCAACACCAAAGCCCCACAGTTGGTCAGAGTTAAGGACTAGAATTCGAAGCTTCCCAAGATCCAGCTCTGATTTCCAGGTGTCAGGTGCACACCTTAGCCAGCGCCACCACAGCTTTCTTCCCAGCCACACTGGAACTGCCTCTCCTACCGTCAGCTCCCCTGTTCCAGAGCTGCAGGGGCAAGACTGTCCTCGGACCCGTGCTGTCTCTGCACTGATTTTGCTTAAAGACATATTTATAATGATTTCACCATGCACATGTTTTGAGTTGAATGAAATAAATGTTCATAGAGCCAACTTAATAGAAAAATTGGGTAATGATCAGATTAAAATAAATTAAATATCTCATTATGAGTTTCTCAGGTTATAAATACATTTTTTATCATCATGTTCATTTTTACTTTTCCCCAAATTATTTTCCCAATTCTCTAATTTTGCGTTTTGTTTTAGATTGTTTCATGCAGCCTCTTTAAAGCTATCATTTCACTCTGACATTTATCTGGATATGAGATCAGGCTATTAGTCCTCTTACGGTGGATGCATATTTCAGTTAATCATGAGTAAGAAGAGAATTGTATTTTGCTTAATTATTGCTATAACGTTAAAACTTTTAATATAATATTTCTAATGGACCAACAGGTAGAGCTTTTCCATGTTTAAATGGAGTATGAGAAAATTGTTGGGTATAATTATGACCTTACTTGTTGAAACAGATACCTTCCCTAGTCATCCTGGAAACAGAGGGGAAAAGAAAGTTACTTGTGAGGAAAAAGCAAAAGAAACACATATCTTCATTGAGAATCCTTAACCACTCTCTATTGTTCCAACTTAAACACAAAGCAAAAGAAATAATAATAATAATATAAATAAACTAAGACTTAGCAAACCACACTGTCTCCCATGAAGTCATGCTCTTTTTCTCTTTGGTTTAAAAGGTTAAAGCCATTTCACATTGCGCATTTGGAGGAGCAATGGGGCAATGGATGTTTTCACTGAAGTATTACTTCCTTTTCCATTAGAAGACAGACCTTCTAAACATTTTTCTGTTTCAAGGTGGTACCTGTCCTTCTCAGTTTGGAGGCTACGTGATGCATTTCAGAGATTCTACTGACTTTGGTATAGCTGGATATAGAGTTTTGATTTCTCATATTTTGGTTTCTTCTTCTTATCAATTAGCCAACAGCTATCTACAAAAGAATACCCTCTGAATGTAGAAATATGCTAGATCTTGAAGAAACCACAAAAGAAGTGTCTTCTGTGTTTTAGTTCCTGCTAGCTCAAAGTTTATTATTGGGTTGGAAACAACCAGATGTGTGTTGATATTCCTTTTGTCTATTTTAATGCCACAGTGCTATTCCCTTACACAAATCCTAAATCCAGTCAAGGCCATTGTCTCTCTAGACTCTTCCTGGATTAGTTGGAATTTAGGCTAAGCTACTGAAAGAGAGAGACTTCAAGACACAGGGGCTTGAACCTGATAGAATTTTATTTCTCTCTTCCACGATAGTCGGGAAGTGGGAGTTCCAGGCTGGTGTAATGGCTCTTCTCCATGAAATCATTCAGGGGCTCCGGTTCCTTTCATCTTGTGTTTCCACCATCCCCTAGGGCATTTTCCTCATTTTTATGGTCAAAGACTGGTCAGTACACGTACGTGTCTCAGCCTTCAGAAAGTAGAGATTAAGTCTATGACATGCAGTTTCATTTTGTGTTAAGTGTAACAGACATAACAATATTTACCAGTATCCAGTTCTTTTCTATTTATGGGCACACGGAAGGTTACACTTCTTCACTTTCTGTGACTAGGCACAGCCACGTGACCAGTGTTGACCAAAGCGATAGGAGCCAGTGTGGCACGAGTCATCTGAGTGCCGAGGTGTTCATTGCTGGGGCTTGGTTCTCCATCCCTTGCTCCCCTTGCCACGATGACCACAAAACACGTTGATGTGGAAATGTGACAAGATGGAAACCTGCGGGAATCCTGAATGAATGTGAAGAAGTCCCCTGGGCTTGCAGCAGACTTTTGTGAGCAAGAAATAAAACTGTGCTGTTTATTCCACAACATAATCTATCCTATTCTGAATTTTACAGCAGATGATGTGGACACCGTACACATTCTTTCTGCTCACATTTTATGGATGAGAACATAAGTGCATGGGTAGTCCTGGTTCAAGGGCTAGAAGGGTTGTGTATGCTCCATCGCTATGGAAACAACAGGAGCAGATGTGTGTGTGTCGGGAGGGGCGGGCAGTGGGTCCCACTTCTTTGCCTCACATTCCAGTGCCGCGCTTGCTTGGAATGCCCTCCTCCCACTTCTCAGTCTGTGCACGGCCCACACATCCTCCAAAGCACAGCCTTCTGCAAACTCCTCAACATTCTGCTCTCTCTCTCCTCTAAATTCTGATTGCTCAATGTTTATAACCTTTTATTATGTGAGTCATTCATTTAAAAAGGGTTATGGACTCGGGCTTCCCTGGTGGCGCAGTGGTTGAGAGTCCGCCTGCCGATGCAGGGGACACGGGTTCGTGCCTCGGTCCGGGAAGATCCCACATGCCGCAGAGCAGCTGGGCCCGTGAGCCATGGCCGCTGAGCCTGCGCGTCCGGAGCTTGTGTTCCACAACGGGAGAAGCCACAACAGTGAGAGGCCCGCGTACCGCAAAAAAAAAAAAAAAAAAAAAAAAAAAAGGGTTATGGACTACTTACCCACCTCTAGGCATTGTGCTGGGTCTCTACTGGCGACGTAATCTCTAACTCGCAGACTTGAAGTTTCCACCTGCTTAGGACGGTGCCCTATCCCATGACGTGGTTAATAAATACTCTCTGGTTGAATATATGAATAAGTCAGCAATATGATGGTATGTGCATAAATGTTAAGTGGCAGCGCACTATTGGCAGACTCAAGAAGGGAGAAAATCCTGAGGTAGATTGTAGGGTGTATGAGCACAGGGATCGTGTCTGTCTTGGATTCTGCCTTATCTCCAGTGCCGATCACTGGGCCTGGCACAAAGTACGTGCTTAATAGGTTTTTGTTCTTTTCCTGGATAACTGTGAGGCAGGCCTGATGGGTGTCTTGAGGGATCTTGGGACATAAGATTAGACCAGTACATAGGGTGGGACCAGATTTTGAGAAGTCAGTCATGGATTTTTGGGTTTTCGTGTGCTAGAAAATGAGAAGCATAAGCTGTTTTTGTTTTTCAAAGGGGAGCCATAGAAAGTTTAAACTTGTTTGCCAAGTGAGTTTAGATATAAATATTAAAGATGAGTAAGTGAGGACTATGGTGATGAAAACCTAGGTTGGGATGGCAATGGTGGACCTCAACACAAAAGGGCAAATCTAATGGACAAGTCAAAGGGAGGCGCAACAGGAACTGATGACAGAGAATATAAAGATTAAAGAAAAAAAATGGACTGAAAAAGAGCAACTGATGGTTCCAGATGGGAATTCTGGAATGAGAGTTGTGTCATTAAAGAGATCGATGTTACAAAAGGCACCTGTGACGAGCTGAATTTGAGGCATGTTGTATCTACGCCAGGGGAGGAAATCTACGTGGGGAGCTGAGCAGGCAGCTGGGCCCCGAGAGCAGGTGTTGTCAGTATGAAGAGACAGCCTCAGGAGCCAGGTCTGGGGTCAGGCAAGACCTGAACAGACCTCTGCTCAGCTTTGATATTTTCCAGCATATGTTACGAGATATGCAGGACAAGTCCTCAATACAGTTGAAAAGTGGGCCTTGCCCTCTTGTGGACTCTTCCTGTGTCAGTGGAGCTCCTGGACTGTCTGTAAGGGCTAATGTATAATAATGGGGTGGAAGATGTCAGATCACCCAAAGGGAGGGCAAGGTAGAGGAGAGCTGGAGGGCTAGAGAGTGGTAGAAGGAATGCATCCCTGAGAGAAAGGTGTGGTTGGAAGTGCAGAGGGCTAGAGCAGAGGCACATAGGCAACGTCTAAAGAGATAAAAGATGTGTATATCTGTGTGTGTACATCGGTGTATATAGTCAAATGCATATGTATTCAGAAAAGATGAGCAAATGTGTCTCTGCCCACCAACCCTGCCCTTTAGCTGCATTTCAAACCATCTACCTATTCCTCCAGTTATTCAATAAGGGATTAGTACCATTTACATGCCAGACACTGTAGACATGGGAAAAAAACAGTCAGACGTGGTCTCTGCCCTTACAGGACTTATATATTAAAGGTGATATAGATGATGAATACATACAAATTGATTAATTTACTAAAAAAGTGAAAAGGAGAGAACTACGTGCTCTTAATTCTATCAATCTTGCCTCAGAGTAAGAGAGGAGGTAGAGCTCTGCAGAAGCAGGAGGAATTCTGAATCAGATCACACTCTGAAAATAGCTCATTTGCAAAGATACTAGCCTGTTGGCCTGGACAGGAGGGTCTGACTGTGGACACTTAGAGCCATTGCTACCTCACTTGCTACCTGCAGTTCTGGCATTGAGACCAAAAGGCAATCTCAATGAGCGCAGAGGTCTGCCTTCAGCTTTGGAGGCCTGGAAATATCTATCCAGCGTTCTCCTCACTTGCTTCTAATTCCAGTCTGTAGGTCTGTCTTTGGGTTCAAGAAATGAAACAAGGGACATAAGGACGGTGACATGGGCTACCAAGAAGAGAATAGTAATAGGGGAGGCTTTGGGTAAGAGCAAACAGACTACAGATGTGTAAATTATTTTAAATTTAATTTGTATTTTTCCCTCTTTTCTAACCATTGGATCACAGATCTGTTGAGTCTGGATTGGTGGTGTTGGCTGGAAGCACTAAAAATCCTAGCTCCATAGACTCATGAGCAGTGAAACCTGTGTGCCCAGAGACCCCTCTTCTCCCCACGTTACAGCTGGGGGACTGTCCCGTGGGCTAGTTCCTTCTACCAGGCAATTTCATCCCCAGGGACCAAGCCCACTGCCATGTATCCTCTAGCTTCGGGCTCACTGCCTGCCTTGGATTTCTCTCCACCTTTACTCCCCCAAACAATGGCATTCCGGAAAATCCAACTGCTGTTTTGAGCTGTCAGGACATCTGACACTGATCTTCAGAGAGGGGGGCGTTGAGCAGGGTAGGGGGAGCAGGCAGGTGTTGGAGGATTTTAAGAGAAACATCCCCTCTGGCTGTCTTACTTAGGCACGTCTTTGTAAGAAAAGAGATGGTCCGGGGAGAAAGAGTGTCTCAGTTCTTAACCATGCAGGAGGGTATGTGTGGATACAAAGAAAGTTAGACTTTCAGGGATACAGATCAAAGAACTTTGTCTCAAAGTTGTCTAGGTTAATGCGTACATATCATGAAGTGAAAACTTGTCTAAGGAATCCAGGAGAGCTTTTAGTAAATAATAGTGCATAATATAGTTACTAAATTATTTTTAAGGATTTAAAAACTGTAGAAACTTGATTATTCAGTATAAAGTTAATATTCATTTAAACAAATTTATTATCATTTCTGCCTAATTAGAATTCATTTAGAAAACATCTATTTATAGCTTGCAATGTAAAGGCAATTTGTTTTTTACAAAACATGTGAGGTGTAGTTCCTCACTTCAACAGCATGCAATACAGTAGAGATGATGAAAAACATGGATGCCAGTAGCTATAATAAGAATGATTCAAATAAAGTGATGAGAGATTTCAGAGAATTGGTTTGAGTCTGAGGTGACTGGAGAAAATATCTTGGAGGAGGTAGCATTTAAACTGGGATTTGTAGTATGGACACATTTCAGCATGCCAGCTGGTAATGGTTGGCGTTCCAGGTATTGATAGAAGAAATTCGTGTTAAAATTATGGAGCTGTAATAAAGCAACACTGAGTAATTCAGTTTGGCAAAAACCCAGGGTACAACATGAGACAACCTGATAAGTAAGGTCTTGGAGGGCCCTGGGTGAGGTTCAGGAGCGTGGACTTCAATGGGGAAGCCTGGGATCCTTTTGAGCTGCAGAGTTGAATGATGCAGTGGAGCCTTAGGAAGGTAAAGTTGCTAACAGGCTGGGGTAACTCACCAGGAGGAGAGAGATGAAGAGTAAAAGGGAAAAGCAGAGGGGGCTTACCTGGTGGCGCAGTGGTTGAGAATCTGCCTGCCAATGCAGGGGACATGGGTTCGAGCCCTGGTCTGGGAGGATCCCACATGCCGCGGAGCAACTGGGCCCGTGAGCCACAATTACTGAGCCTGTGCGTCAGGAGCCTGTGCTCCACAATGAGAGAGGCCGCGATAGTGAGAGGCCCGCGCACTGCGATGAAGCGTGGCCCCCGCTTGCCACAACTAGAGAAAGCCCTCGCACAGAAACAAAGACCCAACACAGCCATAAATAAATAAATAAACAAAACAAAAAAACCCTTGATATTAAAAAAAAAAAAAGGGAAAAGCAGAGTGATAAGCCTTCTGTTTGTGGTAGTGATTTAGGATGGGGCGGGCTTAATGGATGAATAGTCTAAAGGGAAGACCAGTGCAGAGAGGAAAATGAGACAGTCTCAAATGATTGAGAGGAATGTCCAGACCATAACATCTGAGAGCAAGGATTTCCCAGCATTGGTCCATGACTCTTGAGTCCCCTGCCAAATACGGGAGAAGCGTGTAAAAGAAGTTTTAATCCTGACTTGGCTTTCACATAAATCTGAAAAGCTCAGTCAGATGTGGCTCAGCCTTAGGAACATAGAAATTTTAATCCATACAAAACTCCTTAACTTCTTACCTTTTCAAGCAAGACGATCTTGTTAAAATGAAAAATCTGGCAGATCTGCTATATGATAACAGTTGCAATACTTTGTCAAGTCTCAGCTTAGGAAGAACTGTCACAGACACCGCAGATTTCTACTCATCTATCCCTCCCCATTTCCACAGGGATTATGTGAGAATAAATAAAACATGATAGTACATGTAAAAATATTGTTTCCTACAAAAAGTTGCTGTGTGGAAATTACAGGTCTATAAAAAAGTATTACTATATGGGTATTACAACATATCAGAGAAATCTGGAATTATTTTGCTTTGTTCTTCTCAATTTATATTCGACTTTCTTGCAAAAAGAACGTAAAGGAGTTTGTTTATGGTTTATCACTTTTAAGAGCTTTCTATACATGTTGATGAGGGGAGTAGAAGGAAAGAAAATACTTTAAACCAAGCACAGTGCCCTGGTAATAATGGGGTCGGCCAAACAGACACTCTGGACACTGTTGATGGGCCCACAATCCCAGCACTGTACAGTCAGGCCATCTGCATCTCGTCCGGGCGCTAAACTATAATCACTGCCTCCTGAGACGCTGTAATTCTAGGAAAACCTACCTACTGAGGTGGCTCACTTAAAGGACATGTTCCTACCCAAGGCTCTCAGAAAGAGGATTTCTGGTCACTTTAAGTATCTGCCCATCCAGTAGCCATTGGCTGACACTCCATGCTCCCAGCTCTGCCACTTGAAAGAGAGAAATGTGAGAACTGGAAACGGATCATTTTTAAAATTATGAGGATTACTACTATCTCCCATCATATCCTCGTATCATGTTAACAAGTTAGCAGTCTTGGCAAAATGAACAAAAATATGTTTATCTTATGCACGTCATTTGCTATCCTTGGACATATTTAAGTGCCTTTTTTTTTTCAGAGTTAGAGACCAGTAGGCTCGTTTTCTGGTTCTCAGCACTCTTGAATTACGTTTGCTAGTTTATAACGACGTAAGTAAGACTTCCTAAAGCCCTGAATAGGTGTGGTCTGAGTGGTTTATAAATATCACGATGAGGGTATTTCATAGCTTCCCTCCTCAGTCTGCCAATAGGTCATTTGATGAGTGCTTACTCTACTCCAGGTCACTGTTATACATCTCTATATTCATTTTCTCATAACAATTTTATGAGGCAGTTAACAGTACCTCTATTTTAAAAAGCTAAAAGCATGTACAATTTTTTTTCTAAGAAAACAACTAATAAAATGTACATACAAATAGAAGTTTCTTTATTTCTCAGTAGCAGAACTCAGTTCTTGAACTCCATTTCTGTTGATGACAGGAAACTTAATCCTGCTCCATTAAGGTAAATTCAGTTATTTCTGATTTTTATTAGTGTGTCTTGGTTAACTGGTCACGCTAGGATTCTCTCCCCTCATTTCTTCACGTATCCATGGGGATAACCTAAGTTCTAGGAAGTATACATATTGCCCTAGAATTGGGGGATGGATGCTTAGTCCTATGGTCACTAGATCTGTCCAGCCTAGTTTACAGTGGGACATACAATCTCCAGTGCTTTTTGGATATCTACATCTGTGGATGTTAAGGTACAAGTTCTCCTTTGATTTTTGTGTGTTGGGTCTATTCAGGTTATTCAGTATCATGATTGCTCCAACCCTAAGGTTTCACAAGATCCACAGGCCCACTCTCAGACAAAAGAAATCTTAGCTTCTCTCTCACACCATTCTATAATGCATCCCTCAGGTCTACCCACCTAGATACCTCCCTTACACATTGCTGTTCTACAACATTAGCACCAGGTTTGACTGTGGTGTCTCTAAGAGGTTTTCAGTTTCCCTGGGCCATGCCCTAGGAAGTTATCAATTCACTTCATACTCATTATCCCCCAATCTGTCCAGTTTCTATCACCATATCCCCCACCCCCAGTGCTTATGTCCAGTGAGAAGGTGAGCAAATGTCCACTTAGGGACACTTAGCTGTATACCTCTCTTTCACTTCTACATATTTTTTCTGTCTCTTGCTGGTAGAATTCTATTATTTCAGGAATCATTATATTTTCTAGATCTTTGCTCTGAGAAGGCCTAGAAGCAATGACCAATTCTATAGCAGTGGAATCCTTAGAGCCCAGATTGCAGTCTTGAAATATCATCTTCCATTAAGAGAAACCAGGAATCCCTGGAGAAATGGCTAATTCCAGATCTGAGGCAGGAAAGATATATAATGAGCCTGGAAAGTCTTGTAATACCAGATGGCAAGGAAATCATCAAAGGACACTAGAATCATGTCAGAAGGACTCAGGAGTCAACTTAGGAAGCTCTCGCTGGCCAAAGATAGGATACTTTAAGCTTCAGTAAAGATATGAATTGCAATTGATTGGAACCCATCAAATATGTCTAATCCTGTAAATTTATATTAATAGTAAAAAATATAATTGATAATCTTTTGAGGATTATAGGGAAAATTAATTATCTAAAAATTGATAAATATAAGAAATAAGTATACTGCCTTTCTTACATATGAAATGTATAATTTGATAACCAACTAGTAAATGAAGGGAAGTCTCCCCTTATAAAATTGCCCAGGTAATTCATGAAAACAAATAGCACCACTTTGTAATCCCAATGAATTAATGTATCTAAGCTTTAAGCATCAATGGCTGCTAATAGTAAAAAACAGTCATTATGTGCTCTCGTTAAAAAAACATACCGCAACCTATAGTCTTGTCAAAGGTATGACAAATAAGTCTTTTCAAGCCTCTAAATCTAAGTACCAATTTTCAGGAAATACAGGAGACAGAGGAAAATGTCAGACTGCATCATGAGTATGAAATCAGTAGACTGTGGCAATCTTTATAGGTCAAACACCCCAAATTATTCAATATGAAAATTATAAGAAGGAATGGGATGGAAAGGGAGCATATCTGTAGATCAAAAGATACTTCAAAATATAAAGTTAAAAAATACATAGCATTCCACATATAAGTAATATCATATGGTATTTGTCTTTCTCTGTCTGACTTAACTTCACTTAGTATGATAATCTAACAGAAATAGAGTTACAGATATAGAAAACAAACTTATGTTTACCAGGGGGAAGGAGGGGAGGGATAAATTAGGAGATTGAGATTGACATATACACACGACTATATATAAAATAGATAACTAATGAGGACCTATTATATAGCACAGGGAACGCTACTCAATACTCTGTAATAATCCATATTGGAAAAGAGTCTTAAAAAGAATGGATATATGTATATGTGTAACGGATTCATTTTTCTGTACACCTGAAAATAACACAGTGTTGTAAATCAACTATATTCCAATAAAAATATTTTTAACATACATAGGATGTGCATATAACATGGTACATCCCCTCTAATGGAATACCATGAAGCTGTAACAAGGAGTAAGGAAAATCTATATGAACTAATGATATGAAGTGATTTTCAAGATATTTATCATATATATGTAGGTTTTACATATATATGTAATAGCATTATATCAATGGCAATTTCCTGATTTTGATAATAGTATGGTAGCTATGTAAGATGTTAACATTTGTGGAATCGTGGTAAAGGGTATTTAGGAATTTTTCTATTTTTGTAATAATTTTGTAAGTCTGAAATTTCAGAATGGAAAATCTTAAATTAAAAACATTAAAATAAAAAGATAAATTGTGCAAGATTAAAATACAATGTCAAAGGATGCACACTTGCATAATACAACCATACAAATGTAAGAAAATGATTTCTACAAATATCAAAACAGAGGCTACTTTTGAATTGAGGAAGGGGCCGTGATTGGGACGGGACACAGGGAAAGGCTCCTGAGATGGCTGGCAAAGTTCTGTTCTTGACCCTGGGGGTGTGATGGTTACAGGGTGTTCCCCTTATAATAATTCACCAAGCTATATGTTTGTTTTGTGTAACTCTCTGTATCTGCATTTTATTGTATGAAGACAAACATAAAAAAACAGAAACAGAAAAATATGCCTTGGTTTTCAAGATCTTCTCTCTGATATGAAAGTCAAAAACCTATTTTGAAATTCAAAAGCAATGATTTGACTTTTTGCTCTTAAACTAACAGCCTCTTTTAGTGATAAAAATATCACTGACTCAATAAAAGGGGGGGTCCTAGAAGGGGTCCTCTAGGGAAATAGGTAGTAAAGAGAAAATTTCTGTTAATAGCTCAGAATTTCTCCCACCACAAGGGGCTTAACCACTACAATATGCTTTTAAATGAGGGACATGCTCTTATCACCTCTCCCCTCACCATTTTTCATAGCTTTACAGTTGTTCTTCTTCATCCTATTCTGGATGAGCTTAAGCAAAAGTGTCATAGAAGTGGAAGAACAAGACTATAGCAAAACTGTCAAGAGGACATGGCTACAACAGGACACTTCAATATCCCTTTGAGACTTGCTGAAATAAAAAAACTGTACTTCTGCTCATTGATTAAGCACCCACTATGCTCCAGACACTGCCAGATAGTGGGAATGGAGAGAAGAGAATATTAAACTTTTGTATTGAGGTATATACATACAATTGCATAGAATGGTTTGTAAACTTTATTTAATATCAGAATTACCTGGTTGAAGTTAAAACATATCTATATAGAGAGATTTCAAAGCCCAGTCTCTAAAGACTGATTTAGTAGATCTCTTAACAAGTGCGTGCACAGACACAAATGTCTGAATTTGTGATTTCAGATGTAGAGCAGTTTCAGAAACATCTGAAAGGCTAAGGTGGAGGCTGAAATACAGTGGAACTCATTAGAAGTGAGGAAGTCGAGGAACTGCAATGCACAGGCATTGAAAGAGTCATACAGGAGGACCTGGAGATTGTGTAAGATGATAGCAGGACTTAGGCTAGAGAGAAAGACTGTAACTTAGGTTCCAAGTTTTCCTTTTAAGGAAATGACTGAACAGGCAGCTATGAGATGAGTGCAGGGGCAAAGGGTTTTAAGTAAGAAAGGGATAAACCTTAAAGAGGTTGGAGAAATAATGAAGAAGCGATAGTAGAGAAGTATTCAGAGGAAGAACACTGACCTGATAGCTCTTAAGAGATCATGGTTGGCTAGCCTGATTCTGCCATGGATTCAAACTTTTATGAAAAACGTCACAGCCAGAAATCAAAGGAAATTATACAGAGCCTGGTCTGCAATTGCTATCTGTCAGGAAGTCAGATGTGAAAACACAGTTTTCTGTAATTCTTTCCTGATCTACTTACATGGGGAAATAACAGGGAAGAGTAGTTAAGTAATTGAGCTGACACCTATTTGTTCTTCACTAGGGCATTTGGACCCCAAGATTTGTAACGCCACCAGTGGCATCTTGCACAATAAGTTAATGGTGCAGCCATCCCCAACCTTTTTGGCACCAGTGACTGGTTTCGTGGAAGACAATTTTGCCATGGACCGGGGGTGGGGAGATGGTTTCAGGATGATTCAAGCCCATTACATTTATTGTGCACTTTATTTCTATTATTATTACATTGTAATATATAATGAAATAACTATGCAACTCACCATAATGCAGAATCAGTGTGAGCCCTGAGCTTGTTTTCACTTGCCACTCACTAATAGGGTTTTGATATGAGTCTGCAAGCAATTGATTTATTATGGTCTCTGTGCAGTCAAACCTCTCTGCTAGTGATAATCTGTATTTGCAGCTGCTCTCCAGCACTAGCATCACTGCCTCAGCTCCACCTCAGATCATCAGGCATTAGATTCTCATAAGAAGCACGCAACCTAGATCCCTCGCATGCGCAGTTCACAGTAGGGTTCAAGCTCCTATGAGAATCTAATGCTGCTGCTGATCTGACAGGAGGCGGAGCTCAGGCAGTAATGCCAGCGATGGGGAGCGGCTGTAAATACAGATGAAGCTTCGCTCGCTTGCCTGCCACTCACCTCCTGCTGTGTGGCCCAGTTCCTAACAGGCCATGGACTGGTAGCAGTCCATGGCCCAGGGGTTGGGGACCCCTGCTCTATTGTACTGTAACAATGATACAAGGGCACCCTACCTTAAGACAAAGTATGTGTACACACATACACAGAGATAGATATAAATACTTCTAGATAATTCTAGATATAGATAATTTACAGTTCAGTTCAGTTACAGATAGGCTATTTTTCAACTTACAAAAGAAAGTACCATATATTCTATTCAAATAGGTACCTTCTCTATGGAGAGGTCATACGGTAAACAGCAAAGATTAACACCGTAACTGAGGTGGACTGAGACACACTCTAACAAGCTGGGGACACTGGGTAAGCCATTTACTTACCTGATTTTAGTTTTGTTTGTGAAATGACTTTACGTAAAATTCCTTTGAATGTTGTTAATTCTAATTCACTTGTGATTTTATTTAAATTTAACTATTTAGACATATATTTAGTATATGAAGCAAATCACCTAATACTTTATTCCTTTAATGTTACAATACCCTATATAATATATATATACAATACATTATATACTCAATAACATCAAAATGATTTTATGAAAATAATAGTGTAAACTTCTTCTTGTTTCCAATCTTCCTGGTTACTCAGCTTGTTTCTCTATCTCTATCCATGCATCAACCCACAAGCATTTAGTTTTAAAGTGTTAGCGTATTAATAGAAGTGGGATATCTTCTAGGGGGTCTCAGTCCCACTAGAAAGTGATTATTATTATGTCTTAATTGTTTTTTAGAAGAATGCTCAATTTAGATAACTTTCTAATACCCCAAGTCATAACGGGATGATAGATATTTGTACTTTCCACTTATTTCTTATACTTTTAATTCCTATGGAAAGCTGTTTACCTAATGCCTTTGCCCATGTAGAACCTTGTGAACTGGTAATTATTCCAGGATGGGCAGGTATGGTCACTGCACACATTTTTATTAAGGGTGGTGGGGGGGAAGAAAATCGTTTGGAATGCACATTTTTCCATGGGTTAAACAGTGCACAAGAACCTAGCAACTTTGGAGGAGATCCAGCTTACTTTTGCTTTAATGTACCCAGAAGGTTTCAAATTAGTACTCAGCATTACTGTTTTAATTGAAAATTAACCTCGCCATAACTGGAAGTGAGGATCAGCATCCTGATGTTTAGGAGACGGCTGTATGGTTGGGGAGGTCATTACACTGGACAGCAGAGACACTGAAGAGGAAAACACAAATCATTTGTTTCCTTAAGCAAGGACACGCAGTCAACACTTGAATTGGTGGTCAACTATAATTTGCTTCCAGAGTCAGCAACTCTGGCAACACTACAGTTTGGATTTATAGCAGGGCACACAAGTAACAATGACTTTGAAAGTAATGTATAAAAGAACCAAGGAAAACGTTCTTAAAGATCTCCTCCTCATTCCAAGGACTTTCCCGCTCCGCCTAAAAGCAGGAGGTGCTCTTGTTCCTATTCCCAACATGCCCCTCGGCAGTTCTTCCTGAATAATTACTCCTCCAGGAAACCAATGATATTTGAGTCTGGGTTATCAACAATCCTTTATTTTTTGCCTGGGAATTTCAAACCAATACACTCCCAGCCTGAACAATGTAGACAGAAGTTTTCCTTTCCATTTGGTAAAAAATAAAATTAAAAAAACATTGTATATTTGCTGCCAATGTCCTGAAAAGTTCAATCACCTCTCCAAATTCCCCAGAATAAACACAAGAAAATACCTCTCCCCAGTAGGATCCAGGCCCCGCACTACCACCCTTAGGCACTTCCACTTCCTCCATCTTCAGGGAAGGAGTGTCCAGTTCAGATGTGGCTCCTCAGTGGAGAAGAGGGAATTTAGGGGAAGGGGAATTTCTTTAGGAATTGTCAGTCCCACAAGTAAGTTCCTCTTTTCCTTTTCCCTTTTCACTGAAAGTGAAAAACTGCTCACAGCAAGTGCTCACTGTCCCGTTTCCCTATGTGTCACCAGAGCCAAGAGAGGACCCCGTCAACGAGGCTCCCTCTACTCTGTCCCGCAGACCACAATCTCCGACCTTCACCCCATTGTCTGTGCAATGTGTAGAACTGGAGCTCAGAGCAGTGGCCTCAGCATCACTCTCCATGCCCGGGGAAGCCAAAGGCCCCTTTCTTGGCCGAGGGGAAGGGCTCTTGTGGAAGCAGAGTTTGAAAAGCCCCAGCACTGTCACGGTCAATATCACCAACACTACTACTGCTATGCTCACAAGTATGAAGACCACGGTGGAAGAATCGAAAGCCTGGGGATTGTCAGAGGAAGACGTGGAATTAAACTTGGGAATCACGCTTCCAGAAGAGTTGATGTCGGCCTTTGCCTCTGTTTGAGGGGATATTTGAAGACTAGATATTGTGCCCTGTGCTCCCCACCGAGGAATCTCGGGAATAGATGTTGCTGAACTGCTTTGTCCAGGGGCATGGGGTACCTCTCCTGGCTTCTCCCGGACACTGGGTGACCAGGTTCCCTTCGACACGGGGCTGGCTGCAGTGGCTGGCGGGTGCCAGGTGGGCACCTTGGTCCCCCCAGGGGCCGGCTGTCCTTCCCCATTGGTTACACAAGAGCGTCCGTCTTTCCCTAGCACGAAGCCCGCAGCACACTCGCAAGCAAAGACTCCCAAGTCGTCTAGGCAGTCAAGGAGCTTCACGCATTTGCCATCACGGAGGTACCTTCCGGGACAGGGACAGAGCACAGCCCCGGAGGGTATCCCGTCCCAGCGCGCGCCGACCTCGTCCGAGGTGCAGGTGGCCGTGATGGAGAGCTGCCCGGGGCAGAGCGCACTCACCTCGGTCCCGGGGGGACTGAAGTCCAGCGCCGCGCTGGAAAGCTGGAAAGGCGCGCGGTAGCTCAAGTCAGAAGCGGCCCCCGGGCGTGGTGCGGGGCACAAGCCCTCGAACTGGTACTTGCACAGATAGCCGTTGGCGCGCTGGTGGCATCGCATCTCCTTCCAGCCTGCGGGCTCGATTCCCCGGGTGGCCTGGAGTCCCGCGCAGCTCCGAGCGGTGCAGGAGCGTTGGGGCTCCTCCACCCACTGCAGCGTGTCGCTTTCGGACCCGCCGACGTCGGGGGACAACCAGGAGAAACCCCGCAACGGCTCATTCTCCAGGGTGCAGTTGGATCGCCTGCGCTCCAGCGCCACCCAGAAGAGAAGGTCTTTGGAGCCCCCTCCGGGCCCCGGGCCCGCCCGTAAAAGCGCGACCACCGCGCGGAGCTCGGCGTCCCCGCGCACCGTGCTGAGCGCCCCGCCGCGCAGGCTGCAGGCCTCCTCGGCCTCCTGCCGCTTGAAGGTAGCGTGGTGCAGGCTGTAGCAGGCCCCCGAAGCCGAGCAGCCCGCGCGGTCGGCGGTGGGGTGCTCTCCACTGCCGGGCCGGGGCCAGAACGTCTGCCAGAGAAGGCACAGGGCGAGCGCCTGCCTCATCTTGGAGGCCCAGCGCCCGCGGCTGCTCCCAGCTTGGATCTGACCCGCTCGAGGGCGTGGAGCTGTCCCAGGAGCGCGGTCACCGCCCCCCCCCCGCCCCCACAGCTGGCTCTCCGCCCCCTCACCCGTCCCCCGCGCCCATCCCCTCAATCTCCAAGAATTCCCGTCAGGGTTCTGGCAGCAAACAGCTTCCCTCCCTTAGGCCTCAACAGGAAATGTGTCCGGAGCTCTGCCAGGCCCCGTGCAGCCCTGCGGTCAGGAACACAGCTGGCGCCGGGGCACAGGGAACGCAGTCGCCCAGAAGGTCAAACACCCTGTTTAGGGCAGGAGAAAAAGAAAGAAAAATCGCCACTGGGAAGAAGTGTATCGTTTTCCCTGCTCAGGGAGTTTCACAACCTCAGATCCCAAAGCACTTTGGTGAACACTGGCAGGAAGGGCTGGAGAAGAGGAACTTGCTGAGCGCCCACGCGCGCCCACTGTGCTCCGTCCGGAGCGGTGGTGGAGTTGGCCTCACAGCAATGTGTAGAAGGCTCCAGGCTTCGCCAGTCTCGCGATTTTGGGGGGAAAAAAACCTTGTGAGAAGTAGAAGCATCTCCCTTTGCCACCAGAGGCAGCACGACGTAACCACCAGTTTCTTCCTGGCTCTGCTCCTCTGTGCTGTGGAAGGAGATCCAGGCGTGCTAATTGCTGGTCAAAGAATTTACAGTTCCTTTCCGGTATATTAAAAGGGAGAGCCTGCTTCTGAAGTCAATGCTCGCCTTAACACGTTTGTTTTTCGATTCCATTTCTTTCTCTTTGAAATGGCCTTATTGGTTCATTCAGGAAAGGAAATGTATTTCTAGGCCTAAATGAAAAATAATGGACACAGATCTTAACTGTTATGTTAGGTTTCCTTACCGCTATATTGATTCATAACTTCTTCAAGCTTATAGATAATATCTAAATGAGATCATGGCCTGTTTGAGAACAAGCACCCCACGTGTGATTTTATCCTTGAACTATTTTAATGTCATTTTCTTCTACGATTAAGTGCCAATATTTGTAACAGTAAGTTGGAAGTCCCCTCTAAGGGACACAAGAGTTCAATAGCCTTAAGAAATTAAAATATTTATTACATTATACTGCATGTTGTATACCATAAAAAAATACCCTGCAACTTAAAAAACAGGTGAGTCAATTTCTTCAGTTCCAATGGCTGTTTTGTTTTAATACAAACACTTCAACTCAGTTGGAAGCAGTGAGGAATTAAAGGTGAATAAAGGAAGGAAAGTTAAACACTGCACTGTCTATGAAACGATTTTCTTGTTAGCAATTTAGACAATATGCATCATTTTAGAAGATTATTATCTATTTTGGCTCACAGTGACCAAATAAGTTGCAATCAGAAATACATAAGGTTTCAGCTAAGCCCTCTTAATGATGCATGATGCTTTTAAACATCTGTAATCAGAATGAAAGTTGCCACTCCACGGGTAATGCCTACCACGCTTTTAAACACCCTTGTACGGATTGAACTGTTCAGGTTAGTGAGGATGGGTGGGAAGGAAAGTTTCAGGATCACATCTGTACACTCCTACCTCATTTTCACCACTACTCTCACTCTTCTTTTCCTCTTGGAAATTCCATGTATTTTAACAGATGATAATAAACACCAGGAATCATCATCACACTTACCCTGCTTTTGCTGACTGTGGAGTTCTGCAGCAGGATTTCTCTCCTACACCCTTGCTGTTTCCCAATTTAAACGACATTCATTAGTCCTTCATTACAGATGCCAGAGAATCACCTTAAACATGACTCTGCATTTAAATTAAGTTAATGACTTATGAAAAAGGAACATGAAAATCTAGAAATCTAATTAAATGGATTTTAAAAATACCTAATTACTTGGGCCAGCTCTATATACCTTTGCAATCTAATGACTACATGTTGTAAATGTGTCTATGCGGTACTGTATATTTTAATAAAATAAAACCTTCTACAAATCTAAGCAGTCAGTGGAAACCTCTTAGATATTTTAAAAATCACTTGAAATGAGGTGAGGTTTCTAGAGTAAGAAAGAATGAATGCTTGAAAAACTTAAAGTAAATACATGATCTCCCCTCCTGGCATTCTGCCTATAGGGAGGTAGGATATTAGAAGAGATATCCTACCTGGCCATAATGGCCATAATGACTGCATATTACAGTCCTGGCCATGCCTGTAGTGATGTGAGAGAAGAGTTAGAAAAAAAATTAGCTCAAAGTAACACATAGATCATTTTGTAATTAATTACTTTGTACTGACTTCTTATATACCACTAACATATTTTGAAATGTATAGTATACATGAGAAAACTAGAAATGAAGGAATGTTTTTGTTTTTATTACTCTTTTACTTATTATTATTTTTTATTAACAGCTCACTTGATTGAATATTTATTCTGGCAGTTGTGGGTTTAGTGCTTATGGCTACTGTTGGAGGTTAGTGTTACTTATGTACCTATTTATCAGATAAGAAAACTGAAATCTAGAGATCATGTATGTAGTTGGCCTGTGGTCAAATGAGCAAGGATGAGCCCAGGCATCTGAACCCAGAGCCTGTGTTCCTTTTTTTTTCTTTCCTCCAACGGAGGTAAAATTCACATAACATAAAATTAACCATTTTAAGTGTACAATTCAGTGGTATTTAGTATTGATACATTCTCCATGTCAGGCAATCATCACTTCTATTATTTCTAAAACATTCTGATTACCTCAAAAGTAAACCTTATCCCCAGAATGTTTTTATTTTTAAATAATGCTATTATGATCATAATAGGATACCATTTTATCTCCACTGGATTCCAAATATTGGAAATGCTGACAGTGCTGTGGATCCACAGTCTCTTTTATATGTTACAGATGAGAGTAACAACGTTGGAAAAGCTTGCTATTTTTAACTAAAATTGAACACTTACATACTCTTTACTCCATTATGACCTTCATGCCCAGGTATATACTCAAGAGAAACTTACACACGTACAAGAGAAGATATATTAAAGGATGTTGAGGGCTTCCCTGGTGGCGCAGTGGTTGAGAGTCTGCCTGCCGATGCAGGGGACACGGGTTCATGCCCCAGTCTGGGAAGATCCCACATACCGCGAAGTGGCTGGGCCCGTGAGCCATGGCCGCTGAGCCTGCGCGTCCAGAGCTTGTGCTCCGCAACGGGAGAGGCCACAACAGTGAGAGGCCCGCTACCACAAAAAAAAAAAAAGAAGGTTGATAGCATCACTGCTCATATTAAAAACCAGAATGAATCCAAAGGTTCAGCAACAGATGATAGATAAACAACCTGTGGTACATTCACTCAATGAATATTGTACAGCAATCAAAATGAATGGAATATAGCTGCAAGTAGCAATATGAATTAATCTTATCAATACAATGTTAAATGACAAAAGTTCCAAAAAATTATACAGATTCTGATATTCTTTTTGTAAAATTAACAAAAAAACTATTAAATATATATTTGTGTATTTTTTAGGAAAAAATAGTTACTACAATGAGATAAAAGGAACAATGGGTGATGATGGATTCTTTGGGTGGGTGGGAGGAGGAGGAGGATGGACTAGTAGGAAAAATAGTATTTGATGTGGGCTGTTGTCAGAGTCCTAGCTTTTGTTTTGGATAGTGGCTTTGTAGGTGGTTATTCCATTATTAAAAAATCAATAATTACATAATTAACAAAATAAAGAAAAGTGGCTTTATCTAGACAAATGATGAGACAATGACATGAATCAAAAATTACAATTAGGGCTTCCCTGGTGGCACAGTGGTTGAGAGTCCACCTGCCGATGCAGGGGACACGGGTTTGTGCCCCGGTCCGGGAAGATCCCACATGCCGCGGAGCGGCTGGGCCCGTGAGCCATGGCCGCTGAGCCTGCGCGTCCGGAGCCTGTCCTCCGCAACGGGAGAGGCCACAGCAGTGAGAGGCCCGCATACCGCAAAAAAAAAAAAAAAAAAAAAAAATTACAATTAATCTGACTCTGAGTAGCTGAGTTCCAAAATGTAAAATCTAAACAAAATTAAGATGCTAGCTATATTTTTAAGAAATATTGTCAGTATATTTCCCTTTGATCCCCAGATTCTTTTGCAGGTAACACATTTCTAAATTTAAGCCAATTATTAATCTGAAAAAGCATAATAAATAAAATATTTTCCTATGTTTCTAGACTTTTCAGACAATCTGTGTATTATTATTAAGAATCATGTATGGTATTTATTTGTTCATTCATTTATACAAGGTTATCCCATCCAAAGAGCTAGAGAGAATATATAAGGAAAATAAGTTTAGTTCACATTTTCATTTGATTATTAATTTTAAAATGTCAGAAACAAATATGGAGAAAGATAGAATTTCACTAATCACATCCCAAGTAATCTCATAAATTTATAAAGTTGTCGATCCTCACTGAATAAATTCTGTTATAGTTGAAAGAAAACAACATCTGGGCCTTAGCATATTTCTGAGTTCACCAAAGATATATAAAAATACTTCAGAGAAAATTGAAAAGGAGACAACATTCCATCAGGAGAACATGGTGTTCAGAAGCGATTCTAAGCTAGAGACCAAGAATTGTGAAGATTCTTTGCCTTTTAGAACTATACTGGACCTTAACAAAATGATCAATGATCAATATCTTTATATATATATATATATTTTAAAGTTACTCTTTTTTTGCGGTACGCGGCCTCTCACTGTTGTGGCCTCTCCCGTTGCGGAGCACAGGCTCAGCGGCCATGGCTCATGGGCCCAGCCGCTTCGCAGCATGTGGGATCTTCCCGGACCGGGGCACGAACCCGTGTCTCCTGCATTGGCAGGCGGACTCTCAACCACTAGCGCCACCAGGGAAGCCTCAATATCTTTATATTTTTAACTGAGTAAATTTTAAATCCTAAGTCTCAAGTGTCCACGAAGTGCTTAACGAATGATAAAATTTGGTAATTTTATTTTCTGAAAACACAACTTCTAATCATCATTATGTACATGTTCTAAATCAGGATATATGATTTGACCCTTAACCCAACAGATCATATAGACTCATAACCTAACAAATTCATATACTCCTGAATAGGTAAAGACTTCTTTTAGGTGGCATTGTCTTTAAGTCATCTGCATACATTTATATACAGTCAGTCATTTCAGAAATGTATGTCACAATGACAGGTAGTCTTTTGGTTTAGTACAGAAACAAGAAACTTTAAAAAACATTAAAGTTTCAGCTCCTTCATTTAAACTGCTCTCTAAACAGAGGCAGTGCTGATCATGTCCCGTGGGCCCTGGAGGTAATATAGAAAATTATTCTCTGGTGGCCATTACAGAATTAGTACATCGACCATTGCCAAGTTTATAATCAAGAAATAATGGAAGAATGACTCATGCACACAAAAGGCTTGTTATAATCCAAATACCTACCAAGCTCTAAAGTATAAATATTTATTTTACTACTCAGATATTTTTTCACAATTGCCTACAGAGCCAGTTTATGAACTACACTTGAAAATCAGCCTTACTACTTTAAAGTTACACACACACATGCACACACACACACACACCTCTCACCTAGACTTTTTTTTTTTTGACCGATCACAATAAGGTGAAACTTGTAGGGTTAGCTAACATCATCCAGCAAACAAACTTAACTACAGTTGTATGGAGGTGGGGGAATGGTGCATGAATTGCAGATCTTTTCTTTAGTTAAAGTTTGGCATCTATCTGATCAGGTCCATAGAATTTGGAGTTTTTCAGGTCCTACTCCTGGGCCCTTTTCTCTTTCCACTAGATACTCTCTCTCATGTAATCTCATCTCGTCTCATCCTGTGGTTTCGGATATCATCTGTACGTCAGTGATGCCCAAACGTATCCACACTCCATTCTTAGCTAAGCTCTAAATTCGTATATCCACCATGTACTTAATATTTGATATCTCATAGGTATTTCAAATTCCCATTTCCTAAACAGAACTTTGGTTCCTGCCTCCTGAGCCAGGTTCTCAACTTGCTTTCATTATTTCAGTAAATGGTACATCTAGCCCCTAAGATGCTCATCACCAACTTCCTCACCTCTTATATGGGTCAGGGTTTTTTTTTTTTTTAATTGTAATTGACAGAAATCCAACTCAAATTAGCTAAATGCAAAAGGGAATTATATGATTCGTAACTGGGAAAATCCTGGAGTAGTTCCAATAGTTGAATAGAATACTGCCAAAACCACAGCAGCCAGGAGATTCAATCACATCAGGATTTGTCTTAATCTCTTTCCCTTTCTCTTCTCTCTTCATGGCTGCATCCTCTCCTGCTTCCTTCTGTCTTTCTTCAAAGGACCTGAACAAGACCACTGGCAGTCCTCATGTTATACCCTTATAACATTCTACTAAAGGAGAGCCTTCTCCTCTAGCTCCAGAGCAAAATCCCAAGAAAAGATTCTGGTTGATCAAGCTTCAGTAATATGCCAGTCATTTGCTCAATCATTGTAGCCAAAAAGATAGGACTCAGTGATTAGTGATTTCCTTCTGGGGGCAGAGTCTCTATCAGAGTTATATTAAGGAATATTCAATTCTAAGTCTAAAGTATACTTTGAATAGATGTAGTTTTATGTTTCACTTTGATCATCCTAGTCGGCGCCTGTCAAATGTCTTCTCACTGTTCTGCCTGCATCATTCTGGACCCCATGGAATCAATTCTTCATAGACTCATCAGGAAGATCTTCAAGAACCTTAGTCTGACTATGTCTCTCTTCTGCATATACCTCCGTTGCTCCTAAAATAAAGCTCAAATCCTTACCGAGAACTACAAAGTATTGACTCCTATGCCTCTTCCTAGTTTATCCTCTTGTCTCTCTGGTCTCAGTTCAGTTGCCAGCACCTAAGTGAGATCTTTCAAGGCAACCCAATCTTCATTTCCCCACCAATAATTCTCTAGCCCCAGTCTCTTTCTATGATACCAACGTGTTTTTTTTTTTTCTTCATAGCAATTATCATGTTCATTTATTTGATTGTCTTGCCTGTCTCTCACTCAGTGTAAGCTCCATAAGGCAGTGCTTGTCACAAGTGAGTAAATGAATGTATGATTGAATCCACCACAATTCTCCCCCTTGTTGATTATGGTCCAGCCACACTGGTCTGTTCTCTGTTCCTCCAAAACATCTCATAATTCTTACACGATTTCCCTTTATCGAAATCATTCCTCTCGTCTGTTAGATTTTTAAAAAATTACATCTTTAAAAATTGTGGAGTAAAATGTACGTGTAGAAGTGTACATAAATACTTATGTACAGTTTTACAAATAACCATGAAGCCATTTCCGAGTCAGGAAATAGGGCCAGCTTATGGTTATTTCCTCCCTGCTCTGTTCAATCCCAAGGTAACATCTGTTGCAGTTCTCTAAGATTAGGAGAGATAGTTTTACTTCTGGTTTACCCTGACATTGAGGATGTAGCTCAGCTGATTGGTAGGAGGTTTCCTGGGGTGGGGTCAGGTTTAGACATTTGTTCTTCTCTCCCCATGAGGCTATAAAAACAAAAGTTCAAGATCAACAGGATTGGTGGCAAATATCCAAGCTCAAAAGTAAGTAGTCTCAGTGCTCATTTTAGGTTTCTGTGTTCTTTCTTCCCCCTTAGACTTCAACCTAGTTGTGTGTGTGTGTGTGTGTATGTACAGATATAGACATAGACGAGTGCATGTATATTTCATCACTGTTTGTTGTCTTCTTTGAAAGGGTTGATTTCTTAATTTGCGTTCCCTCAAAAGCAAACCCTGAGACAAGGATTTGGGAGCTACTAATTTATTTGGAGGAGAGGCAGAAGTCATTGGCAAGGAATGAGACAGGGAAGTTAATATGAGTTATAGCTATGGGAAACTAGGGGCCAATATTGCAGGGAACCATCTGAGAATCTATGAAACCCAACTAAGTGTGTCCCACCAATGGGTGGTGAAGCTGCTGTATTTATTTACAAACTCCTGTCCCTCAAGCAAGTAGCTCCAGGGTATTTGGCCTTAGGCACTTCCAGCAATCCCTGAGCTAGGTCATGCATACTCTGGTGTACAGGAAAATACCTTCAGGCACAAAGACACCAAACGTGCATGTGGCATTCACTACAGTAGGTCTCAATAACTTAGTCTGCCACATTCTAAACTCCTTCAGCTTATGGCTTAAACAACCCCTCACCAATCCCTGAAGTATATGTGGGGTCCCCCACTTTATTTGATCTCATGGATCCTTGCACTTTTTCCTTCATATCACTTTTCACAAATGTAAGCATATAATTGTTTATTTGTGGGATGTAATCTCTATGCCCTCCAGTACCTTACTACTCAAATGCCAGCAACATTGGCATTAAAAGGGAATAGTTAGAAACACAGAATCTCAGCACTACCCCAGACACAGTGCATACTAATGATATCCCCAGGTGATCTGAATGCATGTTAAAAGTTTGAGAAGCACTGCTCCACTAGACTGTATTTTCTTGGAGGCAACGGTTATGTCTCTTTTCTTCAGCATTTATCCCAGGTCCCTAGTAATGTAGCTGGTCTGTAGTAAGCACTAAAGAAATAACACACACACACACACACACACACACATACACACACGGTTCACGTGTGTGTAGGCTCATGCATAAAGTGCCAGTGATTTAGCAAAAGTGCTGTATATTAATAACTGAACACATGGAATTTTCTAGCTTTTTGTCATGAATCAGATCATTATTCTGTGGGGCCAGCAGTTCCAGGCCCATTGGTTAGTGTGTCTCCTAATAAATTGAACAGAAGTACTACTATTCCTGTTTTAAAGAAATTCTTATTATAACAAAGTGGCCAGCATTTTTATTTAGGTCTCTGGACAGCTTACTGTGGTGCATAGTTTCATGCTCTGATCTGGTCTGGAAGGATTTGTATGGTAAGTGTGCTTGATCACCAGGGCATGCCTTAAGTCTGAAAGTGTGCCTTTTCTATTGGTGCCTCCAGAATTTCCACTTCGCAGAGCTGGAAGAGGCAGGGAAAAGAATCACAGCTACTTAAATTCAAATCCTATTAGGCTTAGCTGTTGTCACTTTGTAAGTACTAGGGATAATCAGCAGTTACCTTAGCCCTTACCTTGTAGAGGCAGGAACCTTGAACTTATTATTAGCCAGACTTACTATCTGGCCTATTTTAAGGTCTGTGTATCGGATAAATTCACACGCCCCTGCACAACAGATTCTATATTGGCTTGTCTATTCCAGAAATGTGATTGATTCTTCCTATTATATGGCATTTCAAATCTGATACCTTCAGAAGATTTTTGACCTTCAGATTTAGCATCAGGAATTTTGTTTTAAAATAGCAGTGATTTAGGCAAGTCTATTCAATAAAATTGGATGTCATATATCTTTTTGGTACTCTACCTCTTCGTTTTGTACCGAATTCACATAACGTGACGTGATTTATTACAGTGGGGAGAGAGGGAGAATGCTGCTTGCTACCCTACAGTTACAGCGCACACACACATCTATGAAAGAAGATCATTATTAGTATATTTTTGCTAAATTATATCTTTTGTGAATGGTCTTACTGTGGATTTGGCTTTACAGTTATTGGAAGAGTCGAATACTTTGTACAAACTTTCTTTCACTATCTCATATTTAGCATAGGAATTCACAGTTTTAAATGTATTTGTGAATATGTCATTGTTTAGTAATAACCCTTCCTCACACACTCTCTGTGTGATTGGGTAGGTGCTAATTGGAAATCTCACTGGGGAATCCTCTTGAAAATTATTGATCATTTTCCTGGTCTTCTCTTTAGCAGGGTCACCCTGAGTCCAAGGAGATGCAAGTGGGGAGCCGGGAAGGGATTTAGAAATGCTTTGTCCATTACAAGTTGGGTAGTCTTGAACGACTGCAGCACTCTTGGGTTAGTATCTGAATGTGCCTTCAGAACAAGGAGGGGGAGACGTGGGGGAGGGTGCAGTGTACCTCTTACTGGGTCTTCTGACCAATGGCATGGAAAACCAGCAGAAATACTCTCGGTCCGGGAAAAGGCTGTGTAAATCCCTCCCCACTGACTCCTGAGCCTCCTGGAGGAATAGTAGGACTGTGAAGAAAGGTGATTTCAGCACAGAGAAGGCTTCACCAGCACAGCAGGAAATCTTCTCCCCCTCTCTGTACTGAGAGAATTCAGTAGAGGCTCTGCTGGGTCTCCTTTTGCTCAGACACACACCATGACTTTGCTACACCTGGGGATCTCAACCCAGAAGTGAGAGGGCAACCCCACTGGCCTTTCTCGGACTCTCTCGTCATGTTGTAGAATATTAGCTCTGTCTTTTCCCTCTTTAAAGATGAGGGATAAGAATTCAATTTGCCGGCCTCTCTCTTGGAACAAATAACATTTACCTTTGTTAATTCTCAGACTCTAATAGATTCTTTCCATCTTCCCTCTCCAAATCTTCTCCATCTGAGACATTTTATAGATACACATAAAATAAAAGATATATACTTTTTCTATAAAATATATATATTTTAGTCAACAGGGAATGAATACAATGTTTTTATTGTTGAGACTACATTTATATTCAGGAAATTTGTTCTCTTCAGTTTTTGAAACTGTTAAAGAGAATACTCTGGATTCTTTTAAAAGAGCACAGAAATATGAGAGAGGTGTTAGAGGCCAATATCCTTTGGGTATTTTGAGTTACTGACATCCCATCAATATTAATAATTAGAGCATAGGAGGCTTTAAGGGGAGATCAAATGATGAAAGAAAATGAAATCATCTTAAGTTCAGCTTGGGGTGGCTTAATGAAAACAAAATAGTAAATGCTAGAAAGAAGGCCAAATAAAATATATTAAATTTCCTAATTTTTTTTCATACTACTTCATAGTCAGTATAAAACTGATATTCAGGCTTTGATGAACAATGAGAATACTTAATCCATCTGGATGAAAACTCAGGGTAGCGATAAGGTTAGAATGGGTTTATTATCTAACACTCCATCTTCTCCTCCCAGGCTCTCCACTGAAACACTTGGGTTTACAGGTTCCAGTATCATCCAAGGAATCTGTCAGCTGAGATGCTGCCAACGTGCTTAACGGCAACCAGTAGGCACCCAATGAACACCTCACATTTTTTTTTAATTTGGTAAAAAACATGTCATAAAATTTACCATCATAGCTATTTTTAAGCACACAGTTCAGTAATCTTAAGCATAGTCACATAGTTGTAGACTGTTGGTGGTAATACAAAATGGTGCTGCTGCTATGGAAAACAGTATGGCGGTTCTTCAAAAAATCAAAAATAGAATTATCATACAATTCAGCACTTTGTAATCTGAATTTGAGTACAACTCAACTGCCAAAATAAAGCACTTTTTTTCTGGCCTGTAATGTAGCATTCCCCGAGAGCATGAGACGAGAGAGAGAAAGTTTCCAGTCACCCAGGTTTGAGTCACTGACATCTCCCTTCTTGGTCTCCTATATCTGGTGAGACATTACACCCACTTATATTTTTCCATCACGCTTTTATCTTTAACTTCCTCTCCAATCACATACAACTGACTATCAAATTTCTGCTCATGGAGACAGCATCCATGAGGTACCCAAAGCATCAAAGGCAATGAAACTGAAATGGAGAATTCATTCATTCATTCAATGTATATTATTGAGCACTTCCCACATCCTGGGCACTGAGCCCCATACTGGAAATACAGTGATGAATAAAATAGAAACATGTCTTTGTTTTAAAGGAATTTATGATCTCATGAAAGACAATAAGTAAATTAACAGATGGACAGTTACAAAGTGTGATAATTGCTATGAAGAAAAGTAATAGCGAGCTATAAAAGAGGATTTCAGAGAACATATGCTTGACTTGCTGGTCCTGGAAGGGTGAGGATGCACCATTTAAATTGAGGTTCAAGGGTGAGCAGGTGTAGTGAAAGTAGAAATAGGATCAAATCCTACTGGAGGAGTGAATGAGAATGGTAGCTTAGCATCAAGTCTGTGTGAATGTTAGAGCTCCCTTTTCAGGGGTGTTCAGTGGTGAGAACACTGTAGGCAGCACCAACTTCCATTTTATATGTATATCACCTGCAGTCAATTGAGCCCTGAGTTCTATCAGAAGTCTGACCTACAGTCACGATATTTACCTGAGTTTTCTAACATCAAAAGCATCCTGTTTTTGGACTGAAGTTATCATCGTTTCATGCCAAAATTCCCAAAGCTACCTATTTCAGGTTAACATCCTTCTCCAAAGGAGAAACCACAGATATCCTTGAACCTTCCTCTTCCTCTCTTCCATGAACAACTGGTTACTCTTTCCGCCTTAGACATGTCTCTTGAATGCATCCTTTGTGCTCTTTCTCTTCCCATTACCTCTGCTTTACATCACCCAGACTCTTATAACAGCCTCCAAACCAGGCTCCTGGTCTCTACTCCTGTTACACTCTGCCGTCCACACTCCCTCCAAGGTTATCGCAAAGCACAGCTCCACTTAGGTCACCTTCCTCTCCCCACTCCTGCTCTCAATTTTAAAAATTCTACATGGCTTCTTATTTCTCTCTAACAGAACCAGAAGCCTTTGCTATATGAACATATTGCCTCATATTATTTGCTGTTGTTTCCTGTGTGATAGTCCTGGTTTCCCAACTGCATTTCTTGAAGTCTTTAATACTTTGGACTGAATCTGTACCCTCCAGAGCAACTAGAATAGCAATAAGCAGGTTGTCTGATTAATATCAACAGCTAATAAAGGAAGCCCGTGGGTCCTGTTTTATTGCTAGAGGCTGGTCAGAACCATGATTTGCCTTTTCATAATTAAAATAATAAACACTGGCTTTATTTGACCAATCAGAATGTCTGGTTGCCTGTGGAGGCTAGCTGCCTTTGTTTTGAGACCTTGGTCTCTACACACTGTAGGTATTTTTGTGAGGAGAGCGTTAATCCCATGTTAAATCATCCATTCATTACATCAGACACTGCTCACAGAGTGCAATGCACTAACGTGCTCTCCTTTCAAAGCAATTGGACGAAAGCTAGCTTCAAGGTGTAAATCTTTTAGTTCTCTAAGTATAAAGCAGACAACTTAAACATGAGCCCAGATTTAAACTGTGTATGCTCTCAAAGGAATTCAAGTGGAGGTCCCTCTTATTAGCACTGGACACAAGAAGAGTCTGGAAAACATATCCTCCATTGACATGGCGAGAGAGAGAATTGCTTTTCTTCTTCTTTCCACTAACATACTCTGAGGGCTTAATTCCAAGGCTGCAAAGCTTTATGGTGAATTTCCACACTCTATCTTGAATAGTCATCGGGGTATACTGTACTAATACCTTTTATTAATTTCAAATATTCTGAAGTCTTAAACAAAGAAAGCCAAATACTAGGAACTACTGAATTTGGCAACAACTATCTCCACCTGAGACTCATTAGGATAACAATCAAGATACTCTTCAGCTAAAACTGGGTTTAGCTTGAATTTCACCATTAGGAAATTCCCTTTGATTTATAGATATACAACCTCTTTCAGGTAATTGCTTCAGTTTCTTCCCAACCTGAAGATGAGGAGGAAATATTTTTTCTTTGCATTATGTTTAAATCGTATCTCACTTTCTTTTTTCCTTTTTTTTTGGCCGCACTGTGTGGCTTGTGGAATCTCAGTTCCCTGACTGGGGGCTGAACCCGGGCCATGGCAGTGAAAGCCCAGAATCCTAACCACTAGGCCACCAGGGAACTCCCTCTATTACCTCTTTTAACTGCTGTTTAACTTGCTTAAAATTATAATTACCAGAGAATATAATGCCTTAGATACAATAAAAGAAATAGTTATTACAGGTTGAAAATTATATTCATCTAGTATTTTAAAAATTCCCTTGAAACAACTTTCAGTAAGAGAAATCTTTCTGTTCTTTCCCAATTATAGTAGAACCACCCACTAATCTCCATTACTGGAAAGCTAGACTTTCCACAATAGGGAATCATCTCATTCCATGCAGCTGCTGTACCTCAACCCTAGGCTGTCTATTGTGATGTCCGTTTTCTTGATATATATCCATAATCTCTCTACCACCTACCTACACTGCTTCTTCAAAAGGAATTACTTTATCAATTTTTGGCAGTAATACTTACACACTTTTAATAGAAAATGTCAGTGTGGCAGGAAGGACTTGTCTGATATTTAGAATTTCGGGAAGAATCCCTAAGTCATTTTCTCTGAATTAAAAAAAAAAATGCATTTGCCTTTGAAATTCAGAGTGCATCTCTTAACACAGAATCAGACTAAATCAGCACATTTATTATTTATACCATATTTATAATCTCATAAGGCCAGATTTTTCAAATGTCTTCAACTAGTTTATATGCTCCTGCAAGTTGTCCTTGTCTCCTTTGTCCACATATATTAATGAGTTTTTATTGTTTTAAGGGACTCAACTGAGTTTTCCTAGTAAAGTTAAAATACCAAAGGGGCCTGGTGGTTTAGAGAAATAAAACCCACCTATTATATTTATATACACTGATTTTTTAAAATAATTTTTATTTATTTTTGGCTGCGTTGGGTCTCTGTTGCTGCATGTGGGCTTTCTCTAGTTGCAGTGAGCGGGGGCTACCCTGTGTTGCAGTGCACAGGCTTCTCATTATAGTGGCTTCTCTTGTTGCGGAGCACAGGCTCTAGGCGTGTAGGCTTCAGTAGTTGTGGTGTGCAGGCTCAGTAGTTGTGGCATGCGGGCTCTAGGGCATGCAGGCTTCAGTAGTTGTGGCTTGAGGGCTCTAGAGCGCAGGCTCAGTAGTTGTGATGCATGGGCTTAGTTGCTCCACAGCACGTGGGATCTTCCCTGACCAGGAATCAAACCCGTGTCCCCTGCATAAGTAGGTGGATTCTTTTCTTTTTTAAAATTTTTTGAAGTGTTTATTTAACAGCAATAGCAATATTTTTAGACTTTTAAAGAGTGCTGACACTACCTTTCCACTGTTGGCTATTAAAAAGTAGGTTTTATAACACTTCAACAAACTATTTTTCTATTGTTCTCAAAACAAACATTCTGATGCATAATCTTTGTGCATATTTACATATGCACATTTATAAAAATATTTATATTGTATTTCTGCATATGAATGTGTTTTATTGGGCTACAGTTGTTTTACAATGTTATGTTAGTTTCTACTGTACAGTGGAGTTCCCTGTGCTATACAGCAAGTTCTTACTAGGTATCTATTGAATACATATCAGTGTATATATGTCAATCCCAATCTCCCAGTTCATCCCACCCACCACTCCCGCCCCCGCTTTCCCCCCTTGGTGTCCATACGTTTGTCTCTACATCTGTGTCTCTATTTCTGCCTTGCAAACTGGCTCACATGTACCATTTTTCTAGATTCCACATAGATGTGTTAATATATGATATTTGTTTTTCTCCTTCTGACTTACTTCACTCTGTATGACAGTCTCTAGGTCTATCCACGTCTCTACAAATGACCAAATTTCGATGCTTTTCATGGCTGAGTAATATTCCACTGTATATAGGTACCACATCTTCTTTAGCCATTCCTCTGTTGATGGACATTTAGGTTGCTTCCATGACCTGGCTATTGTAAACAGTGCTGCAGTGAACATTGGGGTGCATGTGTCTTTTTGAATTATGGTTTTCTCTGGGTATATGCCCAGTAGTGGGATTGCTGGGTCATATGGTAATTCTATTTTTAGTTTTTTAAGGAACCTCCATGCTGTTCTCCATAGTGGCTGTATCAATTTACATTCCCACCAACAGTGCAAGAGGGTTCCCTTTTCTCCACACCCTCTCCAGCATTTATTGCTTTTAGATTTTTTGATGATGGCCATTCTGACTGGTGTGAGGTTTCTTTTGCATTTCTCTAATAATTAGTGATGTTGAGCAGCTTTTCATGTGCCTTTTGGCCATCGGCATGCGTTTTTTGGAGAAATGTCTAGTTGGGTCTTCTGTCCATTTTTTGATTGGGTTGTTTTTTTGATATTGAGCTGCATGAGCTTTTATATATTTTGGAGATTAATCCTTTGTTGATTCGTTTGCAAATATTTTCTCCCATTTTGAGGGTTGTCTTTTCATCTTGTTTACAGTTTCCTTTGCTGTGCAAGAGCTTTTAAGTTTCATTCGGTCCCATTTTTTAATTTTTGTTTTTATTTCTATTTCTCTAGGAGGTGGGTCCAAAAGGATCTTGCTGTGATTTATGTCATAGAGTGTTCTTTCTATGTTTTCCTCTAAGAGATTTATAGTGTCTGGTGTTACATTTAGGTCTTTAATCCATTTTGAGTTTATTTTTGTGTATGGTGTTAGGGAATGTTCTAATTTCATTCTTTTACATGTAGCTGTCCAGTTTTCCCAGCACCACTTATTGAAGAGACTGTCTTTTCCCCATTGTATATCCTTGCCTCCTTTGTCATAGATTAGGTGACCATAGGTGCATGGGTTTACCTCTGGAATTTCTATCCTGTTCCATCGATCTATATTTCTGTTTTTGTGCCAGTATCATATTGTCTTGATTACTGTAGCTTTGTAGTGTATTCTGAACTCAGGGAATCTGATTCCTCCAACTCCGTTTTTTTCCCTCAAGATTGCTTTGGCTATTCAGGATCTTTTGTGTCTCGATACAAATTTTAAGATTTTTTGTTCTAGTTCTGTAAAAAATGCCATTGGTAATTTGATACGGACTGCACTGAATCTGTAGATTGCTTTGGGTAGTACAGTCATTTTCACAATATTGATTCTTCCAAGAACATGGTATATCTCTCAAACTGTTTGTGTCATCTTTGATTTCTTTCATCAGTGTCTTATAATTTTCTGCATACAGGTCTTTTGTCTCCTTATGTAGGCTTATTACTAGGTATTTTATTCTTTTTGTTGCAATGGTAAATGGGAAGGTTTCCTTAATATCTCTTTCAGATTTTTCATCATTAGTGTATAGGAATGCAAGAGATTTCTGTGCATTAATTTTGTATCCTGCAACTTTACCAAATTCATTGATTAGCTCTAGTTTTCTGTTGGCATCTTTAGGATTTTCTATGTATCATGTCATCTGCAAACAGTGACAGTTTTACTTCTTTTCCAATTCATATTCCTCTCATCTCTTTTTCTTCTCTTATTGCCATAGCTAGGACTTCCAAAACTATGTGAATAATAGTGGTGAGCGTGGACATCCTTGTCTTGTTCCTGATCTTAGAGGAAATGGTTTCACTTTTTCACCATTGAGAATGATGTTTGCTGGGGGTTTGTCATATATTGCCTTTATTTTGTTGAGGTGGGTTCCCTCTATGCCCACTTTCTGGAGAGTTTTTATCATAAATGGGTGTTGAATTTTGTCAAAAGTTTTTCCTTCATCTATTGAGATGATCATATGGTTTTTATTCTTCAGTTTGTTAATATGGTGTATCAGATTGATTGATTTGCATATGTTGAAGAATCCTTGCATCCCTGGATAAATCCCACTTGATCATGGTATATGATTTTCGTAATGTGTTGTTGGAATCTGTTTGCTAGGATTTTGTGGAGGATTTTTGCATCTATGTTCATCAGTGATATTGGTCTGTAATTTTTTTTTTGTAGTATCTTTGTCTTGTTTTGGTACCAGGGTGATGGTGGCGTTGTAGAATGAGTTTGGGAGTGTTCCTTCCTCTGCAATTTTTTGGAAGACTTTGAGAAGGATGGGTGTTAGCTCTTCTCTAAATGTTTGATAGAATTCACCTGTGAAGACATCTGTTCCTGGACTTTTGTTGGAAGATTTTTTTTTTTTTTTTTTTTTTTTGTGGTACACAGGCCTCTGACTGTTGTGGCCTCTCCCGTTGTGGAGCATAGGCTCCAGACGCGCAGGCTCAGCGGCCATGGCTCACAGGCCTAGCCACTCCGCAGCATGTGGGATCTTCCCGTACTGGGGCACGAACCCGTGTCCCTTGCATCGGCAGGCGGACTCTCAACCACTGCGCCACCAGGGAAGCCCCTGTTGGAAGGCTTTTAATCACAGTTTCAATTTCGTTACTTGTGATTGGTCTGTTCATGTTTTCTATTTCTTCCTGGTTCAGTCTAGGAAGGTTATACCTTTCTAAGAATTTGTCCATTTCTTCCAGGTTGTCCATTTTTTTGGCACAGAGTTGCTTGTAGTAGTATCTTAGGATGCTTTGTATTTTTGTGGTGTCTATTGTAACTTCTCCTTTTTCATATCTAATTTTATTGATTTGAGTCCACTCCCTCTTTTTCTTGATGAGTCTGACTAAAGGTTTATCAATTTGAAGAACTTTGTTTATCTTCTTGAAGAACCAGCTTTTAGTTTCACTGATCTTTGCTATTGTTCTCTTTGTTTTTATTTCATTTATTTCTGCTCTGCTCTTTATGATTTCTTTCCTTCTGCTAACTTTGGGTTGGTTTGTTCTTTTTCTTCTAGTTCCTTTAGGTGTAATGTTAGATTGTTCATTTGAGATTTTTCTTGTTTCTTAAGATAGGATTGTATTGCTACAAACTTCCCTCTTAGAACTGCTTTTGCTGCATCCCATAGGTTTTGGATTGTCTTGTTTTCGTTCTCATTTGTCTCTAGGTTCTTTTTGATTTCCTCTTTGATTTCTTCAGTGATCTCTTGGTTATTTAGTAGTGTATTGTTTAGCCTCCATCTGTCTGTGTTTTTTACATTTTCTTCCCTATACTTTATTTCTTATCTCATAGCATTGTGGTTGGAAAAGATGCTTGATACAATTTCAATATTCTTAAAATTACTAAGGTTTGATTTATGACTCAAGATGTGATCTATCCTGGAGAATGTTCCAATGTGCACTTGAGAAGAAAGTGTGATCTTCTGTTTTTGAATGGAATGTCCTATAAATATCAATTAAATCTATCTGGTCTATTGTGTCATTTAAAGCTTGAGTTTTCTTATTAATTTTCTGTCTGGATGATCTGTCTATTGGTGTAAGTGAGGTGTAAAGTCCCTCACTGTTATTGTGTTACTTTCAACTTCCTCTTTTATAGCTGTTAGCATTTGCCTTATGTATTGAGGCGCTCCTCCTATGTTGGGTAAATATATATTTACAATTGTTATATCTTCTTCTTGGACTGATCCCTTGATCATTATGTAGTGTCCTCCCTTGTCTCTTGTAACATTCTTTATTTTAAAGTCTATTTTATCTGATATGAGTATTGCTACTCCAGCTTTCTTTTGATTTCCATTTGCATGGAATATCTTTTTCTATCCCCTCACTTTCAGACTGTACGTGTCCCTAGGTCTGAAGTGGTTCTTTTGTAGACAGCATATATATGGGTCTTGTTTTTGTATCTATTCAGCCAGTCTGTGTCTTCTGTTTGGAGTGTTCAATCCATTCACATCTAAGGTGATTATCAATATGTATGTTCCTATTATCATTTTCTTAATTGTTTTGGGTTTGATTTTGTAGTTCCTTTTCTTCACTTGTGTTTCCCACTTAGGGAAGTTCCTTTAGTATTTGTTGTAGAGCTGGGTTGGTCGTGCTGAATTCTCTTAGCTTTTGCTTGTTTGTAAAGCTTTTGATTTCTCCATGGAATCTGAATGAGATCCTTGCTGTGTAGAGTATTCCTGGTTTTAGGTTCTTCCGTTTCATCACTCTAAATATATCATGTCACTCTGTTCCGGCTTGCAGAGTTTCTGCTGAGAAATCAGCTGTTAATCTTATTAGAGTTCCCTTGTATGTTATATGTCGTTTTTCCCTTGTTGCTTTTGATAATTTTTCTTTGTCTCTAATGCTTGTCAATTTGGTTACTATGTGTCTTGGCATGTTTCTCCTTGGGTTTACCCTGCCTGGGACTCTCTGTGATTCCTAGACTTGAGTGGCTATTTCTTTTCCCATGTTAGGGAAATTTTTGACTATAATCTCTTCAAATATATTCTCAGGTTCTTCATCTCTCTCTTCTTCTTCTGGGACCCCTATAATGCAAATATTGGTGTGTTTAATGTTGTCCCACCAGAGGTCTCTTAGGCTGTCTTCATTTCCTTTCATTCTTTTTTCTTTGTTCTGCAGCAGTGATTTCCACCATTCTGTCTTCCAGATCACTTATCCATTCTTCTGCCTCAGTTATTCTGCTATTGATTCCTTCTAGTGTAGTTTTCATTTCAGTTATTGTATTGTTCATCTCTGTTTGTTCTTTAATTCTTCTAGGTCTTTGTTAAACATTTCTTGCATCTTCTCGATCTTTGCCTCCATTCTTTTTCCGAGGTCCTGGATCATCTTCACTATGATTATTCTGAATTCTTTTTCTGGAAGGTTGCCTATCTCCACTTCATTTAATTGTATCTCTGGGGTTTTATGTTGTTCCTTCATCTGGGACATAGTCCTCTGCCTTTTCATTTATCTATGTTTTTTGTGATTGTGGTTTTTGTTCTGCAGGCTGCAAGATTGTAGTTCTTGCTTCTGCTGTCTGCCCTCTGGTGGATGAGGCTATCTAAGAGGCTTGTGCAAGCTTCCTGATGGGAAGGAGTGGTGGTGGGTAGAGCTGGGTGTTGCTCTGGTGGGCAGAGCTCAGTAAAACTTTAATCCGCTCATCTGCTGATGGGTGGGGCTGAGTTCCCTCCCTGTTGGTTGTTTGGCCTGAGTCCACCCAGCACTGGAGCTTACTGGCTTCTTGGTGGGGCTAATGGCAGACTCCGGGAGGGCTCACACCAATGAGTACTTCCCAGAACTTGTGCTGCCAGTGTCCTGTCCCACGGTGAGCCACAGCCACCCCCTGCCTCTGCAGGAGATCCTCCGACACTAGCAGGTAGGTCTGGTTCAGTCTCCAGTGGGGTCACTGCTCCTTCCCCCGGGTCCTGGTGTGCACACTACTTTGTGGGTGCCCTCCAAAAGTGGAGTCTCTGTTTCCCCAGTCCTGTCGAAGTCCTGCAATGAAATCCTGCTAGTCTTCAAAGTCTGATTCTCTGGGAATTCCTCCTCCCGTTGCCAGACCCCCAGGTTGGGAATTCTGACGTGGGGTTCAGAACCTTCACTCCAGGGGGTGAACTTCTGTGGTATAACTGTTTGTGAGTCGCCCACCCAGCAGTTATGGGATGAGTTTATTGTGATTGTGCCCCTCCTACCATCTCATTGTGGCCTCTCCTTTGTCTTTGGATGTGGGGTATAGTTTTTGCTGAGTTGCAGTGTGTTCCTGTTGATGACTGTTCAGCAGTTAGTTGTGATTACGGTGCTCTCACAAGAGGGAGTGAGTGCACATCCTTCTACTCTGCCATCTTGAACCAGTCTCTCCGGCAGGTGGATTCTTAACCATTGCACCACTAGGGAAGTCCCTATACACTGATTTTTAATGGCACGTTATCAAAATTCCTAAGTTTTATTCTAAAAAGTTCTTATAAGAGCATTGTCCTAAATCTTTCTTAGCTTTACTCGTTTCTTAAATTTCGGGTGATATTATATCTATATATATTCTTGTCAAATGCTCTTTTGGTTATGATTAATCATCATCAGTTTGGCACATTATCAGAGATAGGAGAGGAGAATTGGAGCAGGTGGTGAGATAGGGAGAAGTGGGAGCATAAAGGGAGTGGTGGGGGTGGGGTTCTGCTTATTCATCTGCTCTATCTCCCAACAGGATGGAGAGATGGCATTGATAGTGCAGTGCATCCTCCTTACCTCCATTCCCAGGCCTCCACAGTTGGACAGACTCAACTGCAATCATCATTTACTAAGGAATCACCCTGAGAAGGCTGGAGAGTGGGAAAGGATTTGAACAGGGTTGCTATTGACATGTGACAGTCCAGTGTTGGGGCCTGGACTGGGTTTTGTCTGACTATGCACCTGGAAAAGTATCTTAGAAATGTGTGGTGTTGGCCACTGCTGGTACACTGCTGGTATCATGTGTTATTACTTTGGGGGAATAAGAATGGATTTGGTGGGGAGCCTATTGAAGAGAGGTAGAAATTCTCCATCCTCTTCTTGTTTCTGAAACAGTTAAATAATCATTTTTGCCCTGGGGTGTAAAAATAAAAGAGGCAGAGTTCTTTTCAGCAAATAATATGTTACAATTCATTTCATGTTCCTATCACAAAATAAGAAGCAGTTTGACTAAACAAAATCTAGGACTGAAGTAGCTTATGACTGTGCTTTTGTTTGTTTGTTTGCTTTGTTTTGTTTTACTTTATGTTGAGAGAAAGCTACTTTTAAAACACTGAGAACCTGAATAGTGTTTTGGTTGAGTTAACAAATTATTGCTCAAATGTTTAAAAGGGTATTTTATTACATTTATTAATGCCTCAAACAGGCAGGAGATTTCACAAATGAACTGGGAAACAAACACAAAGACTGTTACATGGACCATTTATTTTATAATAGTTGTATCTGAGAAATGAAATTTGACTGTTGTCTGTGGGTGGTGAGTGTTGCTAGAGCAACATATTCCTTAGGTGAAACTGGAAGGTGATCATGGTGATGAGGGTAAAAGTCAGGAAATAGAGTTGTTGAGATAGGTTTTGGGGCAATATGAGATCATGGATATTTTAATTCAAGGTATGTGAGGGAGAGCAGCTCTGGGGGAGTCAAAGATCTGAGGTGAGAGGTGCAATGCAGTGCACTGGTTTAGAATCTGAGCATTATGGGGTCTGGTTGTTTTGGTTCACACAATGACAGCTCTTGCATTAGATAGCTGGAGCAATACCAGCCAAAAGGAGAAAGAATCTAAGACTATTTTCTCACACATAATAATAACAGGAGCACATATCTATTTTGTCAGGTGCTCTTTTGAGTACCTTACACATATTATTTCTTACCATCATCACAAGAACCCTACGAGGTAGGTAACACATTGTCCCTATTTTACAGATGGGACAACTGAGCCATAGGGAAGTTAAGTAACTTTCTTGAGGTCATGAACCTGGTAAGCGGCAAAGAGGAACTAAACCCAGACAATGCACCTCTGAGTCAGTGCTGCTCGAATTCCTGTTATGCAGCCACTAGGTTTAAAAGCAGCATGATATGAATGAGGGAAACACCAGTTTTTGTGAGGAGGTTCTACTTTCCATTTTCTCAGAACTTGAAGATCATCTTGAAGAAAGGAGGACCCTAGTAGCAAAATTCTTGAGTAAAACAAACAATAAGGTATTTTTTTCTTCTAGAAAGAAAAGAAAAAGAGTGTGGGGGACAGGGATTGTAGGCTTGAAGCTATTCCACTTCTTAAGATCTGTCATTAGAACCCACCCACTCTACCAGTGTCGGGCAGAAAAAAGGTCCATGATCAGGAGTTACAATGCCCTGAGTTCATGGTCATCCTCCAGGTAATCAAAGGCAAGCCATTTTAACCCCTTTGTGCTTTAGTTTCTTATTTTTCAAAAATGAGAAATAATAGCTGGCAGCTTTTGCTACAGAGGTGTTGTGAAAATCCAGTGATGTGGTGAATGTGAAATGGTTCATAAACTCAACAGGAAAAAACAAACATAAAGGGAGTATTATTAGAGTTAATGACCATCAGCATTATTTGCAGCTTTTCTTGGCCTTGATAATAGCGTGCATGTATTCACTTATCTAGGGAGGATGTGACACTGGAATCTGGTTTTGAAAGGCAAATAGCTCTGGCTGGAAGGTTATTCACACAGAGTATAGAGAAAGAAGTCTGTTTAAAATGGCTTTGTAGGATTTGTAGCTCTTATAATAAGAGCTATGATGTATTGACAGCTTACCACTTGCCAGACACTATTCTAAGCAATTTTTGCCTGCTGTAGCTCATTTATTTCTTACAATGGCCTTATGCACTAGGTACCATTTCTATTTTCCCAGCATTAGTAGATGAGGACACTGGGGAAGGTAGGTAAAAAATAAGCTTACTTGAGGTTGCAGACATAGGAAGTTACAAATCTAGGTCTCAAAACCCGGCACTGAACTCCAGAGTCAGTGCTTTTTCCTGCTATACTGTACTGCCTCTGTGTTATGCATTATTATTACATCCAAAATAAGGTATATGTATAATGCGTCAGCATATGTGTGTGTGAATTATTTTTATTTATTTGTTTATTTTCAGTAAAAGGAAAAGAAACTCTTTCTACCTGGGTGATACACATATTTAACTACTGAGAAAATTGGCAAACATTAACTCTTGATAAAATCATTTAAAAATATCAATTATTTCACAGATGGACAGTTTTATGAAAATGATAATAAAAGAGGAGTTCAATTTTAGCTGAGGTGTCCAGGTTATGCTATCATCTATTCAACTGTATTAGGCAGCAGCTCTGGACGCCAAATACCCCCCATATTAAATGATGCATATGTCAGTGGACCTGCCTTCTGGGAGCTTTCAGATTAGATGTGGAAATAGGATGTGTACATGGCAGGAAAGGTAGCAAACACGAGGTTCAAATAAAATGCTAAAACCTTTCAAAGGAATATCAGTACTTCTGCTGGAGCTGTGGGTGGGGCAGGATTATAACCTGGCTTACTCATCCTTTTTTGTCTATTAGTAACATTTGTCCCATTATAAAATCCTTTAACTCCATGGTTAGTATGTGTTACAGGTTACTGACTTTGTATGCATCCTGCCTATGTCTCACAAACTACTTGTTTACTCCTTACCCATATGTAGCATATGCCACGAGTTTTCCCTGCATGTCATAAGCTACCAACTTACTCTCTATACAACACTTCTTGTGCATTTCATCCATCTTGTTTGTTTTGAGGTTTTTATAGCAGAATTGAATATTCTCAAAAAAGATAGCAAACTTATATTAGAAGATCAGATGTGAAATGATCTGTCTTCAGTGCTTATGTAAGTTTCATCTGGAAGCAATAAAATGTAGTGACCAGAGAAAGGGAGCTAAGGATAAACCTAGGGGAATGCCTACAGATAGCAAAAAGGAGAAGGAAGATAATCTAGGCAAAAAAAAGTCAGAGGGGAAGGAAAGCCAAGATTCCATTAAAATGCATCATGGAAGTCAAAGGAAGAGCTTCAAATTGAGGAGACTGAGATTAGGCAATCAGACCAAAAGAGTCCCCCTGAAGAAGCTAGTAGAGAAGAGTCTTCCCCAAAAGATAAAATCTCTTCAGAGCTTTGACCTGTCTCTCAGAGAACAATGGCAATAAGCAAGCAGTGCAGTGAGTGAGGAGTACGGACTTGGGATGACCAGAGGCCCAGCACATGGAAGTTAAATGCACAGGTGTTGACATCCATTGAATCAGGCCCCAGCTTGTGGTCTGACTTGGACAATTTGTTTAATCTCTCAAGACCCAATTTCCTCAACTGTAAAATAGGATAATAATAGTACACATAGGGTTATAAAATGAGATAATGCATGTAAGTAAGGACCTCATAAGTTATAGCTATTATTTTTGATTACCAGTTTTAGTGAATATTAGTGAAAAACATTCTAAATATGGGAGAATTTGGTCAGAACAAAATGAGGGCTCCTCTATGAGACATAGATCAGGGTTAGAGTGTAAGATGAGTATGCAGGGAAAGATCTGGACTGAATGTGGGAAAAGGCAGTGGTAAGGGGTTGGCAGGCTATATCTAAAGCTGGATCTTCAGGCAGGCTTCTCCTAACTCTTTCCCATCTCTTACATGATTTCATGAGTCTATAGGCCTAGAACAAGATGACTAAACTAAATACCTTTATTCCTTTCTCAATAGCTGAACCTTTGGGACAGAGATTGCTTTATATGTGATCCAGATTCATGATAAATCTCTCCTTTAATAATTAAGGAAACAGTAAGAGGGAGCCACAGTCATTTGGGCATGATTTTATTCTGAGAGGTCTAGAAAATAGTCTAGATGCATTTCTTTTCAGGTATTGTCAAATTTCTCATTAAGGAAAAATAATTTGGAGAAATAAATTAATTTGCAAAACCCTCTTGTTAATTATCATTTGAATAAAAATTTATTTCCAAAAAGTATCCACAAGCTTATGCACAATTTATAGTTCAATCAAAGCAGTTCATTTGTAGATGTTTAAACAAAAAATCTTAAGGTCATAGACCCATTGATTCCTTTGCAGTCCTAGAATGAAATTCAATCTTGACTTAAAATTCATTTCCATTTTATCCCACCAGGTTTCTTATCCAACCATTACAATTCAGTCTTGCTGGTTTAGTCATATGAGGTGGATGGATGACAGCAGGATATCAAGGCAGATGCAGTGTGGTGTGAACTGAAAGGGGACAGGCATGTTGGAGATAATGCAAAAACACTTCAAGAGTACAACTACTGAAACACATTTGAATCAATGTGAGACATATGCATATTGTTACCAGACCCATTGAATAGATGAAGGAACCTACTAACATAGAAGAATGGCACTTCAACAGGAAAATCTTATTTTCTGGGATAAAAGTGACAAAGATTCAAGTTATACCAACCAGAGAAAAAATTCTAAGTGCAATATATATAGATGATTGATTGATTAATCAATCAATGATCAATCAATGATGCTATCTATGATGCTTCTTGATTATTTCTAGAAGCATCATAGATAATTTAAAGATGACTAGGACCTATTTAACTATATGCCCTGCTGCTTATGAAGGAGAAATGGCATAAATAGATCCCCACTTTTACCAATAAATATATAAATAATTTAATGATAGTCAAAAGGTGACACAATAGCTATGGAATAAATACTCTTACTGTAAACATTTCCTTGATCCATCTTCAAGTATTTTTAGAATTGTAAGTATTTGGAAAAGTATAAACACAAGTTATGTCATGTACCCTGGACTATCTGATTAAATAAGATACAATGAAAACTTCTTTAGTTTGTACTTTACCTTGCTTTTACAAAATGGGACATGATATAACATGCACTTTTAGAAAATGGAAGTAAATACTTGGTGTAAACAATAAACAATTTTCTTTAACCTCAGGACATAAAATAATACTTTTGGACATAATTTCAGGAGTGAAATTATGATTTAACTCTGTGATTTAACAAGGGACTATGATTTAACACTCTATGATTTAACAAGGGAATATGGAGGGGCAATGGGAAAGATCATTGGACACTAAAATTGCATTGGAAAATCTGGATAATATATGTGGACCGCGTCTTTTTCTTTTAAATCTATTTTCTATTTTTATCAAGTAATACATGCATATGACTTAGTGTCAAACAGTGAAGCAAGACTTGTTACTAAGATAGCACTCCTCTGACCACTGATCCCTATTTCCAACACCCCACTTTCCACATCTTTGTATATTTATATTGACCTCCACATCTTTAAATAATATGTTTATATTTAAACTTCTAGATATTCTGATTTGAGACTGAAGGAAAATGAAGGCTTAACTCTTCTTCAGCCACCACCAACTACATATGTGCATACTTTCCTAAGTCTCCTCTGCCAATGTGGTTCTTTTTTTTTTTTAACATCTTTATTGGAGTATAATTGCTTTACAATAGGGTGTTAGTTGCTGCTGTACAACAAAGTCAATGAGCTATATGTATACATATATCCCCATATCTCCTCCCTCCTGCGTCTCCCTCCCACCCTCCCTATCCCACCCCTTTAGGTGGACACAGCACCGAGCTGATCTCCCTACACTATGCGGCTGCTTCCCACTAGCTATTTTACATTTGGTAGTGTATATATATCCATGCCACTCTCTCACTTTGTCCCAGTTTACCCTTCCCCCTCCCCATGTGCTCGAGTCCATTCTCTACGTCTGCGTCTTTATTCCTGTCCTGCCCCTACATTCTTCAGAACCATTTTTTTTTTTTTTTGGAATCCATATATATGTGATAGTGTAAAGTATTTGCTTTTCTCTTTCTGACTTACTTCATTCTGTATGAGAGTCCCTAGATCCATACACCTCACTACAAATAACTCAATTTCATTTCTTTTTATGGTTGAGTAATATTCCATTGTATATATGTGCCACATCTTCTTTATCCATTCATCTGTCGATGGACACTTAGGTTGCTTCCATGTCCTGGCTATTGTAAATAGAGCTGCAATGAACATTGTGGTACATGACTCTTTTTGAATTATGGTTTTCTCAGGGTATATGCCCAGTAGTGGGATTGCTGGGTCATATGGTAGTTCTATTTTTAGTTTTTTAAGGAACCTCCATGCTGTTCTCCATAGTGGCTGTATCCATTTACATTCCCACCAACAGTGCAAGAGGGTTCCCTTTTCTCCACATCCTCTCCAGCATTTATTGTTTATAGATTTTTTGATGATGGCCACTCTGACTGGGGTGAGGTGATACCTCAATGTAGTTTTGATTTGCATTTCTCTAACGATTAATGATGTTGAGCATCCTTTCATATGTTTGTTGCCATCAGTATATCTTGTCTGGAGAAATGTCTATGTAAGTCTTCTGCCCATTTTTGGATTGGGTTGGTTTTTTTTTTTTTTTGATACTGAGCTGCTTGTATGTTTTAGACATTGATCCTTTGTCAGTTGCTTCATTTGCAAATATTTTCTCCCATTCTGAGGGTTGTCTTTTTGTCTTGTTTACTGTTTTCTTTGCTGTGCAAAAGCTTTTAAGTTTCATTAGGTCCCATTTGTTTATTTTTGTTTTTATTTCCATTTCTCTAGGAGGTGGGTCAAAAAGGATCTTACTGTGATTTATGTCAAAGAGTGTTCTGCCTATGTTTTCCTCTAAGAGTTTTATAGTGTCTGGCCTTGCATTTAGGTCTTTAATCCATTTTGAGTTTATTTTTGTGTATGGTTTTAGTGAGTGTTCTAATTTCATTCTTTTACATGTAGCTGGCCAGTATTCCCAGCACCACTTATTGAAGAGGCTGTCTTTTCTCCACTGTATATTCTTATCTCCTTTATCAAAGATAAGGTGACTATATGTGCATGGGTTTATCTCTGGGCTTTCTATCCTGTTCCATTGATCTATATATCTGTTTTTTGTGCCAGTACCATACTGTCTTGATGACTGTAGCTCTCTATATAGTCTGAAGTCGATTCCTCCAGCTCCGTTTTTCTTTCTCAAGATTGCTTTGGCTATTCAGGGTCTTTTGTGTTTCCATACAGATTGTGAAATTTTTTGTTCTAGTTCTGTGAAAAATGCCAGTGGTAGTTTGATAGGGATTGCATTGAACCTGTACATTGCTTTGGGTAGTATAGTCATTTTCACAGTGTTGTTTCTTCCAATCCAAGAACATGGTATATCTCTCAATCTGTTTGTAACATCGTTAATTTCTTTCATCAGTGTCTTACAGTTTTCTGCATAAAGGTCTTTTGTCTCTTTCGTTAGATTTATTCCTAGGTATTATTCTTTTTGTTGCAGTGGTAAATGGCAGTGTTTCCTTAATTTCTCTTTCAGATTTTTCATCAGTAGTGTATAGGATTACAAGAGATTTCTGTGCATTAACTTTGTATCCTGCTACTTTACCAAATTCATTGATTAGCTCCCATATTTTTCTGGTAGCATCTTTAGGATTCTCTATGTATATTATCATGTTATCTGTAATCAGTGACAGTTTTATTTCTTCTTTTCCAATTTGGATTCCTTTTATTTCTTTTTCTTCTCTGATTGCTGTCACTAAAACTTCCAAAACTATGTTGACTAACAATGGTGAGAGTGGGCAACCTTGTCTTGTTCCTGATCTTAGTGGAAATGGTTTCACTTTTTCACCATTGAGAACAATGTTGCCTGTGGGTTTGTCATATATGGCCTTTATTATGTTGAGGTAAGTTCCCTCCACGCCTACTCTCTGGAGGGTTTTTATCATAAATGGGTGTTGAATTTTGTCGAAAGCTTTTTCTGCATATATTGAGATGATCAGATGGATTTTCTCCTTTAATTTGTTAATATGGTTTATTACATTGATTGATTTGCATATATTGAAGAATCCTTGCATTCCTGGGATAAACCGCAGTTAATCATGGTGTATGATCCTTTTAATATGCTGTTGGATTCTCCTTGCTACTGTTTTGTTGAGGATTATTGCATCTATGTTCATCAGTGATATTGGCCTGTAGTTTTCTTTTTTGTGACATCTTTGTCTAGTTTTGATATCAGGGTGATGATGGCCTCGTAGAATGAATTTGGGAGTGTTCCTCCCTCTGCTATATTTTGGAAGAGTTTGAGAAGGATAGCTGTTAGCTCTCCTCTAAGTGTTTGATAGAATTCGCCTGTGAAGCCATCTGGTCCTGGGCTTTTGTTTGTTGGAAGATTTTTAATCACAGTTTCAATTTCACTGCTTGTGATTGGTCAGTTTAGATTCTCTATTTCTTCCTGGGTCAGTCTCGGAACGTTGTGCTTTGCTAAGAATTTGTCCATTGCTTCCAGGTTGTCCATTTCATTGGCATACAGTTGCTTGTAGTCATCTCTCATGATCCTTTGCATTTCTGCAGTGTCATTTGTTTCTTCTTCTTTTTCATTTCTAATTCTATTGATTTGAGTATTCTCCCTTTGTTCTTGATGAGTCTGGCTAATGGTTTATCAATTTTGTTTATCTTCTCAAAGAACCAGCTTTTAGATTTATTGATCCTTGCTACTGTTTCCTTCATTTCTTTTTCATTTACTTCTGATCTGATCTTTGTGATTTCTTTCCTTCTGCTAACATTGAGGTTTTTTTGTTCTTCTTTCTCTAATTGATTTAGGTGTAAGGTTAGGTTGTTTCTTTGAGATTTTTTTTGTTTCTTGAGGTAGGATTGTACTGCTATAAACTTCCCTTTTAGAACTGCTTTTGCTGCATCCCATAGGTTTTGGGTCGTCATGTTTTCATTGTCATTTGTTTCTAGGTATTTTTCGATTTCCCCTTTGATTTCTTCAGTGATCTCTTGGTTAAGTAGTGTACTGTTTAGCCTCCATGTGTTTGTAGTTTTTACAGATTTTTTTTCCTGTAATTGATATCTAGTCTCATAGCATTGTGGTCAGAAAAGATACTTGATATGATTTCAGTTTTCTTAAATTTACCAAGGCTTGATTTGTGACCCAAGATATGATCTATCCTGGAGAATGTTCCATGATTCCTTGAGAAGAAAGTGTATTCTCTTGTTTTTGGATGGAATGTCCTATAAATATCAGTTAAGTCCATCTTGTTTAATGTATCATTCAAAGCTTGTGTTTCCTTATTTATTTTCATTGTGGATGATCTGTCCATTGGTGAAAGTGGGGTGTTAATGTCCCCTACTATGATTGTGTTATTGTCAACTTCCCTTTTTACGGCTGTTAGCATTTTCCTTATGTATTGAGGTGATCCTATGTTGGGTGCATAAACATTTACAATTGTTATATCTTTTTCTTGGATTGATTCTTTGATCATTATGTAGTGTCCTTTTTTGTCTCTTGTAACAGTCTTTATTTTAAAGTCTATTTTGTCTGATATGAGAATTACTACTCCAGGTTTCTTTTGATTTCCATTTACATGGAATATCTTTTTCCATCCCCTCACTTTCAGTCTTTATGTGTCCCTAGGTCTGAAGTGGGTCTCTTGTAGACAACATATATACGGGTCTTGTTTTGTATCCATTCTGCCAGTCTATGGCTTTTGGTTGGAGCATTCAATCCATTTACATTTAAGGTAGTTATTGATATGTATGATTCTATTACCATTTTCTTAATTGTTTTGGGTTTGTTTTTGTAGGTCTTTTCCTTCTCTTGTGTTTGCTGCCTAAAGAAGTTCCTTTAGCGTTTGTGGTAAAGCTGGTTTAGTGGTGCTGAATTCTCTTAGCTTTTGCTTGTCTGTAAAGGTTTTAATTACTGTGTTGAATCTGAATGAGATCCTTGCTGGGTAGAGTAATCTTGGTTGTAGTTTTTTCCCTTTCATCACTTTAAATATGTCCTGCCACTCCCTTCTGGCTTCCAGAGTTTCTGCTGAAAGATCAGCTGTTAACATTATGGGAATTCCCTTGTATGTACTTTGCTGCTTTCCCTTGCTGCTTTTAATATTTTCTTTTTTTTTTTTTTTTTTGTGGTACGCGGGCTTCTCACTGTTGTGGCCTCTCCCATTGTGGAGCACAGGCTCCGGACGCATAGGCTCAGTGGCCGTGGCTAACGGGCCCAGCTGCTCCACAGCATGTGGGATCTTCCCGGACCGGGGCACGAACCCGTGTCCCCTGCATCGGCAGGTGGACTCTCAACCACTGCGCCACCAGGGAAGCCCTGTTTAATTTTTGATTGTTTGATTAATATGGGTCTTGGCATGTTTCTCTGTGGATTTATCCTGTATGGGACTCTCTGTGCTTCGTGTACTTGATTGACTATTTCCTTTCCCATGTTAGGGACGTTTTCAACTATCATCTCTTCAAATATTTTCTCAGTTCCTTTTTTTTCTCTTCTTCTTCTGGGATCCCTATAATTCAAATGTTGGTGCATTTAATGTTGTCCCAGAGGTCTCTGAGACTGTCCTCTATCTTTTTCATTCTTTATTCTGCTCTGTGGTAGTTATTTCCACTATTTTATCTTCCAGGTCCCTTACCCATTTTCTTTCTCAGTTATTCTGCTATTGATTCCTTCTAGAGAGTTTTTAATTTAATATTATGGTTTACATCAATGTTTATTTGCTCCTTAGTTTTTCTAGGTCCTTGTTGAACATTTCTTGTATTTTCTCCATTCTATTTCCAAGATTTTGGATCATCTTTACTATCATTACTCTGAATTCTTTTTCAGGTAGACTGCCTATTTCCTCTTCATTTGTTTGTTTGGTGCGGTGGGTTTTTACCTTGCTCCTTCAACTGCTGTGTATTTCTCTGTCTTCTCATTTTGCTTAACTTACTGTGTTTGGGGTCTCGTTTTCGCAGGCCGCATGTTTGTAGTTCCCGTTGTTTTTGGTGTCTGCCCCCAGTGGGTAAAGTTGGTTAGTGGGTTGTGTAGGCTTCCTGGTGGAGGGGACTGTTGCCTGTGTTCTGGTGGATGAGGCTGGATCTTGTCTCTGTGGTGGGCAGGACCACATCCGGTGGTGTGTTGTGGAGTGTCTGTGACCTTATTATGATTTTAGGCAGCCTCTCTGCTAACGGGTTTGTTTGTATTCCTGTCTTGCTAGTTGTTTGGCATAGGGTGTCCAGCCCTGTAGCTTGCTGGTTGTCGAGTGGAGGTGGGTCTTAGGGTTGAGATGGAGATCTCTGGGAGATTTGTCTCCATCTGATATTACATGGGGCTGGGAGGTCTCTGGTGGACCAACACCCTGAACTTGGCTCTTCCACCTCAGAGGCTCAGGCCTGACAGCTGGCCAGAGCACCAAAACCCTGTCAGAAGAAAAGGGAGAAAGAAAAAGAAAGAAAGAAAGAAAAGAATAAAATAAAATAAAGTTATTAAAATAAAAAATTAGAAAACATTATTAAAAAGTAAAAAGAAAAAAGATAGAAAGAAAGAAGAGAGCAACCATATGAAAAAACAAATCCACCAATGATAACAAGTGCTAAAAACTATACTGAAAAAAAAAAAAGACAGACAGAACCTAGGAGAAATGGTAAAAGTAAAGCTATACAGACAAAATCACACAAAGAAGCATGCACATACACACTCACAAAAGGAGAAAAAGGAAAAAAAAAAGGAAGCGAGCAACTGAAGTAATAAACAAATCTACCAATCATAATTAGCTCTAAATAGTAAACTATGATAAACATAAAACCAGAAACAAATTAGATGCAGAAAGGAAACCCCAAGTCTACAGTTGCTCCCAAAGTCCACCACCTCAATTTTGGGATGATTTGTTGTCTATTCAGGTACTCCACAGATGCAGGGTATGTCAAGTTGATTGCGGACATTTAATCTGTTGCTCCTGAGGCTGCAAGGAGAAATTTCCCTTTCTCTTCTTTGTTCACACAGCTGTTGGGTTTCAGCTTTGGATTTGGCCCCGCCTCTGCATGTAGGTCACCTGAGGGCATCTCTTTCCTGCCCAGACAGGACAGGGTTTAAATAGAAGCTGATTTGGGGGCTCTGGCTCACTCAGATGGCGAGTGGGGTAGGGAAGGGTATGGAATGCGGGGCAAGCCTGCAGTGGCAGAAGCCAGCATGACGTTGCAATAGCCTGAGGCATGCTGTGTGTTCTCCCGTGGAAGTTGTCCCTGGATCACGGTACCCTGGCAGTGGCGGGCTGCACAGGCTCCAGGGAGGGGAGGTGCGGATAGTGACCTGTGCTTGCATACAGGCTTCTTGGTGGCTGCAGCAGCATCCTTAGCGTCTCATGTCCATCTCTGGTGTCCGCGCTGACAGCCGCGGCTCTCGCCCATCTCTGGAGCTCATTTAGGCGGTGCTCTGCATCCCCTCTCCTTGCGCACCCTGAAACAATGGTCTCTTGCCTCTTAGGCAGGTCCAGACTTTTTTCCCGGACTCCCTCCCGGCTAGCTGTGGCGCACTAGCCCCCTTCAGGCTGTGTTCACGCCGCCAACCCGTCCTCTCCCTGGGATTCGACCTCCGAAGCCCTAGCCTCAGCTCCCAGCCCCCACCCACGCTGGCGGGTGGGCTGACAAGCCTCTTGGGCTGGTGAGTGCTGGTCGGCACCCCTCCTCTGTGCTGGAATCTCTCCGCTTTGCCCTCTGCACCCCTGTTGCTGCGCTCTCTTCCATGGCTCAGAAGCTTCCCCCCCTCTTCACCCCCCGTCTCCACCAGTGAAGGTGCTTCCTATTTTTTGGAAACTTTTCCTCCTTCACAGCTCCCTCCCACTGGTGCAGGTCCCGTCCCTATTCTTTTGTCTCTGTTTTTTCATTTTTCTTTTGCCCTACGCAGGTATGTGGGTATTTTCTTGCCTTTTGGGAAGTCTGAGGTCTTCTGCCAGCATTCAGTAGGTGTTCTGTAGGAATTGTTCCACATGTAGATGTATTTTTGATGTATTTGTGGGGAGGAAGGTGATCTCCATGTCTTACTCCTCTGCCATCTTGAAGGTCTCCCCTGGTTCTATTTTTTAAATAAATTTTTCTTTTAGAATAGATTTAGATTCACAAAAAAGTTGCAAGGATAGTACAGAGAGTTCAAGTATACCCTGAACCCGTTTCCCATATTATTAACTCTGTTCTTTGTTCATAAGTACCCTGGTGTCCTACCCTTTCCTTCTTGAAGAGGTCTCTTAGAGGCTAAATGTTCTCCAACATAGTTTGATGCATCTCTGAGTCTGCTAGAGCTCTGCAGTCTTGGGAACTGCTTTCACCATTGTCTCTCTCTTGTGCTACCTCCTGGAACCTGTGTCTGCCTCTCTGTCTATATGTGTCTTTCTCTCTGTCTCTCTCTCTCTCTTTTTTGTTTATTCCCTTATTTTCATGGAGCACATCCTCCAGGGAGACTCTGCATGTCTGACAATGACTTTGGTTTACTCTTGCATTTAGTGGGTATCTGTTGGGTCTGGAGTCTTAGGAAGAAAATAATGTTCCCTTAGTATTACGAGGCATTACTCAATTGTTTTCCACATTCCAGTTGTCTTTGTGATAGCCAAGACATTCTTCTTCTTAATCCTTCTTAGGAAACCTGTTTTTTCTTCTTGGTTACTTTTAGAATCTTCTTTGTCCCCAACTTTGGCTTCTAAAACCTACCTCTGCTCTATTCTCTGAATATTACAGGCATCTAGTCTGCTCTTTTGGATTTAAGAGGAATGAACTAAACAGTGTATTGAAAGCTGTGTGCGTAAGTACGTGACTTGCTATCTGAGGGCCTTTCTATAGTAGAACCTCCAGTGTCAGTCAGGATTTAATGTTCTTTCCTCTGGACTAGTTAGACTAGTTAGAATCCTCACAGAAGGTGCTTCTAATCTCCTACCTGGAGGGCAAAAGTCTGGCTGCTCATCCCCTATTTTAATGTATAGTCTTTCAAGTCTGGAGACAGTGTATTTTAACTTTGCAGAGATTAAAACTCCTGGAATGAGGAGGAGCTGTCATCCAGCTTCACAGGGAAAGGGACAGGACTTGAGACTGTCTTTTTAAAAAAGACTAACAGTTATAATTTAATTTTCAGCCCTAACCTTCCCCCAGAGGTCAGTGGTATCATTAATTTGAATTTTTTGAGAATTCTTCTGCATAAAATTAAGTTGTTCCTCAAATACCCACTGCCAATTTAAGATTTAACTTTCTAGTCCATCTGCTTTCCAGTTTCACATAATTTGCCACCATTGTGTTCTCTCCAATTATTTTTGTCCTTGTTATGCTATTTTAAAAATCCTTTTATTGTTGTGTTACTTGGATTTGAGGAAAGAATGAAAGCTAATGCCTATGATCAACCCACCATTTAACAGGTGTAACCCTATCATTGACCCAGTTAGAGCAGATGCTTTACAAAGGAAACATAAATTCACATATCCATATCCATTTCCTCTCATTTCATGGGAAATCAGGGCAGAAATTAGAATAAATGCAGAATGTGTAATGATTTTAGATTTGCCTATGATCTCTGACTAGACTATTCTAAATTCATAAAACTTTCCTATTTAAATTTCAGTTTATTTGAGTGTTATGAGTCATTAAAGCACAGAGTATGTGAGAGAGGAAAGCAGTTGGATCATGCTCCAAAACAACTCTCAATGTTTACTGGAAAGTTTTTTTTTTTTTTTAAGGAGAGAAGGTTAAGTCTCCAGGAAGCTTATCTTGGTACTTTCAGATCAAAGCTATTCAAACAACGACTGAATAAACACATTGGCTAATGATGATGACAAAGATTCTAATATGGTATTAAGAAAATTACAAATCTTGGAACAAAGTAACTTTGGAAAGAGTTAAGAATATCCTTAAGAAATAAACTTTTTCACTCTATGGTTAGGACTACGGTAACTCGTCAATCTAAGCATGTGCTGGTGTGAATTTTATAACCGCAACTCTTATTAGACAATTGTTTCTTGAATAATCATTCTGAAATATTGTCTTTATCATATCACTTTTAAAGTACATTGTATTCAAAATCACTAGAGTCTGCATTTATTTATGATACAGGTCCAAATTTACATGAGTATTAAACAGTATCTCAATTGTTTCTTTAGATTCTTTATAACAAAATAATGTGTAACAATGGGATGAACAAAATTAGCTTTCATCTTTTGAACTGGAGATATTTTCTGTGCAGGATTTTTTATGCTTTTATCTCCTTGAAAAAATGGCAGCATGGCCCATCTTAAAATAATTATGTTCAGCTCTAAATACCTGTCTCTGGGAAAATTAGACCTATAGATAGGATGTATAATAGAAGCAGCCTTTTATAAGGACAATTATATAAGAGTTTCCAAAGTATTCATATCCTCTAATTTTTATTTCAAGGAACTTTTCCTTGCCTCAAATGAGAACGCTTTTAAGTGCATCCTGTATGAGAGATTACACTCCTTGTTATAGGAATCTAAGACCATAAAACTCCTAAATGAGACTGTACCTCTCCTCACAGTTTCTGAAGTACATGCCTACACTTTAACATTCTTTTACACATGAGAAGCAAACTATTAAAAAGGAGAGAGACATTATTAAAAAATGGAAAAGCTGCTTAAGCATTTTATAAGGTTAATGTTTATGACAAACATTAGGTGAAAATTTCCTTCTTAGAAATCACAAGCCAGAGAACTGGTTTGGGTGCAAGAAATCAGGAACCACTATGCCCTCAAAGAGGACACTGATAGTAGAAAAGTAGTCCATTGATTTGGGTTCTACTCTGTGACTTCTGCTGCAACAGCCCCTGAGATATATTGATAAATCAGGTTTTTATTGTCTATTTTTTAGTCTTAACATTGCCATAGAGATAGGATATGGAAGTAGGGAACCCCAACTATGAAGCAGACGGCTGCCAAATTTGGGAGTATCTTTTACTAAAGGAAATCCTTTGAGGAAAAATGTGGAAGATTCCAGCCCTACCCATTGGGTCACCCTAGTCTCTTAAAGAAGGAGTGTCAAGAGCATGTGGGATGGCATATAGATTGTGGCTACCTCTGGGAAATACAATCTGCTACCAGACTGGTTAAACAAATTATGGCATATCCAATGGCTGGAATATGAGAAACTAGAAAAAATGCTTGAAGACCATTTAATAATAAATATTGTTCATGCTACAATTATATGGTAACACAGATACAAATATAACAGAATTGATAATGTAGAAATAAATATAATAAGAGAGAATAAGATGTAGTGCTATTCCTCAGTAGATATGAGGACATAAAGTACTTTTTCTGAAAAAGGAAAGATGCCAAAATTAGCATGAGAATAAATCATAAAAGTTGAAGAATAGATTAGTAATTATTAAAGGTTTTGAAATAATATTCAAAGATGTTGCCAACTCTTAAAAAGAAAAAAAGAAAGAAAGAAAAAGGAAAGAAAGGAAGGAAGGAAAGAAGAAAGAGATACGTTTAACCAAGAAAGTTTTGCAGGTGATTTCCATCAAACATTCAAGGGACAGATGATCCTTATATTTTTTAAGTTGTTTCAGATAATTAAAAAGAGAGAAAGACGCTCAAGCATTTTATGAAACTAGTATAACCTTGACTTCCAAATTAGATAAGGATAGTATAAAATTTTTTTAAATCCATAAGTCTATTTCACTTATTAACACATGAGAATTCTAAATAAATTATTGCTAACTGAATTTGATAGGATATTAAAAATAACACAGTATAATTAAGAGTTATCTCAGGAATGCAAGGATGATTCAACATTTGGGAAATTTATCAATTTCATTTACTAAATGTATCTCAATTAATATAGAAAACAATGCAGAAAAGGCACTTGATAAAATTTAGAGACTAAGAGAAAAAAAATCCCAAAAGTGAAAAATTTAAGAGACATTCCTTAATTTAACAAGACCTCTAAACCAAAGCCTACAGTAAATTTTACAACAAAAAAATATTAGACACATTGCCTATAAGTTTGGAAACAAGACAAGGGTGTTTGGTGTCTCCACTAAACTTCAACATAGTGTAGCAATTCGGTATAAAAAAGGAAAGGACACTTGAAGGAAAATGACAAAACCATTATTATTTGCAAACGCATGACCATCCACATAGAAAACCAACAAAACCAATAGATAACTTATTAGTTAATAGAAGTTTAGCAAGTTTATTGAATAAAATATCAACTTAAAAAATCTACCATGTTTCTCTATATCAACAATAACCAAGTGTAAATTAAAATATAAATGAAATAGTAGCAACAAAAAAGGTATAAAATTTTGGAGAGTAACACGAAGAATAACAGACCTTTATGGAGAACTTTTAAAAACTTTATTAAAGAATATAAAAAAAAGATGTGAATTAGTGGAGAGGTAAATTATGCATATGAATGAGACGACTTAACATTTAAAGGATGTCTACCATTTTGATATTATTTTAATAAAAATTTCATAAAGATTATTGAGGAAGCCAGAAACAATTATAAAATATATTTATAAAAATAAACACTAATGAATAACTAAGAAACCATTTTTTTTTACCCATTATTTATTTATTTACATCTTTATTGGAGTATAATTGCTTTACACTGGTGTTTTAGTTTGTGCTTTATAACAAAGTGAATCAGCTATATGTGTGTGTGTATATATATATATATATATATATATATATATATATATATCTCCCCATATCTCCTCCCTCTTGCGTCTCCCTCTCACCCTCCCTATCCCACCCCTCCAGGTGGACACAAAGCACTGAGCTTATCTACCTGTGCTATGCGGCTGCTTCCCGCTAGCTATCTATTTTACATTTGGTAGTATATATATGTCCATGCCACTCTCTCACTTCGTCCCAGCTTACCCTCACCGCCCCCCCCCCCCCGCCGTATCCTCAAGTACATTCTCTATGTCTGCATCCTTATTCCTGTTGTGCCCCTGGGTTCTTCAGAACCTCTTTTTTTTTTTTAGATTCCATATATATGTGTTAGCATATGGTATTTGTTTTTCTCTTTCTGAATTACTTAATTCTGTATGACAGTCTCTAGGTCCATCCACCTCACTACAAATAACTCAATTTCATTTCTTTTTATGGCTGAGTAATATTCCATTGTATATATGGGCCACATTTTCTTTATCCATTCATCTGTCGATGGACACTTAGGTTGCTTCCATGTCCTGGCTATTGTAAATAGAGCTGCAATGAACATTGTGGTACATGACTCTTTTTGAATTATGGTTTTCTCAGAGTATATGCCCCGTAGTGGGATTGCTGGGTCATATGGCAGTTCTATTTTTTGTTTTTTAATACTGTTCTCCATAGTGGCTGTATCAATTAACATTCCCACCAACAGTGCAAGAGGGTTCCCTTTTCTCCACACCCTCTCCAGCATTTATTGTTTCTAGATTTTTTGATGATGGCCATTCTGACTGGTGTGAGGTGATACCTCATTGTAGTTTTGATTTGCATTTTTCTAATGATTAGTGATGTTGAGCATCCTTTCATGTGTTTGTTGGCAATCTGTATATCTTCTCTGGAGAAATGTCTATTTAGGTCTTCTGCCCATTTTTGGGTTGGGTTGTTTTTTTGATATTGAGCTGCATGAGCTACTTATAATTTTGGAGATTAATCCTTTGTCAGTTGCTTCATTTGCAGATATTTTCTCCCATTCTGAGGGTTGTCTTTTCATCTTGTTTATGGTTTCCTTTGCTGTTCAAAGCTTTTAAGTTTCATTAGGTCCCATTTGTTTATTTTTGTTTTTATTTCCATTTCTCTAGGAGGTGGGTCAGAAAGGATCTTGCTGTGATTTATGTCATAGAGTGTTCTGCCTATGTTTTCCTCTAAGAGTTTGATAGTGTCTGGCCTTACATTTAGGTCTTTAATCCATTTTGAGTTTATTTTTGTGTATGGTATTAGGGAGTGTTCTAATTTCATTCTTTTACATGTAGCTGTCCAATATTCCCAGCACCACTTATTGAAGAGGCTGTCTTTTCTCCATTGTATATTCTTACCTCTTTTATCAAAAATAAGGTGACCATAGTGTGTGGGTTTATCTCTGGGCTTTCTATCCTGTTCCATTGAGCTATCTTTCTGTTTTTGTGCCAGTACTATACTGTCTTGATTACTGTAGCTTTGGAGTATAGTTTGAAGTCTGAGGAACCATTTTTAAATGAAGAGCAAAGAGGAAAGTGAATTTATTACATAGTTATAAAAATAAAAATAATGTGGTATCTGCCTCAATAAGCAAATAAAACAGAAATAAAAGAAGGGCTCTGCATAAGTAATTGACTCTACTCTGTCATGATTTAAAAAGAAAGTTGAAGGCTGAATAGTCTAGATTGGGTGAACACGGGTACAGAAGCATGGGTGAAAGATTGTGGCAATTTAGGGAACTGACAGTAATTTAGTATTGCTGGAGCATGGGAAGCACATCTGGATAAGTGGTGGAGATGAGGCTGAAGAAGTCTATAGAACTCAGATCAAGAATAGCTTGTATTTCATACTAAGAAGTTTAAAAATATAGGTCATTGAAAGCTTTGAATAAGGAAATGGCAGGCTGTGTTTGACATTGTCAGCAATATTGAGAATGGATTGGAAAGGTTGGAAAAAGGAAGAGAGTCAGGAGGTTTTGCAGGTGTTTGATTTAATGTGGTAGCCAGGGGAACAGAAGAAGTCAAAAGGATGACTCTGAGATTCTAAGTGACAGTACATGTTGATTCCATTAACCAAGATAGAAAATGTAAGAGTAAGACAAGGATGCCCCAGAACCTGAGAGTCAATGTGTAAAATAACACTTCATGAATAAGATTAGTTAGATATAAGCTAGATGTAACATTTTCTCAACCAGAGTTCTGAAGTACAGACAAGGTCAAGCTATGTTAGCATATATATAATTGCTCTGGGATAGTCTAACAGCTCCCTGTTCCAGTCTGAAACAGGATAACTTTAGAAGATAATTTGTCACAGTAGAGGTGGTGATGTGTGTTCAGCACTTTCCATCGATATGAAAGACAGAATATGGAGATGGCAACTAACATACTATTAGAGAAGTAGCCCCTCAAAGGGGCATAGATGTGCTCTCTCTTGGCCTGGATATAATATCTCCAGTGAGGTCAGAGCTCTAGTTCTGCTTATCATGTGGCCTCTTTTATTGATATTTGGAGAAAGAGAGAAAAAGAGAGAGAGAGAAAGAAGGGGGGGGATTTGCAGATACACTGATCCATATGAAAATTTTTGTTTGTATTATAAATTAGAAAATTGGGAATTTAATGTTTCTTGTAAACTGATTGGAATCATTCAGTTCCCCTATCTATAGCTGACATTAGAGCATTAGATAAGATCAGGTGCATGAACCTGAAAGGCTGAGGCCTGGACCTGAACTATGATAAATTCACCCCATTCCACCCTGGGAAACATCTAGGCAGCCAACCAACTGGGTTTCCTCTGACCAGCTGAAATGTATATGAGACATCTAAATGAAATTGTTTAAAAGTTACCTGAAATTAGAATGAATTTGGGCTAGAGAAAGTGGACTTGGCTTGCTGGACCTTGTAGATGGTAGATGCTGCTTTAGCAAGTGAGATGCCCCAGGAAGAACATGTAAAGTGAGAAGAAAAGCAGGTTAGGAGCTGAACTTGCCCAAGACTAACATGAAGGGATGAGGAGAGACAAATTTACCTTTTTATGAGTATTTATCAAGAAGTCAACTATCCAGGCAAAGATTTTAAGTTTAAGTGTTTAAGATTTAAGTGAGAATGCTGGTAGCAACAAGAAAGGAAAATGTGAAAAAACAGCAAACTAGGGAAGAGTAATAACCCTCAGCTCTCATCTAATAGTACTTATTTAAATTCACAGAACTCTCATTTCCCTGAGAGCTTCCTGCCCTGAAGGCACTGACCTTTCCACCTATATCCATCACCTGAGCTAGATCCCAGTGCATCTGCTAAATCAGGGGAAGCCCCTGCAGTGAAGTGTTACCACAGCAGGTAACCTAAAAGGCTAACAAGAATTGTTCTACTTGACTGATTACTCCCCACTGTTATCTGGAGAAGGATAGACAATTTTCTTTAGGGAGAAACAAACACACTTTTTTGTTTTTTTTTAAAATTCAGTTACAGCAAGTAAATGCCTCCACCAATTCAAACAAAATCTGTATAACAAACATTGGTGGCGTTGACTAGTGTTCTCAAAGTATGATTCCACAGAGCAGCAGCACCAGTGCCTTGGGAACTATTAGAAATGCAAATTCTTGGCCTCCTCTCAAACTTAGTGATGAGAAGGGCCCAGCAATGTGTTTTACCAAGCCCTTTACCGAATTTACCAAGAAGTTTTCAGATGATAAAATAATTCTTGATTCTTTCACTTGCTCAACAAGCATTACTGGGTAGGCAGCTATAATTTGGGCGAGGTTCTTTGAATGAATTAATGAATAAGTGAATGAATCAGAACCTATTTCTCCCAGACCCTAGCAAGAGAAAAAAAAAAAAAAAACACTGTTCTTATTTTCCAGAATTTGGTAAAGCAATCTGACATGAGCCTTCTCTGTTAGGGATACAAATCACACCACATTCCTTTTTTCTGTTGTGCAACAATTCTGCATGTGGAGGATAAAATAGCCCTGGACTTTTTATTTTGCCTAATGGAAACTCAATCTCTAGATAATTTCAGAAGCACCAGTTTCAAGATGTCTAAGACATATTGAAGCATAATCTCATGTTTCAGTAATGTTCAGACACTTCAAACTTGTCTTAGTCCAATATTTTTTAGAATAAAACAAAACAAACTAGATGTTTATATTTTTCAATAATTTTAGTATTTTGACCCTGAAATCATGTTGACAATAATTCCTAAGGCCAGGAAAGAAAACTTTATTTGAAAATAACTATGTTAAATTGATATATAACCCTTCTTGACCAGAAGGTATAGAACTTAGAAAAGCATTGGAGACAGTATATGTTCCTGAACCATGTTAGATTGATTAGCTTCTCAGGGTTGGGTCCTTTCTCCATTCTGCCATCCCCCATCCTTCTAAGCCTTTAATTCTGTGTTTTATCTGTTACCCCATAACCCTTTGAAGAGGAAGCATTATTTTCCTTAAGAATGTACCCTTTTCATTGAGTGGTTGTGGATAAGCGTTCTTAATATTCCTTGCCGCTGCCGCCTTTCATCCCATGGAGTCTGCAAGACGTTAGGAAGCCTGATGGCACTGTGTTAACAAGCTAAATATTGTGGTCGTCAACAGCAAGAACTTACGGTCTTTAACCAATATCAAAGCACTGCATATTGCATCCCTGCTTTGTGTGTAAGTGAAGGAGGTTGCCCAGGAGCTGAGAGGGAGAATGGGGGCTGGGGAGGAGTTGAGGACCAGGGAGGGAAAGCCAGCAGTGGCCTGCTGACCTAGGCTTAGTAGCATGACAGCTTGAAGATGTGTGTCGCCTCATTAAAATACAAGAAAGATAAGTTTTGAAACCCATGGCAAAACAAATAGTGCAGTTCCCGTAATCCAAAGTGCAGTGCTGTAGAAAACTTACAATGCTCAAAACTTTTATCAATCTTCAGTTGATAAAATGCAAAAGTCACTCAGTGATCTGAAGAGTACAGAGCACTAGTGAGTTGCCAGATACCAAATCTTGAAGAATAATTAGGCATTGTAAAACAAACACTTGATAAAAAAAAAAATTCTCAAATTGTTCTGTTATTCAGAATCCTCAATTAGGTATTGAAATTCAGTTTTATTTTCCTTGGATTTGAAGCTGAGTTTTATCTTCAGGAAATAACCTGGAAGGCTATTCTTATTCATTTCCTGCTTTGAACATATCAAGTTTCAATCAGGAAAATGAAAAGGGAGGAAAAGAATGAAGTATGAAGTCAAATAAAAGATGGGACTAAAATAACTCTCCTAAAATGAAAACAAAATATGCTAAAATCAGTTAGAATGTGTTGAAAAATTAGGCAAGGAAGAAAATCAAAGCAAGATTTTTATTACTATGTTCTTTAAGTATGCAGAGTATTTTTCAGGCTTTGGGTAAGAAAATGGGCAGGCATTAGTGCCTTCTAGTTAAAACTCTAAGAATAATGTCTTTTTATAACAATGCCTTTTTATGATAATGCTATTCCATAGTATGGTTTTCTTTCTCCCATTTGATATTAAATATGAAGCTTATTTTTTTTACATCTTTATTGGAGTATAATTGCTTTACAATGTTGTGCTAGTTTCTGCTTTATAACAAAGTGAATCAGCTATATGTACACTTATATCTCCATATCCCCTCCCTCTTTTGTCTCCCTCCCACCCTCCCTATCCCACCCCTCTAGGTGGTCGCAAAGCACTGAGCTGAGCTCCCTGTGCTATGCAGCTGAAGCTTATTTTTGTATAAAATAGAGAATGTTAAGAAAAGAATGTTAGAAGCAGGTGTTGGCCATCTGAACTGAGAAACTGCCTATTGCGTATCAAACATCGATTTGGGTTCCTCTTTTACAAACAACGCTGTTTATTCGGTGCTGAATAAGACAGCAAAGCAAATAGGATATGGGGTTGGTGGGGCGGGGAGAGGGGAATGAGCATTTCTTGCATATAAACAAAAGGGCAGAGTGCTGAAAATATTAAATGGAACTAAGAAAGGATGAAAATGCCAGTGCTTTAAAAGCAAAAAGCTAAAAGACATAAGTAAACAGAACCAAACAAACAGAGTAATGACGATTTGATTGGAATTTACATTCTCTATACTAACTTTGCAACTGAAACTATTCAGGAACACTTGCAATCTAACTGCTTTCAAAGGAACCAGTGGAGAAAGATATGTTCAGTAAAAAGCAATAGGTTGTATTTAAATGACTCAGTTTTAAAATTATCCATCATATATGGCATAGGCTGTTACTGAGCAGTGGTCTACCACGTTCTATTATAATCAACATGTGATAAAATCAACATGTGATAAAAGCTACTTTCATGAAATTTCAAAATGGGCCATAGTGTCAGAGTCCTGCAATTGTGTCATTAAGGGTATTTGGCTGCTTATGAAAAAACATTCCTTTTCTCAGGGAACTGCTCACAGTTTTTTTAAAATGACATATTCCTTGCGATTTGTCTTTCAAGTAAAAATTAAGAGCGTAGGATTATTACCAAGTTTTTTCCAATTACTGCTTTATGGTTGCTAACTAATGGGAAAGAAAAACAAAAACAGTACCACTACCTTCACAGAAAGAAAGTACAGATACTTCCATTTCTTAATTCAAATTGGCTGCTACCAAAAACATCACTGCTTCAATGCAAGGATATCTCTGGTTTTGCCTCAGTTGCTATCAGATGATCTTTCTTTCCGTGTTTGGTGCGATGTCTATTTTCGCTAAATGTCTTTTTGGTTTTTTTCCTTCCCACATAGGATGTGAGAATCAACAGTTCTCCTCAGTGGGTTCTCCCAGCAGTTCCGGACCCCATGAGATAGATCCCTGAAGCTTCCTCGTCCCACAAGCACTGTGTAAACTCACTGAAAACCCTAAATAATGGAGTAAAACTGCTTCCTGTGGCTTACTGATCTGACTGCCACAGTTCTCAAATCCTTTCCTTTGCCAAAATAATTAACCCCAACACAATCATAAATGCTAAAAAATTTCATGAACATATTAAAAGTAAAGTATCTCATGTACTATAAATGTTTTCTTTTACATTCAGCTCAACTTCTCTGGTACTAATTATTCCCAGAATATTTCTAAATTTGTTTTTTAATTTACTCTTGAGAGCAGTGGTCTATAACTGCATTCTAATTGCTTAGAATATTCTACTTATCTATCTCTGATTGTGTGTATTCAATCGTTTCAACATTGGTGGTTGTGCCCTTGTAATCAGTTCAATAGAAGAGGGAGGCTGCAAAAAATCTGGACTCTTATTTATGACCAAAATTTAGAGTATAATTGTTTTCCATAAGGAAGCTTTACAGGTTTTTTAGACTCTTTATGTATTCTACTATCAATCACACTGAGAAAAATTGGGTTCAGGGAAGTTTGTATTATTTTTATGCTCTTTTTTTTTTTTTTTTTTTTTGCGGTACGTGGGCCTCTCACTGTTGTGGCCTCTCCCATTTAGGAGCACAGCCTCCGGACGCGCAGGCCCAGCGGCCATGGCTCACGGGCCCAGCCGTTCCGCGGCATGCGGGATCTTCCCGGACCAGGGCACGAACCTGTGTCCCCTGCATCGGCAGGCGGACTCTCAACCACTGCGCCACCAGGGAAGCCCTATTTTTATGCTTTTAGTCTGGGTAAAAAGTGTTCAGTATCCCAAATGTCTACAAGACAGAAGGATTTCACTTTTCATCCATTGGCAGATATTTGACCTCCCCTGAGTTGCATTCACTTAATAAGTATTTATTGAAAGCCACCAATTTTTTAGGCATTTTTTTTCAGCTTGTAGGACTATGAACAAATTAAATACCTCGGTCCTCATGGAGCTTACATTCTAGCAGGTGAAAGAGATAATAAACAAATCAACATGTTACACAGCATCAGGTAAAGATGAATGCTATGAAAAAAATATGTAAATGATTAGACAGTGACTATGAAAGAGCTATTTTAGACGGGTGATCAGGAAAGGCTTCTCGAAGAAGGTGGCATTTGAGCAGAGAAACCAGTTTGTGCTTGAATTGATTTGTGCTTCTTTCTGGAATGACTCACTAAATCCTACAGCTCTTATTTGTCTAGCTGATATTCTTGAGCCCTGCTAATGGCGTTATAGTGAACATAAGCTCTATATCCAAATAGGGGTCTTTTAGGTTACCTATTAAGACTTTCTGGAATTCCCTGGAGGTCCAGTGGTTAGGGTTCCACGCTTCCACTGCAGGGGGCATAGGTTTGATCCCTAGTTGGGGAACTAAGATCCCACATGCCGTGCAGCATGGCCAAAGAAAAGAAAAAAAAAAAGACTTCCTTTCTATTACTGAGAGAGACTCTATTGGATTTGCAATACTACAGGTGAATTGTGAGGTCAACATTAGATTCCATGACAGTAGTTAAATATAATAGTATATGACGATGATGGTGATGATGATATAATAAAAGGCACTGAAGATAAATTTAAAAACCTGTAAGTACAGAATTTGTTCTTGTTTTATATACTTCATTAAAACAAGAACCAAAAATTCCACATATTTTCCTACTATTGTTTCTATAAATATCAATTTCTTAAGACTTTATCACATGTTGATTATAATAGAACGTGGTAGACCACTGCTCAGTAACAGCCTATGCCATATATGATGGCTAATTTTAAAACTGAGTCATTTAAATACAACCTATTGCTTTTTACTGAACATATCTTTCTCCACTGGTTCCTTTGAAAGCAGTTAGATTGCAAGTGTTCCTGAATAGTTTCAGTTGCAAAGAATAAACTGCCAGGTGTAACCCAGAGGCCAACTGTAGTCTAATATTTCCAAGTAAGTTTCCTGTGAAGACTTCAGTGAAGCAATAGGGCAAATCCTAATTTACAAAGATGTTGGGGGACAAAAAAAAATATACAAGTACTGTAATAACACTTTTCTCTCTCATCTCCTTTTATAATGGTTATATTCAGTTAGATACACTATTTGATTTCATTATTTTCTGAACATGATTATTGCTTCCTCATCTTGACTTTTTGTTTTACCTTTTCCCATGACTGTTCATGATATTTAAATAAGTTCAACTAATCAATAGGAGATTTTTCCCTCTTAATTATGGTGATGATATTGAAGAATTAATTAGCTTGTTTCATAGAAACTATAAAATTAAATCTAAATTTGGTCATCATTCTTTGTTATTTTATAAAAGAATGCTTTGGTAATGATAACTGCTCATTAAAGTTAATTCTACTGTCTCTTTTGTTATTGAATGTCCTTTTTATTCATTGACCTTTAAAAGAATTAAGTAAGTGTTACTAGTCCAAGTAATACAAGATCCCAAATATTTTTACTGTGAAAATTTGGCTAATTCATCAAATAGAAGGATAATCTTTAAGAGAATATTTTCTAGCATAACTCTTTGGGCAAAGGATAGTTGATCTTCTGTTTTATTAATGCTAATTGAATAGGTACGTGGCTGAGAACTCTGGAGAGTATGACTACAGAGTCTTTTTCAGAAAAAACTTGAACTGAAAAATCCAGAACGATCAGGTTACAGTTTATAAGCTGAATGGGCCTTTCACCATAGATGTCTATATATTATCTTTATTGTGTGAAGATAATTTATTTAACCCTTTTAATTTTGCCAGAAAGTACACTTTATTAAGCCTTACTATAGATGAATAAACTGAATTCTTCTTGAACAGAAAAATAAATAGTAGATTAGTTCTCAGTAAGAATTTATCTTTTGGATCCATGAAAGGAAACCCTGGAAACACAGAAAGGAACATGCTGTGGGTTGCTGCCAGTTCTAGTAGTTAAAAGAACAACTCAGAAGGAGTTGGACCAACAACATGGAGTTTAAGTAAAAATTATCAAGGAGTCATAGAGTAATAGAATCTTGAAAACACTGAGTTTAAAAAGATAGATACCTTAAATTACATGAAATAACCGACTACCTAATGCTTTTCTCCCTTAAAAATGCCTACTAAGTGACTGTCTTTCAGGCTATGATTGAACACATACAATGGGCCACTCACTACCACACTTCTACCTTTTATATCTCTAGTAAAAAGTAATTACAATAAAAATCAAACCTACTGATACTGACCCTAGTTTTATCCTCAGAGGGGTTAAATAGAACCCGTCTTGTCAGATAGAACATATCAACAACCCACTGTTTGAAGACAACAGTGAATATTCTGAAGCCAAATGAGGCTACCATTCCTCCCTCATTCTAGAGTCAAGAAACCATTTCTATTAATGTGGCCTAGGATGACATTAGCCTTCATAGGTGGACATCACATACTCAACATGAAGTGAGCTCAGGCAGTTTTAACAATGTTGCTGCCAAGTCATGTATCCCAATTAAAAGGATTTATAGAATCTAATTCTGCATCCTTTTGAGTTTTTAGCTTAATTTTCTGGTCTTCTCCAAAACACATCACATATGCTAATACATTTAGTCATATGCTTATAATTTGGTCCAAATGACAAACATATTGAAAACAAGAGTTACAAAGACCTAAGCAATTCATGCACTCCTAGAAACTCCTATCAGTGTCATGTGGTACAGTCACTTAACCAGTTTGCAATCCACCTAATTATAACGGAATTTAGCTATTTCTCTATTTCGGCAAGAATTGAATCATTGAGGTGCCTTTTATATATTAGTTGATATCTAGATAGCCTGTCGTTACATATGATTTACCTTTGAACTTAATAATACCGTCAAAGAAAGAAACGGAATTGCTCACTTTTTTTTTTTCCTCCTTCCACAATCCAGTCAATCACCAGGTATATAGCTGATTTTCTTCTACATATTGATGTAATCTTTTCCCTTGTCATGCTCTCACTGACCTCTGTCCAAGCATATTTCACCTCAATTTATTCACCTCCTAACCAGAGGTGGATCCACGTTTGAGGAGATCTGGAGATTATATCATTTTCAGGGTCCTCTTTAAGAAAAATAATAAAAAATTACAAAAATAAAATTATGTATATTAAAAGTGACCTGTGCAAGGGAGGAAGCCGGAGGCTTACCTTCACAGTAAAGCTGCCTCTGGGCCTCACTGATTGATCAGGGTTTGGAGTAGCGTGGTCACAAGGTTGACGTGGTTCCTGATCCCATGGCACTTACATTCTAACCACAGGAAATAGTTCTGCTGCATTAAGATCAGCAGCAGGTCATGGTTCTCAGGTGCTGATTTACTATGAGCATAATGTTGGCAAAAGAGATGGGAAGTAAGACTTTAAAACAAACTGATTAACAACGCTTTTCCTTCCTTCCTTCCTTCCTTCTTTTCTTTCTTGCTGTTTTTTTTTTTTTTTTTGGACTCCTATTCATATTCCTCTTCATCCTGACTCACACCCCACCCAGGACTACCTTTCTCAATCTGACTTAGATTTCTGCCTTCATGTTTTAATTGAAGACATCTGCCTTTGGGAAACTATTTTCCAAACTTCTGGTTCCTAGTCTCCTGTCTTCCTAGTCCCTCGTCCTCAGGGCCGCCAGCACCACACGATGAGCAGGCAGGTAAAGTGTGCAGCTGAGAAAAGCAGGGACTGGAACTTCATGCTTTGTGTTCTTTACAGTGGCTTCACTCCTCATTGTGGATGTCAGGAGACACTGTGTAAACATATTTGTGGTTTGATGTCTTATAAAAGCCAATATTTGTTATGATAATGAGTGTTTAAACATCAATTTTATTACCTTAAATTGCATGTACATGAGATCCTTGACATTTGCTGGATACCAAGCTCTTTATGAATGTTCACTCTTTTTTTTTTTAATTGAAGTATAGTTGATTTACAATGCTGTGTTAGTTTCAGGTGTACAGCAAAGAGATTCAGTAATACGCATATATATATATATATATATATATATATATATATATATATGAGTGTGTGTGTGTGTGTGTATATATATATATATATATATATATATATATATATATTCTCTTTTTCAGATTCTTTTCCATTATAGGTTATTACAAGATATTCAATATAGCCCCCCGTTCTATACAGCAGGTCCATGTTGTTTATCTATTTTATATTTAGTGGTGTGTATCTGTTAATCCCAAACTCCTAATTTATCCCCCACCCCCTTTCCCCTTTGGGAACCATAAGTTTGTTTTCTATGTCTGTGAGTCTACTTCTGTTTTGTAAATAAGTTCATTTGTATCATTTTTTTAGATTTCACATATAAGTGATAATCATATGACATGTCTTTCTCTGTCTGACTTACTTCACTTAGTATGATAATCTCTAGATCCATCCATGTTGCTGCAAATGGCATTATTTCATTCTTTTTTATGGCTGAGTAATATTCCATTGCATATATATATATATATATATATATATATATATATACACACCACCGTTTCTTTATCCTGAATGTCTGCTCTTATACTGTGAAAGCATATTCTGAATAACATTACTACATTCTCTCTTAAAATGTAAGCCAGTGAAAATGAGCCACCTGTATCAGGAATAACAAGGAAGCTTTTAAAATGCCAATTTCTAGGTCCTGTCCCACTATGTGGTATAGAGAGTAGCAAAGGCCTTCATGGAAAATGACAGGGCTAGTGGTTCTCAAGTTTTAGCAAACACCAGAATCACCTGGAGGGTTGGGTAAACAGATTGCTAGGCCTCAACCCCAGAAGTTTCTGATTCAGTAAGTTTGGGGTGATGCCTGGTAATCTGCATTTCTAACAAGGTCCCAAGTGACTCTGAGGCTGCTGGTCCAGGGACTGTGTTTTGAGGAGCATTGAGAGAGGCCCTCCCACAAGCTCAGTGACATACACAGTGGCAAACTCTCCCTGCAGGTTCATCAAGAATACCATTCAAACCGATGCTTCAAGAAAACTACAAACCACCACAAGTCACAGATTTAACAACACTGTATGTGGTCAATTTTAAATCCATAAATGCCATGGGTCTACTGAACTTTTTCTGCCTTTTTATAGTTGAGTGCTATACTTAAGCTTAACCTTTTGTCTTTTTTTTTTTTTTTTTTTGCGGTACGCGGGCCTCTCACTGTTGTGGCCTGTCCCGTTGCAGAGCACAGGCTCTGGATGCACAGGCTCAGTGGCCATGGCTCATGGGCCCAGCCGCTCCACAGCATGTGAGATCTTCCCGGACCGGGGCACGAACCCATGTCCCCTGCATCAGCAGGCGGACTCTCAACCACTGCGCCAGCAGGGAAGCCCAACCTTTTGTCTCTTTTATAAGGGACACATTTCTTTTATTCAAGTACCTGGATTGTAATTAACATCATGTAATTAACATGATGAAGATCTAATGACAATGAACTAAATGCAAATATCAAGTTTTTATGTAAATTTCCAACTGAACACCTGCTTCTGTGCATTAGTACTTAGAGAGTCACTTATTTTAAATCTGTCACACTGTGGCAAGGACTGTGTATTACTAAATTTTGCTAGATTATTTGCATTAACAAACAACTGCAAAATCTCAATCACTTATAATGGTAAAGATTTTTTTTCTTATTCATGTTATGAGTTACCTGTGGATCCCCTGCAGCTCCACTCTACCTATCTTCTCATCTGGGACCCAGGCTAAAAGGAGCAGTGCCTATCTGGGGCATGCCACTGTCATTGCAGAGGGAGGGAGAAATGGCTGAAGCATGCTATGGTTCTCAAAGCTTCTGCTTGGACACACTATATGCCACTTCTGCTTACATTCCACTGGGCAAATAGTCCCATGGCCCAGACTGATGTTAGTGTGTCATATGAACATATGTGGGGTGTATAATCCTATAGGTTAGACTTCAAATAATTGGAAAGAAAAGTACAATAGTACATACTAGAAACTAAGCTTTTCATTTAGCTCTAAATAGGCCAGAGAGTATGCCTGGGGCTTTCCGAGATTGAAATAAGACTCTAAAACAAAGAACACATATGTATTATCTGCCTACTTTGTATTAGAGAAAAAGGACAAGGCCAAACGACGGACAAACTGAAGAGGGAAGAGCGTTACAAGAGTCCTAGTCAGTCCACCCCTGAAAATAGAAACTATTGGCCAGGCTACTTGGTTTCTCATCTGCAATGCAAAATTAGAAAACATCCCATAATCCTCCAGGGATAGTATAAGGATTCATTAATTTCCAGAGAGGTAGTAATTTCCCCCAAGGTATTTTCAAGGGTCTGTGTTCCCTCAGAAAAAAAAATTGCTCAAAAGTCTAAATTTATTTTCAGTTGTTATTAAAGTCATGACATTATACTTACTTGGAGTTAAGCCTGAAAACTTAATTTCTGACCTTGTTAAAGAGATTTTAAACTGCTTTAAAATTTTTTTTTGTCCTTTGATAGATTATGTATCCTCCGCTATTAAATGAATAGGACCAAGGGTACTTGGTAAAAAAATTAACCTTAATCTCCTTTCTAAACTTAATAGAATTATCTTATTTACTAGTTAATATATATAATTAATACTTGGAAACATAGTTTTCTACTAACCTATTTTCTACACATACTCAAAACAAATGTTTACTTACTGAAACTTTTTGTTTTCTAAGGAAGAAATTCTAATTGCTCTTTTATGATAGGCATGTGATGTACACTTCCTGGTCCTTTCACTGATGGCTTGTTGTTAAGACAATGTAGAGAATGATGCTGTTGAATTTTTTAATCTGCCAATTCTCAAGTACCGAGTTATGACATAAAATTGAGGATGCTATTTGCTGAACAGCTGCCACACTAAACAGGACAACTTGTAATTTCCATGACTACCGGAATCCAACACTAATGGAGGGGTGCCCAGATGAATCTAAGTGACAATTCAGAACAGCTCTCAGGAGTCTGAGACAAGAACCATGACAATAATTGCCGATATGAAAGGAGTCAGCCAGTAAAGAATAATTTCTTAGCGGGGTGCAATGCCTGATAAGCAACAGAAAACTGAAATGTAACATGGTTATTATTTTCTGGACCTATATACACATTTTCTTTTTCTCTTAAATTATGTTTTTACCATCTTGTTATTAATAGATGGCACGTAGACCACAAAAGATCTTCCCATGTACCATCTCATTCTCTTCTCAAGGCTTTCTGGTCATATCCACTTTAAAGATAAGAAAATTATATTTCAGATAATTTATCCAAAGACTTATCCAAAGACACACATCTAGTTAATGAAAGAATTGGAACTTCCTTTGAATTCAGGTCCTCCGTTTCATATTCTGCCTTTACACTAAACCTTGGCTTCTCACTACTGAGTTTTAAAAAAACCTTAATCAAATTGCCTTGCAGTCAATTTAGTTCCCTCATCAAAATTTCTGAGAGCATTGAATTGATTATGCTTAATCTCATGTTATTACATAGAAATGATCTGTATGTCTATTACATACTCATTTATCAGAAGTGTTTAAAAATAGTCCATTCTTGCTTCTAGGCAGAGTCTACTTACTATAGCAGGTTTGGTAAATTTCCAGGTACAAAAAGTATTTCTTACATGCATATTTAGGTTGGAGTTTGCCAGAAGGTTCTACCAGATATCTGAACCACTTCCCCCACACCTGAGATACCAAATTTGAGTGCAGATGATATGTCTATTATCACCCACTGATAACACCTGGCAAAGTTGCCTGAATCTGTGAGAAATCAATTAGGATAGGCAAAGAGATGCATTTTGGGAAAGACAAGGTTTGCTAACTTTTTAGTCGATTACTTTCTCTAGATTACCTTGCTAGATATTATGAAAGATATCATGGGAAATTTGCTATAGAAAACGTACCATCCAGATGAGATAGTACAAATACCTCAAAGATAACTAATGATGCATGTTAATGAATTCTTTCATCATATATTCAACAAATATATATCGAACACCAAACTTGCACCAGGTACTATGCTAGAGGTGATGGATACATAAAGGAACAAAATAGAGGAGACAGCAGTGAAGACATTAAAGCAGAATGGATGCCATGCATTCTTGAAGAACAAAATACAAGAATTCAGTGTAGACGTTAAAGCAATATAGATGCTACACTTCCTAAGAAAGCAAAAAACAAGGAAACTGCAGTGTAGACATTAAAGCAACATAGATGCCACACACTTTGGACAAATGGAGGATTATCCTGGTATTTTCATGGAAGGCCAACTGAGGCCCTAAAGAATGAGTAGAACCAAGAGAGAAAGATTTTAAATCTAAAGATATTTTAGATTAAAAGACTAATATATGTAAGTTTTAGAAGATGGAAATAAGCAAGACTTATCTGGAAGAGTAATGAGTAATATATTCTATCTATGACAAAGGAAGAAGTGGGAGAAAGGGGTTGAGATGAGTCGATGGAAGCATTCAAATTAATTACAAGTTAATACCTTTAGGTATCTTGTTACAGTGGGGCACCATTAAAGTTACCAAATAGAAGAATGGAATGAACAAAGCAACAGTTTAAGAAGATTAAAGATATGCAAAATGGACTGTAGTAAAGGGGTTGGGGAAGAATATCAAGAGTGGATAAGAGTTGAGGGTACTGCCTGGAAGGGGGCTTGAGGTAGTCTTTTGGGTTATGGAAATGTATATCTTGTTTTGTGGTTGGTTAAACAACCATATACATATACAAGGTGTCAACAGACTGAACACTTAATATTTGCTTATCTTACTGAAATAAGTTTTACTTCAGTACAAAGAAATTAATACAAGAACAACAGAGTGCTTCCAGAGAATGAGGGGAATGCAGATTGAGTAGTCTCTTTCCCTTACCTTGCATCTCTAATCCATCCATAAGTCAAAGTGATTCTACCTTTAAAACATATTTTTAAATCCTACCACTTCTCTCCATCCCCACCACTTCCTTCCTAGTTCAAGCCAATGACGTCTCTCAACTGGAATATTCCAGTGCCTTCCTAACTGCCTTTCTGCTTCCACTCCTGCCCCACCTCCTTCAGTTTTTTCTTAGTACAGGGGCCAAAGTCAAATCTTGTAGATCAGATTGTGTTACTCCAGCTGAACATCCTCCCCTCCCACAGCCCCCAGGAGCTGCCATTTAACTCAGAGTACAATACAACCTCCTACTTCTGACTTACCAAGTTCCGTGTGTCCTGGCCTTTGTCTGCCTCCTCCAAATCTTTCCACACTATTCCATCCTGCTTGGCTCTAGATATCCTGCCCTTTCTTTTCCTCAGACATGCCAAACTCATTTTCAAGTAGGACTTTGATGAGCTATTCTCACTCTAGCTGAAATGCTTTCCCCTGATATTTCCTGGACTCTTTCTTATCACATAAATCTCTGTTTAAATGTCACCTCCTCAGCCACCTTTTACATTTTAGTAAAGGACACAGACAATAAATTAATTAATTAATTAAATTTTAAAAAATCAATGTTAATAAGTGCTATGCAGAGAACTGAGGTATCATGATGTGACAGTGTGACTAGGAAAACCTTTCCAAAGACATGCTAAATTATTCCTCCTGCCCTCATGATTATCATAACCCCCACTGTGGTATCGCAGAGAAAATATCTGAGAGTCTTAGCTATAATACCATCTCTTTTTAGAATGATACTTTTTAAAGCTTCTCTGAAGAAGCTTGCTAGATCACCCAGATTACCTTGAAAGAAATTCCATTAACGACAGCTTGTACTTGTTCACAGGAGTCTAAGAGATTATACCCCATTTTAAATTGCTGAAGTGATTCTGCTAGACAAACCACAAACTATTACATCAACACGAAGACAGTAAAAAGGCAAACAGACAATTCCTTCCTCCTTTTCTCCATCTGTTGAATGAGGTTAATGGGATGTTGCATCATACTACAAAAGTCTTTATAAAAGAGTTTGGATATAAATAGAAAGAATGGAACTGTTTTGTCTTAAATATGTGTCACATTTATTCATTTTCAATCATCACAGGATTTATGGATTGTGGAGGAAAGTTCTGTAGGTTTGCAATGATTCTGACAAATAACCAAAATTGTCTACCACTGGCTAGGTCTAGAAACCTGGGCACCAAAATTCAAGACACTGCCCTTAACACAAATCTCAGTCATCTAGATTGTCTGTAACGAGTTGAGATATTTCAAAACAAATCTAAACTCATGTAGAGAAAAATGAAATCATCTTTGAGAAAAGTATTATCTGGAACTCAAAAGGAAAAGCACATAGGAATAGAAAGTCTCAATACTTATGATTAGTTTTCTGTATTAGGTTGCTTCCTAATGGATAGATATATCCATTCAAAAGAAGAATATTTTAAGAAAGTTTGTCACCACTGTCAAATAGTACCAGTGCTAGTTTCATAAGGTCACACTATATCTGATGAAGAACTTTTTCCTTGATGCTTAATGTTATAATAGATTTTAAAATTTAATGTGGATTGTTTCCTGCTATGTGTGTACTGCATATCCTTTGATTGCATTACAGTTGTACTATTCTAATGTTAGGAAAAAATTGAGTTTTATTAGGCTTCTTTTTTTCTTCTTGTTTGGTAATGCTACTAGTTTTATAACATTCAACTATGATTCACTTTCTGGCCTTTGTAGTTCCTTTAAGGGCTTACTTACATAATAAAGAATAATATTCTTATTATATTATTGAGGATTTTAATACAAAATAAAGTGATTATTATTAAGTGTCAAACTTTTAAAACGGGAACTCTTTACAATCCCTCATGTTGTTAGGTATCATCAACTTCGAAAAATCAAAAGGCAATTGAATACCTGATTTCCAACTAAGGCTCATCTGCAGCAAAACAACAACAACAACAAAAAAACTGGAAGTATTACCTGAAAGATTGAGGCATTTTTTTAATAATGGAAAATTGTATTGTTAAATTTCTCTTTTTTAAAGCATATTAAAATATTTCACAGAATTCTTTTCGTCAAATGTGTGTCTTCCCTCAGGAAAGAGAACATATCCTTGGGATGAGATCTCAGCATATTCAAAAATGGAAAAAGGCAGCTGTAACAGAACTAATATTTAAATTTTATAAATTATGCAAGAATTAAGTTAATACTCATACTAGAACATTGCTGTGAAAATCAGAATATCAACTGTTAATGTCATTTTACAACTGACTCGAAGGATATATTTTCTCATGTTTTGACGTAAAAAGTATTAATCTAAATGTTTCATTTTTATAATATTTATTATAGCAATGACAAATGATTAAATTAAATTCTACCTGAAACACTGCCATTTGTCCTATTTTCTATTAAACATAATCTGCATCTTATGTAGTTTTTAAATGCCAGGCACTAGGCCAAACATATTACATGTCTCAATTACTACAACACCCCTGTGAAGTAACTATGAGCTTGACGAGGGTAAGCAGTCTATCTCTTTTGTTCACTGATAATATGTAGAACTTAGAACTATGTCTGCCACATAGCAGGGGGTCAATAAATATTTGTTGAGTTGAATGAATTTTACACAAGGCAAGTGAAAGTGCTATATACATAAATGAAAAGTCATGTTCCTGTTTGGTTAGAGTTTTTCTTACCTTTCATCCCATGGCAACACATAACTGACTTCCTAGAAAAAAACAAAAACAAAAAAGCTATTTCTCCTAGGTGGAGAAAAAGCAATTACTAATTCTATATAAGTTTTGAGTTTTCCTCTGTGGGTTTACAACAGCCAAGCCTCCAAGCTGCAGATCAGATAACAGAGCTAATAGAGGATAAATGGTACCAATGGATGGGGGTTGTATGATACTAAAAGTGTAGTTTTAGAAGGCTTTGAACATAGGAAATTAATATCTCTGGGAAGACTCTCATTTTCAGGGAACTTGGGCTGGAGGCTGGGGATCTGATGGAGCTCCTGACTCTGGGTGGCAGTGGTAACATAGCAGTCAGACCCCTGAGGAGCTTCTGTTTCTAAACATCTTATTGAACTACAGAGCTTCAGCCTATTGAGATTGGCCCCAAATGATCAGGAAAGATGGTTGAGAGGTACGCCTGAGTAGACTCTAGGTAGCCATGTTAACTTACAGATCACTAAGCCGCCTTTATATCTTTCACTATAGTCAAGGTTTTGCTCTATCCACAACCTAGGACAAAAGAGAGGCTATGAAATTCTGTAAAGCCAAAAACTGGAATGGATGTGGTCAAGAGGCCAGAGACAGCCCTGCACAGGCCTAACCTGGGATTCACAGACCAATGGACAACATCATTGAAGAGATCTCTTTTAGAGTGCTTATTGGGTTGGGGAGGCCAAGAGGAGATAATACTGGTGATTCCATAAAAGTGAGGACCCAGAGATCACAACTACCCAAGTTCTCTTTACAGCCATTTTTCCAAGCCCCTCCCCCTGCCCAAAGCATCCACGTCCTTTCTTTAGCACAGCACCACATATTTCTGAACCATATTAGAAAACCTGAGTTGCTAAATACTGACAGAGTGAATATCAGCAAACTTAAGGAAGACAACTGAGTTAGTGAAATGCCTTAATATTAAAAGCTGCTTCCCCTTTACCATATTAGAAAACCTGAGTTGCTAAATACTGACAGAGTGAATATCAGCAAACTTAAGGAAGACAACTGAGTTAGTGAAATGCCTTAATATTAAAAGCTGCTTCCCTGAAAATGCAATCCCACAACCTAGTGCTAGTTTTTGACTTAAAGTTTCTGTTAATAATCCCCGGTTCTGAATATGCTCCTTAACCTATTCTTAGCAGATCTCCAGCCAGGAATTTGAACATATGGAAAAGAATGAAAGAAATTTCCAGGGGAGTATAGATACAAAGGCTACTGGCTTGAAAACTTTTCCCTAAAGGTAGTATTTAATGTTAATATTAAAATCTTGTATCATTTTACCTTGGGTGACTAAAAAAGAAAGGCAGCAAGCCTCGAATGTTAATAATGACTTTTAAAAAATAATTCAAAAAGGTCTTAGATTAAAAAATAAAGCAGTTCTCTAAATTTATTGTTGTAGCTATTTAATATAATTTATTGTAAATGTTTTAACTTCTTGTTAGTTTCTTTAGCTTCTTGATTAGTTAATGCATACACATGTGCGTGCACACACACACACAAACACACAATTATATCATTAGTATTCCTTCAGGTAACTTAAAATATCCACATGCCTCCTCTCTAACTTCTTAATCCCTTTCTAAAGCTAGTGACAAATAGCAATTACCACTGGCACAAAGCTAAAGGGAAACTGTAAAAATTATTACATGACCTTGGGAATCAATCAATAATCTGAACACATGCTGGAAAAGAAATCATTACCTTTTTAGAGCTTTACTGGCTCTGATTCAGATGCTTCTGTCCTGACTTTCCGATTTGAACGTAGGATAAGTAACCACCACTTCCTCATTTGTAAATGGGTTATTCTGGCACAATCCTTTACTTTCCTTATAGGAATTTCCTAAGGAATCACTAGCCTGCAGTTAAAACAAAAATAAAGTTGTAGAAGTTTCAGGGGAAGTTCCATGTAATCATTACAAACATCATTCATGTTGTGAATGTTGCATGAAATAAGAGAAGCAAAACAGGTATTTTTTTTAAATAGTAGAGTTCTTTCTGAAAAACCATTTCTACATCCAATAGACGATATAATATTTTATAAGTGGTGAACATCTACAGGTTATTTAAAAAACATGTTTTGAGACTAACAGCTAAAGAAGAGTTACTATTAAATAGGGCTTTCTAATGAAAACAGGTCTTTACACATAAGGTATTTAAAGTGCATTTTAGTTTTAGAGCCTAGTACTGCTTCTGGCACATCATAAGGTCTCAGTAAATATCTGTATAATTAAATGAATTTTACCGATGGGGAAAGTGCTATGTACAGTAAGTGTAAATTGGCATTCCTGTTAGACTAAATGCTTACCTTTCATCCCTACCACACAGAAGAGTGGGATGTTCCAGAAAAAACTATCTTATCTATTGAACTATTGTAATTCCTTTATTTACCGCAAAACATTGGAATAATATAACCTTACAAAAGCAAGCCACTAATTAGTCTCAAAGATGACATAGTATTCTTTTAAACTAAAAGCTTTATTTGAAAATTTTTCAAGTAGATGCGAGTATAAAGTCTAAATATGGATAAAACTAAAATGCAAGTTTCAAAATCTAGATATCCACTAAGGAAACTGTTAAATGTTTAACACTTTATTTGAAAATTTTTCAAGTAGATGCGAGTAGAAAGTCTAAATATGGATAAAACTAAAATGCAAGTTTCAAAATCTAGATATCCACTAAGGAAACTGTTAAATGTTTAACACTAAGGAAACTGTTAAATGTTTAAACAAAACAAATTATTGTTTTCTTAAGTAATAAGATAAAAGCCTGAGGTAAGTATTGCATCTAAGATCATATTGATCCCAATGCCAAAGTAACCTTTAAGCTAAAATTTTCTATGACATCCTGCTACCTAATTTATTTCAATGGATTTTTCTGATCACTAATATATAAGAATGTGATTTAAATCATTCAATACTTTCTATCTGGTAGGAACATTCTTTACATTTTAGTACTGAATGGATGATTTCTTTTTGCCATCAAGACCAATAGGATCACAGGATAACAAGGATAATTCAGATGTAATTAACTGCTTTCAAATTAGGAAAGCATTTATTTCTCTTCCTCTTGCTATTATTTATCTTTGGCCCCTTCATTATTTATTTGCACCCGTTTCTGGAAAAGAAAACAATAGGGAAAGGAGGTAAAATTAAGAGAAATAATTATGACTAATTGTTCAAAAGTGATGAAAGATTAGATGGGAAGGCTGAAGCCAGTCTTGAAGCAAAACCTCTGAAGGAATCTGGATTTTCGCCAAAGATGGTAAAGTTATATGAATGCTCTGACATATCAGCCCTTTGCACAACACTGGTCTTAGCAGTGAGTTTCTCTCTAGAGAGGTGACTTGATCCAGGTCTGAAGATAGGGGAGGTGGTGAAGGAGGGCTGATATTGAAGCTTCTCACAATGAAAACTTCTATTTAAAAATAAATTGTGCAGTTACAGTTTCCCAACATTCAGATTTTCTTGTTCGTTTTCAGATTTATATTACTTGTTTTAAACAGTATATTCGTATTTATTGAAAATGTGTGTAAATATGAACTTAATGTAACACCGAGAGAACTGCTGTCTATTTGGCTTCAAACCTACTTGTGTGTCGACATTTTCTCATTTTAGTTGGTCATCCCACGGTTGCAATCAAGAAGCAACTGCTCTGCAGTTCAACTTTCTGGTTAGAGTACGGAGCATGCGAGACTTACTAAAAGGGCGTTATCCTGGAAGATGATTGCAAGTATTGAACCTAGACTTCTATGGCAAATAAGCCCATAAAATTTAATAAAGTGCTGGAGTGCAAGTTATGTGAAGTGGAAAGCTCTCAGAATTGTACTGACTTAAGTGGGTTTCTGATTTGTATATGATCACATGCCATTGATTTTCAAATCACTGGTTATACAGCTAGATAGGCATAGATAAGTCTTGGTTTGTTTCAGATATTAAAACTCTAACTCAGAAGCTACTTTCATAGAATATAAAACACACTGAGATACTGATATCCTAGTGCTCATATATATTTTATGGTGTGTGTATGAATCTGTATATTTAAGTCTGAGAATCTTAATTATTTATGGGACAGTTAGTACCTCTGGTTAAAATTAAATGATAATGCTAATGAGTTTGATGTCATGGGTAGGAATCTAACAAAGTCGAATTCCCATTGAGTTATGTATAATTTTTCCCAAGATTTACAACTGCGTGCTTTAGCTTGGCTATTTCCAAAATGTTTCACTGGTCACAAAGAATGACATAAGAAGGTGTCCAGTTTTCAGCCATATAAATACAAGTAATCATTGTGTTATTTAGCACGTAAGTATTATATAAATATTAGCTACTATTATTACTACTATACAATGGACTACTTTAAAGATAACCAGAAGATGAGTTCCTACTGATAGTAACTAATACCAATTATAATAGATGGCTATACTTTTATATCATATAGTTATGATAGATATGGGCAGGTAAATACATATGTTCACTTCTACTAAAAAAAGACTTAATTTTTCACATCTTTCAGAGATGATCCTCTTGGACAATGTTATCTTGAAGTGACATATTCAATGAATAGTTTTCTTAAGGAGGTATTTACAACAACAAGGAGGAAAGAATAGACTGCTTCTTATTTTCAGATTTCCTAGTAGATGTGCCCAATATCTATCAAGGGATGATGGTAATTTCAGTGCAGACCACACAATTTTCAATGCATTTCTGCTGCAGAAGTTATTATGATTGCAGTTATATTTATAATTTCAAATGTTAAAATCTTTGAGAGAATTAAGCTTCAATTAGTTTAAATTCAATTCGACAATTAATCAAAATGTGTCTCTACTCAGAAAAAGAAGTAAAGACAATACCAGTGCATGAAGATAGCCTAGATAACAGTTCACATCTTCCTTTCAACTGCAGTGAATGTAGAACAATGAGAGAGGTAGCTCTGAGGTCAATAGATTTGTGTTTATGGCTAAACACTGTGAAATATTAGCTTGTAACATTCACCCCAAAAGTGACACTGCCCAAATTTAAATGTGGCAATTGTCATAAGAACCATGGCCTCCATATCTGACCTTGAGTAAAATTACATTTTATTGCAATTCCGTGTAAAACAAAACATAACTTATTGCTTGTTTCAATTACCTTATTTCAATCATTTCTCAGTGTTTATCCAGTTGTACTAATTTCCAAAAAACTACTTTGCCAATTTTACTGAAATTAAGAAATGGTAAGCTATTTTTGATAAATCTTATACAAATCCATATTCTATTCCTTAGTTCCTTAGGAGACTTGTCTTAGATGAACCTCAGAATGCTGAATCCACCATTAAAATAATATTTAAGCAGGAGAAAATGTGCTTACTAAGTTAGCTTTCAAAAGAGAAGAAACTTCTGAGATTTCCATAATAAAAAGGTAAAAATATATCATTATGCTAAGATGTAAGTGGATACCCAAATAAAAAGGAAAATACTTCATTTTCAGGAGAATTCTTCTTAAATAGTATTTAAACTGCATCATCTAAAATCAGTAGCAAAAGTGCACAAATGCCAATAGTGTGAAAAGCAAATAATATGAACTAAAAACATTTTCTAGGATACTATGTGGGTCAGTTTATTCACATCATCATAAAATATCTCCCTGACAGTTGATGGAATTCATTAAAAGACTAATAAATCTCAGCATGAAACGTTAGGGAAAAATGGGAGCTATTACTTGGACAACTGTGTGGTCTGTAAGTAAATTTACCAGGAAAATGGAGCAGCCCATTAACAGTAGTGGAAAAGATAGCGAGGTGTCCGTGGAATGGTGAGATTTAATTTGTCAGTACCTGGCTTTAAAGGTAATTACTTAAACATGTGGTTGGATCACATGATGCTTTAAATGGCATGATTCAGACATTATGTTAACCAGGGCACCGTGACCTTCTGTCTGCACACATAAATCTGAGAAATGAAATCTATTCTAGATAATGCCTGATGTAGTGTATACTGTATTTTACTGATTACGGGAATACTTGTGAAAGCAGTTTGCCAATATAGGATACTGTAAAGTGCTACTTAATTGGACCCCAAATAAGTGGACCCAATTGTACCCTCTAACATGAACATAAAAGCAAAATCCAAAGACAAATTTTACTACAGGCCATGTTTGGGTAATTGATCTAACCGAGCTCTTGAAAAGTGATCATATTTCTGAGCCCCAGTTTCTTCTGTTGAACATATAAAGACTTCTTTAAGTATATTCTCAGATGCATGGCTGCTTTGCCTTAACACCTACTGGGAATCAATGGGTTGTATCTGCTTAATGTCAGGTTGAATGAAAAGCATCTACCACTGGATAAGGCACTGGAACAGCAACTCCTACTAGATAAGTAGTATTAAGGGTATTCATCACTTTGGTATAAGTGAAGTAGAAGTGCTGTATATAGCAAATGGGTTCTAAGTACATATACAGCAGTCAGAGTAAAATGGCCAAATGATGGTTAGGTCCTGCCAGCCCTCTACTCAGAACCCTCCATTTCTATATGCAGCGCGGTACCCTCAATTAGATCAGAATCTAGGAAAAAGAAAAAGGACATTAGTGGAAAAGTTGATAAATTCCAATGAAGTCTGTAGTTGAGGTGTTAGTAGTACTGAACCAGTGTCAATTTCTTAGTTTTGAAAAATGCACTATGGTCATATAAGATATTCACATTAGAGGAAGCTAGGTGAAGGTTATACAGGATCGTTATATTATCTTGGCAATTTTTCTATATATTTAGAATTATATAAATATACATATAGAATTATATTGAAAATAAGAATTTTATTTAAACAAAACAAAGTAAGACCTCCATTTGCTTCCTGTGTTACTCCCAATAAAAACCACAAGCTTACAATTGTCCATACATGTTCTGTTATCCAAGTACTTCCCCGATCTCAAGTCCTATTACTCTCTCCCATGTTCAGTCCTTTCCAGTCACTGGTCTTCTAGCTATTTCTCCAACACACCAGGCATGATCTCATCCCAGCACTTTGCAGTTATTTCTCTTCTTTAAACATTCTCCCTCCAGATACCCACAAGGCTGAGTCTCTCACATCCTTCCTATCTTTTCATAAAGACCTCAGTGAGATCATCCCTAGCCTTGTCTATTTTCCCTGCTAGAATGTAAACTCTAAGAAGGCAGAGATTTTTGTGTGTTTTTTGTTTATTACTTTATCCCTGTACCTAGAACACTGTTTGATATATAGTGGACACCTGATATTCATTGAATAAATGAATGCACAAATGAAAGAAGAAAGAAGGAGATAATGAAAGATAGACAAATATACCAAATAGTAGCTGGAGAGTACTAGGTTTTTAAAATACATTTATAACCATTTAATGTCACAGAACCATGTAATTTTTAAATAAGAAGGATTCCTCTTTTCATTGTTCCATCACCCAACATGTTATTTCTGCAACAATTTGTATTTCTTGTTATTGTTAATAAAAATGGAAGCAGAGGTTGTAGCTTGATTTCTAGATCTTGGACAGAGTTGCCTGTGAAAATAATTTATTTTTGGACCCTCATACTAATTAATTGATATAAGTTATTTTGCAAAGATTTCGATTTCATCCCCACCAGTATGTTAGAGAAACACATTTTCAACCTTTTTTCCAAACTTCCACTTGTTCTTGTCATATTTACAAGTGCTCCTCTCTTTGTCCCCTTCTAACTATATCCACCATTACTCATTACTTCTGTTTGTAGGCATGTGATGTGACTCGACAGGCAAAAGCTTACTTGGATTTCCAGTTCAGGCAAACATTTCAATGTAGACTGAACAATGAGAACGGTAAATGACCACTAAGTACATATTTATATTCTACACACACACACACACACACACACACACTGTGTAGACCTAAGCATTCTGACATATTTAACTTCTGCATTTCCAAGGCTGTTTCTAATATAAAAACTCTAGTTTTAATGTATTTTTGCATCATAAGGACAATTATTGTTTAAATAAAGATAAATGCTCATAAATAAAGACAGATGTTCATACAATTTACCCAGATCCAATATAAGCAAACATTGTGAGTATTTGATAAAGGTGATGATGGGCTACACTGTGTCAAACTAGAGGAGGGAGTACTGTCATTCTCTAATCCCTCCACCTCCACCCCCAAAAGGATCAACAAATAAATGTCCAAATGCAAATGTTCTAGTATTATATACTAGTGTATTTTGTAAGAAAAAATATGCATTTCTTTTACTTTCCTTTTTAATCATTATCCCTGGGCAGTATCATTTATCATATTGTCTACTTATTTGTGAAAGCTCACAAATTGTGATGCTGACATTCTCATGTGTATTGTTTTTGGAAAGGGGTATTTTGGAAATCCTGGCCCCAAGGCCAGTGGGACATTACAGCTTAAGTCTTTATAATATCACATTGTCAACTGAGACCTTCAATCACCTATGAAACCCCAGCTTCCCACCTCTAATTTTCCACTCTTCTACTTTATCTCATGTTTTTTTAAACAATTTCTCAGCAATTCCTATGGAAGTATCATTTGTATATGTTCTCCACTCTCAAGGATGTGACTCATCCTGGCCAGGAAATTTGGAACACATTTAGAACTGCCAGGTGTTTTTTTCGATTGTTCTATCCCATCTTGGACTTCCTTTCCTTCCCAACAATATTTTCTACATTTTTTAGTGCCAATATTATTCATGATAGAGAAGAAAAATCGGAATGCTAACGAAACAGACATTCAGAAGTAAAAAGCATCAGGTTTTAGAGACAAATTATGTGTAAAGGTTGAGGGAAGTATGGAGTTGGGGACAATTTCCAGGACTCTGGGTGGTGTATTAGAGTTCTCTGGAGAAGCAGAATATATATATATATATATATATATATATATACACACACACGTATATATACATATATGTATATATGTATACACACACGTATATACAGAGAGAGATTGACACTGATATTATATAAGGAATTTGCTCTTATGATTTTGGAGGCTGAGAATTCCCAAGATCTGCAGTTGATAAACTGGAGACCCAGGAGAGCCAACAGTATCAGCTGATGGTTCTAGTCCAATTTTGAGGGCTTGAGAACCAGGAGAGCAGATAGTGTAAGTTTCTGTCCTAGTTCAAATTCAAAGGAAGGGAAAGACCAATGACCCAGCTCAAAATGAGGTAGAGAGAGCAAATTCTCCCTTGCTTGGCCTTTTTGTTCTTTGCAGGCCTTCAGGGGACTAGATGAGACCTATTCACATCAGAGAGGGCAATCTGCTTTACTCAATCTACCAATTCAAATGTTAATCTCATCCAGAAACACCCTCACAGATACTCCAGGATAATGTTTAACGAAATACCTGGGGACCTGGAAGCCCAGTCAAATTGACACATAAAAGTAACTATACCAGGTAGTTAGGTGAATTGTGATGTTTTCACTAAAACAGTTGACTTCTGAACAGGCATAGTATGAAGTTGCCATGTAATATCCACTTGGAAATATTGTTTGGGGCCCAGAAAAGATTTTGAGACTCTAGATTCAGATCTGGTGAAAGTTAAAGTCATAGAAATGGATGAAACTGTCTAGGAAGGACACACAGATTCATTAACTGCATCATTTATTGAATATCTATTATATGATGGGTAAATAGGAAACACTAGGAATATAATATTTAACAAAATGAAGACAAACGTTACCACATGGAGCTTAAATTCCAGGGAGGAAGAAAGATATCAAATAAATAAACAAATTATATCATCAAAAGCATGGTAAATGCAACAAAGAAAAATGGTATCAATCTATAAGGAGAGGGAAAACTGAACAGCTACATGTAAAAGAATGAAATTAGAACACTCCCCAATGCCATACACAAAAATAAACTCAATGTTGAGCTGCATGAGCTGCTTGTAAATTTTGGAGATTAATCCTTTGTCAGTTGCTTCATTTGAAAAATGGATTAAGGACCTAAATGTAAGACCAGACACTATAAAACTTGTAGAGGACAACATAGGAAAAACACTCCTTGACATAAATCACAGCAAGATCTTTTTTGATCCACCTCCTAGAGTAATGGAAATAAAAACAAAAACTAACAAATGGGACTGAATGAAACTTAAAAGCTTTTGCACAGCAAAGGAAACTACAAACAAGATGAAAAGACAACCCTCAGAATGGGAGAAAATATTTGCAAACGAATCAACGGACAAAGGATTAATCTCCAAAATATAGAAACAGCTCATGTAGCTCAATATTAAAAAAAAAAAAACCCAATCCACAAATGGGCAGAAGACCTAAATAGACATTTCTCCAAAGACAACATGCAGATGGCCAAGAAGCACATGAAAAGCTGCTCAACATCACTAATTATTGTAGAAATGCAAATCAAAACTACAATGAGGTATCAACTCACACCGGTTAGAATGGTCATCACCAGAAAATCTGCAAACAACAAATGCTGGAGAGGGTGTGGAGAAAAGGGAACCCTCTTGCACTGTTGGTGGGAATGTAAATTGATACAGCCACTATGGAGAACAGTATGGAGATTCTTTAAAAAACTAAAAATACAATTACCATATGACCCAGCAATCACACTACTGGGCATATACCTAGAGAAAACCATAATTCAAAGAGACACATGAACCCCAGCGTTCATTGCAGCACTATTTACAATAGCCAGGTCATGGAAGCAACCTAAATACTCATTGACAGACTAACAGATAAAGAAGATGTGGTACATATATACAATGGAATATTACTCAGCCATAAAAAGGAATGAAATTGGGTCATTTGTAGAGACGTGGATGGATCCAGAGACTATCATACAGAATTAAGTCAGAAAGAGAAAAACAAATATCGTATATTAATGCATATATGAGGAATCTAGAAAAATGGTACAGATGAACCGGTTTGCAAGGCAGAAATAGAGACACAGATGTAGAGAACAAATGTATGGACAACACGGGGGGAAAGTAGCAGGGGGGCTGGTGGTGGTGGAATGAATTGGGAGACTGTGATTGACAATATATATACTAATATGTATAAGATAAATAACTAATAAGAAACTGCTGTATAAAAAATAAATAAATAAAATTAAATTTAAGGAAAATCTATAAGGAGATATAACAAGGGAACATAACCTAATCTGGAGAGATTGGGAAGACTTCCATGGGAAAGTGATATATATATTAAAACCTGAAGACCATGTAGACTAAGAGAAAGAGCAATGTGTTGGAGGAACTGAAATGCAGCTTTGTGTCTGGAAGTTTGCAATGAAGAGGAAAAGTGTCAAGAACAAGTCTATAGAGGTAGTTAAGGTGTGATCTTGCAGAGCCTTGTAGTCAGTAAGAAGTATTTAATAGATTAAATTACTAGTAACAATTCTTCACTCACCTATAGTAATATTATGCAGCCAACTCTTGTCATGGCTTCATGATAAGCACAGGATACTTCTTTATCCCTTGATTTTGGGTTTGACCATGTGACTTGCTTAGGGAGGTGAGATGTCAGCAGATTCAGAATAAGCAGAAGTTTGAAATGTGCAGGCATGGCTGGGCTTGCCCTCTTGTAGTTTTACCACCACTATGAAAAGAATATGCCCCCAGCCAGGCTATTATTAGTCAGAAGAGGATGGGAGTATTATGGAGATGACCTGGAATCAACTTGTCTTGGGAACTAAGCCCAGCTGAACTTCGGCTACATAATCTGATCTTCAGCCAACTGGCAGACATGATAGTAGAAAGAATCAGTGTTCTATATCTCTGAGCTTTGGGGTGGTTTGTTACACAGCAAGAACTGACTAATACAGAGGCCTTGAGGAAAAATAATGTTTCAGGGAAGAGTTAAAGGAAGGAAACCAGAGGGAGAAAAAGACTAAGAAGAATAAATCAGAGGTAGGAGTGAAATAAACAGGGAATAGTGTTGGGGAAACCAGGACTGAGGGAAATTTCAAGGAAGAAATTGTCAGATTCCGCAGAGAGATCACCCAGAATGCAAAGCAAAAATAAAACACTTGGGGGGAACCTTCAAGATGGCAGAGGAGTAAGACATGGAGATCAACTTCCTCCCCACAAATACATCAAAAATACATCTACATGTAGAACAACTCCTACAGAACACCTACTGAATACTGGCAGAAGACCTCAGACTTCCCAAAAGGCAAGAAACTCCCCACATACCTGGGTAGGGCAAAAGAAAAAAGAAAAAACAGAGACAAAAGAATAGGGATGGGACCTGCACCTCTGGGAAGGAGCTGTGAAGGAGGAAAAGTTTCCACACACTAGGAAGCCCCTTCACTGGTGGGGATGGGGGGTGGGAAGGGGGGAAGCTTCCGAGCCACGGAGGAGAGTGCAGCAACAGGGGTGCAGAGGGTAAAGCTGAGAGATTACCGCACAGAGGATCGGTGCCGACCAGCACTCACCAGCCCGAGAGGCTTGTCTGCTCACCCGCCCGGAGGGGCAGGGCTGGGAGCTGAGGCTCGGGCTTTGAAGTTCAGCTCTCAGGGAGAGGACTGGGGTTGGCTGTGTGAACACAGCCTGAAGGGGACTAGTGTGCCACAGCTAGCCGGGAGGGAGTCTGGGAAAAAGTCTGGACCTGCCTAAGAGGCAAGAGACCATTGTTTCAGGGTGCACAAGGAGAGGGGATTCAGAGCACAACCTAAACGAGCTCCAGAGACCAGCGCGAGCCACGGCTATCAGCGCGAACACCAGAGAAGGGCATGAGATGCTAAGGCTGCTGCTGCAGCCACCAAGAAGCCTGTGTGCGAGCACAGGTCACTATCCACACCTCCCCTCCCAGGAGCCTCTGCAGCCCACCACTGCCAGGGTCCCGTGTTCCAGGGACAACTTCCCTGGGAGAAGACATGGCGTGGCTCAGGCTGTTGCAACATCACGCCACCCACTGCCACTGCAGGCTCTCCCTGCATACCATACACTTCTCTCTTTCTGGCCCGAGTCAGTCGTCCCTTTAACCCCCCCACCAACTGCATGAAGAACAGACACCAGAGGGCAACCTACATGCAGAGGCGGGACCAAATCCAAAGCTGAACCCCAGGAGCTGTGCGGACAAAGAAGAGAAAGGGAAATTTCTCCAAGTAGCCTCAGGAGCAGCAGATTATATCTCCACAATCAACTTGATGTACCTTGCATCAGTGGAACCTGAATAGACAATGAATCATCCCAAAATTGAGGCAGTGGGAGCAACTGTAGACTTGGGGGGTCTTGGTGCTCCGGCTGGGTCTCTGGCCTGAGCCTCTGAGGAGGGAGAGCAGAGTTCAGGACATTGGTCCACCAGAGACCTCCTGGCTGCATGTAATATCAATCGGCAAGAGCTCTCCCAGAGATCTCTGTCCCAACACTAAGATCGAGCTCCACTCAATGACCAGCAAGCTCCAGTGCTGGACACTCTATGCCAAACAACTAGCAAGACAGGAGCACAACACCACCCATTAACAGAGAGGATGCCTAAAATCATAATAAATTCACAGACACCCTAAAACATACCACTGGACGTGATCCTGCCCACCAGAAAGACAAGATCCAGACTCATCCATCAGAATGCAGGCACCAGTCTCCTCCACCAGGAAGCCAACACAACCCACTGAACCAACCTTCCCCACTGAGGGCAGACACCAAAAACGATGGGAACTATGAACCTGCGGCCTGTGAAAAGGAGACCCCCAAAACAGTAACTTAAGCAAAATGAGAAGACAGAGAAATACACAGCAGATGTATGAGCAAGTTAAAAAGCATCAGACCAAACAAATGAAGAGGAAATAGGCAGTCTACCTGAAAAAGAATTCAGAGTAATGATAGTAAAGATGATCCAAAATCTTGGAAATAGAATGAAGAAAATACAACAAATGTTTAACAAGGAACTAGAAGAACTATAGAGTAAACAAACAATGATGAATTACACAACAAATGAAATTAAAAATTCTGTAGAAGAAATCAGTAGCAGAATAACTGAGGCAGAAGAATGGATAAGTGACCTGGAAGACAAAATAGTGGAAATAACTACTGCAGAGCAGAATAAAGAAAAAAGAATGAAAAGAACTGAGGACACTCTCAGAGACCTCTGGGACAACATTAAATGCACTAACATTCGAATTATAGGGTCCCAGAAGAAGAAGAGAGAAAGAAAGGGACTGAGAAAATATTTGAAGAGATTATAGTTGAAAACTTCCCTAATATGGGAAAGGAAATAGTCAATCAAGTCCATGAAGCAAAGAGAGTCCCATACAGGACAACTCCAAGGAGAAACATGACAAGACACATATTAATCAAACTGGCAAAAATTAAATACAAAGAAAAAAATATTAAAAGCAACAAGGCAAAAGCAACAAATAATATACAAGGGAATCCCCATACGGTTAACAGCTGATCTTTCAGCAGAAACTCTGCAAGCCAGAAGGGTGTGGCAGGACATATTTAAAGTGATGAAAGGAAAAAACCTACAGCCAAGATTACTCTACTCAGCAAGGATCTCATTCAGATTTGACGGAGAAATTAAAACCTTCACAGAGAAGCAAAAGCTAAAAGAATTCAGCACCACTATAACAGCTTTACCACAAATGTTAAAGGAATTTCTCTAGGCAGCAAACACAAGAGAAGGAAAAGACCTACAATAACAAACCCAAAACAATTAAGAAACGGTAATAGAACATACATATCAATAACCTTAAATGTAAAAGGATTGAATGCTCCAACCAAAAGACATAGACTGGAAGATGGAAACAAAACAAGACTTGTATATATGCTGTCTACAAGAGACCCACTTCAGACCTAGGGACACATACAGACTGAAAGTGAGGGGATGGAAAAAGATATTCCATGTAAATGGAAATCAAAAGAAACCTGGAGGAGTAATTCTCATATCAGACAAAATAGACTTTAAAATAAAGACTATTACAAGAGACAAAGAAGGACACTACATAGTGATCAAGGGATCAATCCAAGAAGAAAATCTAACAATTGTAAATATTTATTCATCCAACATAGGAGCACATCAATACATAAAGCAAATGCTAACAGCCATAAAAGGGGAAACTGACAGTAACACAATCATAGTAGGGGACTTTAACACCCCACTTTCACCAATGGACAGATCATCCACAATGAAAATAAATAAGGAAACACAAGCTTTAAATGATACATTAAACACGATGGACTTAATTTGTATTTATAGGACATTCCATCCAAAATCAACAGAATACACTCTTCTCAAGTGCTCACGGAACATTCTCCAGGATGGATCATATCTTGGGTCACAAATCAAGCCTTGGTAAATTTAAGAAAATTGAAATCATATCAAGGATCTTTTCCGACCACAATGCTATAAGACTAGATATCAATAACAGGAAAAAGTCTGTAAAAAATACAAATAAATGAAGGCTAAACAATACACTACTAAATAACCAAGAAATCACTGAAGAAATCAAAGAGGAGATCAAAAAATACCTAGAAACAAATGACAATGAAAAAATGAAGACCGCAAACCTATGGGATACAGCAAAAGCAGTTCTAAGGGGGAACTTTATAGCAATACAATCCTACCTCAAGAAGCAAGAAAAATCTCAAATCAACAACCTAACCTTATACCTGAAGCAATTTTAGAGAAAGAAGAACAAAAAAACCCAAAGTCAGCCGAAGGAAAGAAATCATAAAGATCAGATCAGAAATAAATGAAAAAGAAATGAAGGAAACAATACCAAAGATAAAAAAACTAAAAGGTGGTTATTTGAGAAGATAAACAGAATTGATTAACCATTAGCCAGACTCATCAAGAAAAAAAGGGGGAAGACTCAAATCAACAGAATTAGAAATGAAAAAGAAGTAACAACTGACACTGCAAAAATACAAAGGATCATGGATTACTAAAAGCAGCTGTATGCCAATAAAATGGACAACGTAGAAGAAATGGAGAAATTCTTAGAAAAGCACAACCTTCCAACAATGAACCAGGAAGAAACAGCAAATGTAAACAGACCAATCACAAGCACTGAAATTGAGATTAAAAATCTTCCAACAAACAAAAGCCCAGGGCCAGATGGCTTCACAGGTGAATTCTATAAAACATTTAGAAAAGACCTAACACCTCTCCTTCTGAAACTTCCAAAATATAGCAGAGGGAGGAACACTCCTAAACTCATTCTACGAGGTCACCATCACCCTGATACCAAAACCAGGCAAATACATCACAAAAAAAGAAAACTATAGACCATTATCACTGATGAACATGATGCAAAAATCCTCAACAAAATACTAGCAAACAGAATCCAACAGCACATTAAAAGGATCATACACGATGATCAAGTGGGGTTTATCCAAGGAATGCAAGGATTCTTCAATATACACAATCAATCAATGTGATACACCATATTAACAAACTGAAGGAGAAAACCATATGATCATCTTCATAGATGCAGATAAAGCTTCCGACAAAATTCAACACCTACTTATGATAAAAACCCTCCAGAAAGTAGGCATAGAGGGAAACTACCTCCACATAATAACGGCCATATATGACGAACGCACAGCCAACATCGTTCTCAATGGTGGAAAACTAAAACCATTTCCAGTAAGATCAGGAACAAGGCAAGGTTGCCCACTCTCACCACCATTATTCAACATAGTTTTGGAAGTTTTAGCCACAGCAACCAGAGAAGAAGAAGAAATAAAAGGAATCCAAATCGGAAAAGAAGAATTAAAACTGTCACTGATTGCAGATGACATGATACTATATATAGAGAATCCTAAAGACGCTACCAGAAAACTACTAGAGCTAATCAAGTAGCAGGATACAAAATTAATGCACAGAAATCTCTTGTAATCCTATACACTAATGATGAAAAATCTGATGAGAAATTAAGGAAACACTCCCATTTACCACTGCACCAAAAAGAATAAAATATCTAGGAATAAACCCACCTAAGGAGACAAAAGACCTGTATGCAGAAAACTATAATACACTGATGAAAGAAATTAAAGATGATACAAACAGATGGAGAGATATACCCATGCTCTTGGATTGGAAGAATCAACATTGTGAAAATGACTATACTACCCAAAGAAATCTACAGATTCATTGCAATCCCTATCAAACTACCACTGGCATTTTTCCCCTAACTAGAACAAAAAATTTCACAATTTGTATGGAAACACAAAAGACCCCGTATAGCCAAAGCAATCTTGAGAAAGAAAACCAGAGCTGGAGTAATCAGGCTCCCTGTCTTCAGACTATAATGCAAGCTACAGTAATCAAGGCAGTATGGTACTGGCACAAAAACAGAAATATAGATCAATGGAACAGGATAGAAAGCCTAGAGATAAATCCACGTACATATGGTCAGCTTATCTTTGATAAAGGAGGCAAGAATATACAATGGAGAAAAGACAGCCTCTTCAATAAGTGGTGCTGGGAAAACTGGACAGCTCCATGTGAAAGAGTGAAATTAGAATACTCCCTAACACCATACACAAAAATAAACTCAAAATGGATTAAAGACCTAAATGCAAGGCCAGACAGTATAAGATTCTTAGAGTAAAACATGGGCAGAACACTCTATGACATCAATCACAGCAAGATCCTTTTTGACCCACCTCCTAGAGAAATGGAAATAAAAACAAAAATAAACAAATGGAACCCAATGAAACTTTAAAGCTTTTGAACAGCAAAGGAAACCATAAACAAGAAGAAAAGACAACGCTCAGAATGGGAGAAAATAGTTGCAAACGAAGCAACTGACAAAGCATTAATCTCCAAAATATACAAGCAGCTCATGCAGCTCAATATCAAGAAACAAACAACCCAATCCAAAAATGGGCAGAAGACCTAAATAGACATTTCTCCAAAGAAGATATACAGATTGCCAACAAACACATGAAACATGCTCAACATCATTAATCATTAGAGAAATGCAAATCAAAACTACAATGAGGTATCACCTCACACTGTTCAGAATGGCCATCATCAAAAATCTACAAACAATAAATGCTGGAGAGGGTGTGGAGAAAAGGGAACCCTCTTGCACTGTTGGTGGGAATGTAAATTGATACAGCCACTATGGAGAACAGTATGGAGGTTCCTTAAAAAACTAAAAATAGGGCTTCCCTGGTGGCACAGTGGTTGAGAGTCCACCTGCCAATGCAGGGGACACGCGTTCGTGCCCCGGTCCGGGAAGATCCCATGTGCCACGGAGCAGCTAGGCCCGTGAGCCATGGCTGCTGAGCCTGCGTGTCCGGAGCCTGTGCTCTGCAATGGGAGGGGCCGCTACAGTGAGAGGCCCACGTACCAAAAAAAAAAAAAAACAGAAAAAAAAACTAAAAATAGAACTACCATATGACCCAGCAATCCCACTACTGGGCATATACCCTGGGAATACCATAATTCAAAAAGATTCATATACCACAATGTTCATTGCAGCTCAATTTACAATAACCAGGACATGGAAGCAACCTAAGTGTCCATCGACAGATGAATGGATAAAGAAGATGTGGCACATATAGACAATCGAATATTACTCAGCCATAAAAAGAAATGAAATTGAATTATTTGTAGTGAGGTGGATGGGCCTAGGGACTGTCATACAGAGTGAAGTAAGTCAGAAAGATAAAAACAAATACCATATGCTAACACATATATATGGAATCTAAAAAAAAAAAAAAGTTTCTGAAGAACCTAGGTGCAGGACAGGAATAAAGACGCAGACATAGAGAATGGACTTGAGGACACAAGGAGGGGGAAGGGTAAGCTGGGACAAAGTGAGAGAGTGGCATGGACATATATACACTACCAAATGTAAACTAGATAGCTAGTGGGAAGCAGCCACATTGCACAGGGATATCAGCTCGGTGCTTTGTGATCATCTAGAGGGGTAGAATAGGGAGGGTGGGAGGGAAACGCAAGAGGGAGGGGATATGGGGATATATGTATACGTATAGCTGATTCACTTTGTCATAAAGCAGAAAGTAACACACCATTGTAAGGCAATTATACTCCAATAAAGATGTTAAAAAATAAATAAATAAACTACTGACTTTGTAAATTAGAAATATTTTTTTTGGCGACCTTCGCAAAAGTAGCATCAGTTAGTTTGGTATAAGCAGAAATCATATTTCAGTGGGATGAAAAAAAGTGGAAAGGGAGAAAATAGAGGCAGGATCTGTAGGCTACTCTTGAGTGTTGCAAGGAAACGGAGGAAGGCAGAGTCAAAGAATAAGACAAGGACCACGGGAGCAAAACCAGAGTCGTATTTGTTCCCTTGCCAAGCAGAAGGGAAACAAGTTATTCAAGAAGAGTTCTGTGGGTCTCCAAAAGCTGAAAGAGGAAGGACTAGATAGGAGGCCAAAGAGGGAGCTTATTCCACATGAGAAAGGATTATATGCACTACATTCTAACTGGTTAAGGGAGGATTATAAATTATCTCTTGGAATTGATCATGAGTCTGCTGTATATAATAAAAGTATGACAAAGGTTTTTAATAATTCCAGAAATGCTTCCTTAGCCTTGGAATGCATATTGGGTATTTTCATATGCACTCTCATATGCCTGGGACATGCCACACTTTTCTCTTGCCCCAGGCGAAGACTTAAAGCGAAAGCACAGTCAAGGGTACTACTTTTAGAGCGAAGATGCTTTGAACGGGTTTCTAGGTTTAAAGTATTTGATGAAGAGAGAGAGTGACAAATTTATGAAATACTGTGAGACCAAGAACTTCAGAAAGTAGTAGAGATAACTCTTCCTTGAACACGGCAGGTGACAATGAATGGAAATGAGATTGTGGGTAGAAACTGAAGGCTGGAAGACTTTACTCCTGTTGCCTCTTCTTTCTCTGAGAAGTTCAAGGTGGATCATCTGCTAAGAGTGAAGGGACAGTGGATGTATCCCTTCTGTGATCACCTTTTTGTTCCAAATACAATTTTAAGAATGCAGTTTCACCCATAGTGACTTTCAAAGATCTCAATTCATTTTGTATTTTAACCTTCCTGACAGTACCTCCCAACTTAATCTAAAATTCATGAATATACATGGGAGTGTAAGTTAATTAATAAAAATTTGGAAGGCAATATGGCAATTGGTATCAAGAATATTAAATGTTCATACACCTTGATTTAGTAATTCCACTTCTATGAATTTATAGAAATTAGAAAACAATACACAAAATGATAATTGAAGAACTGTATTTGTTATTATATTAAACTGAAATATACACTGATAGGGATTTTTAAAGGTAAATTATAGTATGAACATACACACAATAAAATTGTGTGCAAAAATAAAAATTATGATATGTATCTATGTTTATGTCTACGGTAGTATTGTTGAATCAAAACAGATTAGTAGCTTGATGCTAAATGTGATTCTATTTACATAAAATTGTTTATATTGTAGTGTGTGTGTGTGTGTGTGAGAGAGAGAGAGAAAGAATGTAAATAAAGATCAAAATGTTAACAGTACTTATTTATTGTTTGAAGGATATGGAGTTGTGTTTACTTTCTTCTTTTTAATTGTTGTATTGTTTGAATAATTTATATTAAACATTTATCACAGGTGTTGTATACATGAACCAAAGATGGCCTCTGTGTATAGACTAGGTAGTTTATTTCTTCGCTGACACATTAGCTCAAAAGCCCAGCAGCACCAAACTCAAATTCTGACACACCCAGCTGTTTTTAAAATACCCCAAGCAAGCAGATTTTTAGCTATTTAAAGCCTATCTGCTCTGCATACCCTGTGCACTGGACAGCTGTAACCCACAGATAAGATAGAGCCTTCTGGTTATAACTCCCCAAGCTGTATGGCCCTTTGGAGCTCTCTGACACAGATACTCCCTGCTATTGCTGAGCAACAGTGTCTCAAGGTGGAAGCCCGCCTCTAACTTCCTCTCCCCGCAGGAGTCTCTGCCCTCCTCCCGTTCTGGATGGTGGTCCCCTCACCTTAAGCCTCTGGATGTCTCAAGCTGTGAAGAACTTCCCCCATCACAGCCCTGTATGTTACGGCCTCCCGTGGCGTATCTTTTACATTGATCAGCCTCCAACTCCCTTGAACCCCCTACAATAGGCATTTGTAATAGCACATAAAAATAATAAAGCACTTTTTAGAGTGTTTTTTTTTTTTTTTTTTTAAGGATTTAAATGGACCCGCAGCCTGTGTCAAGAGGAAACTGGGTAGGATACAGCTTCCAAGGAAAGCTGCCTTGCAAAGCGAGGACCCAGGGCCTTAAGCCTCCAGTCAGAGTCTCAGTTAACAACCAAGGTCAGACAGAAAGTATCCTGCCATGACCACAGAGTCACATTGTCCTGCTTTTTGGTCTCAAATACCCTTTGTTTTTAATATTACCCCGTTTTTGTGACTGGTAAGCAGGCAGTGGATATTCTAGGTGTCTTTTCAGGCCAACTGTTCCATTCTTTTTTTTTTTTTAATATAAATTTATTTATTTATTTAGTTTTGGCTGCTTTGGGTGTTCATTGCTGTGCGCGGGCTTTCTCTAGTTGCAGCAAGTGGGCGCTACTCTTCGTTGCGGTGCGAGGGCTTCTCACTGCGGTGGCTTCTCTTGTTGCGGAGCACAGGCTCTAGGCGCACGGGCTCAGTAGTTGTGGCTCGCGGGCTCTAGAGCGCAGGGTCAGTAGTTATGGCGCACGGGCTTAGTTGCTCCGCAGCATGTGGGATCTTCCCGGACCAGGGCTCGAACCGTGTCCCCTGCACTGGCAGGCGGATTCTTAACCACTGTGCCACCAGGGAAGTCCCCACCTGTTCCGTTCTTAACCCAGGTGAGTCATCAAGGACCTCGCACAACTTCCTCTTCCCCTCAGGTGATACTTGCTCCTTCTATAGAGGTTCATAGATTCATCTGAGTGTTGTTTTCCTTCTTCCTCCCCAGTCACATTGCAGGCCAGCAAGCTTCCCCACTCCTCCCCTCATGGAATGCTCCCCTCCCTTTGGAAAGAGGCTTCATCTCGGTGTCTTCAATGCTGTTTCAGAATCCAGATGCAGTTTGTTGATACCATCTGCATCTCTCAGGTCTTTTTCTCTCCACTTGCAAGATTGAGAGCTACTACTTAACTCTCCCGCCCCCATTCCCTAAGTTATCTTTTCTGATCAGGTAAAAGCTTGATGACTAACTAGGAAATGATCAACCATTAATACTAGACTTTGATAATCAAAAGATTATAAAGCATACCATATCTATATATCTATATTCCTATATTCCAGACTGTGCTGCAAATTTGAAAATTCAGCAGGTGCTGTTGTTCATTTGCAATGCAAAAGAAACATACAATTACTATATATTGAACCTTTATTTGACTCAGATAAGTGGTAAGAGTGATTCTCATTTTTCACTGGGGAATCTGAATCGCCTTTGAGAAAGTAGGAGAGAGAGTCGCCCTGTCGTTAGAGGGAAGGCAGTTATGGAGAAGGCAAACTAATTTCCTGAATTCCAATACCATGTTCTTTGGAGATGTTCCTTGATAATCTTTGCCTCCTTCCCCTTCAAATAAAAAGTGCTTAGTGTTACTATTCCTCACATGAAACAGTTTGATTTAACCAACAATGGGGAAGGGAACATCATATTCAAAGATTTATTTTTGCACACTTCTAAGTGAACTACGGATAAAGAAAAGCCATAGAGGTGCCTGAAGTGAATTTCAGTCCATGTAAGTTTTGCAATTTCTTTCTCCTAGACCTGTTGCAAAGAGTGATTGCCAGGTGAATAGGCCTTTGTGACATGTCAGCATAAACCATTTTGATAGAATTATATGTTTCTTTTCACCCAAGATCCTCTTTTTCCTTATACCTTTTGTTCCTGTCCTTGTCTCATTCTCACTGTGCGTTGGAAGTGATTTACTACAGGCTACAGAAAGTCACTCTGCTTCTTTCTAAATGTCAATCCTGGGAATCTTCTCACACTCTCTTAGAGCCACATCAGGGTTAAAAAGACTTCCAAATCAGACTTTAATTACAGTCACTGTTGAGGGCACATCAGCCTCTCCATAATGACTAAGTTAACAGTGTTCATAGTACAGTTCTAACAGTGATCCAGGTTTTTCAGGCATTAAGTGGTTTCATCATTTCCTTACTTTCATTTTTTAAAAAAACAAACTCGGAATATGCTTCAAAGAATAAACTTAAAGACTCTAGCTTTTACACTTGGTTCACTGTTGCATATAATTAACACATTCTTGTTCTCTTCTCTACTTAATTTAGAACAACATTAAATTTCCATGCAACCCACAAATGTGTAAGTAGTTTATTGTTAAGAAACCCAATTGTGAGTTGGCAAAATCTTCGTCCAGAGATGTCTGGAACCCAATTTGCCAGGAACGGGTTGATGCAAAGTTGTGAGGAAGGGAAGTTTAGCATGTCCCCCACTTGGTTTGGAGTATTGGTTCCCTTCTAAGCACCCTCAAGCCCACCTCATCCTCATCCTTGGCTGGAAGGATGCCCAGGGATGTGAAACTCCCCTCATGGGAATAATATCCTCCCAACACTCACACTGCAAGGGACCGCTTTACCAACTAAGCAACTTGATAAACCTTGTACTAGAGTAGCCATTTGAGCAGTGGCTTCCTGAACATAATGTCTCTTCCTTGTCATCTAGATCCATTAGTGATTCTCCTGGGAGCAATTTCAGTTCTGGGGACAAAGACATCTTCTTATTAGCTTCCCACAAAGTATTTCTCAGTATGTAAAAAAGCCATATGGTATTAATAATAATGATGATGACGATCAGTAATAACAAACACTCAAAGGGCACTTATTTTGCTTCATAACAAAGTGTCCTAAGTGCTTTGCACATGTATTAACTCATTTGATCATCATAAAAATCCGATGAGGTTGATACCATTATTATCTGCCATTTTACAGATGGTCTTTTGATGACATGTGCAGACTGCTTTCCCACTGACTTAGGAGCCTCTTTCTCCTACTCAGGATTCTATAATGACACGCAAAAGCTTTTTAACAGTTGACAGAACATAATTCAGTACTGCTGGTGTCAATATGTGCTGCAGCAAAATCCCTGACAGGAGAGGATAAAAGGAGTCAGCTCGTAGTGAGTGGAGACTGAACTAGACAGAGGTTCGGACAACATTAAGAAGCTCCTATAGCACAAGGAGAACACTCAGGGAGGATTTCTTTGGCTCTTGCAGTTTTAGGATGCCATCTAGTTTGGGCAATAGTCTTGAGATACCCACTAAAGATATCCTTTAAGGAAGAATTGGTGACAAAAATTCTAGGAAGGTATGGCATAGACTTCTAGTTGCTGTACCAACATCCATTTACTCTTTCTTTCTTTGTAAGAGACCTCCAATTACGGAGGTGGCAATGTGCCTAGCTAAAATAATGCATTTCTCAGCTTCCTTGGTCCTAAAGTGGCCATTTAACTGAGCTATGACCAGTTATACATAAACAAAAGCTATTAGGTGGAGAAGACAGCTAGGATGTGCCACTTGGCCCCTTCCTCTTTCCTACACCCTGCTTCCTGGAATGCAGATTTGATGGATGGCGCTCCAACACCATATTGGACTACTGAGGTGACTTTGAGGATGGAATTCAGATACCAAGAATGGAAGAGTAGGGGCTTCCCTGGTGGCACGGTGGTTGAGAGTCCGCCTGCCGATGCAGGGGACACGGGTTCGTGCCCCGGTCTGGGAAGATCCCACATGCCGCAGAGAGGCTAGGCCCATGAGCCATGGCCGCTGAGCCTGCGTGTCCGGAGCCTGTGCTCCGCAAAGGGAGAGGCCACAATAGTGAGAGGCCCGCGTACCACAAAAAAAAAAAAAAAAAAAAAAAAAAAAGAATGGAAGAGTAGAAATAAAAATGGAAGGTGGGTCCCCGGCAGCCATGGAGTCACTACATTTGGTGGACTGTACACCCCCCATACTGATTTTAGGTGAGATAAATGCAATACACGGTCATGTGTTTAAGCCACTGTTACTTCTGACTTTTTGTTATATGATGATAACATGATTCTAGCTGGATACATAAAGTTAGCTCGAGGTTTTATGGGCAGCAGAATCTCTCCATTTTTTACAAGCAGAGAAAACTCAAGACCCCTTTATCAACAGACTGGTCCTGAGGGGAGAGACCAATTGAAGAAATTTGGGCCAAGATTTCCTGAGCCCTGAATGACAGAATTAACCTCTCTGCTTCTCAGTTGTCTCATTTACAAAACCAGGATGCTGAATTTGAGCATTAAGGCTCCTTTCCAGGTTGAAAATTCTGTAATTTTTCAAGTAGTAAGAATAAGACACACACCAGTGTTGCTCAACAAGCCCTGCTGAAACGGTATCAGTCTGAGTGAACTGTGTGATTTTTCTCCTGGTAGAGAGGGGGTACCTGAATTGAATTCAGCTAAAACCCTGTCTCAGGCAGTGAGACTCTGTTGCTCAGGTAGTAGCAACTCTGTGTCCCTTTGCACAGAGTTGCTACTACTTTGAATCAGGTCACGGTTGCCATAATCAGGGAGCATTTAATTGGAACAAACAGAAGCTCATTTAAGCAGGCTGAAGCATTCCTTATCCAAATAATACAGAGATACCTTACTGAATAGAAGGGAACTCCAAGGCAGGAAGTCCCAACAGGGAAACTGGGAATGGAAAGTTGAGAATTCCCTCTCTTCTTGTCTCTGGTCAAAGTGATATTCAGTCTTTGCTTTCCTCTCCTGCTTCGTACCGCTGTCTAGCTTTCTCTGCTGCAGTGCTTGCAAGGTAGAAAAATGAAAAAAGCTTTCCCACCTCTACATAATCTCCTTTACAAGCTAGTACACCACAGTGAGTTAGATGCCATCTCATTCAAATTCTTAATTAAATCTGATTGGCTCAGGTTTAATTGGTGATGGCCCTGAGCTGGCATAAGGTCACAGGGTACAAACAGAGTAGGCAGGGCTTAAGGGCTGATTCTGTAGGAAGACGCATGACTGGGAAGGGATGATTTGCATCTTCAGAGAAACAGCAAGAAGGTCTTCAAGCATGCCTCTTTAGGAGGGGATGCAGTTCTTCACAATTGAAGAGCTGTCCATGGGACTCTCCTGAAGTGGGGAAGGGCAAATGACCATGTATCATATCAAGATACTGGGTTGTGCTTCCAAACCTACCTGGAGTGGGAAAAATATGTTGCTGTTTTGAGTTTGTAACACTTACTACAGATGTGCAGTAAGATGTGTGTATGGGTATACTTGGAATGATTATAGTTATTTGAAATAACTATATTGTGAAATTTTTGTTGAGAATCTAGCAGCATCCCTTCAGATAATAAAAGTCTCAGGAGACTGAAAACTGCTCATTTAAGCTCTCTTTTATCTCTTTCTCTAGCTCCTACTAATCTAAGATCTCTTTTATCTGTTACTACCCTTTCTATTTCATGCAGACCTTATCTGTGTTATTCAGATTTTTCTAATTACTACCTTAACCAGTTCTAAGCTCCATTATTTGTGAATCACTTTGATAATTAACTGAATGTTTCTACATTTTAATTGGATGGAATTCATTATTTTATAGCATATTTACAATTACTGTAGTATAAAAGACATTTCAGTAATAGGTATCCTTGCTTTTTTTGCTATAATAATATAGATAAACTTAGAGTGTTTTTGTTTATTTTAGGATTTGGCTCAAAATAATGGTTTCCATGACATCTTTCATATCTCACATTAATAATTATTTTATCCTCAAGAACATAGATTTTGGTCGCTTGGTAAGATTTTCTGGTTTTTCAAAATTTAATTTTTTGTTTTTCTTTAGTCCCTTAAAGCACAGGAAAAAACTGAAATATAATTCAGAGGGAATACACGAATGTAGAAGTAATATCTGGACTTAAAACTCACCAGTTATGATAGCTTCAACATGTCATTGAATTCTTCTGAACTTCAATTTTCATTATGTAAAGTGACCAAAACAGTATATGAATCTACTACTCCACATGATTATTAAATTTATCAAATTAAATAATGGTTATGAAAATAATTTATAAAATGCAACTATGTCCAGCATCCTATGATGGTACCAACAGGGAGTTTACCCACCTTTCCATATTTTGCAAGATGATGAATAGTGGCTGCCAGAAGTAAAAGTAGATGGAGCATAAATAAATTGGGTCACCTGGGCTCAAACTGGTGAAGAGCACAAGAGTAAACAAACCTCTCTATGTTAAGTGTGAGTGAGACATCATGATTGGGGGCAAACTAATGTGCTATTTCATCAAGGCAGCATGTCCATACAATATAACAGAAGGGCTTTTAGGGGAGACTCTATATTTATTCCAGACCACTGATTTGACAAGAATCTCATGAATTAGTTTAAATGTATTCCTGATGTGTAACCAATATCTCCAGCAGACTTCAAGAATGCATTTCAGTGTGTACATCCTTATTAGACATATCAAAATAAGACTTACCCGAAGTTAGTATCATCAAATAAGCTCTTGAGTGCAAGAGCTTACTTCTGGCTCAGTAATCAACTTCTCTAAAATTGTCACTGAGGCTGAAGGGACAGCCTAATAGAATATAAAATTGCAGGCTTGCCTTCCTCATACTTTCTAAAAATGTGTTACAGCAGATATAGATACACACAAAAAATACCTTAACTCATGTGAGTATTATATGCTTTCTCTAAAGGAATTTCATATTTTGAGATTAGAAAGTATTCAATCATCTAAATCAGGAATTGTATTAAAATCTGACTCACTTTTCTTGAAATCTTGTATTGGTAGCTTGTTGGTGTTTGGGCCTGGCTTCTGAGAACAAATTATTTCAGAGGTGAATAAGCTGTGACACATAAGACACATAAGCTGTGTCTCAGATCTATCACCACAAAGAGGTAAACTGAAAACAAATACAAGTTGAAGAAACAAACTGACTGTCAGAGCTCTAGCTCTAAGGAAAAACTACATACCATTTTCCTCTTAAACATGACACTCTGATTTTTTCAGGAGTCTATCTGATAATGGTGGTCTAGACTGATACCTCCTTGTCAGTGCCCCAATACTGCACCCCAGCAAATGGGCTGTCAGATCTGACAGAGAACAACAGTGAGTTCTCCTACAGTGAAGACTTGAAAAAAAGGAAGTGTTTCTGCTCCTGAACTTATGGAAAAGAGAAGACAATGTAATATCCTCAAAGAATTACCTAGAACAAAGGGAAATGTTACAAAGGTTCAGTATAACATAGACAGACTTTAGTGACATGGTTAAAGGGGGGAAAAACCAGCATGTGGAGGCTTGGGAAAATGATTACAGAGACATGCCCAGAAAAATGAACAGTGATGATTTCTGCATGTTAGAAAGGGGTGATGTGCATATATCTATCTGTATGTATGTAATGCATGTATTTCTTTTATTTTTTAAATTTATTTATTTTATTTTTGGCTGCATTGGGTCTTCTTCATGCAGGCTTTCTCTAGTTGCAGTGAGCAGGGGTTGCTCTTCGTTGTGGTGTGCAGGCTTCTCATTGCGGTGGCTTCTCTTTTTGTGGGGCACAGGCTCTAGGCACATGGGCTTCAGTACCTGTGGCTCGCAGGCTCTAGAGCGCAGGCTCAATACTTGTGGCGCACAGGCTTAGTTGCTCCATAGCATGTGGGATCTACCCGGACCAGGGCTTGAACCCGTTTCCCCTGAATTGACAGGTGGATTCTTAACCACCACACCACCAGGGAAGCCCATAATGTATGAATTGAAACTGTTTTTTTTCCTTTTTTTCTTTTTCTTCCTTCCTTCCTTTCTTCCTGTCTTTCTTTTTCTGCTTACCTATAGGTTCAAAATTCTCTTGGGTGAACATGTACTACTTTTGTAATAAGAAAACGAGTGTAAAAAGAAAAAGGCTACACTGTGCTTATGACAGCACAAAAGGTCTCTATTTGGTGTATTCACTCAATAAACAGATGTGGTCATTCTTATGTCAAAGTCAAGGACAAAATATGATAAAGGAAGATGCTATATTTTAGAACTCCAGTTCTATATTGTTTTATCCTTTCAAAATATGACAGTCTCTTAAAATCACTATGTATTTATCAATATTTACCAAGAAGATTACTAAAATACATTTTTGTTATATCTGAATAAGTCTGGTGGGAGAATGAGTTGCTGGCTAGCCTCACATAGAGCAGTGCTTCTTCTAGCCTCAAAGGATGATGCTTTTATGGGATCATGATCAGATGAGAAAAATAAGGAAAATGTAATGTGAGCTTTACGTAAACAAAGTTCATTTAACTTTTAAGCTTTATTTTTAAGAATGATGATGAGCTCTACCCACCACCAGTCCCTCCCATCAGGAAACTCGCAAAAGCTGCTTAGATAGCCTCATCCACCAGAGGGCAGAGAGCAGAAGCAAGCAGAACTACAGTCCTGCAGCCTGTGGAACCAAAACCACATTCACAGAAAGATAGACAAGATGAAAAGGCAGAGGGCTATGTACCAGACGAAGGAACAAGATAAAACCCCAGAAAACCAGCTAAATGAAGTGGGGATAGGCAACCTTCCAGAAAAAGAATTCACAATAATGATAGTGAAGATGATCCAGGACCTCAGAAAGAATGGAGGTAAGGATCGAGAAGATGCAAGAAATGTTTAACAAAGACCTAGAAGAATTAAAGAACAAACAAACAGAGATGAACAATACAATAACTGAAATGAAAAATACACTAGAAGGAATCAATAGCAGAATAACTGAGGCAGAAGAATGGATAAGTGACCTGGAAGACAGAATGCTGGAATTCACTGCTGCAGAACATAATAAAGAAAAAAGAATGAAAAGAAATGAAGACAGTGGAAAAGACTTCTGGGACAACATTAAACACAACAGCATTCGCATTATAGGGGTCCCAGAAAGAGAAGAGAGAAAGAAAGGACCTGAGAAAATATCTGAAGCGATTATAGTTGAAAACTTCCCTAACATGGGAAAGGAAATAGCCACCCAAGTCCAGGAAGTGCAGTGAGTCCGATACAGGATAAACGCAAGGAGAAACATGCCAAGACACATAGCAATCAAATTGGTAAAAATTAAAGACAAAGAAAAATTATTGAAAGCAGCAAGAGAAAAACGACAACATACAAGGGAACTCCCATAAGGTTAACAGCTGATTTCTCAGCAGAAACTCTACAAGACAGAAGAGAGTGGCATGATATACTTAAAGTGATGAAAGGGAAAAACCTACAACCAAGATTACGCTACCCGGCAAGGATCTCATTCAGATTCGATGGAGAAATCAAAAACGTTACAGACAAGCAAAAGCTAAGAGAATTCATCACCACCAAACCAGCTCTACAACAAAAGCTAAAGGAACTTCTCTAAGTGGGAAACACAGAGAAGAAAAGGACCTACAAAAACAAACTGAAAACAATTAAGAAAATGGTAATAGGAACATACATATCGATATTACCTTAAATGTGAATGGATTAAATGCTCCAACCAAAAGGCACAGGCTTGCTGAGGGGATACAAAAAGAAGACACATATATATGCTGTCTATAAGAAACCCACTTCAGACCTAGGGACATATACAGACTGAAAGTGTGGGGGTCAGACCTAGGGACATATACAGACTGAAAGTGTGGGGGTCAGACCTAGGGACATATACAGACAGAAAGTGAGGGGGATGGAAAAAGATATTCCATGCTAATGGAAATCAAAAGAAAGCTGGAGTAGCAATACTCATATCAGATAAAATAGACTTTAAAATAAAGAATGTTACCAGAGACAAGGAAGGACACTACATAATGATCAAGGAATAAATCCAAGAAGAAGATATAACAATTATAAATATATATGTACCCAACACAGGAGCACCTCAATACATAAGGCAACTGCTAACAGCTATAAAAGAGGAAATCGACATTAACACAATAATAGTAGGGGATTTTAACACCTCACTTACACCAATGGACAGATCATCCAGACAGAAAGTTAATAAAGAAACACAAGTTGTAAATGACACAACAGACCAGATAGATTTAATTGATATTTATAGGTTATTTCATCCAAAAACAGCAGATTACACTTTCTTCTCAAGTGCACATGGAACATTCTCCAGGATAAATCACATCTAGGGTCACAAATCAAACCTCAAGAATTTTAAGAAAATTGAAATCATATCAATCATCTTTTCTGACCATAACACTATGAGATTAGAAATCAATTAAAGGGAAAAAAACATAAACAAACACATGGAGGCTAAACAATACATTACTAAATAACCAAGACTTCACTGAAGAAATCAAAGAGGAAGTCAAAAAATACCTAGAGACAAATGACAATGAAAACACAATGATCCAAAACCTATGGGATGCAGTAAAAGCAGTTCTAACAGGGATGTTTATAGCTATACAAGCCTCCCTCAAGAAACATGAAAAATCTCAAATAAACAATCTAACCTTACACCTAAAGGAACTAGAGAAAGAAGAAAAAACAAAACCCAAAGTTAGCAGAAAGAAAGAAATCATAAAGATCAGAGGAGAAACAAATGAAATACAACAAAGAAAACAATAGCAAAAATCAATAAAACTAAAAGCTGTCTTTTTGAGAACATAAACAAAACTGATTAGCCAGACTCATCAAGAAAAAGAGGGAGAGGACTCAAATCAATAAATTTAGAAATGAAAAAGGAGAAGATATAACAGACACCGCAGAAATACAAAGCATCCTAAGAGACTACTACAAGCAACTCTATGCTGATAAAATGGACAATCTGGAAGAAATGGACAAATTCTTAGAAAGGTATAACCTTCCAAGACTGAACCAGGAATAAATAGAAAATATGAACAGACCAATCACAAGTAATGATATTAAAACTGTGATTAATAGTCTTCCAACAAACAAAAGTCCAGAACCAGATGGCTTCACAGATGAATTCTATCAAACACTTAGAGAAGAGCTAACACCCATCCTTCTCAAACTCTTCCAAAAAATTGCAGAAGAAGGAACACTCCCAAACTCATTCTATGAGGCCACTATCACCCTGATACCAAAACCAGACAAAGACACTACAAAAAAAGAAAATTACAGACCAATACCACTGATGAATATAGATGCAAAAATCCTCGACAAGGGCTCCCCTGGTGTCGCAGTGGTTGAGAATCCGCCTGCCGATGCAGGGGACACGGGTTTGTGCTCTGGTCCAGGAAGATCCCACATGCCGTGGGGCGGCTGGGCCTGTGAGCCATGGCTGCTAAGCCTGAGCGACCGGAGCCTGTGCTCTGCAACGGGAGAGGCCACAACAGTGAGAGGTCCAGTCCGCGTACCGCAAAAAAAAAAAAAAAAAAAAAAAAAAAAATCCTCAACAAAATACTAGCAAACTGAATCCAACAACACATTAAAAGGATCATACACCATGATCAAGTGGGATTTATCCCAGGGATGCAAGGATTCTTCAATATATGCAAATCAATCAATGTGATACACCATGTTAACAAACAGAAGAATAAAAACCATATGATCATCTCAATAGCTGCAGAAAAAGCTTCTGACAAAATTCAACACCCATTTATGATAAAAACTCTCCAGAAAGTGGGCATAGAGGGAACCTACCCCAACATAATAAAGGCCATATATGACAAACCCACAGCAAACACCATTCTCAAGTGTGAAAAACTGGAAGCATTTCCTCTGAGATCCGGAACAAGACAAGGATGTCCACTCTCATCACTGTTATTCAATATAGTTTTGAAAGTCCTAGCCACAGCAATCAGAGAAGAAAAAGAAATAAAAGGCATACAAATTGGAAAAGAAGCAAAACTGTCACTGTTTGCAGATGACATGATACTACACATAGAGAATCCTAAAGATGCCACCAGAAAACTACTAGACCTAATCAATGAATTTGGTAAAGTTGCAGGATACAAAATTAATGCACAGAAATCTCTTGCATTCCTATACACTAATGATGAAAAATCTGAAAGAGAAATTAAGGAAACACCCCCATTTACCATTGTAACAAAAAGAATAAAATACCTAGGAATAAACTTACCTAGGGAGACAAAAGACCTGTATGCAGAAAACTATAAGACACTGATGAAAGAAATTAGATACCAATAGATGGAGAGATATACCATGTTCTTCAATTGCAAGAATCAACATTGTGAAAATGACTTTACTACCCAAAGCAATATACGGATTCAATGCAATCCCTATCAAATTACCAATGGCATTTTTTTTTACAGAACTAGAACAAAAAATCTTCAAATTTGTATGGAGACACAAAAGACCCCGAAGAGCCAAAGCAGTCTTGAAGGAAAAAAACAGAGTTGGAGGAATCAGACTCCCTGACTTCAGACTATACTACAAAGCGACAGTAATAAAGACAATATGGTAGTGGCACAAAAACAGAAATGTAGATCAATGGAACAAGATATAAAGCCCAGAGATAAACCCATGCACCTGTGGTCAACTAATCTATGACAAAGGAGGCAAGGATACACAATGGAGAAAAGACAGTCTCTTTAATAAGTGGTGCTGGGAAAACTGGAAAGTTACATGTAAAAGAATGAAATTAGAAGACTCCCTAACACCATACACAAAAATAAACTCAAAATGGATTAGAGACCTAAATGTAACACGGACATTATAAAACTCTTAGAGGAAAACATAGAAAGAACACTCTTTGACATAAATTACAGCAAGATCTTTTTTGATCCACCTCCTAGAGTAATGGAAATAAAAACAAAAATAAACAAACGGGACCTAGTGAAATTTAGAAGCTTTTGCACACATCAAAGGAAACCATAAACAAGACGAAAAGACAACCCTCAGAATGGGAGACAATAGTTGTAAACGAATCAACGGACAAAGGATTAATCTCTAAAATATACACATCTCATGCAGCTCAATATTAAAAAAACAAACAACCCAATCCAAAAATGGACAGAAGACCTTAATAGACATTTCTCCAAAGAAGACACGCAGATGGCCAAGAAGCACGTGAAAAGCTGCTCAACATCACTAATTGTTAGAGAAATGCAAATCAAAACTACAATGAGCTATCACCTCACACCAGTTAGAATTGGCATCATCAGAAAATCTACAAACAACAAATGCTGGAGAAGGTGTGGAAAAAGGGAACCTTCTTGCACTGTCGGTGGGAATGTAAATTGATACAGCCACTATGGAGAACAGTATGGAGGTGCCTTAAAAAACTAAAAATAGAATTACCATATGACCCAGCAATCCCACTACTGTGCATATATCCAGAGAAAACCATAATTCAAAAAGCACATGCACCCCAATGTTCATTGCAGCACTATTTACAATAGCCAGGTCATAGAAGCAACCTAAATGCCCATTGACAGACGAATGGATAAAGAATATGTGGTACATATACACAATGGAATATTACTCAGCCATAAAAAGGAACGAAATTGGGTCATTAGTTGAGACGTGGATGGATCTAGAGAATGTCATACAGAGTGAAGTAAGTCAGAAAGAGAAAAACAAATATCATATAATAACGCATGTTTGTGGAACCTAGAAAAATGGTACAGATGAACCGGTTTTCAGGGCAGAAATTGAGACACAAATGTAGAAAACAAATGTATGGACACCAAGGGGGCACAGCGGCGGCAGTGGGGGGGGGGGTGGTGTGATTATTGGGCGATTGGGATTGACATGTATACACTGATGTGTATAAAATGGATGACCAGTAAGAACCTGCTGTATAAAAAAATAAAATTAAATTAAAAAAAATGAATTATCCTTACAGTAGCTCCCTCCCCCACCACACAGTCTATCCTCATTATTCATGGTCTCCATATTTATGAATTTGCCTGCTTGCTAAAATGCACTGACATGCATAGAGCAAAGAAAAATTTGAATCACCCAATCACTCTCTGAGGTCAAACAAGGTGATGCTCTGACTTCCTGTTTCAGCTTTCATACTGTAAACATGCCCTTTTCACAGTCCATTTAGTGCGACATTCTTTGCATTTTTATGTTTTTTACTAATTATTTTGCTGTTTAAACTTGCCCCCAAGTATAGTGTTGAAGTGATGTCTAGGGTTCCTAAGCACAAGAAAGCTATTATGCGCCTTATGGAGAAAATACATGTGTTAGATAAGCTTTGTTCAGGCAGAAGTTACAGCAGTGATGCCATGAGTTCAATGTTAATAAAGCAATAATATATATTAAATGAGGTGTTCTTAAACAGAAACACACTAAAACAAGGTTATGTATGGCTGACTGATGAAAGTGTTTTGAACAGAAGGCTCTCAGGAACCTAACCTTGTAATTCCCCTGGGAGCAATGGTTCAGCATTTGCTAATTCACTGTTCCCAGCAAGTTTGTAGAACATAACTCTCATTAATAAAAAGAATATAGCTATATATATATATATATATGCATATATAGATCTAAACATATATATGCACATAAAGTTTTTAATGTTATGTTACTATTTGTTAAAAAGTAAATTCAATAACAATGTTCACCCTCACAAATTCCTGTTTTAAATATCACATCCATAAAAATTTCAAGTTCTGGGAGCAACTCACTTTCATTCATTCAAACATTATTTAGCTAACACCATTTATTCTCTGCTAGGTTTTGCTGAGAGCACAATAATGGAGAAGACATTGATAGTACCTGCTCTTTCGAAATACATATTCTAAGGGAAGACACAGTCCACTCCCCCCAAAAGACAAGTAAGCACATGAATAAAATGACTTGACATGGTAATTTACGTTATGAAAAGAATAAAGAAGGGACTAAGATCAAAAGTGAAAATGGGGAGACTTACTTTAGGTAGTTTAGTTGGAGCAGGTTTCTGTGGGGGGGTAACGTTTAAGACTGAGACTTGAAAGTATAAAGGGAATTAGGCACATGACAAGGGGGAGCACATTCCATTCAGCTGGGAGATGTTATGCTGAGATCAGGAAGTGGAAATGTGCTTGGCCTATTCAGAGAACTGGAAGATGACCAGTGTGACAAGAAGACGATGAGATGGGAACAGAGTGTAAGTGGAGACATGAACAGGTGATAAAGGATGCAAGAACTGTAGCCTCTGGTACAGAATGTGATTTTACTTCATTATTATGGGATGCCACAGGAGGAATTTAAGCAAAGTATTCACATGATTTCATTTACATTGTAAGACCATTTTTGCTGCAGTATAGAATGGACCAGAGAAGAAAAAGCATTAAAGTTAGGAGACCCAGTGAGAAGCCTATTCCAATAATGTGAGTATAGGCTCACAGATCATGATGATCATGATAGATCATGATGGTCTAACAAAGGTGAAGCAAAGAGACTGAAGCCAAGAAATCTATTGGACATAAAAGGACATAGGGATGAACTGGATGTAGGATGAAGAAAAGTGAGTATTCAAGGGTAGCCCAAGATTTCTGGCTTAAGTATAAAATAGGGATAATAATGTTTACTTTACATGGTGTTCTAGGGGTTAAATAAGGTATTCCATACAAAACAGTTATTATGATGCTTGACACGTAGTAAGTACTACATGAATATTAGCTATTATTATCAGATACCATGTAGAAATAGGTGCTATTTTGTGTTTACAACAGTATTTTTCAAGTAGTTAAATGTCTCCCTGGGTATGTTATTATACAGAATGATGGTGAATTTAAGGTGAAATTAGAATGCTATTTGACCAAGAGGCCCAAGAATATTGAAATCCTGACTTAGTCTAATAATCCTGCCTTCCCGTGAAGTCTCCAAATTAAAATAACATCTAGTTTACATATAGAATTTGGGCTCTCAAACACAATATAATTTAGACTGGACCATGAAGACAGTCTTTTTACTATACCAAGTAAGCCTGTGCTAGCTTCTAACCAAAGCAGACTTGTTCACTTATCCTGTGACACCTCCCCGTTCAAGTGGAGTTTGTATCTAAGGTTGGGCTGAGTGAATAGGAGCCATCCTCAACCTCTTGGGAAACTATATGCACTTAATGAAGCACAATCATGGTCTTGGACTCCCCTTAGGGGTAGCAAAAGGGCTGGAGTGAGGGGATGCAGGAAGGCAGAATTCCTGAGCTCCCTTTAAAGGATGAGGTACACTATAAATTGACTTAGAAAATTCTTTTTCTCATGGCTCAAGCTAAAATGGACTTATTTCACTCCCTGGCCAAATCAGTATAGATCCTAAAATTACAAGAGAGTAATATGATATACTAATTAAATTAGCCACAGGAAAGACTCCCTTCCTCAGAGAAGGACATAATGAAGTCTGGGGCATGTGAGTTTGGTCCCTTTCAGATGCTATTAAAGCCTGAACCAGCCTAGTGGCTGCAGGCGTGCTCATTCACTCAACACGCATTTATCGAGCTCCTGTTCATTAGGGCCATCACACAACAATCTGATTACTTTTAGTCTTCATGGTTTTCATCATAAAGAAAACTGGATGATATTACTCTTTTCTGTTAAAGGCGGGTGTGTTATTTTTTTTTAATATCAATCAAGTTCAGTTTTGCCAAATACAGCTAAACCTCCTAAAATTTTGAGAGAAGTGTAACAGAATAGGTAATCTTTCTTTTTTTGTGTTTATCTAATTGCATCAGCACAAAATGCTTATTTGCCACTCAGGGTAAAACTGTTAAATGAATAATTAATTTTTTTGCTGGCTGCATCTGTTTAACATGTCAGTTCTTCCAGTAAAAAGGAAGACACTTTTTACTGAGTGATACACTATTTATCATTTATTCATTAGATTTCTGAAAATGTGCTTGTGTTTTAAGACTAGTTACACAACAGAAAAAATATTTTTTAAAATACTGAGGATCCCCCCAGAAAAATACTCAAAGGTACACATACATACATATACACACACATAAATACACATAAGCTTGGAATCCTATCTTGTTACACCAGGGTGGTAGGCAGGCAAAAGAAGAAACTTGCAAACATGCTGAAAACAGCAGTCAGAGAAGTCTGAAGATGCTGGTCTCTCCTATACAGCTTATTGATTTCAGCAGCTTATGATTGCATAGTATGAACTAATTAAGTCAATACTTACAACACTGGCTAGCCATCAGAAAGGACCAGAGATAGATAACATAATAAGAGTAGAGAAAACAATGCATATGGATGTATATCATAACTACGGCAACTTTCTATTCTAAGAACCGATTAATGCAAAGTCAGAGAGTCCTCTACTATTTTAATGAGTTCAGTTCATATTCATCAGAATTTAAAATACATAGTAATAGTAGTGATTAATTGTTATAGTTATCATAGTGTGAGTGTATAATAAACTGGAACTCACAGGAGATATCATCTGCTATAGCATAAAATTCAGTAGAACATAGATTGATTTCAGACTCCTCTAGATTACAGACATTCATCATAGCAAACTAATTTGTCACAAGTGACTGAGAGATGCAATCTTCTCATTATTCAATAATTAATATATATATTGATAAAATATATTGTATATGTAAACACAACATATAATTTAAATAATTGAGCATAATAAAATCGAATCCTTAAAAATCTCATGAAATATAATTGAGTCTTTATTTGCTATTTCCTGAAATATCTGAATTGCTTTAAGGTTATTCTTTCCAACACCAATTATCTATATACAGTACAGCATCAAAAGTTCTGCACTAGTTTTGTGAATATCAGATAAATGGATCTTTTCTGTATTTTGGCAACCCAGTCCCATAATCTAACCTTAAGAATTTTTCTGTTACTCAGCCCTATTGTATGACAATAATATTTTTGATTCCCCTGAAATTTCACAAGTTCATTTACCAGCTGTCTCAGAGTTTAAGAACAGCTTTTTCGTCATGGTAGAACAGCTTATATCTAGTAATTTCACCCACTAAAAAAGGAGAAAACAGAAAAACAACATTGCAAGTTACATTAAAATGTAATCTTTAGACTGTAAAATAACCAGAAATACGATTTCTACCCAATTAAGTAGCAGAGAATACATTCTAATGACTGCATTTACAGAAGATACCAGCAATCGTTAGTAAACAAACTGCATGCAAATTCACCAGGTAACTGAGACACCAGGATAATAAAGTTCCTTTTAAGGGCACTGAATATAAAAACAAATAAACAAAAACAATAAAAAGTGTGCAGCAATCAAACAAAGCCTGTCTTTTTTGTAATGAACCATATACTAATTACCAAAAAGGTTAATGTTAGTGAAGATAAAACAGAAACCTTCTAACTAAAATCTTCATAGAGTTGAAATCTAGTTAAGTTTTGTTAAAACAATAATTCAATGGAGAACAAGCAGAAATACAAAAGAACAAAATTTTCTACCTCCTGGGAGGAAAATACAGAATGTACTGACAGTGGGTGAGGAGATGGTTTACTTGGGTGGGATTAAAAAAGCAACAATGATCATTGAGTCAACCAGCCAGCATTCCAGTTGTTGAATTCAACTGCATCTAATTAAAGGAGTAATGACAATGGGAAAATATTTTGAAATGTGCCATCCATATCCCCTGCTGTAAAAAACTGCTGTGATATATATATATATATATATATATAAAAGGCAAACCTGAGGCATTTACTTTCATACTGAGGGACATTTTCCTGTCAAAATGTTCTCATTTGATAGCTTCATCCCATAAAATAACTAAACAAAAACAAGCAGCAGGCAAGCTACTCAGCTGGCCATCTAGGTGCTTATTTCAACACTTATGAAGAAATAATGTCAGTGGCCTGCCTAATAAAGTGGTCTTCCTTGAGCTGGATGCTAGTCAGTGATGGTGACAATGTATGAGTTGAGTATATCATAAAAACCTTCTTAAATATATAGTTCTTTCAAGCAGTGCACTTATCATTAGATTAGCAATCTGTTGGCTCAATTGAGTATTACTCTTGTGTATAATGTAATTTAGAATATTAGATGTCTTCATGTAGACTTTGCAAAGTGAATGGGATGGGATGACCTTCCTCTGTCCTCCACCAAAGATAAGATGTAGAGGAAAAAACCATCACTGTGATTGAGTCAGGTCTACTCCTACTACAGTAATCTGAAAAAGAGCATCCTGAAAACTCAAATCTCATTTCCCAGTGTTTTTGCTTATCTCCTTTCTTAAAGTGAAAGGGTTTTCATGAAGAAGGTAGGGTAGGAGGTCAGACTGGTCTTCATTATTAAGAGATCAAGAAGAGGGTTACAGGGCTGGAGGAGAGGGAAAGATAGCTAGAAGCTTGGTGTTGTAGACCTTTTGGTGTTCTCACTGGTAAAAAGCTCTGAGGCTCCTCTTGTGTACAAGAAGATTGAGAAATGGGGGGAGAGGGGTTTAAAAGTGCTACTGTAGGTTTTAAATTGGATCTTTCTTAATTTCCAGTAAGAAATAAAATGCTTTTAAAATTACCTTTGGGGCTTCCCTGGTGGTGCAGTGGTTGAGAGTCTGCCTGCCAATGCAGGGGACACGAGTTCGTGCCCCGGTCTGGGAGGATCCCACGTGCCGTGGAGCGGCTGGGCCCATGAGCCATGGCTGCTGAGCCTGCGCGTCCGGAGCCTGTGCTCCGCAATGGGGGAGGCTGCAACAGTGAAAGGCCCGCGTACTGCACAAAAAGAAAAAAAAAAATTACCTTTGGTTGTTGAACTAAGCCTCTTCCAACACAATCCCATCCAGAACTGAGACACCTCAAGGATTCATTAGGGTTACCTATGCCATGGCTCCAACACCTGGAACCTATGATCTAGAGCTACTTCCAAAAATAATAAAAAGTCTATATACCCTTTGATTTGTCCAATGAAGTCATGTAGATAAAATGGTAATGTTTAAAAATCATGACATTACCATGCAAACAGCAGCAAGAAAGAAGTTTCAAATATTCCTCTTTCTTTTAAGGAATGATTCAATGATGTGATTAAGTGAAGAATAAATGGGATTATTTTTTTCTGGTTGTAGTTGTAACTAGTCTTAAAGAAAGCATTAATAAGGCATATAATTCTTTAAATCTCTTGGATCCATTTAATAAAATATGCAAGAACATCTTCCAGATAAAGAGAATTGTGTGTTCCGGTTTATTTTTACCATTGTTTAGGAGTGACCATGAGTGGTTGCTTCATGTTATTGTCTTTAAATTATAAATTTATTCAGAAACTAAATTAAAATCTATCTTAGAGACACACAGAGATCTTATACATTTTGTACTTTCTCTATGGAAACGTGGCAATCTATTTTTTCACCTTCCTATGGAAATGATCATGAGTTTCAATTTCCTCTAATCAGACTTCTAATTTTATATTCATTTGAAGATTCAAAGTAAAGTCCTTAGATATTTGAGATATAGCTGGATCACTCTCATTTTGTGTCTTCTCAAGGGGACCGTGACAATCCAGTTATCTTGCAAAATGAATCATGTGAACGAATCTGTCACTGTTAAAGTACTATCTCCTTGTAACAAAGGAAAAGTGCTTTCTTACATTTAAAAGCATCAATATTTATTCAGGAATTATTTCTACTAAAGAGGTTTCAATATTTGGATAGAGGTAAGAATGCAAGCTGCAATGACTTCTGACACCAACTACCAAGAGTTGAGCCAAACTTCACAGGTTAAGGGCACAGTCCTCTACAAGACTGCCCTCCCTTCAGATATCAGCCCCAAGCTCAGGAGTCCCCAGGATACCCTCTGGTTGGCGAAAGATTTGGGTGTTTCCACTACCTCCTCAGTTTCAGTAATTCAATAAAATGACTCATGGAACTCAGAAAAGTGCTATAGTAAGGATTATAGTTTTATTATAGCAAAGGGATATACATCAGAATCGGTCAAAGAGAAAGTTGCCTTGGGTGAGGTCTGGGAGGATCCCAAACATGAAGCTAATTACATTGTCCTCTCCCCATGGGATTGGAACACATTACCCTCCTGGCACATGGATGTATGACAGACAATGTATTACCAACCAAGGAAGTTCACCTGAGCTTCAGTGTCCAGAGTTTTTACTGGGGTTCCCTTACGTAGGCATGATTGATTGGATCATTAACCCAAAGGCTGAATTCAATCTTCAACAGCCCTCCCTTGCCTGGAGATTGGGCTGGTATCATGTGGCTCAAAGCCCCAACCCTCCAACCACATGAATGGTTTTTCTGGCATGACTGGCCCCCATCCTGAATCATCTTGTTAACATAAACTATCTTTGAAACCATTATTATTAACAAAGAAACTCCTATTACTCAGGAATTCTCAAGGGTTTAGAGGTCACCTCCCAGAAACCAGGAACAAAGGCCAGCCATATTCTTTATGACACAAAGCCTAGGAAATCTTATGTCTTACTAAATTATTTTACAATCAGTTTTGAACATTTTGGGGGAAGTAGGAACATTTAGGGGAAGTAGTCTTAAACCAAACCCACAAATGGCCCTTGTCTATTGGCCTATATTCAAGTTAGACAAGAAACCTTTTCCAAACATAAATATAAAGCTTCCTATTAAACTCTTACTATAAAATTATTACTTCCTAGGAATGTAATTTCAAATAATGATGAACATGTTATACATTTCACAAGGCAATAATTATACTAATAACTGGATGGTATATCAGAGTAATGATAAGAACCAGGTTTTGCAGTTACTGCTAGATATGGATTCTAAATTTGTATATTGAACCCATATCTGCCATTTGTTTCTGAAATAGGAAACACATTAAGCATGTTTGCAGTTATCAAATAAGATAATGTATTCCTTGGACTCTGGGAGGGTTCACGCCAAGGAGGACTTCCCAGAATTTCTGCTACCTGTGTCCTTGTCCCCACGGTGAGCCACAGCCACCCCCCACGTCTGCAGGAGACACCCCAACACTAGCAGAAGGCAGAAAGCAGAAGCACTACAATCCAGCAGCCTGTGGAACAAAAAATACATTCATAGAAAGATAGACAAGATGAAAAGACAGGGGGCTATGTACCAGATGAAGGAACAAGATAAACCCCCAGAAAAACAACTAAATGAAGTGGAGATAGGCAACCTTCCAGAACAAGAATTCAAAATAATGATAGTGAAGATGATCCAGGATCTTGGAAAAAGAATGGAGGCAAAGATCGAGAAGATGCAAGAAATGTTTAACAAAGACCTAGAAGAACTAAAGAAAAAACAAACAGAGATGAACAATACAATAACTGAAATGAAAAGTACACTAGAAGGAAACAATAGCAGAATAACTGAGGCAGAAGAATGGATAAGTGACCTGGAAGACAGAATGCTGGAATTCACTGCTGTGGAACAGAATAAAGAAAAAAGAATGAAAAGAAATGAAGACAGCCCAAGAAACCTCTGGGACAACATTAAACATAACAACATTTGCATCATAGGGGTCCCAGAAGGAGAAGAGAGAGAGAGAGGACCAGAGAAAATATTTGAAGAGATTATAGTTGAAGACTTCCCTAACATGGGAAAGGAAATAGCCATCCAAGTCCAGGAAGCGCAGCAAGTCACATACAGGAAAACCTCAGGAAAACATGCTGAGACACATAGTAATCAAATTGGCAAAACTTAAAGACAAAGAAAAATTATTGAAAGCAGCAAGGGAAAAATGACAAATAAAATACAAGGGAACTCCCATAAGGTTAACAGCTGATTTCTCAGCAGAAACTTTACAAGCCAGAAGGGAGTGGCATAATATACTTAAAGTGATGAAAGGGAAGAAACTACAACCAAGATTACTCTACCCGGCAAGGATCTCATTCATTTCAATGGAGAAATCAAAAGCTTTACAGAAAAACAAAAGCTAAGAGAATTCAGCACCACCAAACCAGCTTTACAACAAATTCTAAAGGAACTTCTCTAATGGGAAACACAAGAGACCAAAAGAACCTACAAAAACAAACCCAAAACAATTAAGAAAATGGTCATAGAAACATACATATCGATAACTACCTTAAACGTGAATGGATTAAATGCTCCCACCAAAAGACACAAGCTTGCTGAATGGATACAAAAACAAGACCCATATATATGCTGCCTACAAGAGACCCACTTCAGACCTAGGGACACATACAGACTGAAAGTGAGGGGATGGAAAAAGATATTCCATGCAAATGGAAATCAAAAGAAAGCTGGAGTAGCAATACTCATATCAGATAAATTGACTTTAAAATAAAGAATGTTACAAGAGACAAGGAAGGACACTACAAAATGATCAAGGGATCAATCCAAGAAGAAGATATAACAACTATAAATATTTATGCACCCAACATAGGAGCACCTCAGTACATAAGACAACTGCTAACAGCTATAAAAGAGGAAATCGACAGTAACACAATAATAGTGGGGATTTTAACACCTCACTTACATCAATGGACAGGTCATCCAAATTGAAAATAAATAAGGAAACAGAAGATTTAAATGACACAATAGACCAGGTGGATTTAATTGATATTTATAGGACATTCCATCCAAAAACAGCAGATTACACTTTCTTCTTAAGTGCACATGGAACATTCTCCAGGATAGATCATATCTTGGGTCACAAATCAAGCCTCAGGAAATTTACGAAAATTGAAATCATACCAAGCATCTTTTCTGACCAAAATGCTATGAGATTAGAAATCAATTACAGGGAAAAAAACGTAAAAAACACAAACACATGGAGGCTAAACACTATGTGACTAAATAACCAAGAGATCACTGAACAAATCAAAGAGGAAATAAAAAAATACCTAGAGACAAATGACAATGAAAACACGATGATCCAAAACCTACAGGATGTAGCAAAAGTAGTTCTAAGAGGGAAGTTTAGAGCTATATAAGCCTACTTCAAGAAACAAGAAGAGCCTGAAATAAACAATCTAACCCTATACCTAAAGGAACTAAAGAAAGAAGAAAAAACAAAACCCAATGTTAGCAGAAGGAAAGAAATCATAAAGATCAGAGCAGAAACAAATGAAATAGAAACAAAGAAAACAATAGCAAAGATTAATAAAACTAAAAGCTGGTTCTTTGAGAACATAAAAATACCTGATAAACCATTAGCCAGACTCATCAAGAAGAAGAGGGAGAGGACTCAAATCAATAAAATTAGAAATGAAAAAGGAGAAGTTAAAACAGACACTGCAGAAATACAAAGCATCCTAGGGTACTACTACAAGCAACTCTATGCCAATAAAATGGAGAACCTGGAAGAAATGGACAAATTCTTAGAGAGGGATAACCTCCCAAGACTGAACCAGGAAGAAATAGAAAATATGAACAGATCAATCACAAGTGATGAAATTGAAACTGTGATTAAAAATCTTCCAACAAACAATGTCCAGGACCAGATGACTTCACAGGTGAACTCTATCAAACATTTACAGAAGAGCTAACACCCATCCTTCCCAGACTCTTCCAAAAAATTGCAGAGGAAGGAACACTCCCAAACTCATTCTATGAAGCCACCATCATCCTGATACCAAAACCAGACAAGGATACTACAAAAAAAGAAAATTACAGACCAATATCACTGATGACTATAGATGCAGAAATCCTCAACAAAATACTTGCAAACAGAATCCAACAACACATTAAAAGGATCATACACCATGTTCAAGTGGGATTAAACCCAGGGATGCAAGGATTCTTCAATATACGCAAATCAATCAATGTGATACACCATATTAACAAATTGAAGAATAAAAACCATATGACCATCTCAATAGAGGCAGAAAACGCTTTTGACAAAATTCAATACCGATTTATGATAAAAATTCTCCAGAAAGTGGGCATAGAGGGAACCTACCCCAACATAATAAAGGCCATATACGACAAACCCACAGCAAACATCATTCTCAATGGTGAAAAACTGAAAGCATTTCCTCTAAGATCAGGAAAAAGACAAGGATGTCCACTCTCACCACTATTATTCAACACAGTTTTGGAAGTTTTAGTGATAGCCATCAGAGAAGAAAAAGAAATAAAATGAATACAAATCGGAAAAGAAGAAGTAAAATTGTCACTGTTTGCAGATGACATGATACTATACATAGAGAATCCTAAAGATGTCACCAGAAAACTACTAGATCTAATCAATGAATTTGGTAAAGTTGCAGGATACAAAATTCATGCACAGATATCACTTGCATTCCTATACACTAATGATGAAAAATCTGAAAGAGAAATGAAGGAAACACTCCCATTTCCCATGCAACAAAAAGAATAAAATACCTAGGAATAAACTTACCTAGGGAGACAAAAGACCTGTATGCAGAAAACTATAAGACACTGATGAAAGAAATTAAAGATGGTACCAACAGATGGAGAGATATAACATGTTCTTGGATTGGAAGAATCAATACTGTGAAAATGACTATACTAACCAAAGCAATCTACAGATTCAATGCAATCCCTATCAAATTTCAATAGCATTTTTTTATGGAACCAGAACAAAAAATCTTAAAATTTGTACAGAGACAAAAAAGACCCCGAAGAGCCAAAGCTGTCTTGAGGGAAAAAAACAGAGCTGGAGGAATGAGACTTTCTGACTTCAGACTATACTACAAAGCTACAGTAATCAAGACAATATGTTACTGGCACAAAAACAGAGACAAAGATCAATGGAACAAGACAGAAAGCCCAGAGATAAACCCACGCACCTATGGTCAACTAATCTATGACAAAGGAGGCAAGGATATACAATGGAGAAAAGACAGTCTCTTCAATAAGTGGTGCTGGGAAAACTGGACAGCTACATGTAAAAGGATGAAATTAGAACACTCCCTAACACCATACACAAAAATAAACTGAAAATGGATTAGAGACCTAAATGTAAGACCCGACAGTGTAAAACTGTTAGAGGGAAACATAGGAAAAACAGTCTTTGACATATATCACAGCAAGATCTTTTTTGATCCACCTCCTAGAGTAATGGAAATAAAAACAGAAATAAACAAATGGAACCTAAAGAAACTTAAAAGCTTTTGCACAGCAAAGGAAACCATAAACATGACGAAAAGACAACCCTCAGAATGGGAGAAAATATTTGCAAACGAATCAACGGACAAAGGATTAATCTCCAAAATATATAAACAGCTCATGCAGCTCAATATTAAAAAAACAAAAAACCCAATCCACAAATGGGCAGAAGACCTAAATAGACATTTCTCCAAAGAAGACAAGCAGATGGCCAAGAAGCACATGAAAAGCTGCTCAACATTACTAATTATTAGATGAATGCAAATAAAAACTACAATGAGGTATCACCTCACACCAGTTAGAATGGGCATCATTAGAAAATCTACTAAAAACAACTGCTGGAGAGGGTGTGGAGAAAAGGGAACCTTCTTGCAGTGTTGGTGGGAATGTAAATTGATACAGCCTCTATGGAGAACAGTATGGAGGTGCCTTAAAAAACTAAAAATAGAATTACCATATGATCCAGCAATCCCACTACTGGGCATATACCCAGAGAAAACCATAATTCATAAAGACACATGCACCCCAATGTTCACTGCAGCCCTATTTACAATAGCCAGGTCATGGAAGCAACCTAAATGTCCATCGACAGATGAATGGATAAAGAAGATGTGGTACATATATACAGTCGAATATTACTCAGCCATAAAAAGGAACGAAATTGGGTCATTTGTTGAGACATGGATGGATCTAGAGACTGTCATACAGAGTGAAGTAAGTCAGAAAGAGAAAAAGAAATATCCTATATTAACGTATGTGTGTGGAACCTAGAAAAATGGTACAGATAAACCGGTCTGCAGGGCAGAAGTTGAGACACAGATATAGAGAACAAACGTATGGACACCAAGGTTGGGAAAGCGGCGGGGGTTGGTGGTGTGATGAATTGGGTGATTGGGATTGACATGTATACACTGATGTGTATAAAATTGATGACTAATACGAACCTGCTGTATAAAAAAATAAATAAAATGAAATTCAAATATTAAAAAAAGATAATGTATTCCTTGAATATATTAAACGTACAGTAAATGGATTCTATTATTATTATTACTATATATATGTGAGGTGAAATATATAGAGATTTTGTGGTCTATTTTTATATATATACATATATATATATATAAAATAAATGACAACACAAAGACAAGAACGTTCCTTGGAAAAAGAGAACTAAATATCTTGTTGATCCATGAAACTTTTATATATTGACATTCAAGTATAAATCATAAGAGCCCATTGGAACTACTGATGTGTCAGAATGTGTGAAAATAATAAAACCCACATGTAGGGGACTTCCCTGGTGGTGCACTTGTTAAGAGTCCTCCTGCCAACGCAGGGGACACGGGTTCAATCCCTGGCCTGGGAGGATCCCACATGTCGCGGAGCAACTAAGCCCGTGCGCCACTACTACCAAGCCTGCGCTCTAGAGCCCGTGCTCCACCACAAAGAGAAGCCACCACAATGGGAATCCCGCGCACAGCAACGAAGAGTAGCCCCCGCTCCCCACAACTAGAGAAAGCCTGCGCACAGCAACAAAGACCCAATGCAGCCAAAAAATAAAAATAAAATTTTAAAAACCCCACATGCTGAGTTTTTGAAGCTCCTTAAATTTCTTACAACTCTCCTCTTGTCCACCCCTTAATCTTTTCTAATATGTCAAAACACTGGCAATTCAGCCGTTAACACAAGAAATATCAGTCACTTCTCTCAAGAAACTGACATTAGAGTGGGGGAATAATTAACAAAATAAAAAATAAACTATAGAGAGTTTTAGAAGATCAATCTATGAAAAAAATAATCTAGAAAGATGAGGATAAAGAGATGAGGCTTGCAAATTTAAATAGGATTCCCAGGGAAACTGCAACCTGAGGGTGGTGAAAAAGAGAAGAAAATTCCAGGCAGAAGGAACAGCAACTGCAGTGGCTCTGAGGCAGAAGTCTGCCTTCTTTCTTCAAAAAGCAGCTAATAAGGTCAGCGTTGCCTAAGTGGAGTGAGCAATGGGAAAGGAGTAGGAAATGCAGTCAGATAGGTAATGTGGGGGGATGGGAGCCAAGTAGATCATTGAAGGTTTGGTTCTTATCTTGGAGAGCCATTGAAGGGTTCTGAGCAGAGGAGACATGTTTTAAAAGGATTCTGTCTGCTGTGTTCAGAACAAAATGAAAGGGAGAAGGTGAAGAAATAAGAAAACTATTTAGGATGCTGTTGACAATATGCCAGGTGAGAGATGAGAGTGGTTTGGATCATGGTGGTATTGGCAGCGGAGGGGGTATGAAAGTGTTTAGTTTCTGGGTATATTTTGAAGGTAAAATCAACAGGGTTTGATGGCAGATTGTGAAGCTTGTAAGAAAAAGAATAACCAAGGATGACACCGAGATATTTAGCCTAAGGAAGAGGAAGCATGGAACTGCCATTAACTAAGATGGAAAGACTGAGAGAGAAGCAGACTTTGGGGGAAGGGAAGGTAAAGAGCCAGAATTCTAATCTATGTTTGTCTGATTCCAAAGCTCGTACTCTTAACTACAACAAGTCAGTATACCAGCTTTCATTTACTGGACACCTGTAATGTTGAGAGGGCTATGGTTTACATATTTTGCCTTATTAAATTCTTTCAAGAAGCCTATGATGATGAAAATAACAATAGGAAAAACATATAATGCTTACTATGTGTCCTTAACAGTTATATACCTCCCTGCCCCCTGCACACGTACTCATGTAACCCTCACAGTAATCATAGGGGTAGATAACTCCCAAGTCCATTCTTTTATCATCAGGGAGGGATGTAGAACTGAAGGTGGAGGGTCAAAGGGCTTGTCACCTAGAGATCACACTAATGTTTGTTCCTTACACAGTCCTTTGGCCAATGGATTATAGAGAATAGCACCTTTCAACTTTTCGAAGGAGAGGGGCCAGGAGTAACAACAGAATCAGTGGCAGTGGCCTGCTATTTCTGGGAACTCTGCTTACGGACTCTAAAGTAATCTAAATGTATGTGGATGTGTATGTGTGTGTGGTGTGTGTGTGTGGTTGTGTGTGTGTGTGTGTGTGTGTGTGTGTGTGTGTGTGTGTGTGTGTACATGTTTAGTTTTACTGTATTAGTTTCCTAGGGCTGCCATAACAAGGTACCACAGACTGGGTAGCTTAAAAAACAGACATTTATTTTCTCACAATTCTCGAGACTAGAACTCCAAGATCAGTCGGCAGGGTTGGTTTCCTCTGAGGCCTCTCTGATTTGCTAGTAGATGGCCACCTTCTCCCTATGTCTTCATGTGGTCATCCATCTGTGGGTGTCTATGTTCTAATCTCCTCATTTTATAAGGACACTCGGCAAATTGGATTAGGGCCCACTTTAATGACCTCATTACGACTTAATTTCCTCTTTAAAGACCCTCCCTTCTAATACAGTCACATTCTGAGATGCTGGGGGTTAGGACTGCAATACATGAATTCGGGGCTTGGGTGGGGGGAGGACACAATTCAGCCTATAACTGTTACCTAACATTTGTTACTTAAAATCTTCTTGATGCAGTAGTTAGCAAATCTCTTTCCCACTGAACCTTAAAAGTAGATTCTAAATGTCTGTCAACGGATGAGGGATATACAGAGGCAGCAGTGTGATGGCCCCTGGGTCTCTTTTACTCTAATGGCCTTTTCTCCTCCACCTGCACTCTATGTCTCAGACATGGGAAGACAGACAGCAGGTAGTGACAGCACCTGGCTCACTCTTGGGTATTGCAATAGCATGCACAGTGAGGAAAGTTTAGTCAGAAGATAACCGATTAGTCAGTTCTGTCAGTAATTCAGGAAAACTTGTACCATCTACCCTCTGCTACGTGATGGAAGAGAAAAATAAATGCTTTTCAAACTCTTAAATTTTTGAAGCTGAGACTCAGCTGACAGACACATATCAGTGTTGAGCTTCTATGGCTTTAAGTCAGTTTCATAAGATTTTTCTAAAGTTGAATTGGACACGTCAATGTTCCTATTTTCCGTCAACAGGAAAGATATGTAGAATTGTTCAGAATGTCTATTGATGGAAAGATACTGGAGCTTTTTATTAAAAATCTACATGTAAATGTATTCCCTCAAGATTGTAAAGTATTCTCTCTTCTGAAGTACAAAACTGATTAAACTCACCTAGAAATGATCTAGATTCTTTCCATAAATGAAATGAGTACAATTTTAGCTAAAGGGGAAACAGACATTGTCTATTTTCCAGGAATTCTATAAAAACAGTAGACTGACAAAAGTTCACTAAAACAATAATGTGAAATAGACTTGCAAGCTGCTTTCAGAAATGCATTAATATTCAATAGTTACTGGCGACTATAACCCTGGAGATGAACCTATTGGGTCAACCTTACAACTCACTGGAAGAACTGAATAACGTAGGGAGATGGATTCGCCACACGCTTGAAAGTAGGACGGCAGGGCAGAAGCATCATCAAATTGTAAGGTCCTTAAATTCAAATCTGAACAAAAGATATGTGGGAAGAGACAGAACTCCAGTAACCAATTCTGTATTCACAACCTAAGGTTTAATGGGTTAAATATGGCTTCTGTTTACAAAGCTTTTAGTTGATTTCTACTGGGGACTTGGTCCTGATGACCCACTTCCCCAGGCCTCCAAAGAAGGCCTTAAAGACTGGGTCACTTCTAACTCCCACCTCATTACACAGACCTAGAAGAAATGTAGATCCTGAGTTTAGAATGAGAACCAAGCTGAAGGTATTTGGGAAAAGTTAAACCTTTTGAAGTTTTTGGTAATGGAATTAAATGCTTGGTTTGAATTAGAAATGGCAAGTTTCAAGTTGCAGGATTTATTAGACTGTCTCCTCCACAATAAGAACAATTGCAATATCTACTTATATTTTCAAAAAGCTTTATAACTTATGAAGCTTTTTATATTTGTTATTTCATTTAATAAATTTTTTACAATGTAGAGAAAAGTCCAGGATTCAGCTTCCAAAGGCCTTTGTTCGTGTGTCTGAGCCTTGATTTCCTCACCTATGCTGGAGATAATCACATGAACTCTACTTAACTCAAGGGACAGTTATGAATATCAAAGGATATAGTATTATATGAAAACAATTCCAATTCCATTGTTAGGTTTTATTTTTTATTTATTTATTTATTTATTTTGCAGTATGCGGGCCTCTCACTGTTGTGGCCTCTCCCGTTGCGGAGCACAGGCTCCGGACGCACAGGCTCAGCGGCCATGGCTCATGGGCCCAGCCGCTCCGTGGCATGTGGGATCTTCCCGGACCGGGGCACGAACCCGCATCCCCTGCATCGGCAGGCGGACTCTCAACCACTGCGCCACCAGGGAAGCCCTAGGTTTTATTTTTATAACAGATTTTATTAAACCACAACCTATTAATTAATCATGTATAATTTTTTCTGGTGAATGATGACGAGAATGGCTCCACTGTCCTGACAATGGAGTTGCCAAAATCTTTAAAACAAGACTTAATTATTATATAAAGTTGAGGGAATTGAGTTCTTATGGTCATTATACCCATGAAGATTGAGAATTTAAGTTAGTTAATGATCACCTTGGATATATCTAGCAGCTAGTAATGGAAAAAGATTAAACAATTGCCAGTGAGAGGGCTTCCCTTGTGGTGCAGTGGTTGAGAGTCCGCCTGCCGATGCAGGGGACACAGGTTCGTGCCCCAGTCTGGGAGAATCCCACATGCTGCAGAGCGGCTAGGCCCGTGAGCCATGGCCGCTGAGCCTGCGTGTCTGGAGCCTGTGCTCCGCAACAGGAGAGGCCACAACAGTGAGAGGCCCGCGTACAGCAAAAAAAAAAAAATTGCCAGTGAGAAAGGTAGTTATTTCTTCCTTTAGGATGTGAAAATAACAATTTCCACTTACTGAGCACCTACTTTGTGCCAAACGCTGTTCTAGGTGCTTTGTATATTTCATTTTCATCCTTACATGAGGATGTGTTTACTTTTATTCTCTGTGTGTGTGTGTGTGTGTGTGTGTGTGTATGTGTGTGTGTGTGTGTGGTGAGGGAGAAGCTGAGAGAGGTTAGGCAACTTGCAATTTACCAAAGGTTTCCTCAACCAGGAAGTAATGGAGCTGAGATCTGAGTCCAGATCTGTTCAGCTCTAAAGTCCCTTGTTCTTTCTAATCAAGATTTTACTACATAAATATTGACAATTACCATGTGTTCTTGTATCTGAATGCATGGAGGTCTAGTAGGGCTAAGACGAAGATGTACATGTTTCTACGCATGTCAGAATTAGCACAGATACTCTGCAAAAGGCTGCGATTACATTTGACTTTGTCTCAGCTTCCCCTCTCATGTTCCTAAGGGCGTCCTCATACTAATGCCACAAGAAGGGGATAAAAGAGATTATTCACCAAAACACTTCATGGAGAGGCCGTTGTTTGTGTTAGAAAGAAATACTTTGAGGAGTCATTAGAGGAGGAAGTTCCAAGGGTGGGGAACTGCAGCAAGCAACAGTTGTTAATGCCCTATGCATAAGTCAAAGAGAGGAACTTTTGTTGTTCCTAAGAAGGAGAAAGAAAAACTGAAATGAAGATGGAAAGTCAGCTAACAAGCTTGGGTCCTGAGCAATGAAAGGGCCAGAGAATGAAGCTCTTAATACAGGGAAGACAAAAAGAGTCATAGGAGAGAACAAACACGTTAGGGGTTCTCCAATTGGTCGGTTGAGGAGTATAATGTAAACACTTTATTCCACTTCCTTCAGGAAAATTTACTATAAAACTTAATACGATATTGGGGAAATGTGATGGTCCAAATTTTTGTGCCCCCCCCCTCAATTTATATGTTGAAATTTTAATGCCTAATGTGATGGTTTTAGGAGGTGGGCCTTTGGAAAGTGCTTACTTAGGTCATGAAGGTGAAGCCTTCATGAATGGGAATGATGGTCTTATAAAAGAGACCCTGTAGAACTCCCTAGCCCCCTCCAACCATGTGAGGACACAGCAAGAAGGTGCTGGCTATGAGCCAGGAAGAGGGCCCTCACCAAAACATGGACAGGCTGTGGCACCTTGATCTTGAACTTCTCAGCCTCCAGACTGTGAGAAATACATTTCTGCTGTTTATAAGCTACCCAGTCTGTGGTATCTTGTTACAGCAGCTCAAATGGACTGCCATAGGTTTGTAGATTAATTTGGAGGAGACTAGAAGTGTTGAATTCTCAGTTAGGGTCAACATAGGATAAAACAGCACATGTGCACAGAGAAGGTGGAGGATAGGGGACACCAACATCTGCATTATGTAGTCCTCTGCTTGTGGCATCCCTTCCCCACCACCATCATTTCTACCCTCCCTCAAAGTGAACCACCTTGTGAAATATTATTGCCCCCTTCCCATCAAACTTGTTCTCTGAGTGCACTTAAACTAGGCAAACATTCCGATGTCCTTAATAAAAATAATTCTGAGAATTTTAGCATTGTGTGGAACCTCAGAGCTAATATAATCCTGCTCCTTGGAGTTTAATTCCCCCCTTGGTGGAATATTCTTGAAAGTATTTGGTACATAGCAAGCATTCAACAAGTGTTTGTTAATGTGCCAGACTGTACTACTATTCACCAATATTTACTTCCCCTTCTCATCCTGGGGGAAGATTATAGCACCTCCCCCATTAAAATCTGGACTAGTCCCTGGACTTGCCTTGGTCAATGAGTGGGATGAAAGTGACATTTGCCACTTGGAGGACAATCACCCTAAGGAACCAGAGCCCATGGGTTTCCATATGTCTCAGATGACAAGGTGAAAGTGCTATAGGTTTTGAAAGATGGACATGGATTGCTTATTGATGGTCCAAGGTTAGAGAGGGCAGCATTAGGGTCCAGAGAGGAAATTACTAAAAGTAAAATAAGCTAACTTATTCTAGTTTTTCTCATTGCGTAGAGAGAGTTTTAATGAATAACTAGAGGAAGAAGGAGAAGAGAGGAAAATTTTATGCCTTTGAAAAATTTAGGAAAATGGAGCTCCCTGACAGAAAAACAAAGAGCCAAGTCACCTGAGTGTCTCCAGGTCATCAGAAGGAACTCAGAAAGCAGGACTGCTTCTACCTCAATTCCTACTCTTTCCAGCCCCATAAGAGCAAACTTTTTTTAAACATATTTAAATATTATTAAAATATTAGAACAAAGCATTAATAAGGAGGGTAGACTTTCCGTTTTTAAATTGTGAAATAAAAATGGCAATTTTTACTTTTCCTCTTGGAAATCAGACAAAAGCAACAAGAAGAAAAATGAAAACTTTATCTTCACTGAAAAGTTGGGAGAGGTCATTAATTCCAAATCACACTATATGAGGGAGGTCAAATAGGATTGTGGGAAGATGCTGAGAGAAGATGACCACATTGCAGGTCTCAGAAAAATATGGCAAAGCACAATTTCCCACAGTATTCCAAGACAATAGTATAACAAGGATGTGTGTGTGCATTGGCATTAGGAGTCATGGACCTAGTTTATCAAGAAAGACTCAGAAGTGAGGTGAGATGTAGGAAGTGAGGAATCATGCAGACAAACTATATTTATAAGAAACTCACTGAGATCAGGTGAAAAGGAAATATTCTGCATTGTTAGCAGTCCTGCACATCATATCTTAGTTGCCTCAGGAAAAGAAAAGACTAAAAGAACCCAATCACACACCAAACACTGTGTCACAGGTCCCTTCCCCACACACTCCTTAATAATACTCCTGAAAATAACTTCTCCTGAAAATAATACTCCTGAAAATAACTACTCCTGAAAATAACTTCTCATTCAAGGGTAGACTAGAATCTATATAAATACCCTGTGAGGAAAGAAAATGAGTGAAGAACAGAGAAAAATGACAGAAGAAGGAAACTTTTTAGAATAATGTTGCCATAGGTTAAATGAGTAACCAAGCATATAGTCAAGAAAAAGAAAACCTAAATAAAGCAATTGCTTCCATAAATCAAGGACACAAGGCAGAGTTCACCTGCATTGTAGAAGGATAAGACAAGACAACAAAAGAAATGAAAATAAACTTAGCTACAGATTCTTGAGTGTTACATGAAATAAAATTTCATGTAACAACACCTCTGAGAAACAAAAGACTTGCACAAACAGAAAACATGCTACTGATTCAGGTAGGAAGATTCAACATCTTTGTGGGTTAATCTATAAATTTAATACAAGTTAACTCATCATGTCAATAAGATATGTTTTGGAGCTATGCAGGCAAAACTTAAAATTAAAATAAAAACAGAAATATTCAAGAATAACCAGGAGTCTTCTGAAACAGAAAAGTAATAAGCTGAAGAAAGGGAGAACTAGCCCTACAAAATTCTGAAACATAAAGTGAAACATTAAAAGAGTTTGGAACTACTACATGAATAGTCAAACAGATCAATGGAACAAAAGAAATTCCAAAATAGGCCAAAATGCATTTGAAAAATTAATATATGACAAAGGAGACATTTCAAATTAATGGATTAAAGGTTAATTAGTCAATAAGTTATGTTGGAATAATGGCTAGTCATTTTGAAAACAATTAATTTAGGTCCCTACCTCAGAACTTACACCAAAATAGATTCTTGATGGATCAAAGATTTAAATTTTTAAAAAGTCTAAAGGAAATATACAAAGTATCTCAATAAAATCAGACTGGGAGGGCTTCCCTGGTGGCGCAGTGGTTGAGGGTCCGCCTGCCGATGCAGGGGACACGGGTTCGTGCCCCGGTCCGGGAAGATCCCACATGCCGCGAAGCGGCTGGGCCCGTGAGCCATGGCTGCTGAGCCTGCGCATCTGGAGTCTGTGCTCCGCAGAGGGAGAGGCCATGACAGTGAGAGGCCCGCGTACCGCAAAAAAAAAAAAAAAAAAAAAAAAGATAAAAAAAATCAGACTGGGAAAAATCTTTCTAATTATGACACAAAACACAGATGCCATAAAACTGATAAATTAGGTTCAACAGAAGTTGTAAGTTTTTGCATTGACTAAAAGCACTGTAAATGAAGTCAAAAAATAAATTAGGAAAAGTATTTATAATTTATATTGCAGATAGGAGATAATTTCTTAATCTACTATCAACATGTTATAAAATAACAATAAGATGAACAACAAAATAGAAAAATGGGTTTGTGTGTCAGGGGTTCTCAGACTTGATGATTCACTAGAAGGACTTGACTAAGAAAAGCTGTTATAGTCACGATTACTGTTTATTACAGTGAAAGAATACAGATTAAAATCAGCAAAAGGAAAAGGCACACAGGGGAAATCCCGGAGAAACCAAGTACAACCTTCCAGGTGTCCTCTCCCAATGGAGTCACATGGACACACATAATTCTTTCAGCAATGATGTGTGACAACACATGCAAAGTGTTATCAAGCAGCGAAGCTCACCCAAGTCTTGGTGTCCAGGACTTTTACTGGGAGTCAGCTATGTAGGCAGGTCATATCTGTGCCACTGACCTCAGCTACTCAGACCCTACGTACCCCAGAGCAAAACAGATGTCCTTCGTAAATCACAGTTAGCATAAAGTATCTGATCAAATTGGTGGCCCAAGGTATCAGGTGTATAAAAGCACCCTTACAGGCAGAATATTCCAAGAACTCAGAGTTCACCTCCCAAAAGCCAGCCAGGGTTTGGGCCCGAGACAGAGCTTTGTTGGGAATGTGAAGGTGTTGAGCCACCCAAGCCAACAGAGTTAACCCTTTACTTGTTATTGGGAATGAAAAATGGTACAGGCACTTTGGAAGTAGCTTGGCAGTTGCAGAAATGTTAAACATATAATTGCCATGCAACCCAAGAATTCCACTCCTTCACATCTACTCAAGAGAAATGAAAACATACGTGTGACTTGTGTGTGACCATTCACAGCAACATTATTCATAATGGCCAAAAAGTGGAAAAAACCAAATGGACACTAACTGATTAATGAATAAACCACAGGTAATATACCCCTACAATGGAACACTGCTCAGCAATAAAAAGAAATAAAGTACTGTTATATGCTACAACATGTATGACTCTTAAAAGCATTAGGCTAAGTGAAAGAAGACAGTAACGTAAGACCAAATATTACAAGATTCCATTTATTTGAAATGTCTAGAAAAGGCCAATCTATAGAGACAGAAAGTAGATTAGCGGTTTCTTGGGGCGGGGTGGGAACAGGGAATGATTGCAAATGGTCACCAGGGATATTTTCAGAGTAATGTAAATGTTGTAAAAATTGGACTGCAGCAATGGTTCCATGACTGTAAACTTACTACCAATTATCAAATGTTCACTTAAATGTAATTAATTGTACAGTATGTAAATTATGCCTCAATAAAGCTGCTAATTTTTTTTAACGGTGCTGCACAGCACTCTGAAATGCTACCACTTGTGGAAAAGAGCATAGTACCTCTGGAAGCACATTCAAGAAACTGGCAACAGTGGCTGCCTCTTGAGGGACAGAGGGGCACAAGAGGCCAGGATGGGCAGAAGAGATCCTCTATAATGTATAGCTTCGTACTCCTGGGATTTATACCATGTGTGTGCAATCACTTTTCAAAAAATAACAACCTAAAATCTTTCGCATCTCTTGGTGACTAGGAGATACTTGACTGCCATTGATAGTAAGGAAGTCATCAGTAGTAATGGGATTATTGGAGAGGATAGTCTGAGAGGTAAATGCTGCATTGACTATTTTCAGAAACGATCATTTTTATATCGTAGAGTAATATCTGAGTGGCAATATCCCAGAATCAAGGGAATTGCAGTGTATGCAGAGCCTGAGATAAAGTTACCTGCATACTTCATTACAGTGGGAGAGATAACAGCTGAGGCTTTCATTTTTTTGATGCAGGAGTGATCATTCAGAAGGTTTTGGGAGAGAAATATATCACACTCTATTTTAGTCATTTTGCCACTATCCTTGTTTTCTATTAGATACCATAAATGCAGCAATTCAAGAGAAAACTGTTGGAAAACACGTTCAACTCACCTTCTGCAGCTTTTTATCTCTTCAAATTCCCGAATTCACTGTGCTCTTTTGGAAGCTAAGTGGATTTTTTTCATATGCATGGCTTTCCACACAACTGAAACTGCTAAATAATTATTAAGGTTCTGCTCCACTTAGAAAACCTGTACTAATTAGTTGTAATAGGTTAAATCCCATTACGATCAATTCCCTAATAATGAATATCTCTGTAATTTCAAAGATTTTCAAGTCCTAATCCCTTGTTCACTTATTATTATACCTGATGTTGAACACAATGATATTGCAAGCAAATGGAAGTATTTGAGCATCTTGGTAATGAAATTTCAAGACGCTTGATGAGAAAGCATCCTATAAATTACTAATACTTGGAAATTTTTAAGAATATGTCATTTAGAAATGAATCTGTGTGCTTAATGTGACCGTCTGCTTTTTATTACTCAGAATCTGTGAATCAAAGCAGGATGCTATGATCTCTTTTCTTTTGTGACTAGTACCTTTCTAAACTCTTAATCTTCCATTATGACTAACTGCCCTCAATGGTCTGGAGATGAATATGATATCATAGTCTGAGAATATGTTAAATGATGCTGTCTAAATGAAATGCTTCATTTAACCTTGGAGACCTACTTAAAATTTTATTTCCCATATGATAATTCTTAGTTAACAATAAGGATAAAAGGGTAAGGAGACAGATAATGTATGCACAGGTAACTACGGGGAAGCAATATGAGCATAGCTAGGGTTAGCCCCTAGAGACTGCGATGTATAGTGAGTTAGTTAAGAGTATGGGCTCCAAGTTAGACAACCCAAGTTCAAATTCCAGTTTGGCCACTAACTTGTCTGTGTAATTAGATTGAGCAGATTACCGAAATCCTTTTAAAATTCATTTTCTTATATGTGAAATGGGGATAATACTAGTGTCTACTGCAAAGAGTTGTTAAGAGGATTACATAAGACCATCTATATGAAGCATGTAGTAAAGCCTTCATTCGTTATTGTTCAAGGTCATGTTTTGATGCGAGCTTCAAATTTTATAGGAAGAGGAGAATAAGTTTACCCACAAACCAGGGTGCTCTTATTTAAACAGGATCAAGAATTCAAAGGCTACCCAGAGAGCAGAAGATGTGCTATAGAGATAGCTCAAGATTAATCTGAATAATGATTGAAGGACTTAGAATTGCATGGTAAGGAAAAATGGTCTTGGAATTTTAAAACTATGTGAACCTAGCAACTTGGTTAACCCTCTGAGTCTTACTTTACCAACTATAAAATGGAAACAATATCTTATGAAAATTAAGTATGTCTATGAATATGAAGTAGATAGCACAATTCTTGGCACAGTCTGGGTGCTCAATAAGTGATAGTAACTTTTACCAGGAGGATTTTTATAATTAACTGTTTACATGATTTGCAGTATTAAGAACAAGAGCAAATCTTTCATACAAAGTAAATTGTGTACTAGCTGTGTGTAGAAAAGCAGGATGTATGAAACATACCAAATTAAGAGGGAGACAGGCAGAGCTGCACAAGGACCAGGACACCATGGGGAAATGGGGTGTCCAAGAACTAAGCAAGTCACATCTGCTCACATGACTTTAAAGAGACTCCTTGGGGCACCAAGAAAAGAAGGAGAAAATAAATACATTGATTTCCAGATAGCAGAGTGGGTGGAAAAGAGAAGGAAAATAGAGGAGCTGGAGGTAAACAACAGCTGAGGCCAAAAAAGAAAGAAAAATCATGGCAGGAGGATGTTAGGTGATCTTGGTTGAAAGAGACTATTCTATCTGGGACTAAAAATCCTCAGATTAGGAATAAAGATGCAAGAAAAGTATCCACAGAAACTGTAGTGGTAAAGAGAAAGCAGAGAGCGGCCCCAATGGAGGTACAGACAGTCTGCTAAATGTAACACAGCCTAGTCATTTGATTAGGGCCTAAGACTAGTGGAGGAGATGACTCAAAAGGCAAGGAAACAGAGTTCCAAAGAATCCATGAAGCACTAATTAAAAACACACATGGAGTAAGGACAATCAACAGGAAGAAAATACACACATGAGAACACAAAAAGCTGGAGACATGATCTAAGGGACTCTCAGAGAAGAAAAACTGGATGTATTCCTAGTGCAAAAACATAGGCTGATGGGGGAAAAGAGGCAAATAATCCTCACAGAAGAATTCTAAATAATACCTGGAGTTATCTATAGATACCTCCCCACCAAGAGAATGGATTTAATTCCTAGCCCTCCTACCCTGAGGGTGGGCTACATGTAGTGACTTACTTCCCTAGAACAGAGTAGGAGAAACCTGGCAAACACCACCTTAGCCAAGTGATGAAAGTTAATGTTACTATAGTGATTTCATGTGGATATCAGGTCCCCTCTGACGTGATGTAAGGAGAAGGGCACTTCATCCCTGTAGTAGTCTTTCCCAAAACCCATAACTCCATCCTAATCATAATAAAAGGATCAGATAAACCCAGAATGGAGTGCCAGAATGGAGTGCATTCTGCAGGATACCTGACCAGTACTCCTCAAGACTGTCAAGGTCATGAAACTGTCACAGACCAGAGAAGACTCAAAGACATGACACCTAAATGCAGTGTGATGCAGTAGACTGGATCCTGAAACAGGAAAAGGACAATGGAAAAACTGGTGAGATCCAAATAAACCCTAGAGTTAGTTAATAGTGACCTACCAGTATCAGTGTTTTACTTTTGATGGATGTACCATGGTAAGATGCTAACAATGGGGGAAAGATGCTGAAAGGTACTTTTTCTTTTCTTTTTAACTTTATTGAAGTATAGTTGAGTTACAATGTTGTGTTAGTTTCTGGTGTATTTTGTATGGGAACTCACAGTACTCTCTCTGAAACTTCTCTGTAAATCTGAAATTATTCTAAATTAAAATAGCTTTTTTTTTTTTTTTTTTTTTTTTTTGTGGTACGTGGGTGTCTCACTGTTGTGGCCTCTCCCGTTGCAGAGCACAGGCTCCGGACGCGCAGGCTCAGCGGCCATGGCTCACAGGCCCAGCTGCTCCGTGGCATATGGGATCTTCCCGGACCGGGGCACAAACCCATGTCCCCTGGATCGGCAGGCGGACTCTCAACCACTGCGCCACCAGGGAAGCCCAAAATAGCTTATTTTTTTAAAAGATGATAGCATGTCAAAAGGACACAGAAGTTAACTGAAATATCTCCCAATAGCCAAATGATGATAGAATTGGATTAAAATCCAAAGAATAAAATAAATATTCATGATAATATACTGATAAAAGTAAATGACTGAATAAATAAAGTAATCGTGGAGAAGGGACAACTGCTCCTTACAGAATAATTCCAATTAATAAACGCAGAAGAAATGAGGAAAGTAGATAACACCATTAGAACACCACAGTAATAATTGCTATGGGCATAATCAACCAATGAATGCTAAAGTTAGTGAGAAAGTTCATGGAAAAACAGGATGTCTGCATAGCCCTGAAATTTCTTCCAAATACTTTTTAATTACAAAGGGTGAAAAAGGTAACTTTACAGTGAGGAAACCTGGCAGACACCATCTCGGTTACCAAGTGATCAGCGTCAACATCACCAGTTATAAGACATGAGCAAACATCAGACAAACCCAAAATGAGAGACATGCTACAGAACACCTGAAACAATTCTTAAGAAGTGTCAAGGTCATGAAAGGGAAGGAAAGACAGAGAAACCATCATAGATCAGAGGCAACTAAGAAGACATGACAACAAATGCAATGTGGGATCCTGGATTGGATACTGGAACAGAATAAGGACACTAGTGGGATTAAGTCTGTCGTTTAGTTAATAGTGTTGCACCAATGCTAGTTTCTTACTTTTGATAAACATATCACAGTTATGGTAAGATGCTGATATTAAGGGATGCTGGATGAAGGACACATGGGAACTCTTTATACTATCTCTGCAACCTTTCTGTAAGTCTAAAGTCATTCTAAAATTTAAAAATATATGCAAATCACACACACATACACACCCCAAAGGCTAAACTTAAAGAAGGCTCACTTGGGGTTTGGTGTCCAAATATCACCACGTGCCCCCTTTCCTCTTAGTCCTGAATTCTGGCTAAGAGTGCATGCTCTCAAAGACTGAGATAACTGGCTAATTCCTAAGCTTTAATCAGCACACCCTTATTGGTGTGGCTGGAGAACACAGTGGGGTCTTCCCACGGCGCTCACTGCGCCTAGCCTGCGGGTCCCCTATCGCTCACATTTGAGTACTCAGGCCCATCGGAGAAGCTAGAGAACAGAAGGCTTCCCACCACACTGGGGAGAGTCTGTCTTTCATGTTCATCATGTGGAGAAAGGTAAAGAAGCAGCAGCAGTACATGATTCTAAGGCAAGTTCAAAGATGTGAGAGGGTCATGCGAGGCCCTTGATTTCAGTGCAGCCATAGCCCCTGGCTACAATGTCTCAGTGGATATCAAGCTCTCCCCAGTTCCCAGTCTCACCAGTCAGATGGTTTACTCCTTTTCCCACTATGAGACTGGGTGAATTCATTGCAGTTATTCTCCCATTCACTGAGAAGTTGATTAGAGGAAGTTTTCTTCAGTATGCCGTTCTCTTGGTGATTGGATTGAAAATCCTTTCATTAAAACATAAGAATGAGGAGCACGAGAGTTTCTCCCCAACAAAAAGGTCCTCGCAAAGAATGTCACAAAAAGGTTTATTTTTTGCTTTGCTCTCCATGATGATTATGGTTAAAAGATACGTGATCTTGCTCAGAAAACATAGGGCTGAGGATACAAAGTAAGTGAGGGAAGACCAAATTTGTGAAAGTTTATACTTCCCAAGAGAAATACAAAAAAGGAAAATTTGTTCAATAATATGGCACCATGCCTGCATTTATTAAGATGGGTAACGTTGAATGGAGAACTTAAGTGTATTTACAGAACGGTGGAATGGGTTGAGAAGTAATAAAATATTGGCCCATAAACCCAAATATTTAGAATTGCCCATAATAATACAATACTTAATGCAAACACTAAGAGTATGGAATAACCTCTGAGAAATTATTTAAAATAGAGCATTTATAATATGAGAGGTAATTAAGGGTAGGTAAGTCTTATTCTATTCTCAAGATGCCAGAGGCCTATGGCGCAGCTTAAAAAGCTATAAGGAGTGAAACAGATGCCCCCACCTGCAGATATAGTTAATGGAGACATTTAGAGAAAAAGTAAAGAAGTTAAAGCACAAAGAGTAAAGATGACTCAGTAAATGGGTGGCACCAATATAGATATGATCAGAATCACAAAAACACCAAAAAAAAGAAAAAAAAGGCCAAAGAGACAGATGTATCACAGTCTTGCACAAGGACACAAAATGAAGGTGGATACAGGTGTGGCAGCAAAATGGACTTTAATGAGCAACTGTGGAAAAGTGGAAGTGTTTTTACAGAGCTATTTTAAGAGAAAGAAATACTTAGAGAGTAGTGCCATTGATGTAATTCTGCAAAGGAAAAGTCATGAGACTTAACTGCAGACATCACAGTTCATAAAGTGAACACAGTTAATTTGCTGATCTGAAGAAGAAACGTGACTGATCTAAATGACCTCAGAACTGCTTTCAGCAAAGTTTCTAAGCACAGCCTGTGCAAACATTTGGTGGTTTTTAGTCACCTTGGAAGAAAGGTAGAAGTGACCAGTGACATGAAACAAGGCTTGCCCGCCCTGATGTGCTGAAAAGGAGAAAGGGAGGATATCAGGAAAAAGAGAACACTGTCAATGCCAACACCGACCCAAACTGCAGAAATCCTACTGCACGAACTGAGTGATACGGGTCCAAACACAAGGCACTGCAATGAACCACTTGAAGAGGAATCAGCTATGGAGGAGGTGGAGGGACAGTATTTTATACTTAGATCAAGAATAAGAGCTTTCAATTGACAATGATTCGTTCTGCAAAAATACACAAAGATATTCCAGATGAGCTTTGAGGATATCATGTATCAAGGTGACCAGTAGAGAGAAATTAAAGGAATGGGTCTCTTTAATATATGTGGCTATCCATCAGAGAAAGTCCATCTCCAATTTAATACGTTCAGTAGAGAGATGAAAGCAGGGATGGTGATATAGAAGCCAGAGGTAGATCTCTGTATGAAGGAGATCCTGGTAAAAACCGTGCATGAGACAAGGTGAATTTTTCTAAAGTCACCTGTTTTTATCAGTTTGCAAGCTTGAACCTTCTGATTCACATTCTTGGCAAAATCTGTTTCACATTCTTTGCCTTATCACCTTCTTTCCCATTCTTTTTTGTATGGTTGTAACGTTATTAATTTATTACTAATCAGTAATAATTACTTCCTAGCCAGAGGTAAATTGTCTTTTTAATTGATTAATGTGCCTATAAAGTGCCTCTTCAATTATTACTACAGCATATATGGAGTTTCCATAGTTAGCAAGGACAAGCAGGCTGTGTGTGCATGTACTTGGAGTGACCAGGACTTTGCAGAATTCTTATTGGTTACATTTCTCACGACCTAATTGTCCCAAATGTGACTCAATGGCTCTTAGTCACAAGAAACAGGTCACAGTGGATGATTTTCAGTGAAGTAATAATAGTAGTTAATGGTTTCTGAGCACTTATTATGTGCCAGGCACATCATCTAATTATCTCTTCACTGCAGTTGTATGATATACAGTATAGTATTATCATACCTATTTTACAATTAAAAGAAAAAAGCAACAACTAAGGATAAAAACAATTTAAATAATCTGCAGGTCACTGCATTAGTCTGTTCAGGCTTCCATAACAAGATATCATAGATTGGATGTTTTAAACAACAGAAATTTTATTTTCTCATAGTTCTGGCATCTAGAAGGCCAAGATCAAGGAGCCGGTTGGGTCAGTTTCTGTTGAGGCCTCTCTTCCTGGCTTGTGGACAGCTGCCTTCTTACTGTGTCCTCACATGGCCTTTCCTCTGTGTATAGAGAGCTTGTGAGCCCTCTGTATCTCTTCCTCTTCTAACAAGAACACCAGACATATTGGATTAGGGCCCACCCTTGTGACCTCATTTCACCTTCATTACCTCCATAAAGGCCCTATCTCCATAAATAGCCACGCTGGGAGTTAGGGCTTCAACACGTAAATTTTGAGGAGACGTGATTCATTCCATAACAGTAGCACAGCTGATAAAGGAAGGTCTAAAGATTTGAACCCAGAAGTTCAATTCCAGATCCTGTAATGTTACACTCTCCTGCCTCCATATGCCATACACAGTACATACTTGTTTTTATTAATTCTAAATAAAACATCTGGCCATTCATTTTACTGTCAATCACAGAAGAAACATCTAAAATCTGTCTCTCATGAAAAAAATGGCTGAATATATGTGAAAAATCATATTTTATCGTTTGTGGAAGCTCAACCCATGTGAATGAAGGGTACCATGATTGTCATCTGCACCATGGAGTATTCTGCATAATAAAGTTAGGCCAGATGGCATTTGCTAAGGCCTAATATATAGTGCATGGGGTAGGAAAGTAGTATTTGCCTCAATTGACAAGGAAAATTTGAATCTATATGCAAGCCCAGCCCAGTTGAGGATGAGAACACTTATCCATTTATTTAGTAAGCTATGCGTTATACTTGTATCACGTGCTAGCTATACTGTGCCGTTAGGTAGGACGTTAGGATAGTACAACAAGTACAGCAAAAACAATGCTTATTACTCTTTGCATAGGAAAGCATAATAGGTGCTGGATATCTGCGCAGTATGTAATTGGGACACAGAAAAGGATGTGGCAATTCAGCTATAGCATGGATGGATATCCACAGAGGAGTAAATGTATGCCAGGGAATTTAGACAAAAGGCAAGAAAATAAAGGTTAACCCAGAAGAAGGAGAAACCAAGAAAAATTCAATTCTACTGATAATTTATAAACGGAAGATGAAGTAAGCAGATATCTTCAGTATCCTTTGATGAGGAAGAAGATGAAATTAGGATAATGGGAGTTAAAGCCTCCATCAAGCCAGTAGTGTTTGCTACCACGATATATCTCAATATTTTCTTATATATTTCAATTACAAGTACACAGATCAGTGTGAAGTACTCCTATGCACACATAAAAGTCAAAACAACAAAGGAAAACTTATCTTTCGAATGTGCTTATTAAGAAGATGGTAATGTGGGGGGATACTGGCTTCAAGAGAAATGCATAGAAGCAGGATATTGGAGAAATATTTTTTAAACATTTTAAGAGGCCATTGGAAATAAAAGAATCAGAGCAGAGTCACTGCATGCATGCTTTACATAACAAAGGACCAGCTGAAATCAATCTAAACTTGTGGTTCAGAAATGATGGCACCTGTACTAGAGAACGTTAGAAAAGAAGACAGGGTAACAGTGGGTCTGTGAATTGCCAGTGAGGAGACAAAGGCACGTAAAACACACTTCCTGGTGTTTCAGAGAAAGGTTCCATGGAAAGGATACAGTTGTTCACATCTGGCTCTAATATTCTGAGAGGTGATTACAGAAAGAGAACTTCAACTTCAATGCATACATATTTTGTACATATTATTCTTCTGGCTGATGTTCATCAGAGAAAAGAAGCCTGACACTGGTCCAGGGTGTTTCCCCAATTTCCCTTAACTTGCAATCTAGAGAGGGAGATAAAACATCCTGCCCATATACAAGATTAAAAAAACCATATATATAATAAGACTTTATGATATTAGTGCCAAGCAGTTATTAAGTGGAGGGTGAAATTGCCGGGAATTTCTGAAGGAGGAAAGCACCTCTGGAAAAACTCAAATAAATAAAGAAGATAAGGAATTTCTGAAGTCTTCTTTAAATTTCAATGTTTCATTTGAATAAAACTTTTGGGCAGTCCCATAGGTTATGTGGTAGTAGAAGCCAGGTTTATTATGAATCTACTCAAGTGCTTTTAAACTGTCTAATTAATTCTGATTCTACCTAATTGCCACAATGCCTGGAAAATGTAAATAAACCAAGACGTCTTGGTGACAATTTATTATTAGGGATACATTGCAATTGATGAATTTAGGCTAAATGATCAATGTTAAAAATTGTCCCTAGCTTTCTTCGTTGTGTTTTCTAAAGATTTTCCCGTCATTTCTCATCAAAAAATTAACTGAGTTTAGCACAGGATTGGCTTTCCTATAATTTTACCCATTGAGCAAGATTACCTATAAGAGGCTGTCATTAGAATTTATTTTTACATTGGGGTAGGTTAGTTGCCATAGTGAATCTATTTCTAGTTTCTTACCTCATTTTAAATAAACACGCACAATGTGTAAGGCTTCTTAGAAGCAGAATTGAGCTGCTGCTTCAAGATTGAGAGTTTGCCACCCTCCCAGATAATTCTCCCATTTTTGACATTTAGGGTGCACTCTCTCTATTGCCTGAAGTGTGTCCCTTGCAGATTTGTATTTTTACACTTTGTCGTCAGAAGTCCCTTTTCTTTTCCTTGTTCTTCCGCTCCTCTTCATTATCCTTTCCTTCCTCTTCTCCCCCTTCTTCTTGACCTATACAACAGCACTGAGCATGAGTAAATGGTACAGTCCTTTGTCCAAAAGACCAGGCCTAACTCACAAAGGGGCTCGCTGATGTGAGTCCGGAGTCAGGTCTCAATTGCGGTTTGCTTGGTGAGCTTCATTCAGTGGCTCTTGAAAGACCCGTCCAGCATCACTCTATTTCCCCCTTACTTCCCATACTACAGCCCTACTGAATGAGTTCACACTCCCTTAAATTCCATCCTCCCCATGCTCCTACCCATGCACAGGCTGCTCCTCTGGTTCCTCCCTTCTCCCACCTCTATATATGTCTCAAAACCAAGCCAGGCAGTCTTCCCCCTTTGTCCCATCTCCACCCCCAGCCTTAATGGGCGCCACCTTCTCTGTGCTCCCCTAGTTCCCTGTGCATCTTTCAATTATGGCACTGACCATGACACTTTACTTTTCCATTAACTGATCTGAGAGTCCCTCTCCTACCTGCATCAGCATGGCACCTGGCCCAGAGCAAATTCTTAATAAATTCTGTTGGATGAATGAGGACAGAGAGGGCATGCAGATAACATTTACAGAAGACACAAGGTTGGACTTGAGAGCCGTCGTGCTGGATGATAAAAGCAGTTTCCGAAAGCACATCAAACTACATCTGACAGGGAGGAATTTCATAAGGGAAAAATGTCAAGTTTTGCACTTAGCTTCTAAACAATCAACTGCAGATGTGTAGGGCTGTGGAATATTAGTGTAGGTAAATATGACTTCAGGATTTATTTGACTCTAGCTCAAGCTCATAGAATCCGAAAGTCTGAAAGCACATTACAGCTCACCTTGTTTAACCCTCTCTGTGATTCACTAGCCCGTTCAATGATGTGCCTGGTGAGGGCCATTCTGCCTTCTGTGTGAATACTGCCATGACTCTGTCAGCCTGGTGCTAGCTGACAAATGTTTTAAAATGAAATGAAATGAAATAATAAAATAAAATAAAATAATCTTCAGCTGCATCAGTGAAAACAGAGTGCTCAGACAAGGAGATGACAGTGTGGTTGTTCTCACCCCTGTTATGACATTTACCACATTGCATTTTTGACAATCATTTGTTTCCTTATCTAACTTCTTTATTACACTGTGGACAGTTCTTTGAGGACACAATCTCTACCCTGTCAACTTTTATATCCCAGTATCTAGAGCAATGTACTCAATGATCAAACACCGAATTAAAGAAAAAATGACGGCACTATACCTATGGCAAGCACAGACGATCACGTCGGATTGAGAGTGCAGGCTCTGAAGTCAGGCTTGAGTTAGAATATCAGCCCTACCACAGCTTAGCTGAGGGACACATCCTCTAACCTCTCTAAGACTTGGTTTTTTTGTCTGAGATAATAATAGATGTTTTGAGGATTAAATGACAAGATAAACATAAGCACCCAGCACTGTCATCCTTCTGGAAATCATCTGAACAGAAACACTGACAAACCAAAGAGGCTTTAAAATGGTGAAGAAGCATAAATCCACAGAGAATAGTAAAGGATATATGGAATGTTTGCCTTAGAGAAGGGAAGACTTAGGCGGGAATGTGAGTTGAAGAACTATTAATGCAAACAATAACCTACTTGCCTGGCATTTTATATTTCAGAAAGAAATATTTTCCATAGGCTATTTTACTTGATTTTTATTTTATTTTATTTTATTTTGATTGTAAATAGCTGTCTAACTCAGGGAGGGAGAATAGGCATGCATCATTATTCTTAATCTATCGATGAAGAAACTGAGGCACAGCATTGCCACTTGCCTGATGTCTCACAGCTGAAAGTGGTGCAACAGGGGCTGACCCCAGGTGTGCTGGTTTGTGGTCATTTTTCTTTCCACTAGAGCACAAAGCCTCTGGAGAGGCTTGGAGGGTGAATCTTAATGTATGACTCTGAAAGTCAAAGTTAAGATTAATGACTGAAAAGTCATGAAGAAGTAGATGATGTCTCAACGGAGAGAGGAGTTTTTTGGAGCAACTGCAATCAACCCAAACTACAAGTGAATAAAGAGCCTTGTGAAGAAGTAAGTTCCCTGTCATTCTTCATATTTAAGGAGAGAACAAATGCTACCCATCAGAGAGACTGAGGGGAAATATAGGGCACAACGTGGTCCAAGTGTCCTTCGAACACTAGTTCTGATTCTAAGTCACTTATCATAAAAAAATGAATTCTACACATTTAAAATTCCCCTATCTACTCCCCACAGGAATATTACTGAAACAACAACAATGGCAAGTCTTTTGAGTTCTTGCAAAGGAAAATGTCATGTTAATTCAAAGTGGCTTTCTATTTATCAGCGGAAAAAGAAAAAAAATCTTGGACATCAATGTATCTAAGAGGTGATTCTTTGCTAATGACCCAGGAAAATTTCTTAACCCTCACATTGTTTATTGACATTCTTATGTATTTCCTCTCTAAATAAGGCTAGTTTGTAAACACTGTCTATGTAACAAGTACTATTATAATAAAAAATTTCTGAAATTATGGATACTACTTTAAATATGCGTTACTCTATCCCAATTGAGATCATCTCAACGGTGTTTATAGGCAACATACAAATTAGATATAATTAAAGATGATGCATTCACATGTTTTAATTACTGCTCTCAAGCAGTAGTTGGACTAAATGTGAAAATTATTTCAGGGCACTGTATTCCAAGAGATGCACAATAATAAAACAAGTTCTGCAATTTTAATTTGCTCAACTATGTGAATGTCATTCATTTCTTTCTGGATTAAATATGACTAATTATATTTTCCCAAAATCCATTTTATGCAAAGTTATCAGAAGGAAAATTCATAAGGTAGGAAGAAAGATAGATTTGGATTCCTAGTAGCATGAAACATTAACTCCCAATGAAAGAAACTTACTATTATTTCTTTCTAAGGGATTTTAAAAATCATCCATTAATCTTCCTTCAGTTATGTTTTTAAACTAAGAAAAAACACTAATAATATATTACATTAATTTAACTAACATATGATAGTGTAAGTACAAAAGAGAGTAACAGATTTTCTGATTTTTATATATGTATACGAACACAAAGATTGCAGAACTAGTAAGAGATTATCTAAATTACTTTCTAAAATTACTCCAGGGAATTCCCTGGTGGTCCAGTGGTTAGGACTCTGTGCTTCCACTGCAGGGGGCACAGGTTTGATCCGTGGTTGGGGAACTAAGATCCCGCAAGCCGTGCGGCACTGCCAAATTAATTAATTAATTAATTATTCCCAGAAATACTAAAAAAAAAATCAATGTAAGTAGCACATCATTTAATTTTTGGAAAGATATATGCCTATGTATTTAGAAATATGGAAAATCTTGATTATTGGTGAAATCAATCATTAAATATTTAAATGTTTAAATAGTCAAAGCTAAGTCATTGTATTCAAGATAAGTTCAATGCTCTTCAACTTTTATTTAACCTTTAATAAGTGAGTGTTCTCACAAATGGGAATAGATTTCATTTTAAACTACATTTCATTCAATTATGTGCTGAACATAGGATGAAAAGCTTAAGTGATAAACCATACTGACAAATGAAACAAAAAAGGTAGCAGTAATCTATGTCAGTTTTCACTGATTATCTGGCAAAACTCAATCACAGATTTTGTGCTTTGAAGATGGAACAGCTATTTAAAAGGTAATTATTGTATTTATAGATTCCCATAATGCCTTGAAAGCACAAAAGCAAATAATAAAGACCTTTCTCCTGAATTACATTAGCTCAAATATAAGATCAAGAGCTGAGTTTCCTGGTATTTTACTGACTGTACAATGTAATGTATTCTATAATTATCTTTTGTAAAGTTGAAGATATTTAAGCTCACTGTTGGATGATCTGGAGCATAATTTAGAGAACAAGTAATTTAACATATTTAAAAAACAATAATGACAAAAATTCTTCAATCTGATGAAATAAGGGATTGGTGGTGGTTAAGGGAAATTTCAAGGGGGTGAGAAGGGAACGTATTTCGCTATCAGGAGCATCATAGAGGTCAATGAGAGAAATCTCTGCCCTGACAGTTAAGGGTTAAAGTGGACACATTTCGAGAAATAGTTTTGATTTTTTTAATCAGCTGGTTTTACTGCATATTTCACCAATACGAAGTTTCAACGACTGTACTTCCATCAGAGAAAGGGTTCAAAAGTTCCTTATCACTGAGAGTATCTTTTTTCAATAAGGATATTTCTAATGATATTGAACCAAAAATACACCAAGTTAAATTTTAGTTTATTAGAATATCTGTTTCTGAAATTTCCCAAAAGATCATTTATGTAGAGCAATGCATTTATTCCTGATATGTATTTATATTAGAATTTCTAAGCACTTTCTTAGACACTATGTAATTTGATGCTTTCCAAGGAAAACATTAATTTATAGCTACTTGTAACATTCTCTTTTCTGAGATGAAAATGAGATTGGCCTACTTCAGTGGACAAGACACACTGTATTATTTAGGTATTAAATATCATTCTCTTATTTTAAGAACAATACATTATATTAACTGCATTATATACAGTTTGACTTGTTTTAAATACAGCAAATGTGATCGTTTTATCAGATGTGAAGTCTTGAAAAGAATATAAACATATTTGGGTCTACCCTAGGTGAAGACGTTTTGTAAACAAAAGTAGAAAACTTTATTTTGCTCGAGAAGAATGAGTCATACAAGTTAGAAACCTTGACATTGCGCAAAACCGGTAGTATTATACGAATTAAGTGAATCAAGAAGTAGAAGAATGATTACAATGAAATATAACACAGACTCTCTCCCTCTGTGTCTCTCTGTCTCCACTGTCTCTGTCTCTCTTCCTTTTTCTTTTTCTTTTTTTCTTTTTAGCTGCTAAGGAAGTTCTTTCCCAGTTCTACATCGTTACTGTATGTAAGTGTTAAATGACTATTAAATCTAGTCATTTAATATTTGATATTTAAAAACTTAAGTCCCAGAAAGTAGAAATAATGGTGGCTTTAAACGCAGGTATCAGTAAATCTTGCAAAGTAAATGTGGATACAGCAGGCAGGAAGGGCTTGTGGATATGCTTGTATTTATAAACGTGATTGCTACAAATGTAGCAAAACGTTCTGTTTTCAAATACATACCATATTTAACAAACAGCCTTCATTTTGTTTTGGTTATAAATATTCTTGACTCCCAAAAGCCACTTTCCCTGGGTACCAATGAGGGATGAAAATCTCCTCTGAAGAGTTCAGCACTGCAAATTAGATCACCTGGGATGTAGACTCCTTTTATGTTAAGGTGAGTAGAGCAGCCATGCCAACACATCATGCTGACATTCAGGGGGCCAGGGTGGTTAGGAGAGTTCAATGGACCATGGGAAAGTGGCTGCTTAAGAAATGTAAAAATATTGAATTGACTTGGATCTTTTATTTTTTCCTGATGTTTAAAAACAAAAACAAGTTTTGGAATATATTCAACTCAACCTGGTAGGGAAATCCTAGAAATCTCATTGGGTATATGCGGTGCAGAAAAATAATGTGAAAATTCAAGAAAAAGGGGACTTCCCTGGTGGCACAGTGGTTGGGAATCCACCTGCCAATGCAGGGGACATGGGTTCAAGCCCGGGTCTGGGAAGATCCCACATGCTGCGGAGCAGCTGGGCCCGTGTGCCACAAGTGCTGGGCCTGCACTCTAGAGTCCACGTGCCACAACTGCTGAGCCCGCATGCCACAACTACTGAGCCCACGTGCCTAGAGCCCATGCTCTGCAACAAAAGAGGCCACTGCGGTGAGAGGCCCATGCACCACAATGGGGAGTGGCCCCCGCTTGCTGCAACCAGAGGGAGCCCGCAAGCAGCAATGAAGACCCAAGGAAGCCAATAAATAAATAACAAGTCATTTCATCCATTAACATGAAAAATCTCCACAAAAAAAAAAAAAGGTTATCTATGCGAGAGAGCCAGAGGGAAGGAAAAAGGGTACAGTGCATTGGTAGATGCATAATTATTATAACATTCCGGTTCTTTGGTCTGGGTGGTGTGTCTGTGGGTAAACATCTTTATTATTGTACCTTACAATTCAGGTGTGTGTGTGTAGACACAAAAATTCTTCTGAATGTAACAATTATAACATTCCAAAAAAAATACTGTAAAAATGTTTTATAAAATGAAATAACTACATTTATCCCTTCGAGAGGGTATCGTACATGTTCCACAAAGATTCAAGAACTTTTCTTTCTGGGGAAATACAAGATCAAACTCTCTACAGTTGCTAATATTTTTTTATTGCTTCTACTACTAATAAGGTTTTGTGTTCTGATTTGTTTTTGCTTTTCTCCTTTTTTATTTGTCCTACATTCTTATCAGGCTTTGAACAGCTATTTGCGACTTGCCTGCTCTCTTTGACAACTCCTCACCTCTACCCACTAAGACCTTTGCTCTCTCGTCCCTGCCTGCAGGACTCTGTGATCTTCCTTGCCTGTATAAACACTGCTGAATGAGTGTCCTTCTCACTAAAATGGGAAACAAGACTTACAAGGGTATCTTTCCCTCCATCCTCCCTCACATCAATGTACTTCTCTTTTGGTACTCTAAGTCTCTGCCTCTATCATATCTCACCTTATCCTCTCCTTCACCTATCCTTTCAAGTGGATATCAGAGGACATTTTGACCCTTTTGACATTTTTCTTCCGCACAGATAAGTTGATTTGCTACATGCTTTTGGCCTTGAGAGAACGAAAGCTTGTGGGCTGTCTCTGTACCAGGAGTCAGCTACTTGCAACATCTATCATCTTGTTTTTCTTTCCTGTCTATGTATTGTTGATTGTCAATGGTTTATTTTCAATTTGTTCCTCTTTGCCTCTGTAACTTGTGTTTCCCCAGAACTGTTTCTTAAATTGTGCTGAACTGTGTGTACTATATATCCTTCCATTAAAAATCAGTCTGTCCCCCTCTCTTTCCTCTCTCACACACATATAGTTTTCTATAGTGCCCAAAATATAGCGTAGCCTTTTTAGGTTTTATTCATCACACTTGCATGTGTCTCCTTTGAAGACTGCGTCTGTCCTGCAGTTGGAATGGTCGGATCACCCACGCAGATTTCTGGGACATGGGCATAGTCTACAAAGATGGATTACATAGTTTTGTAATTTCATAGGAAAATACAATAGAATGTATATGTTTTACACACACAGATCCTTGTCTGCTGCTTTTGAATGAACTAAATAATTAGGAGGTTTCAGAAGCTGTCATGCAACCACTTATTTAAAGAAAATAAAAACTTAATACCATGGCATGGTAAAAAATGCCTTTATTCCATGCTAAAAACGTCTTCCTCTGTTTGACCTGTGTATCATAGCTCAGAGGGAGTTCTGTTAAAATGAACTTCAGGAGATGATATTGCTGTGTGTGTTTCTTGCCTGAATCAGTCAGCTACTGTCACAATAATGCTGTTATAAACCACTCTCTCAAAATACAGTGGCAGAGGAGACCTTCAAGATGGAGGAGGAATGAGACATGGAGATCAACTTCCTCCCAATAAATACATCAAAAATACATCTACATGTGGAACAACTCCTACAGAACACCTACAGAATGCTGGCAGAAGACCTCAGACTTCCCCAAAGGCAAGAAAAGCCCCATGTACCTGGGTAGGGCAAAAGAAAAAGAAACAACAGAGACAAAAGAATAGGGATGGGACCCGCACCTCTGGGAAAGAGCTGTGAAGGAGGAATAGTTTCCACACACTAGGAAACCCCTTCACTGGTGAAGACAGTGGGTGAGCTGGGGGGAGGCTTCAGAACCACGGAGGAGAGCACAGCAACAAGGGTGCAGAGGGCAAAGCGGAGAGATTCCCGCACAGAGGATCGGTGCCGACCAGCACTCACCAGCCTGAGAGGCTTGTCTGCTCACCTGCCGGGGTGGATGGGGGCTGGGAGCTGAGACTCGGGCTTCGGAGGTCAGACCCCAGGGAGAGGACTGAGGTTGGCATGAAGACAGCCTAAAGGGGGTTAGTGCACCACAGCTAGCCAGGAGAGAGTCAGGGAAAAAGTCTGGACCAGCCGGAGAGGCGAGAGACCTTTGTTTCGGGGTGTGCGAGGAGAGGAGATTCCTTCCCAGTGTGCCCACAGAAGGCAGAGCACTGCCTAAATAAGCTCCAGAGGCAGGCACAAGCCACAGCTATCAGCTCGGACCCTAGAGATGGGCATGAACTGCTAATGCTACTGCCACTGCCACCAAGAATCCTGTGTGCAAGCTCAGGTCGCTATCCACACACCTCAGAGCCTGTGCAGTCTGCCACTGCCAAGGCCCCGTGATCCAGTGACAACTTCCCCGGGAGAACACACAGTGCGCCTCAGGCTGGTGCAATTTCACAACAGCCTCTGCCACCTCAGGTTCGCCCCACATACAAATTATGACTACCGTATCCCTCTCTCCCCGAGCCTGAGTGAGCAACAGAGCCCTAATCAGATGCTGCTTTAACCTCCTCCTGTCTGGGAGGGGAAGAGACTCCTGAGGGTGGCCTACATGTAGAGGTGGGGCCAAAACCAAAGCTGAACCCCAGGAGCTGTGCAAACGAAGAAGAGAAAGGGAAATTTCTCTGTGCAGCCTCAGGAGCAGCAGGTTAAATCCCAACAATCAACTTCATAAACGCTGCATCTAAAGAATACCTGAAGAGACAATGAATGTTCCCAAAATTGAGGTGGTGGACTTTGGGAGCAACTGTAGACTTGGGGTTTGCTTTCTGCATCGAATTTATTTCTGGTTTTATGTTTATCTTAGTTTAGTATTTAGTGCTTATTATCATTGGTGGATTTGTTTATTGGATTAGTTGCTCTCTTCCTTTTATATATATATATTTTTCCCTTTTTCTCTTTTTCTGAGTGTGTATGTGTATGCTTCTTTGTGTGATTTTGTCTGTATAGGTTTGCTTTTACCATTTGTCCTAGCATTCTGTCTGTTCATTTTTTCATTTGTTTTCCATTTCTTTCTCTCTTCCTTTTCTTCTGAGTTGGGTGGCTGACAGGGCCTGAGTGCTCTGGCCAGGTGTTGGGCATGAGCCTCCAAGGTGGGAGGGCCGAGTCCAGGATACTGGACCACCAGAAACCTCGTGGTCCCCCATAATATCAATCAGCGACAGCTCTCCCAGAGACCTTTGTCTCAACACTAAGACCCAGCTCCACCCAATGGCAAGCAAGCTCCAATGCTGGACGCCCCATGCCAAACAACTAGCAACACAGGAACACACCACCACCCATTAGCAAAGAGGCTGCTTAAAGTCATGCTAAGCTCACAGACACTCCAAAACACACCACCAGACGCACTCCTGCCCACCAGAAGGACAAGAAACAGCCCCACCCACCAAAACACAAGGCATGAGTCCCCTCCACCAGGAAGCCTACACAACCCACTGAACCAACCTCACCCACTGGGGGCAGACACCAAAAATAATGGGAACTAGGAGTCTGCAGCCTGTGAAAAGAAGACCTCAAACACAGTAAAGTTAAGCAAAACGACAAAACAGAGAAATATGCAGCAGACAAAGGAGCAAGGTAAAAAACCTACCAGACCAAACAAATCAAGAGGAAATAGGCAGTTTACCAGAAGAAGAATTCAGAGTAAGGATAGCAAAGATGATCCAAAATCTCGGAAACAGAGTGGAGAAAATACAAGAAACGTTCAACAAGGACCTAGAAGAACTAAAGAGCAAACAATGATGAACAACACAATAAATGAAATTAAAAATACTCTAGAAGGAATCAATAGCAGAATAAATGAGGGAGAAGAACGGATAAGTGAACTGCAAGGCAAAATAGTAGAAATAACTGCCACAGAGCAGTATAAAGAAAAAAGAATGAAAAGAACTGAGGATGGTCTCAAAGACCTTGGGGACAACATTAAACACATCAACATTCGAATTATAGGGGTCCCAGAAGAAGAGGAGAAAAAGAAAGGGTCTGAGAAAATTTTGAAGAGATTATAGATGAAAACTTCCCTAACATGGGAAAGGAAATAGTCAATCAAGTCCAAGAAGTGCAGAGAGTCCCACACAGGATAAATACAAGGAGAAACAAGCCAAGACACATATTAATCAAACTATCAAACAGTAAATTCAAAAAAAACTATTAAACGCAGCAAGGGAAAAGCAACAAATAAGATACAAGGGAAACCACAGAAGGTTAACAGAAACTCTGCAAGCCAGAAGGGAGTGGCAGGACATATTTAAAGTGATGAAAGGGAAAAACCTACAACCAAGATTACTCTACCCAGCAAGGATCTCATTCACATTCGACAGAGAAATTAAAACCTTTACAGACAAGCAAAAGTTAACAGAATTCAGCACCACAAAACCAGCTTTAGAACAAATGCTAAAGAACTTCTCTAGGCATGAAACACAAGAGAAGGAAAGGACCTACAATAACAAACCCAAAACAATTAAGAAAATGGGAATAGGAGCATACATATAGATAATTACCTTAAATTTAAATAGATTAAATACTCCAAACAAAAGACACAGACTGGCTGAATGGATACAAAAACAAGACCCATATATATACTGTCTACAAGAGACCCAGTTCAGACCTAGGGACACATACAGACTGAAAGTGAGGGGATGGAAAAAGATATTCCATGCGAATGGAAATCAAAAGAAAGCTGGAGCAGCAATATTCATATCAGACAATATAGACTTTAAAATAAAGACTATTACAAAAGACAAAGAAGGACACTACATAATGATCAAGGGATCAATCCAATAAGAAGATATAACAATTGTAAATATTTATGCACCCAACATAGGAGCACCTCAATACATAAGGTAAACGCTAACAGCCATAAAAGGGGAAATCAACAGTAAAATAATAATAGTAGGGGATTTTTAACACCACACTTTCACCAATGGACAGATCATCCAAAATGAAAATAAATGAGGAAACACAAGCTTTAAATGACACATTAAACAAGATGGACTTAATTGATATTTATAGGACATCCCATAGAAAAACAACAGAATACACTTTCTTCTCAACTGCTCATGGAACATTCTCCAGGATAGATCATATCTTGGGTCACAAATCAAGCCTTGGTAAATTTAAGAAAACTGAAATCATATCAATTATCTTTTCAGAACACAACACTATGAGACTAGATATCAATTGCAGGAAAAAAACTGTAAAAAATACAAACACATGGAGGCTAAACAATACACTACTAAATAACCAAGAGATCACTGAAGATATCAAGAAGGAAATAAAAAAAAACTTAGAAACAGATAACAATGAAAACACAACAACCCAAAACCTAAGGGACGCTGCAAAAGCAGTTCTGAGAGGGTAGTTTATAGCAATACAATGCTACTTCAAGGAACAAGAAAAATCTCAAATAAACAACCTAACCTTACACCTAAAGCAATTAAAGAATGAAAAACAAAAAAAATCCAAAGTTAGCAGGAGAAAAGAAATCAGAAAGATCAGATCAGAAATAAATGGAACAGAAATGAAGGAAACAGTAGCAAAGATCAATAAAACTAAAAGCTGGTTCTTTGAGAAGATAAACAAAATTGATAAACCATTAGCCAGACTCACCAAGAAAAACAGGGAGGAGACTCATATCAACAGAATTAGAAATGAAAAAGGAGAAGTAACAACTGACACTGCAGAAATACAAAACATCATGAGAGACTACTACAAGCAACTATATGCCAATAAAATGGACAACCTGGAGGCAACGGACAAATTCTTAGAAAAGTACAACCTTCCGAGACTGAACCAGGAGGAAATAGAAAATATGAACAGACCAATCACAAGCACTGAAATTGAAACTGTGATTAAAAATCTTCCAGGGCTTCCCTGGTGGCGCAGTGGTTGTAGGTCTGCCTGCCAATGCAGGGGACACAGGTTCGTGCCCCGGTCCGGGAAGATCCCACTTGCTGTGGAGTGGCTAGGCCCGTGAGCCATGGCCGCTAAGCCTGCGCGTCCGGAGCCTGTGCTCCACAACGGAAGAGGCCACAACAGTGCGAGGCCCGCGTACCGAAAAAAAAAAAAATCGACAAACAAAAGCCCAGGACCTGATGGCTTCACAGCCGAATTCTATCAAACATTTAGAGAAGAGCTAACATCTATCCTTCTCAAACTCTTCCATAATATAGCAGAGGGAGGAACATTTCCAAACTCATTCTATGAGGCCAAAATCACCCTGATACCAAAACCAGACAAAGATGTCACAAGAAAAGAAAACTACAGACCAATATCTCTGATGAACACAGATGCAAAAATCCTCAACAAAATACTAGCAAACAGAATCCAACAGCACATTAAAAGATCATACACCACAATCAAGTGGGGTTTATTCCAGGGATACAAGGATTCTTCAATATACACAAATCAATCAATGTGATACACCATATTAACACAATGAACGGTAAAACCAAATGATAATCTCAATAGATGCCAAAAAAGCTTTTGACAAAATTCACCACCCACTTATGATAAAAAGTCTCCAGAAAGTGGGCATAGAGGGAACCTACCTCAACATAATAAAGGCCATATGTGACAAACCCACGCCAACATCATTCTCAATGGTGAAACACTGACACCATTATCTGTAAGTTCAGAGACAAGTGCCCACTCTCACCACTATTATTCAACATACTTTTGAAAGTTTTAGCCACAGCAACCAGAGAAGTAGACAAATAAAAGGAATCCAAATCGGAAAAGAAGTAAAACTGTCACTGTTTGCAGATGACATGATATTATATGCAGAGTATCCTAAAGATGCTACCAGAAAACTACTAAAGCTAATCAATGAATTTGGTAAAGTAGCAGGATACAAAATTCATGCACAGAAATCTCTTGCATTCCTATACACTAATGATGAAAAATCTGAAAGAGAAATTAAGGAAATGCTCCCATTTATCATTGCAACGAAAAGAATAAAATACCTAGGAATAAACCTTCCTAAGGAGACAAAAGACTTGCACGCAGAAAACTATAAGAAAATGATGAAAGAAATTAAAGATGATACAAACAGATGGAGCGATATACCATATTCCTGGATTGAAAGTATCAGCATTGTGAAAATAATTATACTACCCAAAGCAATCTACAGATTCAATGCAATCCCTATCAAACTACCAATGGCATTTTTCACAGAACTACAACAAAAAATTTCACAATTTGTATGGAAACACAAAAGACCCCAAATAGCCAAAGCAATAAATCTTGAGAATGAAAAACATAGCTGGAGGAATCAGGCTCCTGGACTTCAGACTATACTACGAAGCTACAGTAATCAAGACAGTATAGTACTGGCACAAAAACAGAAATATAGATCAATGGAACAGGATAGAAAACCCAGAGATCAACCCATGCACATATGGTCATCTTATTTTTGACAAAGGAGGCAAGAATATACAATGGAGATAAGACAGCTTCTTCAACAAGTGGTGCTGGGAAAACTGGACAGCTACATGTGAAAGATTGAAATTAGAATACTTCCTAATACCATACACACAAAAAAACTCAAAATGGAGTAAAGACCTAAATGCAAGGCCAGACACTATAAAACTCTTAGAGGAAAACATAGGTAGAACACTCTATGACATAAGTCACAGCAAGATCCTTTTTGACCCACCTCCTAGAGAAATGGAAATAAAAACAAAAATAAACAAATGGGACCTAATGAAATTTAAAAGCTTTTACACAGCAAAAGAAACCATAAACAACCCTCAGAATGGGAGAAAATATTTGCAAACGAAGAAACTGACAAAGGATTAATCTCCAAAATTTACAAGCAGCTCATGCAGCTTAATATCAAAACAAAAAACAATCCAATCCAAAAATGGGTGGAAGACCTAAATAGACATTTCTCCAAAGAAGATATACAGATGGCCAACAAACACATGAAAGGATGCTCAACATCACTAATCATTAGAGAAATGCAAATCAAAACTACAATGAGGTGTCACCTCACACCGGTGAGAATGTCCATCATCAAAAAATCTACAAACAATAAATGCTGAAGAGGGTGTTGAGAAAAGGGAATCCTCTTGCACTGTTGGTGGGAATGTAAATTGATACAGCCACTGTGTAGAACAGTATGGAGATTCCTTAAAAACTACAAATATGAACTACCATATGACCCAGCAATCCCACTACTGGGCATATACCCTGAGAAAACCATAATTCAAAAAGAGTCATGTACCAAAATGTTCATTGCAGCTCTATTTACAATAGCCAGGACATGGAAGCAACCTAAGTGTCCATCGACAGATGAATGGGTAAAGAAGATGTGGCACATATATACAATGGAATATTATTCAGCCATAAAAGAAACGAAATTGAGTTATTTGTAGTGAGGTAGATGTATCTAGAGTCTGTCATACAGAGTGAAGTAAGTCAGAAAGAGAAAAACAAATACCATATGCTAACACATATATATGGAATCTAAAAAAATAAAAATGGTTCTGATGAACCTAGGGGCAGGACAGGAATAAAGACGCAGAGGTAGAGAATGGACTGAGGACACGGGGAGGGGGAAGGATAAGCTGTGACAAAGTGACAGAGTGGCATGGACATATATACACTACCAAATGTAAAATAGATAGCTAGTGGGAAGAAGCCACATAGTACAGGGAGATCAACTTTGTGCTTTGTGACCACCTAGAGGGGTGGGATAGGGAGGGTGGGAGGAGGATACAAGAAGGAGGGGATATGGGGATATATGTTTATATATAACTGATTTACTTTGTTGTACAGTAGAAACTAACACAACATTGTAAAGCAATTATACTCCAATAAAGATGTTAAAAAGTATACAGTGGCAGACAACAATAAACAAATATACTCAGAGTAGCTGGTCTGCAGGCCCTTGAGGTATTTCTGCATCACATTCTCTTATTGCTCTGGGACCAGCAGACTGTCTGAGGCCTGTTCTCATGGCGATGGTAGAAGTGCCAAGTGGGTGAACAGAAACATTGTGCTGCTTTTTTGTTTGTTTGTTTGTTTGGTTGTGCTGCATGTAGGATCTTAGTTCCCTGACTAGGGGTTGAACCTGTGCCCCCTGCAGTGGAAGCATGGAGTCTTAACCACTGGGCCACCAGGCAAGTCCCTCTTGTGCTGCTTCTTAAAGATCTAGCTCAGAACTGGCACACTGGTCTTCCTACCTATAGTGTATTAGTCAAAGCAATTCACAGCTGTAATGTGATGGGAAATATACTCCACTCCTACTAGGAGGAACCTCAAAGTCAAAGGGCAAAAGGTGAGATTATAGGAAAGGGTGAAGGATTGGGAACAAATATGCCATGTATATCATTGTCATTCTTTCCAATTCAAGGAAGGCTTGACACTAATTATTTCAGACACGAAACTCTAGATGCTTACTTAAATATTTTCCAGAAAGGTATTTACAGATCTTTTCCTTATTTTGAGAAATCCTTAAGACAGATGATAAGCTTTTTGTTTGTTTGTTTGTTTTTTGTATTTAGAAGAAATACATGTTTAGCAGGAAATATCAGTTAATTGAATGGAAGACTGTTGGAATCAAGCATATTTCCTTTACAAAGTAAATAGAATTCTTCTAAGTAACCATAACCTATACATGAATTATGGCTTTAAATAGGACTTTGTGTGTGGCTCATAAATCATTAAAATCCTTAGCGATATTTACTATTATGTTCTTTTCTGTTTTCTTTTCTCCAAGAGCTACATCCTCCATGAGTCCCAATTTTCTTTATGAAGACACCTCACTGGAGGACAGAAAAATTCAGCATGTAGAGAGATTATAATAATTGGAGGGTACTTTAAGTTCATTTATAAATAGACACCTTTTACATGTCTTGTCTCATTAAGAAGAAAACAGATATAATAAAGTCAATTCCCTAACCAGGAATAAAACAGATTTATGGGCCTGTATACAGTTCCAAGGTAGATATTCAATATGTACTTATTGAATTAATAACTAAATATAAGAAAAGCTTGGTTATTATTAGAATGAAAAAGCAAATAATTAATAGGAAATGAGTAATTAAATAGATTGGTGAATCTGATATAACTTGATCTTACTCACTAAAACCCTGGATTCTTCATTTTTAGGATATGTAGCAATTCTACACAATGGTTTAGAAATCATTGTGTTAAAATTGGAATGTCATTAGAGATTATAACTCACACATAATAAGGAATGGAAGACCAATGTTTTTTCATGTTGACTACAAATAACTAAATCCTCTGGATTTCAGAACCTCAAAAAAGTGAAAATAGTTTCATTTGTTATATTATCACCTTTTATAGATGGTGAAAATAAACCCACCCCCACCAAAGTTTGGAGTTTCACAAGCTGGTTTGTACACTAAAGCTTAGAAACTAGGTCTCTGGATCTCGGGGCAATGTTGCTCCTGTGGAAAGATATCAAAACCTACATTTGGCCATGATGATATTCACTTTATTTTGCTCCGAATGATGTCTGTGAAATTTATCCATGTTGATGTGTGTATCAGTGGTTTATTCTTTTTAATTGCTGAGTAATATTCCATTGTGTGAATACACCATGACTTGTTCATCCATTCTACCGCTGACATGCATTGGAGTTTCATTAGTCTTGGGCTATTTTGAATATAGTTTCTATGAACACTCATATCCTAAGTCTTTTTGTGGGCATATGTTTTCATTTCACTTGGGTAAATACCTAGAAGTGGAATTTCTGGGTTAATTGCCTGATAACTGTATCCTGAAATTTATAAGAATCTGCTAACAGTCCCTTAAAGGCAGCAGAGCAGTGCTTACAGAAGTCCTCAAAAAAAGATTTAAATGAGATTTCTGTGCCCAGAAAAAATGCAGATCAGGTATAAAGGCAGAAGATAAACTTCTTTAAAAGTGTGATGAATATACATTCCCTGAGCTTCTTGAAAAAGTGAAAGAGAACAAGCTTTTTATGGTAAAAAGGCATGGCTGTGATCATTAAATTCATTTAATCTTAGGACTTGAAAAACAAATAGTAAAATTTTTTATTGCAAACTAAAATGTTAATGTCTTAATCCCTAACAATACAGAAATGATAAAAATCACAACTGTTAGTAAGAGAAGGGAGAGTTAAGGACAGTTAGTACAAGTAAGTTTATCTTTCATAGCCAAGCAGTTGATTAAATGGATTAAGCAAGAAATAAAAATGTAAACATATTTAAAATATAAGAATAAACACTAATAAAAGTGTACATAGCTTAAATTTATTCTTTCTCATAATAAGGAATCAATACATGAGCCTAAAAATGTAGAGGATTCAGTACACTGCACAGAGTTAATCATTAGGTAAAAAGCAAAGTAAAAGATTTTATACATAATAAAAACAGAAAGCATTACATAAAATATGGTGATAGAACTAAGACCAAACATTTCTGTCACGTCAACAAGGTCTGCCTTTTCCAATGAAAAAAAAAAGACTCCTACTGAACCACAAAGGCAAACAACCACACATTGTCTACAAGAGAGACACACTTAGAACGAAACACCAATGTCCCGAGAGAACCACACGAAATAATGGGACACAGTGAAAGTTCAGTCCATACCCTCCAAAGTGACTGAAGTGAGGGAAAGGGCCCGGCTACACAACACACCCATGAACTGGGCTGAACGAACCTTTAATTAATAAGCTGTGCTCTGTAAATACATCCATCAAAGCTCATGTTCTATTTGTTCTCTCCACCTTCTCCTCTAAAGGTCTTTTTGGAAATTTAGACCTGCTTTTCCCTGACAATGGGCCAGCAGTGAGGACCAGCGAGGGGACCCTATCTGTGTACCTTCCTGCTCACCAAGGTTCTGAGATGCCTCTAGACCCAAAAGACACACCACGCTTGTGGTTAGCTGAGAAAAATAGAAGACTAATGGTGATCTGACACAATGACAGCCGATTTCCCCTCTCCAGGGCAGCAGCAACGCTCCATTTATCTTGAGCCCTTTGTGGGTGGGCTACCTGTGCTCTTCTTGTTCTTATGAACAAGGATGGCCAGGGTGGACCAGGGGGCAGCAGTGGTGCAACTGGGCCTCTTGTAGAAGGATAGGACTAAAGAAGAATTGCATTGATATGAATAAAAATATGGAGTTTAATTTGTCTGATTGTATCTTTCATTAAACACACGATAAGCTCCAACAGAGAGCTATATCTCCAGGCCAGTGTTACTAATATGAGTCTGCATTTATCTTACTCTTACTACGGGGAGTACTTATGTTTTACAGCCTCATGGTCGTTAAGATTTTTTTCTCAGCTACAGGTACTAGAAAACTGATGATACATTCAGTGGTATTCAAGGACATTGCAAGTAGCAAAGGGTGCTTTACTGAAAACACATTTTAGATATTTGGATTATCTTTGAAATGCAGAGCGTAAGGCAGTAAAATGCAAAACATTCATCTTTCCTCTGAGCTCACTTAAATATTCCTTGACCATTGTGGGATTTCTACCTCTCCAAGGTGAACATTTTTTCTAAGGAGACTTACAGGCTCTGAAAAGAGGGAACCATCTGAAATTAAAATACCCTGTGGAAATGATGAAGAATGAATGTTAAAATAAAAATGGTCTCAGTTTCTTCCTCCTTCGGTATAGAGACAGAATTCTTTAGGGCCTGGTGTCTGCACATTATAAGTTATTACACAAAGGTACAGCACAATCACACACAAATTAGAATTATTCTTTTCAGATGCCTTGTCTGTTTCATCTCCTATCACGACATATCCCTGAAATAAGCGATCACTTAACTTAAAAAACTTAAGAATTAGCATTTACTTGTGTGAATGGCAATGATTAGATAAATTTTTGTAGAGTCCTTACAATTCACTTTTGTGAATGTCACCTTTATTTACTCCCCTGTTCAATCAACACAGTACACTTTTAATAGTTAACGTGTGTGGAATAACATGGAGAAAAATTAAATGAAAATTCGTCCATCTCTCCCAATCCTTTTAAAGGAGCTCTGACTCCTTTAAAGGAGCTCCTTTAAAGGAGCTTTTCAGGACCAGACTTCAAGCAAATGTTGAACCTCACTCAGTTGACAGTGCAATATTTTGGTGAGGATGACTCACAGCCCAGGATCTTGTATTTCAGAAGACATCTCAGGGAAGAGTGTCAGTCTCACAGGCAGTCTGCCTGCTGGCTGCCAGTCCCTATATGAGGCCAGTCTTGTGCCCCTGAGGCCCACACCACAGCAAGAGTCATTTCCGGTCTTAAATGAAGAGTGAATCAGTGCCCTTCTCTGAAAGTGTCCAGAGCAGGCCCCTAAACTGTGGGACACTTGCCTTGACTCCGCCTTCTGCTGCCTGTTTAGGGTCCTAGGAAGCCCATGGATCTGGTGTAACCTCAACTTCTCTACTTCTCTGGCCTTATGGTCCCACTCTTAGTTTCAGTGTGCTGTCAATATGTGTATTTCAGTCTGAGCCATGGGAACCTCAGCTCCTGATTTCAGTATTACTCTAGCCTGTTACCTCACCAAACACAGCAAGTTCCAGCCTTGGCACCATCTCCACTCCCAGTAGCAGAGATCCAGACACCAATCCTATGCAACACACAAGCTTCCAGAACTGCTCTGTGCCAGAAGCAATACTCCCAAAGGCCTTTAAATGCTCGGGAAGAAAGAAAAGCCATGAAGATTTGCACCTGATGCTCAGTGCCTACATCACAAACAGAAGAAAAGCTCCTCTTCTTCATGTCCACAGAATGGCAGCCTTTTGTGATCGATCAATGGAGAATTAAGAACTAAGGCACAAGGGAGAAAAAAAGCAAGAAAAAGTCAGTTAGAGAAAGAAGGAAGAAAGTAACAAGTAGAGATCAGAGAACCAGATGGGTGATAAAAGGAGCTGTGGTGGTGATGATTAAAACTGAGATGGGAAAAAAAGAGTCTTCCTCTAGCAAAAGTCAATTAGTAGAAGCACGGAAAGGCAATGATCATCTAAAGAGAAAATGGACACACATTTATGACTGGATAGGGCTGGGCATAAAAAAGCATTAGTAGATAATCACAATATTCTTCAACATAGTATATAAAATATCAGGGAGCAGGATGGCTGATATTTAAAGGCTCAACAGATTTTCAGTCTTTCGAAGTATGAAGGGAGCATATAGTTCTAGCTCTAGAAAGAAAACCATTTCCTATGCCCCACGATGCTCTCACGTAAATAAATTAGGAAGACTATATGGTGTTCTGAGTTAGTGGTTCTCAGTGAAAAGATAGAAAGATGTCCTTGTCTCCAACCCAGTGCTCTTTGAAAAGGCAAAAGAGTTTTATGAGCAAATGCAAATGACTGATTCATGTGTATTTTTGAAGGAGTATCTTTGGCATTTTAAAAAGACCCTTGGTATTAAAAAGGTTGGATATAACATGAAAAATAGTTAGCAAATGACCATGCTGCAGTAGCATGTCATGGCATTTTCAGACAGCTCATTTCTTAGAACAGTCTCTCTTCTGTGCACTGCAATGGACCTGCTGAAATCAAGCCCCTCTGGGAGCCAACAGAAGAAGGATTATTTTTACACGTGCAAGTTGAACAGGCTCTCTGAAATAAAACTGCTGGGTTAGAAACTCCATTATCCTACAACTTCCAAAGCCAAGAAACATCTTCACTCGCTCCTCACAGATTGCCAGTTGTTGCGAGGATGAACACATGCATTTGTTTTGCCTTGATATTCAGAGCAGTCCAGACATACAGTTCTAGCTCTAGAAAGAAAACCATTTCCCAGTCACGTGTCCAGGATTATGAAGCTACTCTACCCATTCTCAGGCAGCAGGATCAGTTTGGGAAATATTTTTCCTACATTCCTATATAAAATGTACTTTATTGATTTGACCCATTGTTTGGGAATCGTTCAGAACAGCAAATAATTCTAATAACAGCTAACATTTACTTAGTGCCAGGCAGTTTTAAGCACTTTACATAAGTGTACTCATTTAATCCACAATAGGGTGTTTCTACCTGGCACCATTAAGGCGAGTTCTTTAACTCTGACAACTAATTGGAATTCTAACAGTCATAGCTTCCTCCTATGATGATCTGAAATGAGGCAACAATGAGAAACGAGACTTATCTGTCAAGTCAGGAGGTCGGAACACATCCAGCCTTAATCCTGAACCAATAACTGAGTAATTAAGATGCTTGAAGCTGACAAATGACTCCTATTGAGCTTGGTCTTCTTGGGAAGAGTGATATTTATTCTAAAGGCTGTAATATTGGTCTTAATGTGGGGATTTTATACAATATAATCTATGAATAAATAATTGAAACAGGTATTTTAGTAAGTAAATATGTATCCTATTGTGTTCTACTCCAACACAATAATCCTTAAAAATCTTCTATAAAATGTGCCTAAGAAGGCTTTTCTAAATAAGTTCTGCCCAGAGCCAGTCATTTGTGAAGGCAGTCCTTGGTCGCACCCTACTAGGTATTCTTTGCATGGATACACTGACTATTGCAATAAAATAATTAATTCCTATTACACTGGGGTTCTAATAAATCAATGGATTGTAACTAGTTTGCCTTTTGGAGGGAGTAGATGACAACCAGAACATTTTTTAAGATCCCCTATGCCTTAGGTATTTTCTAGGAAACAGAATGTAATCACCAAGAAAATCTTCTTTCCTACAATAACTAAAATCTAAAAACCACAGTTAATTCAGTACAGTTATCCAAGGACAGAGGAAACTTGCCCATTGGTGCCTCAGTATCAGGGGAATGATGAGCCCCACTCCTTCCTTCCTCGTGGTATTTATTTTATTCCATATAACTTCTTAGCCCCATATAGGTGACATGCAGCACATCTTAAAGATTATCTTCCCATATGGCAAAAGTGATTGCCTTAATTAAAAGCTTGTCTTAAAAGAATTATCCTTCCAGATTGGTTTGAGGTTATCAGTTACTTTTTTACTGTTTACATAACAGACAACACACTGCCAAATGTCTCCTGTCTCCACTTCTGAAGTGCAGAGGAAAGGATAGAGTGTATCCGGCAGATCCCCAGGATAATAAAAAGTGGTTAGAATTAACTTTAAGTTGAATGGTGTGTCAATTACTTCCTTCAAAAATCTCCTGTATCATCCACTCAGAGGCCAGATTTATAGAGAGAAATACTCATTTACAGCCAGCTCTCCAACTGCATTTCATTTACAACTTTCACAGTGGCCACTGAGAGGCCAGTGGTAAAAGAGCAAGACCATCCTCCCAAGACCATGCTCTTATGAGGGCTAGAGAGCTGGGTGTAGAGCTGTTCTCTCTGAGCAAAGGGGCAGGCAGTGTCTGTCCTTCTGGGGTTTCTAACAGCTCTTCTCACACCAGCACGAGCCAGTCAGATGCAATGCATTTTTTAAATTGCTCTACTATATGAGAATGTAATTGGATTGAAGATATTTTAAATTTATTCAATTAAAATTTATTCAATTTTTTTTTTTTTTTTTTTGCGGTACGCAGGCCTCTCACTGTTGTGGCCTCTCCCGTTGTGGAGCACAGGCTCCGGACGCGCAGGCTCCGCGGCACGTGGGATCTTCCCAGACCGGGGCACGAACCCACGTCCCCTGCATTGGCAGGCGGACTCTCAACCACTGCGCCACCAGGGAAGCCCCAGTTTAATTTTTATTCTTGTTAAGATCAACAGTAATTAAATGGTATAAAATCACCTCAAGTTAATTTATTTTCTAAGCCCTTTAAACGACCTTCAGGAACAAATAGCTTTCTCCCTTTCAAGTAACACATATAATGCCTTTGCTTTAACACAGATGGCAAGAAATGGGAATAAATTTTACCGGTGCAACATATTATAAAATCACAACTAAAACAGGAGAGAAAAAATGTTTCCTTCTCTCTTTGCAATACTATGTCATAAAGTAAACCAAGTAGAGTATAAATATATAAAATACAAGTTACCCAAAGCAGTGAATTAAACTTGGTAGCTATCTTTCTACAGTGCTATAAAGCACTACCTTTTACAAAGGTTATTTTTCATGGTTATCATTCTAGATGCTTAGAGCAGCAGTATAGGACTTAATTGAAAAATGTATGGTCTTCATCTTAAGCAGACAAAACCTAACATGGACATAACTAACCAAGGTATACACGGGATGAAATTAAAGTAGAAGACTCAAACAGAAAGAGGTGTGCGGAGAATTGTGTTTTGATTTTCGGCAGATAGCAGACAGTCTCTTGAAATAAAATTCCCTATCTACCCCTGATGCTCTGAATGTCTCTAAATCACACTTGAGCACAGCTATCCACTACAATAGTGAAAAATATGAAAAGGAAATAACCCACCTGTGAGTGATACATTAGAGTTTATTCACACCTTGGAATAATACTATGGTAGATAAAATATGTATTTTTAAATTTCAAAAACATAATGTCGAGTGAAAAAAATCAAGAAAATTGCAAATATATAGAATTACATATGTGTGAGTATATACGGGTTGGCCAAAAAGTTCGTTTGGGTTTTTCATAACATCTTACAGAAAAAGGTGAACGAACTTTTTAGCTAACCCTATATATGTGTATATGTATATATACACACATATATAAATATATACATATATATAATACAGCAATAATATACACTGTTTATGGATACAGTCACAAATAGAAAAAGCACTAAAACATGCGTGGAATGGCACTCTCCAACTTCCGGATAGTGATTCTTCGGGGAGGAAAAAAAAATAGATAAATGCATTAGAATTTAGGTACATCCATAAAATTTTATTTGAGAGAGACACCAGATGCAAATAGAACAAAACGTTAAAATCTGTTAAATTTGAGAAACAGATACGTCGGTGGATTTAATTTTTTGCTAGTTTGAAATATTTTATTAAAAATAAACAGAAAAAGAAATCAAATGCCTCCATATATATTTTATCATTACCATCTCAGTATACTGCCTTATTATGATTAGAATCTTATTATGATTAGAATAATGTGCTTAATTTTTTTTGAATTTTATTTATTTTTTTATAGAGCAGGTTCTTATTAGTCATCCATTTTATACACATCAGTGTATACATTTCAATCCCAATCTTCCGATTCATCACACCACCACCACCACCCCCTGCCGCTTTCCCCCCTTGGTGTCTATATGTTTCTTCTCTACATCTGTGTCTCTAATTCTTCCCTGCAAACCAGTTCACCTGTACCATTTTTTTAGTTTCCACATATATGCGTTAATATACGATATTTGTTTTTCTCTTTCTGACTTACTTCACTCTGTATGACAGTCTCTATATGCAAACACGTCTCTACAAATGACCCAATTTCGGTCCTTTCTATGGCTGAGTAATATTCCATTGTATATAGGCACCACATCTTCTTTATCCATTCGTCTGTTGATGGGCATTTAGGTTGCTTCCGTGACCTAGCTATTGTAAACAGGGCTGCAATGAACATTGGGGTGCATGTCTCTTTTTGAATTATGGTTTTCTCTGGGTATATGCCCAGTAGTGGGATTGCTGGGTCATATGGTAATTCTATTTTTAGTTTATTAAGGAACCTCCATACTGTTCCCCATAGTGGCTGTATCAATCTACATTCCCACCAACAGTGCAGGAGGGTTCCCTTTACTCCACACCCTCTCCAGCATTTGTTGTTTGTAGATTTTCTGATGATGCCCATTCTAACTGGTGTGAGGTGATACCTCACTGTAGTTTTGATTTGCATTTCTCTAACAATTAGTGATGTTAAGCAGCTTTTCATGTGCTTCTTGGCCATCTGTATGTCTTCTTTGGAGAAATGTCTGTTTATGTCTTCTGCCCATTTTTTGATTGGGTTGTTTGTTTCTTCAATATTAAGCTGCATGAGCTGTTTATATATTTTGGAGATTAATCTGTTGTCCGTCGATTCGTTTGCAAATAATTTCTTCCATTTTGAGGGTTGTCTTTTCGTCTTGTTTATGGTTTCCTTTGCTGTACAAAAGTTTTTAAGTTTCATTAGGTCCCATTTGTTTATTTTCATTTTTATTTACATTACTCTAGGAGGTGGATCAAAAAAGATTTTGCTGTGATTTATGTCAAAGAGTGTTCTTCCTATGTTTTCCTCTAAGAGTTTTATAGTGTCCACTCTTACATTAAGTTCTCTAATCCATTTTGAGTTTATTTTTGTATATGGTATTAGAGTGCTCTAATTTCATTCTTTTAGATGTAGCTGTCCAGTTTTCCCAGCACCACTTATTGAAGAGACTGTCTTTTCTCCATTGTATATCCTTGCCTCCTTTGTCATAGATTAGTTGACCATAGGTGCATGGGTTTATCTCTGGGCTTTCTATCTTGTTTCATTGATCTACGTTTCTGTTTTTGTGTCAGTACCATATTGCCTTGATTACTGTAGCTCTGTAGTATAGTCTGAAGTCAGGCAGTCTCATTCCTCCAGCTCTGTTTTTTTCCCTCAAGACAGCTTTGGCTATTCGGGGTATTTTGTGTCTCCATACAAATCTGAAGATTTTTTGTTCTAGTTCCGTAAAAACTGCCACTGGTAATTTGATAGGGATTGCATTCAATCTGTAGATTGCATTGGGTAGTATAATCATTTTGATAATATTGATTCTTCCAATCCAAGAACATGGTATATCTCTCCATCTGTTGGTATCACCTTTAATTTCTTTCATCAGTGTCTTATAGTTTTCTGCATACAGGTCTTTTGTCTCCGCAGGTAGCTTTATTCCTAGGTATTTTATCCTTTTTGTTGCAATGGTAAACGGGAGCCTTGTTAATTTCTCTTTCAGATTTTTCATCATTAGTGTATAGGAATGCAAGAGATTTCTGTGCATGAACTTTGTATCCTGCAACTTTACCAAATTTATTGAGTAGCTTTAGTAGTTTTCTGGTGGCATCTTTAGGATTCTCTATGTATAGTATCATGTAATCTGCAAACAGTGACAGTTTTACTTCTTCTTTTGCAGTTTGGATTCCTTTTATTTCTTTTTTTCTCTGATTGCCGTGGCTAGGACTTCCAAAACTATGTTGAATAATAGTGGTGAGAGTCGACATCCATGTCTTGTTCCTGATCTTAGAGGAAATGCTTTCAGTTTTTCACCATTGAGAATGATGTTTTCTGGGGGCTTGTCATATATGGCCTTTATTATGTTGAGGTAGGTTCCCTCTATGCCCACTTTCTGGAGAGTTTTATCATTAATGGGTGTTGAATTTTGTCAAAATCTTTTTCTGCATCTATTGAGATGATCATACGGTTTTTATTCTTCAGTTTGCTAATATGGTGTATCACATTGTTTGATTTACCTATATTGAAGAATCCTTGCATCCTTGGGATAAATTCAACTTGATCATAGTGTATATGTCCCTTTAAATGTGTTGGATTCTGTTTGCTAGTATTTTGTTGAGGATTTTTGTATCTATATTCATCAGTGATATTGGTCTGTAATTTTCTTTTTTTGTAGTACCCTTGTCTGGTTTTGGTATCAGTGTAATGGTGGCCTCATAGAATGAGTTTGGGAGTGTTCCTTCCTCTGCAATTTTTTGGAAGACTTTGAGCAGGATGGGTGTTAGCTGTTCTCTAAATGTTTGATAGAATTCACCTGTGAAGCCATCTGTTCCTGGACTTTTGTTTGTTGGAAGATGTTTAATCACAGCTTCAATTTCATTACTTGTGATTGGTCTGTTCATATTTTCTATTTATTCCTGGTTCAGTCTTGGAAGGTTATACCTTTCTAAGAATTTATCCATTTCTTCCACGTTGTCCATTTTATTGGCATAGAGTTGCTTGTAGTAATCTCTCAGGATGCTGTGTATTTCTGAGGAGGCTGTGGTAAGTTCTCCTTTTTCATTTCTAAAAATCTTGATTTGAGTCCTCTCCCTCTTTTTCTTGATGAGTGTGGCTAATGGTTTATCAATTTTGTTTATCTTCTGAAAGAACCAGCTTTTAGTTTTATTGATCTTTGCTATTGTTTTCTTTGTTTCTATTTCATTTATTTCTGCTCTGATATTTATGATATCTTTCCTTCTGCTAACTTTGGGTTTTGTTTGTTCTTCTTTCTCCACTTCTTTTAGGTGTAAGGTTAGATTGTTTATTTGAGAGTTTTCTTGTTTCTTGAGGTAGTCTTGCATAAACTTCCCTCTTAGAACTGCTTTTGCTACATCCCATAGGTTTTGGATCATTGTGTTTTCATTGTTACTTGTCTCTAGGTATTTTTTGATTTCCTCTTTGATTTCCTCAGTGATCTCTTGGTTATTAAGTAACGTATTGTTTAGCCTCCATGTGTTTGTGATTTTTACATTTTTCTCCCTGTAACTGATTTCTAATCTCATAGCGTGTGGTCTGAAAAGATGCTTGATATAATTTCAATTTCCTTAAATTTACTGAGGCTTGGTCTGTGACCCAAGATGTGATCTATCCTGGAGAATGTTCTGTGCACACTTGAGAAGAAAGTGTAATCTGCTGTTTTGGGATGGAATGTTCTATAAATAACAATTAAATCTATCTGTTCTATTGTGTCATTTAAATCTTCTGTTTCCTTATTTATTTTCATTTTGGATGATGTGTCCATTGCTGTAAGTGAGGTGTTAAAGTCCCCCACTATTATTGTGTTACTGTCAATTTACTCTTTTATAGCTGTTAGCAGTTGCCTTATGTATTGAGGTGCTCCTATGTTATGTGCATAAATATTTACAATTTTTATATCTTCTTCTTGGATCGATCCCTTGATCATTCTGTAGTGTCCTTCTTTGTCCCTTCTAATAGTCTTTATTTTAAAGTCTACTTTGTCTGATATGAGAATTGCTACTCCAGCTTTCTTTTGGTTTCCATTTGCATGGAATATCTTTTTCCATCCCCTTACTTTCAGTGTGTATGTGTCTCTAGGTCTGAAGTGGGTCTCTTGTAGACTGCATATATATGGGTCTTGTTTTGTGTCCATTTAGCAGGCCTGTGTCTTTTGGTTGGAGCATTTATTCCATTCACGTTAAAGGTAATTATTGATATGTATGTTCCTATTACCATTTTCTTAATTGTTTGGGGTTTGTTTTCGTAGGTCCTTTTCTTCTCTTACGTTTCCCACTTAGAGAAATTCCTTTAGCATTTGTTGTAGAGCCTGTTTGGTGGTGCTGAATTCTCTTAGCTTTTGCTTTTCTGTAAGGCTTTTGATTTTTCCATCGAATCTGAATGAGATCCTTGCTCGGTAGAGTAATCTTGGTTGTAGGTTTTTCCCTTTCATCACTTTAATTATATCATGCCACTCCCTTCTGGCTTGTAGAGTTTCTGCTGAGAAATCAGCTGTTAACTTTATGGGAGTTCCCCTGTATGTCATTTGTCATTTTTCCCTTGCTGCTTTTAATAATTTTTCTTTGTCTTTAATTTTTGCCAATATGATTATCATGTGTCTTGGCGTGTTTCTCCTTGGGTTTAACCTGCATGGGACTCGCTGTGCTTCCTGGACTTGGGTGGCTCTTTCCTTTCCCATGTTAGGGAAGTTTTCGACTATAATCTCTTCAAATATTTTCTCAGGTCCTTTCTCTCTCTCTTCTCCTTCTGGGACCCCTATAATGCGAATGTTGTTGAGTTTAATGTTGTCCCAGAGGTCTCTTAGGCTGTCTTCATTTCTTTTCATTCTTTTTTCTTTATTCTGTTCTGCAGCAATGAATTCCACCATTCTGTCTTCCAGGTCACTTATCCGTTCTTCTGCCTCAGTTATTCTGCTATTTGTTCCTCCTAGTGTAGTTTTCATTTCAGTTACTGCATTGTTCATCTCTGTTTGTTTGTTCTTTAGTTCTTCTAGGTCTTTGTTAAACATTTCTTGCATCTTCTCCATCTTTGCCTCCATTCTTTTTCCAAGATCCTGGATCATCTTCACTATCATTATTTTGAATTCTTGTTCTGGAAGGTTGCCTATCTACACTTCATTTAGTTGTTTTTCTGGGGGTTTATCTTGTTCCTTCATCTGGTACATAGCCCCCTGTCTTTTCATCTTGTCTATCTTTCTATGAATGTATTTTTTGTTCCACAGGATGCAGGACTATAGTTCTTCTTGCTTCTGCTGTCTGCTGGCTGCTGGATGAGGCTATCTAAGAGGCTTGTGCAAGTTTCCTGATGGGAGGGACTGGTGGTGGGTAGAGCTGGCTGTTGCTCTGGTGGACAGAGCTCATTAAAAGTTTAATCTGCTTGTCTGATGATGGGTGGGGCTGGGTCCCCTCCCTGTTGGTTGTTTGGCCTGAGGTGACCCAACACTGGAGCCTACCCCAGTTCTTTGTTGGGACTAATGGTGAACTCTGGGAGGGCTCACGCCAAGGAGTACTTCCCAGAACCTCTGCCTCCAGTGTCCCTGTCCCCATGGTTAGACAGAGTCACCCCCTGCCTCTGCAGGAGACCCCTCAACACCAGCAGGTATGTCTGGTTCAGTCTCTATGGGTCACTGCTCCTTCCCCTGGGTCCCGATGCAGACACTACTTTATGTGTGCCCTCCAAGAGTGGAGTCTCTGTTTCCCCCAGTCCTGTCGAAGTCCTGCAATCAAATCCCACTAACCTTCAAAGTCTGATTCTCTAGGAATTCCTCCTCCTGTTGCCGAACCCCGTTCGGCAGCCTGATGTGGGGCTCAGAACCTTCACTCCAGTGGGTGGACTTCTGTGGTAGAAGTGTTATACAGTTTGTGGGTCACCCACCCAGCAGTTATGGGATTTAATTTGATTGTGATTGCGCCCCTCCTACCATCTCATTGTGGCTTCTCCTTTGTCTTTGGACGTGGGGTATCTTTTTTGGTGAGTTTCAGTGTCTTCCTGTCAATAATGGTTCAGCAGTTAGTTGTGATTCCAGTGTTCTCTCAAGACGGAGTGAGAGCACGTCCTTCTACTCCGCCATCTTGAACCAATCCCTGAGAAACTTCTAAGTATCAGGCACTGTCCTTCAATATCTGTTGTTCACCCGCTAGTGTTGGAGAGTCTCCCACAGAGGTAGGGGGTGGCTGTGGCTCAACGTGAGGACAAGGACACCGGCAGCAGAAGCTCTGGGAAGTACTCCCCGGCAGGAGCTCCCCCAGAGTCCGTCCAGAATAACCACTTAGTTATAGCATTGCAAAGCACCCATTTCCTCTCATTTCTTCCTTTCTAACCAAGGGAGAATGCAGTTTTCAGCTTTCCCTTATCATTGTCCCCCAAAAGACTGTTATCAAACATTGCTACCTTGGGTAGGGCCATTTGTGACATTCTCAACCCCATCTAAAAAAAAGTAAGGAGCAAGTTCTTAGTGAATGTCAGATTTTCCCAGTGTCTAAATTTTTTAAAATTAATTAATTAATTGATTGATTTTTGGCTGCATTGGGTCTTCGTTGTGGTGTGACGGCATCTCATTGTGGTGGTTTCTCTTGTTGCAGAGCATGGGCTCTAGGTGCGCAGGCTTCAGTAGTTGTGGCTCGTGGGTTCTAGAGCACAGGCTCAGTAGTTGTGGTACACAGGCTTAGCTGCTCTGCGGCGTGGGGGATCTTCCCAGACCAGGGCTCGAACCCGTGTCCCCTGCATTGGTAGGCAGATGCTTAACCACTGCACCACCAAGGAAGCCCCCCAGTGTCTAAATTTTTACCAGAGTTCAACTTACTAACTGAGAGCACAAATGTCATGAATTATACCCACATGGTCTAAAATAAATTTTCAAAGATGCTTAACATCAAAGAGGAAGAAACTTAAACACTGTGAAAATGATAAATGATATATATACATAATTATAGCAACTTAATATAGGAAAATTCATAATTAAGTCTGTCTTAAGTGAAAGAGTTTTAAATGAATTAGCCATATACTGATGTAAACATTTATATTGATGAGGTTATAGCATACCCAACAGAAGGATCAACTGTAACAATAACTGAAAATTAGATTAGTGTATAGCAGTGGCAAAATGGTCATTAGTGCACTAAGATAAAAGCATATTTTGTGACAAGTTCACATCCATGTGATATTTAAGGGTACAGTGTTAAAATTCACACATTTAAAATGGTAACATAAACTTTACTTGCCATTGTTTCATAGATTTGGCAAACCCTGCAGAGGAAATTATTCTGGGAATAATATTAAATGGTGTTTTGCTTATCATGGTAATTATAAGAGAAAAATCTTTGTTTCCAAACAAATGGAGTAGAGGTAAGAGTCATGAGTTATGGAAGAAGATTCTGTGATGTTTAGGGTTCAAACTTTCCTGGATAATGTACAGGGAACAAAAAAAAAAAAGGAAGAAATAGGATGGATTATCATTTCAATTCTTAGTTCTGAGTAAGAGATGCCAGAAAAAGTTGATATGAGCCCATAAGCAACTGATTATATTACTTGAACCTACAGAATACACTGAATGCTTGAAAGTTACAAATAAATTATCTGTTTTCCATTTATTGAATCATTTTCCAAAACATAAATGAACAAAAAGTGTAAAAACAAGTGGAACAAACTATGCTTTAAAAGATTCAGCCCTGTAGAGGTGTTAAATAGTGAAATTCCTTGGGAAACTCAACCATGTGTTTTGTGCCTTATCAGCTCTGAATAAATAATGTAGGCTGTCTGCCAAATTAAGAATCTCATAATAAGTTGTTCAGATGGTGTTATAAGTGAGAGGTGGATTGGGCTGTGCTCTCCTGAAGGAAGTGGGTAGATGACATTGGTGGAAAAGGAAAATGACATTAGTGGCAAGGACACAAAATTAAAAATGACAGAATAAGTGTGAGATAGTAAAGCAGGTGATGAAAGGATTTTAGAGAGACAAAAAGGATTCTCTTAATTAAATGTGATTAGGCATCTGTTATTTTTTTTAAAAAAGGAAATCAAAGTAGTATCAGGACACGTTTTTCTGATTTTTCTGATTAAGCAGCAAGATTCCACCACCACCCTTCATCGTTTTTAAACTTTCAGTTTTGGTGTGTGAATTCTAAAGTAAGTCTCAGACGTGAGTAATTTTAGCCTGGAAGCTATAAGAAATAAAGAGAATTTTGGAATGAAGGTTGTAAAGTCAGCCATTGGGCCTTCTCCAAGTAATAACAGCATGTAGTTCTATTAAGCATGATAAATTCCCCTTCCAGATTTTTTAAAAAACATCAGACATAACTCTCATAGAGACAGGGACTTTGCAGGCTAAATTATTCTAAATAGCCATTTAATTAATGCCAAAAACACAGAATAAGATTTCAATCTACAGGGGACCCTGTATAATATTTTTTTAATTAAAGCACCTGTAAAAATAACATTGTTATTTTTATAGTAGTAACTACATTTGGATACTATTAATGTTGTTATTCATTAGATTCCTCTTCAAGGTGTTGCTTTAAATTGATCACTCAGGTTTCCTACATCCCGGTCACTATTGAATAATTAATTCAAAGAATGATTATTGAACAATTGACGTATACAAGATAATATGATAGATGTGGGGATGGGAAATGAAAAGAAGTTTATAACTTAGACCTTATTTTTAGCAACTTTTTTTTTTTTGGCCGCAGGGCATGTGGGATCTTAGTTCCCTGACCAGGAATGGAACCCCGCCCCCTGCAGTGGAAGTGCAGAGTCTGCCAGGGAAGTCCAGCCCTTATTTTTAAGAAGCTTAACATCTAAGTAAGAGATAGTCAGGAAATGTATGATCAGGGAAGACTATGGAAAAGGTAGAGATTGAACTGGGCTTTGAAGGATTCTTCACATTTTAAGAGCCATGACTGGGGAAAAAGAAAAAAAAGTGCCTAAGTAACAGGAATCAGCTACTTCAGGCTGAGCAAAACAATGGTTCCTGCCCAACTACGTAAGAGGAAACTTAGTGCTGAAAATGAATTTATAGCTAAGAGACATGTATGAATTAATTAAACCAAGATACTTGGTTTAAGAACATGCAGAAAGTTCTAAAATAAATTAGCAGTTCACAGTCTGAGAATTTCAGACCCCTAGAGGGATCACTGAATTATTGCAAGCAACTTATGAAGGTAATCTGAGTCCAGGCAATAGATTTAATAAATAACATCATCGGCAAATACTAACCACTGTCTTTCAAAAGCTGTTGTGGGTGATAAAGAATATATTCACTTAATAGCACTAGTGCACTGAAGGAATAACTATTGAAATTTCATATCACTTCATTGTTTTATTCAGATTAAAGAAACTATATATATACATATGCATCATACTGCATCGCCATTTTTGTTGACATTTTTAGTTAATATATTATGACTATAGTTTTATGTGAACGAATATACTTATAAATCTTATAAAGCTTATAAATCATTTCAAAATATTGACTGGTATTTTGTTCTATTCTATAATTAATTTAAACATTCCCCTACTTTGGAAGATTTAAGTTGTTCTATATTAAAAATGATGCTGTTTATAAACATTCTTGCTATAGCTAAGTATTATATACATCCTTAAATTTTGGGGGATAAATCCCTACATATGAAGTTGCTAAGTCAAAAAGTATACACTTTTTAGGATTTCAATATATATTGCTAAATTGCCTTCTCAAAGATTCTATCATTATGTGTTCCTTCCAGCAGGTTATAAGACCACTAACTTCCCTGCTAATATGAAACAATATTATAAACAAAATAGAAGTAGAGTCACAGATATAGAAAACAAACTTACGGTTACCAGGGGATAAGCCGGGGGAGGGATAAGTTGGGAGACTGGGATTGACATACACACACTACTATATATAAAATAGATAACTTATAAGAGCCTGCTGTATAGCACAGGGAACTCTACTCAATGGTCTATATGCGAAAAGAATCTAAAAAACAAAAAAGAGTGTATATATGTATATGTATAACTGATTCACTTTGCCGTACACCTGAAACTAACACAACACTGTAAATCAACTATACTCCAGTTAAAAAAAAAAGCAAGTGGGCAATGAACAGATGACCTCCTCTGGAGACTTTAAAACAAACAAAATGGATATAGATTGGCAAAACTAAAAAAAAAAAGGGGTATTCATAGTCAAATAGATTAGAAATTTCCAAGCTACAGCTATATGGCATGTGAAGTACACAGACAATCAAAACATATTTACGTATTTTGTGCATGTGTCTCAGGTCAGCAGACAGATCTATGACAGCTATCGAGAACTGTGTACAGTGTTTCCTATCATCAACCACTCATACACTTTCCTAAGAGATATTCACCTTGTTGAAAGTTCTTTGCTTCTCTGTAGCCTCAAAGAATTACAACCCAAGGTGCTCTGAAAAAGGAGTCAATACAGTAAGAAATATCCTGGTTTCCCAATGTGCACAAACATGTGAGAAAGACTACTTTCCCTTGCAGAGGATCTTGTTACTTCGACAGCAGCAGTATCTACATAGAAGGGAATGAGAACAGTGAAAATGTGCTCTCTGTGAATGTGGTAGCATTACTCCAATTCATCCAGAAAGAAGACAGTAATAGAATTGGAAGTTTTTATCAGTTTGGGCAACTTAGAAAATGTGCCTTCTATGCGCACATTCACTGTTTTCTGTGCATGGCAGGAAAAGAAACTGATTTGTTGGATCTGATTACAGTTATTAAAAAATCAAAAAGCTTTGCCTCTATTTGATTTCTTTAAGTGATGCCTATTGCATTTGGAGAGGATTGGAAACTATCCTTTGAAAAAACTGTAGGTCTCAGGAACCTGTAGGAGTAATTTCTATTAACTACACTTTGAGATCTCTGACTATCTACACATTTCAGTAACATTCACTTATGCCTTTAAAACGAAAATAAGAAGTCTTCCTTCTGAAAGAGAGAAAATGATGATGTAAACAGGCAGAGGAGAAATTGAGATTTTAAAAACCTGAAGTCCTTCAGAATACTTTGATTCTATACTTAATTCTATTCCTACATCCTCTTCCCTGATTTGGTATTTGATTTTGTTTTCCCCCAAATATCGTGTCATCCTATGTTGATGCTGCCTTGTTTATTAGAGCTCTAGTTTACCCTACAAATTCATAAGGTCTAATTCCTTCAGTATCTGTTGTTTTTTTGGATGCTAGGGAGAGGAAGCTAAGAATTCCAGGCAAGAATCCAAAGTCATGTTGTTCAAATAAACCTCCAAATACACTGACCATGGGAAATGATTTGCCTTTCTAAACTATTATTGAAATCTATCAAGGGTATAAGCCAATCAGGAGAGCAAGAGGGATGGGACTAAGGCCCAAGGAAGAAGATTTGAACTAGTTAAAATTCAGCATGTGTTACCTGGGCTTGAAAGTCACAGAGCAGCTAAAGGGATTTATGGGAATTCACAACAGAGTGAGTTGTAGGAAAGAAAAATATCAGTAAAACTCCTTAAAATGAAATAATCTAGACAGATAACAGAAGTTGCTGCCCTAAAATACCAGTTACCAATAAATATGACATAAAACCAAGCACTCATTGATCAGAAGATTTCCTGCAGAAAGAAGCTGATGCCAAATGCTTGTATTACAGAGAGGTTGACAGCTGAGCTCTGTTGGGAAATTGGGGGGAAACCACATGATTTTTTTTTTCTGCAAAATTTACAGAAAATCCTCAAAGAAAGTACAGAGAATTTCCCCATGTCCCTTACCCAGTTTGTCCTATTGTTAATATCTTATATTCTCAGAGTATATTTTTCAATTCTAAGAAACCAACATTGAGTAACTAAACTTGATAATTTATTCAGATTTTACTAGTTTTCCTCCAAGATCCTTTTTCTCTTCTGGGATCCCATCAGGGATACCACATTGCATTTGGTCATTATGCCTCCTAAGACTCCTCTTGGCTGTGACAGTTTCTCAGAATTTCCTTGTCCTTGCTGACCTTGACAGTTTTGAGGAGCACTAGCCAGGTTTTTCTTTTTTTCTGAATGTCCCTAATTTGGGTTTGTCTGATGTTCTAATGGTTAGACCTGGGTAGGCGTTTTTGGTGAACAAAACCCACAGAAGTGAAGTAGCATTCTCAGAACACTCATGTTTTAAAAGATAAAATTAATAGATCGCCCTAAGGCTTTTGAAACATTTTTCCTATGACTCCACCTCCTAATTAACTGAAAGCCTAAATAATAATAAAATGAAATCAGCGAGGCTGCCATGACCTTTTCCGTCGAGAACCAGAACTTTGTAGTTGTGACTTTTCCTTCGCAGTGATATTCTCTCTTCCTGAAGGGCAGATATATTGATACCATTCAGTGTATGTCATAACTCAGTTATGGGAGTACAAAGGAAAGAAATACAAGCTTATAATACTGGATGATACAACAGACACCACCCTGGTTGGCCTCCTAGCAGCCACCGCCAGCCCTCTTTCACCTTGCCCACCTCCTACTTTAAGGTCTAAAAGGCTCCCTCATATTTGATCCAGTGCTAGTCTACGAGATGAGGGCTGGCTGGTCTCCTGGGGTGTTCGGCAGGGCTGTGAGGGGGGACACTTCCTCTTTGACAGAGGGAGACAGACGCAGAAGGAAAGCTTTTTCACCTGTTCTGACATGGCAACAAGTCTAAGGACAAAAAGCCAAATGTTGAGAATGGAAGAACAGATGACGAAAACAGTCTGACTTCTAGAAGGCATCACTGAGCCACTGAATCAACCCTGGGACTGCTAGAGGAACTGGTAAGGTCCTCACTGTTTGTCGGGTTTGCAGCTCAAAGCATCCTTGCTGAGACATGCAGCAATATTGACATTTCTCATGATAACTCAGAGGAGATGCATTGGCAACCCATAGACATGTTTTGTATTGTTTACACAGTGTTAAAACTGTAGTTACTCTCTCTTTAAAATAAGTTGATTTCACAGGGAGAAAATATTCCCACTTCTTTTGAAAAAATCAGCAGATCTGTCAACACTTGGCCCACAGGTCGACCTGCCAACAGTCAACTGGAGCTGGTAGCAGCTGCCACTTTTAGACGAGATCTGTGCTTTGCTCTTCTGTTCACCATAGTTCCCACCCTGGCCGGCTTCATGCATTTATATTATCCCTATGAACCTTGTAGCATCTGTGAAAAAACCTTCATAGCTGGGTTTCGTTTAAGTCAAGTCTTCTAGATGTCCCTTTTGATTTTTTTTTTCAGTTTTGCATAAGAGGAGTGGCCCTTAATTTTGGAAGAACGTGTGCAATGAAAATCATAGAAATATGGCTCTGACAAACTTTGCAACTTCTTTGTGATGCCAAACCTCCTTTTCTGCTCTCCCTCTCCTCCTCACCCTCTGGCCTCCCACAGTGCTGCTGAAGAAAAATGAGTTAAGATTAACTTTCCAACTAACATATCTCAGATGCTTTATTTTGCCTGGAAGTTCCTATAGTCAGTCAGGAAAAAAAAAAGTAAACCTCTCATATATCCATTTACCCTCCATAGAAACTCACCTAACTGATCTAGACTTACCCTTTGGATAGAGACTAACAAAGTTTTATCATTGCTATGTTTTGAGTTTATAGTTCACAGTTCCTAACTAAAGAAATGCAGTGCGTGGCCCATGAACCACGCTCCAGGGCTGAACGCATACATACGACCCATGGATTACAGCTTTTTGCTGGGGCATTTCCCATAGCTACAGAAAGAGTGGCAAAGGGGAAATCCAGCAAAATGTACTCAGACTTCAATGGCATGTGTATGATTGGAAAGGTAAATATGATGAGTTTGTTTAGATAAGGCAACTTGATAGGAGGAAGGCAAAGTTTATTATTAGTTCCATAGAGGGTAAGCATGAGACTTCTCTGGAGAGAAACTTTTGAGACTTGCCTCAAGATTTCAGAGCCACCTTCTTCAGGGTCACCCCCTACCCTTAGCAGTAGCATCACTGCAACAAATCCAGGAATAATATGCCCCTCCGTGCATCACCTACAGAAGTCACAAGCACAGTGTCACAGGAAATGTGATGAGTGGGGCAACCTGGAAATCAATGCTTCAGCAAGCACTGTGTGGATGGTGGAACCTGAAAGATGTAGCCCCAAGCCTTGTTCAAAGGGGCACTGCCAGTCAGCGGTAGCCTCATTACTAGGCAGGACTATGAGCTCAGCTGTAGTTTAAAGTAACTGTAACAGGTCTCTATGCTCACCTGATTTCTGATGAGAAAGTTTTATCACTTTAACCATCAACCTGATGTTCATTGCATTATAAGAAACAGAGCTGGATAGAGGCAGGACTTTGATTCAAAATGATCTCCAGTGTATGTCTTCTCTATCACTTCCAACAACAACTCCCATGGAACAGGTTGGTTAATTATTTCGGCTCAAATGTCAGTATCCAATGTTTTCAAAAATTATTTCTTATTTAACTTTAATCTGCTTTTAATTACTACTATTTCAAAAAGAATCAATTCCTACTTTCATTGCAAATACTTTTTGTAAAGGTTCCGTATTTTCAATATAGTGTTTGTCTGGAAATTACAACATAGGGCAGGTTGCACTGAAGGCAGTCATATGTTTCCATAAGAATAATGTTATAATGAGGAGGAGGATATGCCATCTAATGAATAATAGTAATAACAAACATTTATAATGATAAAAAGGATAAAAATAACAAAAATATGGGGCTTCCCTGGTGGCACAATGGTTAAGAATCTGCCTGCCAATGCAGGGGACACGGGTTTGAGCCCTGGTCCAGGAAGATCCCACATGCCGCGGAGCAACTAAGCCTGCGCACCACAACTACTGAGCCTCCGCTCTAGAGCGAGCCACAACTACTGAGCCTGCGTGCCACAACTACCGAAGCCTGCATGCCTAGAGCCCATGCTCTGCAACAGGAGAAGCCACCGCAATGAGAAGCCCACGCACAGCAACAAAGAGTAGCACCCGCTCGCCACAACTAGAGAAAGCCTGTGTGCAGCAGCGAAGACCCAGTGCAGCCAAAAATAAATAAATAAATAAATTTATTTTAAAAAATACAAATAATTACTATGGGCTTATTTTTATGGTAAAATTGTACTTCCAGTCACATAAAATGGGCATAAAAGTAATATACAATGGTTTTATATATATGTGTATATATGTACACATATATATATGACAATCATACAAAGGGCCTCAATATATCTATATATCTCTCTATATATTTAACTAAACAAATAAACTATATCATAAATTTGACCTAAAATTAATATATTACCTACAGTAAATACTAATCAATAATTCAATAATTTTGTTTAACTTCTTATCATTTAGAAGAGATTTACCTTGAATAACTTATAAATCATCCCAAGCAATATCTGTCACAAAGGTATGAATTTATACATTGCTTTTCCTTTAAAAATTTTCCGTTTAGTTAGCGGAAATGTTTTCCATTCTTTTTCACCTCATTGCTTTCCTAAAGGATGGCATGGGTATGGAGCTCCTATATATTTTCCTTATGGTTGTATTTCTTGTTATTGATGATGATGATGATAATGGTGATAATGATAACAATGCAAATAACTTGTTTTTGTTCTATGTCCTTGGTTTGGGTTTTCAGAAAAAAAAATCTTTAAAAATCTATAGGTAATCCCGACATTTAAAAAAACACACAAAACTATTTAGTAGAAACATTTTTATAAGCTCAAGTTTTTAAAATGTTACTTATTACAGACTGGTTTGGGGGAATGCTAGGTGTATTCAGTTGAATGCAAAAATATGAAAATAGGAGAAGTTAATAACAGCTTCACTTTATATCAACTTCAGCATCTAATTTGTCCCTGTGTTTCCGTGATATATTTCCGGTTGCATAGCATTATGAAAATATAATATGTAGGGATGTAAATGCCAAAAGTTAAAGTGATAGATTGTAATTTCAGGATTTTTTTAAATCGAAGTTATCTAAAAGTTTGAAGGACGACTAATAAGAATCTTTTTGTTAAAAAAATAATTAAAAATAGATAATAAATCAAATTTAAGCTATAATAGCCACTTATATATTAATCTACACGTTGTAAATAATACTACACACATATATTCCTATACGCAATAAGGTATTATTACCACACCACTTGCGAGCTTGCATACTGTGAACATCAGCCTAGCAGAGGCTGGTGTTTTGCCCATCACATGCATGCTGTGGCAGTGTATTTTCTTTTGTTATTATACAGAAATTGCAGAGCTGGAAAATGCCTTTATTTATTAGTTATATCTAACACCTAGCACAGAGCTGGACCATAATAGGCATTCTTGTTGAATGAAATGAATAAAACTATTAAAGCTCTGATGAGACCTCTCAGATCATTTCATAAATGTGAAAATCCAACACGCCAATTACCAAGTCATTACAAAGAACCAATGTAAAAATTAATGAAATATTATGTATAGTTAAAATGCACAGTGTAGACATGTTTGCATAAATTTTGTTGTCTGTTAAAACTTTGCAAAAGGGGATACCAGTTGTGAAACTGGCCATTAACCCAGCTGCATCAAGTGATTTAGTTGCAGTGTGTGAAGGAGCAAATGGAAGGAATTTGTTGCCTTTCACTTACATTGTGGGTTAAATAGGATTACTATGCTCTAACCTGAATCATCAACACAAAAATATGCATTCAATGAATGTTTTTTGATGGTTCTGTTGATTAGTAGCATTGTTTATTTGTGAAAATGTGCTTATGAGATTCAAATAATGGATTTATACATACGTTTTTGCACCAAAGCCTATTTGTAACTTGAGAAATTTCCTTACCATCCTGGGTGTTGTATCTACTTTAAAATATTGCTCCACAGAACTAAAGTATTTGGCATTTGTTTAAAGTTTTTGAGTTTTACTATTAATAATTTTGGTTATGGCAATGGTTTTAAAAGCTAATGAATGTTAGTGAATGTTCATGGATTTAAAACCATGTCAAATGCCAGGAATTGTATCAACACATTAAATGCTGTCTCATTTAAACCTACAAATTGCCTCATTATTACTGTCATTTCACAAATTAGGAAACGGAGGTCCAGGGAAATTAAGCCATTTTTCAAGGTCACAAGGCCGTTGAGTGGGTAAGCCATGATTTAGACCCAGGGGTGATCAGTCCAAGACACTGCCATTCCACTTTGCGTCTTACCCACGAATGCAAAGAAGATCATGAAATGAGAACATTGTGACACTTGGATCTGATGATTACTTCTATGTACTGTCTCTGGAGAGTCTTAAAAAATGACTTGGAACTGATAGATACTGCAGTAAGTTAGACTCTGCAGCAGGGGCTTCCATGTTCTTTAATCCTCCAGTCTGGACATGATACCCTCTATGTGTTCCCCATATTCTCTGAATTTATTTTTAATATGTTATACTATAATTGTCCATCTACTTTTTCTTTGTTATCCATTAGAGTGTGAATAATTTGAAGGCAGGAATATTTTGTCATTTACCTTTATAACACCAATGCTTAGCCCAAGCCTATCAACACATAGTGCAGTGCTTGGTTGGTACTTAATAACTGAAATGAATGAATGAATGGGAAGTCAGAAAGCATTTACCTTTATTTAGGCAGATCAGTCTCTGCCTAAATAAACAGGATAAAATGCAGAAAACCTACTTCACTTACTATTTAGCCTTTAACAGACACCAAATTTTGCCTGCTATTTCTACTTCCTTCCTGTAGATCACTGATTCCCTTTGTCTAAGGATTTAATGAAGACTGGTGCAATAAGTATGTTGGAAAAAAATCTGAAACAAAAGTAATTTATTATGGTTCTTATTTTAGTTCAATAATAACTAAAACATTTATTCTCAGGATCACACAAACATATTTTCCTTTCTTTTTTGGAATTTCAAACCATCACCATGTAATGTAACTAAGCAGAAGGAAATTTTTCTAGTAATGTAAGAAGACATCCCTTTTTAAAAGTTCTGTTACAAAATTAAAACTTTTTTGCCAAAACATTACTAAGCAGTTTCTCACTATGTGCCAGTGAAATGAAAAACACAAAAATAAAAACATTGTTGAATACCAAAGCTATAAAAACACATTGCTATTTTAGATGGCTAGTTTTCTAAAATCTTCTTTCCCTACACTATTCATCTATCTCCACCTACAGAATTTTACTAATGGCTCCTTTTAGATTTTGTTAATTGCAAGCTACATAAATCCTCAATAGAAAGTGACCTTTTTCATTCTATATTTTGTGGTAAGAAAGTGCTATTTAACTGGAAGAAAGGTACAGATGCTCAACCTAAACTTTTCACACCATAGTCCCCAGGAATGTGGAAACATTAAGATACATGGAATCCAATATCCACCTACACAACTTTTTACTTCTAGGTCTTTGAAAAAATGTTAAGAACATACTCAAGTATAAATAATTTAATTAAATAGGAATATTTAATTAAAATCAAATTTCTTAGGTACTCATTTCTTATTCTAATCACTTATGGAATACAGTATTGATCATTTTTATGACAGTTTTTGTACCCTTTGGTAATCCATTTCAAGATGTGTGAAAATTCTCTAGGGTAACTGTAAACCAGCAGGTATCCTCCAGGCTTGTATTATTAAGAAGCATTTTCTGAAGAGCAACATGTTGTGAGTGTGGAAAAGCACTGATCTCAAAAGAAGTCAGAACATTTGAGTTCAATTCTTGGGTCTCTCATTAACTAGTTATATACCCTTGAACAAGTCATTTAAGCACTCCTGACCTTGGCTTCTTGATCTGTGAAATGATGGTGTCAGGCCTGATAAGTTCTAAGATCCTGCCCAATGTAAAATTAAATTAAATTAATAAAAAAGCTTCCTTTAAGATTCAGAAAATATTTGTATTTATAGGAAATAATGGATGTTAACTAAACATATTGTGGTAATCATTTTATAATATATTTAAGTCAATCACTATACTGTATACCTTATACTTTATACAGTGCTATATGCCAATTATATCTCAATAAAGCTATGAAAAAAAGATTCAGAAAATAATAAATACATGTACAATAAAGGGATTATCCTTACGAATATCAGTTCTCATTCTGTACAGGCTAAGAGTTGATTTAAAAGAAAGAGTTCTGTTTAGTGAGATTCAAGTGTTAAAGTTATAAAAACTAATATTTGTAAAGACCATTGAAATTACAGTCTTTTATTATTTATTTTAAGTATAAAACCACTTATTCACTTAATAAACAGCATTCTAGTCAATGAGTTTGTGACAATTGAGACTGCTCTAACCAATGCTGGGACGTGGCTCAGATCTGTGATTTTAACATAACCTCTCATAAGATTAGACAATATTTTCAGAATTTTCTTTGCATTACCTTAGCAATTAGGCTGACATGGAAAACTACCTCTCCCATCTCAGGTATATATAAATGCTGGATCAACATAAGCATACCCCCATTTGTATACATTTAAATAAGATGTAAACTAATAAAAGTATCCACATGCAAAAGAATGCAGTTGGACCTCTACCTCAGATCATATACAAAAATTAATTTAAAATGGTCCATATACCTGAGTATAAGAGCTAAAACTCTTAAAATCTTAGAAGAAAACACGGCATCAAAATTTTCATAACTCTGGGTTAGGCAATGATTTCTTAGATATGACACCAAAAGCATAAGCAACAAATGAAAAAACATAAATTGGACTTCATTAATATTAAAAACTTTTGTGCTTCAAAGAATACCATCAAGAAAGTGAAAAGATAATCGACACAACTGGAGAAATATTTTCAAATCATATATCTAATTAAGATGTTTTTTATCCAGAATATATAAAGAACTCACAACTTAACAATAAAAAGATAAATTATACAATTAACAATGGTCAAATGATTTGATTAGACATTGCTCCAAGGAGCATACACAGATGGGCAGTTAGCACAAGAAATGATGCTCAATATCTTTAATCACTGGAGAAATGCAAAAAATGCCATACCACTTCACACACACACGCTAGGATGGCTATAAGCAAAAAGACAACAAGTACTGAGTGTTGAGAAATTGGAAACCTCACACTTTACTAATATGAATTTAAAATTGTGCAGCCACTATGGGAAACAGTTTGGCAATTCCACAAAATACTGAACATAGATTTACCCCATAACTAAGCAGTTCTACCCCTTGGTATATACCCAAGAGAAATGAAAACATACATCCCACATAAAAACTTGTCTAATAATGTTTATAGCAGCAGTGTTTAAGATAGCCAAATAATGCAAACAACCCATGTCCATCACCTGGTAAACTAGATAAACAAAATGTGGCATATTCACACAATGGAGTGTATTTTGACAATAAAAAGAAATGAAGTATTGATAGAGGCTACAATGTGGATGAACCTTGAAAACATTATCTTAACTGAAAGAAGCCAGTCACAAAAGACTATATATTGCATGATTTCATTTATACGAAATGCCAAGAATAGGCAAATCCATAGAGATAAAAGTATCTGGGGGTTCCCTGGGGGAGGAAGGAGGATACAGAGAGTAACTGTAAATGGATACCAGGTTTATTTTTAGTGTAATGAGAGGTTCTAAAACTAGATAGTGATGATGGCTGCACAATTCTATGAATATACTAAAAATCACCAAATTATGCAATTTAAAAGGATAAAATTTACGGTATGTGAATTAGATCTCTGTGAAACTGTTTAAAAAAATAATTTACCTAATCTAAAACAAACCAAAAAAGGATGGGTAGTTTTGACACTAAATCAGATATGTGAAGAGAAAAACAGTCAAATGGAATCTAGATATAAATAAATCATTAAGGATGAGCTAAATAGATAGAAAATTATAAAATGAGCAATTGTGAGAAACAGATGCTGGAATAAGAAGGTCAAATATATGTCTAATAGAAATTCAAGAATGAATATAAAATGGGAGAAAGACAATATTCACAGGAGGTAATGAGTGACAATTTTTCAGACTTGAAGAAGGGTAGTTTGAAAAGGTACAAGTCCTGAGCAAGACAACAAAAAACAAATTTAGAGAAATTTAAAAAACAAATTATGGGGACAACAGAAATCACTAAAATTTAGGAGAAAGATTATATAAACCTCCAGAAAGAAATTTATGAAAAAAGGAGTGAAAATCAATGTAGGATTTGGCCTATATAAAGTATAATTCAAAAGTTGCAGTGAAAATAGACTTTCTTGGCCAAATACTGAGTTTATTACTCACAACACTACCAGAAAGAAATATTAAAGTAGGTACCACAAAAAGAAAATTGAACCAAGAAGGAAAACATAAGATAAAAGGAGGAATGGCATGCAAAGAAAGTGATAAATATATTTTGAATCTCAATTATATTTAGTAGATAAAAAAAATAATAATTATATAAATAACTTCTAATTAGGAAATTAAAAATAAGGTAGAACTAAATTACTAGACAACAATAACCCAGAATACAGAAGATCAGTGTTAGAGCAATCCAAAGCCGTCATACTGTTCAAGAAACAGATAAAGATACAGATTAGTTTTACATCGTGGTTAATTATTATATACATATATTTAAATTTTAAGAGAGGCTGTCAACAAAATAGGAATAGAATATATAATTTTTAAACTCAGAGGAGGAAAAATACAATAGAGAAATCTATTCATCCAGAATGGGAAATGAAAAGGGTAAGAATAGGCAAATAAGTACTACGATAGAAAACACAAAATAAGTTAGAATAAATAAGTCCAAATATTTTAGTAATTGCAATAAGGTAAATGCTTTAAATGTATCTATTAAAAGACAGAATATTAGCATGGATTTTACAATTTAGGTATATCCTTAAAAGGGATACAATAAATTCAAACAAAAAAAAAGACATACAAATACTGAAAATAAAATAATAAATACAATGGAGAGTACTAACCAAACAAAAGTTGCATTAATATTAATACTGGATAAAATTGAATTTTAAAATCCGTTACAAAGGTAAGAAGTGACACCATGAAATTTCACAATGATAAAAGAAACATCAAACAAAGTGTTAGAATACAACAAGCATGTACTTGTTTACACAAAATAACCTGGCCTCAATATATAGAAAGTAAAACTAACAGAATTGGAAAAACTAAATCCACAGTTAGAATGGGATACTTTAGTATACCTCTCTCCAAAACTAAGAGATGAAGCAGGCCAAACAAACAAACAAAACAAGGATATAGAAGATTTGGATAATCTCAACGTTTAGCCCTCATTTAACAAACCACTCAACTCTGCCCTTGTAGCACTAAAGCAGCCACAGACATTACATAATAAATGAGCATGTCTGCATTCCAATAACACTTTCTTTATGAACACTGAAATTTGAATTTCATGTCATTAACATGTTTTGAAACAATATTCTTTTGATTTTTTTAACCATTTAAAAATGTAAATAATATTCTTAGCTTATAGGATGTATAAAAAGAGCAGTGAACAGAATCTGGCCCACAGGCTGCAGTTTACCAAGCCTTGTACCAGACCACACATATATGCTTACAAATTCCAAATGCAATAATCTACTTTTCATAAAAAACATATAATTTCTGTTAGCAGAGAACCAGTTTATTACTGCTACTTTTAAATGAATTAAATAGCTAAATATATTTTTTCAATTTGTGAGTTTAATACAATATACTGGCAGATAAAACCGACATTAACAAAAGTCTTTGGGGCTCTGAGTATTACCTGAGTGTAAAGGGATCTTGAGACCAGTAAGTTTGAGAACTACTACATATAAAGTGTTGTTTGTAATAATGGAAAAAAGTGGGAAAATCCTAAATGTTCATTATGGTAATAAATAAATGTTAAGAGTAGATTTATTTAATAAGTAATAGACGGTTGTTGAAATGAATAAACAGGACATATTAGAAACACAGATACATCTCAATACACATTTGGCTGGCATTTAATAAAACACAGTGTGGGGCTTCCCTGGTGGCGCAGTGGTTAAGAATCTGCCTGCCAATGCAGGGGACACAGGTTCAAGCCCTGCTCCAGGAAGATCCCACATGCCACGGAGTAACTAAGCCCATGTGCCAGAACTACTAAGCCTGCGTTCTAGAGCCCATGAGCCACAACTACTGAGCCTGCATGCCACAACTACTGAAGCCTGCGCCCCTAGAACCCATGCTCCGCAACAAGAGAAGCCACTGCAATGAGAAGCCCATGCACCACAATGAAGAGTAGCCCGTGCTCCCTGCAACTAGAGAAAGCCTGCGTGCAGCAATGAAGACCCAACGCAGACAAAAATAAATAAATTTAAAAAAAGAAAAAGAAACTAACCTCAAAAAAACCCCACATTGTAGTTATTTTGGCATTGCTTAATTTTTAAAATCATATATAAACGCTATATGTTTCAAAGATATATGTCTATATATATGCTATTTGTATAAAATATACATTTATTTTCATAATATAAATATGAAAAGTAATCCAGAAAGATACTCACAAAATTCTTTATACTGGCTGCTTGTAGAGACAGAAGAATAAACCTAGGAAGCAAGAATAAAGTGGGTTTCAACTCTTTACCAAAAATATATATACACATGGCAAATATGATCAAATGCTAACATCTGTTAATTTTCTATGCTATGTGGTGAGTACACAGGCAAATTTATCCCCTTCTCTAATGGGGATAAATCATCAATGCAAATCATGCATTAAAGTCACAAAATGAACTACAAATACCACTTTAAAATTTCAAAAGTTGAACAAGTGAGAGCAAGGAAGGCCTGGGGATTCATTTAGTATAGGACTAACTCTGAGGTGTGTGGGGTTATTCATAGCTTTCTTAAAATGCGTAGTCAGTAAAAACATTAGAAAATATAGCCAAATGATGGGAGATGCAGGTCTTTGAGGCACAGTCAATTCCACAAGGTGATGCATTTCAACCTATGGAGGAAAATGCCACTATTATTATTATTATTATCATGTTTCCAGGTGCTCCTGTATGTGGCTGGTTCATGTTGTCCAGCCATTCTGAGATCCCAGGACAATGGAAAGCCCTCAGCTTCTCAACTGGTGGGGCCAGGGTTAGGTCTCAGCAGAATGATGCCAGGGTCTGTGGCATCAAACAAAACAACTTCTATGCCTTATATTCCTTATCTATAAAATGGAGATAGTAACATATAGGCATTAAAGCTATTATGAAACCTAATGAAATCATGTATTTAAGCATTTAATGCTTGGCACACAGTAAATTCTAAATAAATTTTGGTTATTACTGAAGAAATACTCACAAACCACAGACTGGGAATAAACATTAGCTACAAACATGTGAAGTTTTTACAATGTAAAAACTTATACTGAATGAGATTCCCTTCCCCTGCCTTATACATGTAGAAAAATCAAGAGAATACATGTACAGAGGATATGGCTAATAAATGTGAAAAATATCCAGACTCACTTACTAGGTAACTAGAACAAAGGCATGCAAATTATAAAAACTTAACACAATACTGTATTTAACCACCCAAATTGACAAAGGTTTTTTGTTTATTTGTTTAAGTCATATTTACTTATGATGTGATGAACCCAGCATTTTTGGTAGAAGGCAGGTGAAAAGTTCTTTCAGCTGGCTTAGGAGACAATTTCATAATACATATCAAAATTAACTTTTAATTTGATAAAGTAATTCCACTTTTAGATATCTGTCTTAAGGAGATATTCAGAGCTATGAATCAAAATATATACACAACCGAGTGTTTCCAATTTTTCACTATTATAAATACTTCCATTTAACAACAGAGTATGATTAAATGAAGTGTGGTTCATACAAATAATGAATTTTCATGCAGACATTTAAAATTGTGCTCTCAAATAGTTTAAATGACATGGCAATATATAATTAAAATACTAAGAGAAACAAAGCAATACAAACACAATACTTAACCAATTTGTTGAATATAGGTATAGAATACAAAAACAATGCATCAAAATGTGATAGTTTATCTGTGTTTTATTATACAGCTAGTTTATATTTGTTTAATAATAAGAAAACAAAGAAAAGATATATATATGTACATATATATAAGGGGGAGTGTTAATTTACGTGTCAACTTCAGTGGACCACAGGGAGCCCTGTTATTTGGTCAAACATAATTCTGGTGTTTTTGAATAAGCTCCACAGTTAAATTTATAGACTAAATAAAGCAGATTGCCCTTCCTAATGTGGGTGGGCCGCATCTAAACAGTTGAAGGCTTGCATAGAACAAAAAAGTTGACCTTGCCCCAAATAAGAGGGAACTCCTCCTGCCTAACTGCCTTCAAGCTGGAACTGAAACATCAAGCTAGAACTGGTATTTTCCTGCCTTCAGACTTGAACTAAAACATCAGCTCTTCCTGAGTCTCAAAACTGCCAGACTTTGGACTAGAACTACACCATCAGCTTGCCAACTGCAGATCTTGGGCCTTATGAGCCTCTATAATCTTGTGAGCCAATTCTTTATAATAAACCTCCTTCTATATATAGATAGATATTAACCCTATTAGTTCTGTTTCTCCAGAGAACTTACACTAGTACATACACTTTAAGAAGGGTACATAAATTTATACTGCTACCAGCAGCATATCAAAGTTCCCAACTGCCTGCTCCAAAGCCAATGCTGTGTGTTAATTCTCTGTATTTACCAATTTGGTACAATAAAAATACTATCACACTGTTGTTTTAATTTACAGTTATACTAGTAAAAATAGATACTGTCATATTATTAGTGTTATTTCAATTTTTATCTCTAATGAATGTTCTTCATTTGTCTATTTTTCTATTTAGGTATACTTTGTAAAGAAGCTTTGTGACGGGCGTCTTGAAGATGGCAGAGTAAGACGTGCAGATCACCTTCCTCCCCACAAATACATCAAAACTACATCTATATGTGGAACAACTCCTACAGAACACCTACTGAACTCTGGCAGAAGACCTCAGACCCAAAAGCAAGAAACTCACCAAATACCTGGGTAGGGCAAAAGAAAAAAGGAAAAACAGAGACAAAAGAATATGGATGGGACCTGCACCTCTGGGAGGGAGCTGTGAAGGAGGAAAAGTTTCCACACAATAGGCAGCCCCTTCACTGGCGGGGACAGGGGATGGTTAGGAGGGAAGCTTTGGAGCCATGGAGGAGAGCGCAGCAACAGGGGTGCAGAGGGCAAAGCAGAGAGATTCCCGCACAGAGGAGCAGTGCTGACCAGCACTCACCAGCCTGAGAGGCTTGTCTGCTCACCCACTGGGACAGGGGTGGCTGGGAGCTGAGGCTCAGGCTTCAGAGTTCAGATGCCAGGGAGATGACTGGGGTTGGCTGTGGGAACACAGCCTGAAGGGGACTAGCGCACCACAGCTAGCCCAGAGGGAGTCTGGGAAGAAGTCTGGACCTGCCTATGAGGCAAGAGACCGTTGTTTCGGGGTGCGCAAGGAGAGGGGATTCAGAGCACCACCTAAACAAGCTCTAGAGATGGGTGCGAGCCGTGGCTATCAGTGTGGACCCCAGAGACAGGCATGAAATGCTAAGGCTGCTACTGCAGCCACCAAGAGGCCTGTGTGCAAGCACAGGTCACTAACCACACCTTCCCTCCCGGGAACTTGTGCAGCCCGCCACTGCCAGGGTCCCATGATCCAGGGACAACTTCCCCGGGAGAACACACGGCAAACCTCAGGCTGTTGCAAGGTCACACTGGCCTCTGCCAATGCAGGCTCGCCCTGCATTCCATACCCCTCCTTCCCCCCAGCCTGAGTGAGCCAGAGGCCCCAAATCAGCCGCTTCTTTAACCCTGTCCTGTCTGGGTGGGGAACAGATGTCCTCAGGCGACCTACATGCAGAGGCAGGGCCAAATCCAGAGCTGAACACCAGGAGCTATGTGAACAAAGAAGAGAAAGGGAAATTTCTCTCAGCAGCCTCCGGAGCAGTGGATTAAATCTACACAATCAACTTGATGTACCCTGTATCTGTGGAATACCTGAATAGATAACGAATCATCCCAAAATTGAGGTGGTGGACTTTGGGAGCAACTATAGACTTGGGGTTTGCTTTTTGCATATAATTTGTTTCTGGTTTTATATTTATCTTAGTTTAGCATTTAGAGCTTATTATCAATGGTAGATTTGTTTAATGATTTGGTTGCTCTCTTCCTTATTAAATTTTTAATTATATATATATATACTTTTTTTTTCCTTTTTCTCTTTTTGTGAGTGTGTATGTGTATGCTTCTTTGTGTTATTTTGCCTGTATAGCTTTGCTTTTGCCATTTGTCCTAGGGTTCTGACTGTGCATTTTGGTTATTTTTGTTGTTGCTGTTATTTAGTATAGTTTTTAGTGCTTGTTATCATTGGTGGATTTATTTTTGGGCTTGATTGCTCTCTTCTTTCTTTCTCTCTGTTTTCTAAATTACTTTTTATTTTTATATTTTTAATATTTTTTTCTATTTTAATAACTTTATTTTCTCTCTTTCCTCCCTCTCTCCCTCCCTCCCTCCTTCCCTCCTTCCCTCCCTCTCTCTCTCTCTTTCTCTCTTTCTCTCTCTCTCTCTCTCTTTTCTTCTAAGCCAATCTTGACGCTCTGGCCAAGTGTCAGGCCTGAGCCTCTGATTGGGGAGATGAGCTCTGAGTCTCTAAGGTGGCAGAGCCGACTTCAGGACATTGGGCCACCAGAGACCTCCCAGCCCCACATAATGTCAAATGGCAAAAGCACTCTCAGAGATGTCCATCTCAATGCTAAGACCCAGCTCCACTCAACGACCAACAAGTTACAGTGTTGGACACCCTATGCCAAAAAACTAGCAAAATAGGAACAAAAACAACCCCATTAGCACAGAGGCTGCCAAAATCATACAAAGCTCACAGACACCCCCAAAACACACCACCGGATGTGGTCCTGCCCACCAGAAACAAAATATCCAGCCTCATCCACCAGAACACAGGCACCAGTCTCCTCCATCAGTAAGCATATACAATCCACTGAACCAACTTTACCCACTGGGAGCAGACACCAAAAGCAATGGGAACTACGAACATGCAGCTGGCGAAACTGAGACCCCAAACACAGTAAGTTAAGCAAAATGAGAAGACAGAGAAATACACAGCAGACGAAGGAGCAAGGTAAAAACGCACCAGACCAAACAAATGAAGAGGAAATAGGCAGTCTACCTGAAAAAGAATTCAGAGTAATGATAGTAAATATGATCCAAGATCATGGAAATAGAATGGAGAAAATACAAGAAACGTTTAACAGGGAGCTAGAAGAACTAAAGACCAAACAAACAATGATGAACAACAAAATAAATGAAACTAAAAATTCTCCAGAATGAATCAATAGCAGAAAAAACGAGGCAGAAGAACAGATAAGTGACCTGGAAGATAAAATAGTGCAAATAACTACCACAGAGCAGAATAAAGAAAAAAGAATGAAAAGAATTGAGGACAATCTCAGAGACTACTGGGACAACATAAAACATACTAACATTCAAATTGCAGAGGTCCCAGAAGAAGAAGAGAAAAAAGAAGGGACTGAGAAAATATTTGAAGAGATTTTAGTTGAAAACTTCCCTAATATCGGTAAGGAAAGAGTCAATCAAGTGCAGGAAGCACAGAGACTCCCATACAGGATAAATCCAAGGAGAAACACACCAAGACATAGTAATCAAACTATCAAAAATTAAATACAAAGAAAAAATATTAAAAGGAGCAAGGGGGGCTTCCCTGGTGGCGCAGTGGTTGGGAGTCCGCCTGCCAATGCAGGGGACGAGGGTTCGTGCCCTGGTCCGGGAGGATCCCACATGCTGCGGAGCGGCTAGGCCCATGAGCCATGGCCTCTGAGCCTGCACGTCCGGAGCCTGTGTTCAACAACGGGAGAGGACACAACAGTGAGAGGCCTGTGTACCGAAAAAAAAGAAAAAAAAAAAAAAAGCAACAAGGGAAAAGCAACAATTAACATACAAGGGAATCCCCATAAGGTTAACAGCTGATCTTTCAGCAAAAACTCTGGAAGCCAAAAGGGAGTGATAGGACATATTTAAAACGATGAAAGGGAAAAACCTACAACCAAGATTACTCTACCCAGCAAGGATCTCATTCAGATTTGCAAGGGAAATTAAAACCTTTACAGACAAGCAAAAGCTAAGAGAATTCAGCACCACCAAACCAGCTCTGCAACAAATGCTAAAGGAACTTCTCTAGGCAGGAAACACAAGAGAAGGAAAAGACCAACAATAACAAATCCAAAACAATTAAGAAAACAGTAAAAGGAACATACATATCAAAATTACCTTAAATGTAAATGAATTAAATGCTCCAACCAAAAGACATAGAGTGGCTAAATGGACACAAAAACAAAACCCAATATATGTGTGTACAGGAGACTCACTTCAGACGTAGGGACACATACAGACTGAAAATGAAGGGATGGTAAAAGATATTCCATGCAAATGGAAATCAAAAGAAAGCTGGAGTAGCAGTTCTCATATCAGACAAAATATACTTAAAAGATTATTACAAGAGACAAAGAAGGACACTACATAACAATCAAGGGATCAATCCAAGAAGAAGATATAACAATGGTAAATATTTTTCACCCGACATAGGAGCACCTCAATACGTAAGGCAAATGCTATAGCCATAAAAGGGAAAATCGACGGTAACACAATCATACTAGGGGACTTTAACACCCCGCTTTCAGCAATGGACAGATCATCCAAAATGAAAATAAATAAGGAAACACAAACTTTAAATGATACATTAAACAAGATGGACTTAACTGGTATTTATAGGACATTCCATGCAAAAACATCAGATTACACTTTCTTCCCAAATGCTCATGGAACATTCTCCAGGATAGATCATATCTTTGATCACAGTTCAAACCTTGGTAAAATTGAAATCATATCAAGTATCTTTTCTGACCACAATGTTATGAGACTTGATATCGATTACAGGAAAAAATCTGTAAAAAATACAAAAACATGGAGGCTAAAAAATACACTACTTAATAACCAACAGATCACTGAAGAAATCAAAGGTGAAATCAAAAAACACCTAGAAACAAATGGCAATGAAAACACTACGACCCAAAACCTATGGAATGCAGCAAAAGCAGTTCTAAGAGGGAAGTTTATAGCAATAAAATCCTACCTCAAGAAACAAGAAACATCTTAAAGAAACAACCTAACCTTACACCTAAAGCAATTAGACAACGAAGAACAAAAAAAACCCAATGTTAGCAGAAGGAAAGAAATCATAAAGATTGGAAGTGAATGAAGAAGAAATGAAGGAAGCGATAGCAAAGAAAAATAAACCTAAAATCTGGTTCTCTGAGAAAATAAACAAAATTGATAAACCATTATCCAGACTCATCAAGAAAAAAAGGGAGAAAACTCAAATCAATAGAATTAGAAATGAAAAAGCAGAAGTAACAACTGACACTGAAGAAATACAAAGGATCGTGAGCGATTACTACAAGCAACTATATGCCAATAAAATGGACAACCTGGAAGAAATGGACAAATTCTTAGAAAAGCACAAGCTTCCGAGACTGACCAGGAAGAAATAGAAAATATAAACAGAACAATCACAAGCACTGAAATTCCAACTGTGATTAAAAATCTTCCAACAAGCAAAAGCCCAGGACCAGATGGCTTCACAGGTGAATTCTATCAAACACTTAGAGAAGAGATAACACCTATCCTTCTCAAACTCTTCCAAATTATAGCAGAGGCAGGAACACTCCCAAACTCATTCTACAAGGCCACCATCACCCTAATAACAATACCAGACAAGGATGTCAAAAAGAAAGAAAACTACAGGCCAATATCACTGATGAACATAGATGCAAAAATCCTCAACAAAATACTAGCAAACAGAATTCAACAGCACATTAAAAGGATTATACACAATGATCAAGTGGGGTTTATCCCAGGAATGCAAGGATTCCTCAATATACAAAAATCAATCAATGTGTTCAACCATATTGACAAATTGAAGGAGAAAAACCATATGATCATCTCGATAGATGCAGAAAAAGCTTTCAACAAAATTCAACACCCATTTATGATAAAAACCCTCCAGAAAGTAGGCATAGATCGAACTTACCTCAACATAATAAAGGCCATATACGACAAACTCACAGCCAACATCGTTCTCAATGGTGAAAAACAGAAACCATTTCCACTAAGATCAGGAACAAGACAAGGTTGCCAACTCTCACCACTACTATTCAACACAGTTTTGGAAGTTTTAGCCACAGCAATCAGAGAAGAAAAATAAATAAAAGGAATCCAAATAGGAAAAGAAGAAGTAAAACTGTGACTGTTTGCAGATGATATTATACTGTACATAGAGAATCCTAAAGATGCTACCAGATAACTAAGAGAGCTAATCAATGAATTTTGTTTTGTAGCAGGATACAAAATGAATGCACAGAAATCTCTTGCATTCTTATACACTAATGATGAAAAATCTGAAAGAGAAATTAAGGAAACAATCCCATTTACCATTGCAACAAAAAGAATAAAATACTTAGGAATAAATCTATCTAAGGAGGCAAAAGACCTGTATGCAAAAAACTATAAGACACTGATGAAAGAAATTAAAGATGAGAGAATCAGATGGAGAGTTATACTATGATAAGAAGAAACAACATTGTGAAAATGACTATACTACCCAAAACAATCTACAGATTCAATACAATCCCTATCAAACTACCAATGGCATTTTTCACAGAAGTATAAAAAACATTTCACAATTTGTATGGAAACACAAAAGACCCCGAATAGCCAAAGCAATACTGAGAAAGAAAAATGGTGGTGGAGGAGTCAGGCTGCCTGACTTCAGACTATACTACAAAGCTTCAGTAATCAAGACAGTATGGTACTGGCACAAAAACAGAAATATAGATCAATGGAACAGGACAGAAACCCCCGAGATAAACCCATGTACATATGGTCACCTTATCTTTGATCAAGCAGGCAAGAGTATACAATTGAAAAAAGACAGCCTCTTCAGTAAGTGGTGCTGGGAATACTGGACAGCTACATGTAAAAGAATGAAATTAGAACACTCCTTAACACCACACATAAAAATAAACTCAAAATGGATTAAAGACCTAAATGTAAGGACAGACACTATAAAACTCTTAGAGGAAAACATAGGCAGAACACTGTATGACATAAATCACAGCAAGATCCTTTTTGACCCACCTCCTAGAGAAATGAAAATAAAAACAAAAATAAACAAATGGGACCTAATGAAACTTAAAAGCTTTTGCACAGCAAAGGAAACCATAAACAAGACGAAAAGATAACCCTCAGAATGGGAGAAAATATTTGCAAATGAAGCAACTGACAAAGGATTAATCTCCAAAATATACAAGCAGCTCATGCAGCTCAATATCAAAAAACAAACAACCCAATCCAAAAATGGGCAGAAGATCTAAATAGACATTTCTCCAAAGAAGATATACAGATTGTGACAGACACATGAAAGGTTGCTCAACAACACTAATCATTAGAGAAATGCAAATCAAAACTACAATGAGGTATCACCTCACACTGGTCAGAATGGCTATCATCAAAAAATCTAGAAACAATAAATGCTGGAGAGGGTGTGGAGAAAAGAGAACCCTCTTGCACTGTTGGTGGTCGTGTAAATTGATACAGCTACTATGGAGAACAGTATGGCGGTTCCTTAAAAGACTAAAAATAGAACTACCATACGACTCAGGAATCCCACTACTGGGCATATACCCTGAGAAAACAATAGTTCAGAAAGATTCATGTACCACAATGTTCATTGCAACTCTATTTACAATAGCCAGGACACGGAAGCAACCTAAGTGTCCATCGACAGATGAATGGATAAAGAAGATGTGGCACATACATACAATGGAATATTACTCAACCATAAAAAGAAACGAAATTGAGTTATTTGTAGTGAGGTGGATGGACCTAGAGACTGTCATACAGAATTAAGTAATTCAGAAAGAGAAAAACAAATACCATAGGCTAACACATATATACAGAATCTAAAAAAAAAAAGAAAAAAAAGAGGTTCTGAAGAACCCAGGGGCACAACAGGAATAAGGACGCAGACATAGAGAATGGACTTGAGGATACAGGGAGGGGGAAGTGTAAGCTGGGACAAAGTGAGAGAGTGGCATGGACATATATATACTACCAAATGTAAAATAGATAGCTAGCGGGAAGCAGCCACATAGCCCAGGTAGATCAGCTCGGTGGTTTGTGTCCACCTGAAGGCGTGGGATAGGGAGGGTGAGAGGGAGATGCAAGAGGGAGGAGATATGGGGATGTATGTGTATGTATAGCTGATTCACTTTGTTATAAAGCAGAAACTAACACACCATTGTAAGCAATTACACTCCAATAAAGATGTTTAAAAAAAAAAGAAGCTTTATAAGTCACAGATATTATTTTTTTGTCACATACACTAAATATACCACAAATGTTCTCAGTTTTTTTTTTCCTGTAATTCCGTTTATATTTTATTATTGTATAAGAAATTTTACTTAGGTATGCTAAGTCAGCATTTTTCCCCATTTTAGTTTCTGGTTTAGTGTCTTTCTAAAAAAGTTCTTCCTCAAACAAGACTATCTAAATATTTACCTATATGGCCTTCTAAAACTTCTATTATTTCCTTTTTATAATAAACTCTTCAATTCATTTGGAATTTATTTTGGTGTAGAATGTGAGATCTAACTTTTTTCTCCTTATTACATAATCTATTTTCATTCCACTAAAATGAGATGCTTGAGGTGATCCAGTATTCGATGCCATTCATTTTTATCAGGAATAGCATTATCAGAATCAGGCAATAGAACAATGACCCCTTCCTTCAGTAAGTCTTATATGGTGGGTCTTAATTTCTGTAGGCCTTGTTTAAATCTATATTGAACTGTTTTAACTTTTTAACCTGGGAGGGCATTGGTCACAAGAGAGAATCTAAGGAGTTCTATTTTATCAGGCCAAATATAAATGACAAAGACTTAATTTTATTTTATGACTTCTTGGGTCAGAACATCCTTGCCTACTGTGGGATATTTTCAGATACTGGGTACCATGATCATGAGGAATTTAGACAAGGTAATATTTCTGATGGTTAGGATAAGGCATACCTGTTTGCCCCCTATTTTATGTTCAGTAACTCCCCTAAAAATATAGGGGGTACCTTGTTTAAATTTAGTAGAATCCCAAGGTCTAACTGTAATTCAAACCACAGTATCAATTTAGACCATGAATGTTTGCCAATTGGTACATCTCAGCTGATGTTAAAGTTAAGTTAGAACCTATATTGTAGGTTCTAAACACAATAGCCAGTGTTTTATCTTTTCTTGCATAAATTCTTTCAGTAAATTTTGAACTTCCAAATAGGTCAAATCACAGACCCCTGCTACAGTTCCTATTTCCTTCCACTACATGTAGAGATCATTTTCTTTTATCTTGTTTTGCTTTGGTTTTTGGTTACTGGATACACTATATGGGAGAGGGGAGTCCTCTCTATCCTAATAGTATTCATAAGTTTCCCATCTCCAGAGAGTTCCAAATCAGTAACATTGAGGCTAGGGTCCTCTCCCAGGATGAATGTTGGTTTTTTGGGTTTAGGGAACCTTAAGATTAAGTTGGGTTTGAATTAACCACATGAAGTTGGTAAGTTCCGTACTCAGTTTAACCCACAGTCTTTGTCAGTTTGTATTACAGTTAACCAATAGAGCGATGGTATCCTCTGGTCCACACCGTGGGGTACAATGGGAATTTTTACCCTAAAATCTTAAAGATCAAGATCTTTGTAACAATAGAGGCACAGGCAGCAGCAGCAGAGGCACTGTAAGGCTTTAATGCATCCTAGTGAGCTCTCTGAATTTAGGAATGTGGACTTGGGCGTGCAACATGGTGACCGCTCTTCCTCACACAGCAACCAACCTGGGCCCATATATTGCACAGGAGGTCAACGCCTGGTTCAGACATGCAACCAGGGATCACAGTATAAGAGTTGCTCCCCTGAGCCTAGAGGCAGTCATGGCTTATGATGCAAATGAGACACATGGATAGGTCCAGGTCAAAGTCCACAACCCAGGGCCACTTTACGGACGGCCTCAAACCCCATACTCCTGTCCCTAAATGCTTATTATTGAAACTTCTAACTTGATTAGTTTAATCTATGAGATGTTTGGTAGGACTCAGCAAATGCATCAAAGCACAGCACAACTCAAAATCCAACAAAATGTAAGCTTCCTGGCACACAGCAACACAACTCAAAACACATGCTCACCAGTAGGCAGTCGAGGCAATTGGCAAGCCTTAAGCAAGAGAAGACCCCCAGGTCTCACAATGCCAATTGTTTTGTAGTTGCCCTGCAAAGGGTAGGATCAATCCCCCGCCTAAAATTGGTTCCGATAACAAGAGACTGATGATGTCACATGTGCAACAAGACAGCATGAAAAGATTTATTAGGCTCTTGGGGAGAGCAAGGCTGGCCCCAGTGCCAGTCCAAGATGACTTGAGAGAAGAAAGGGTCAATTTTTATTATGTTATATATTCCAGATTATTCTATTTAGGTCACTTATATTTGAAAAACAATTTAAAATTTCCTTTATACCAGGGGGCCCCAACCCCTGTACCAGGGACCGGTACCAGTCCACAGCCTGTGAAGAACCGGGCCACACAACAGGAGGTGAGCAGCGAGCGAGGGAAGCTTCATGTGCCGCTCCCCATCACTCGCATTACTTCATGAACCGTCCCCCCCATTGCTCCCATTACCGCCTGAATCATCCCTGCACCTCCCCACTGTGCCCCTCAGTCCATGGTAAAATTGTCTTCCATGGAACCAATCCCTGGTGCCAAAAATGTTGGGGACCACTGCTTTATAGGACTTTCCTCTTTTCTAAGTTTCTTTTTGTGCTTGTGGGTGAAAGTACCTCAGGTTCAGAATATTGAGTTAATCATAAACTAATTTCATGGTGTATTACAGTTATTGGTCCATTCCTTTAATTTATTGATTTATTTAATCCACTGCATTCATTCATTTCCTTCCCATTTTCTCTCTCTCTCATAGGAAAATAATATGTTTGATGTATATCCTTTATATGTATGAATTATTGTGAGTCTTCTATTGTTATGTGCATGTATTTTGATTTAAATAATAGCATCATTCTGTAGATACCATTCTGAGTATTACTTTTAAACTCAGCCCTATATTTTTAAAGATATGACCATATTTCTGGACATCTATCCATTGCTTCTGAGTGCTGCATAACAGTCTGTAATGTGCATCTACATTATGCTACTTATCCATTCCCCCAGTGATGGACAACTACCTGGTCTCCAGCTTCTCATTACCACAAATAAGACTGTAATAAAGATTCTACTACATGTCCCCTCATGGGCCTGTGTGCGAATGTCCCTGTGATGTGTAACCAGGAAACAGGCTGCTAGAACCCACGGTAAACATCTACTCATTTGACTAAGTATACCCAGATGTTTTTCTAGAATGGCTGTACCAGTCAACGATCACAAAAGAGGGAATATATTCCTTTTTAGTTGAAAAAATATTTTTGATTTTATAAATCAAAATTAATAAACTGATAAATTAAAAAATTATAAAAATTAATAATTTTAATAAAAATAATAAACTGATTAATTAATTAACTGATAAAATTAATAAACTGATAAATTCTTCAAAGTTATAGAAGTAAAATACTAATGAGAAGGGCACATCTTCCTTATTCAATCATTCGTTCATCACGTATTTAATGAGCACTTATCAGTAAGTGTCATGTGTAAGATGCTTGTGCTGAGGTTACAGAGATGTCCAGACAGTTTCTATTCTAAAGGTACTTAGAGTCAAGTGGAGGGTACAGATGTGAAACCTATTGTGACAGCTATTAGCTCATACATTTGTAGAAAATATGTAAGTTGGGACATCAAAAAGGATGTTATCATTTCTGTAAGTCATCAAGGAGAAGGCCAAACTTGAGCTAGGCAGCGAAAGACATGGAGGTAATTTCCATGCACAAAGATGGGCACAAGATAGAGAATGAAATTGCCTGCTGCATTCAGGACTGCAAGAAATTAGATGCAGCTGGAGCACAGGGTAGAAATGAGAGATGAGATTGGAACATTAGGAAACAACAGATAATGGAAGGATAGCCTTGTAGGTGCTAAAGAATTTGAATGTGAGTTGACTTATGCTATAGGAAAAGCTCTCTGATATCACCAGGTACCCAAGGATATGAGTCCTGTAAATAGTTATATACATAAGACTAGGGCTCAGGAAAAAGATCTGGGATTAAAAAAAGAAATTTAGGGCTTCCCTGGTGGCGCAGTCGTTGAGAATCTGCCTGCTAATACAGGTGACACGGGTTTGAGCCCTGGTCTGGGAAGATCCCACATGCCGCGGAGCAACTAGGACCGTGAGCTACAACTACTGAGCCTGCGCGTCTGCAGCCTGTGCTCCACAAGAAGAGAGGCCGCGATAGTGAGAGGCCCGCACGCCACGATGAAGAGTGGCCCCCGCTTGCCACAACTAGAAAAAGCCCTCGCACAGAAATGAAGACCCAACACAGCCAAAAATAAATAAATAAATAAAAAGCCAAGCATTTGAAGCCCTTAAAAAAAAAAAAGAAATTTAGAAGTTGTATATATATACACAGCAGTTGTAGTCAAGAGTTTGAATGAAACTGTACATTATATAAAATGTAATATTTATAAATAGTATATACCGAAGATAAAACGTAGTATAATTTTTATACTCTAAAAAATAATTCTGTAGAGGCAAGAAGACGCCAAAAATAAGGTAAAATTTTCATATTTTAACTTTTATTTGTACCTTAAACTGCCCAATCTATCCTCATCAACTCAATTTGCACCATACTCTTGTATTTGTTCACATGCAGCTTTGAAAGTGTCTTTAAGTCTTATTCAAAAGTTTTACTACACTAATTAGACTGTCATCTCTTGAAGAACTTTACAATAATCATAAATTAAATCTTAAAAGTGTAAATGCATATATAAAGTGGCTCTGATAACCGTATTTCTTTGTTTTACATCCATAAATATCTAGTTGGGAGTAATGAAATAGTATGCTATTAAACAGTGATATTAATAAGGCACTGAGGGGCTTCCCTGGTGGTGCAGTGGTTAAGAATCTGCCTGCCAATGCTGGGGACATGGGCTCGAGCCCTGGTCTAAGAAGATCCCACAGGCCGTGGAGCAACTAAGCCTGTGCATCACAACCACTAAGCCTGCACTCTAGAGCCCACGTGCCACAACTACTGAAGCCCACTTACCTAGAGCCCATGCTCCACAACAAGAGAAGCCACCGCAATGAGAAGCCCACGCACTGCAACGAAGACCCCAAACAGCCAAAAATAGAATAAAATAAATCTATATAAAAAAATAAGGCACTGAGATTCTTAAGAATTTCACCTGATTAAGTCAGATCCATCCAGGATAATCTTCCTTTTGATTAACTCAAAGTCAACTGATTTAGGACCTTAACCAAATCTGAAAAATCTTTTCATCTTTGCCATATTCTATTGGCTAGAAGCAAATCTCAAGTTCTGTGTACACTCAACGAGAGGAAATTATGCAAGAATATAACTCATTGGAGGTCACTTTAGGGTATACCCACCATGCATGTCCTTGTTCAATGAATATTTATTGAGTGCCCATTCTGTTCCGGGTGATCAAGACAGAACAAAGTCCTTGATCTTACACAGATTATGTTTAGTTATGGGAGACAAATAAAGGATAAATAAATAAATAAATATACATATTTATGTAATACTTATATATTTACATTATATGTGTTTATGTAATATTTATGTTTATATAATATCTATATTAAGATGTAGTAAGTGCTATGAAGGAAGTATAGTAAGACAAGAAAGGATGGGAGTATATATAGAGAAAGTTTGGCCTCATATTCCAATGAAAGATGCTCTGATTGAGTTCAGACCTAGAGGAAGACTCACTTTTTCCAATCATAATTACACTTAAAGCACGATGAAATTGTGTATCTGCTCCTTTCATTACTATCCCTAGTTGGTAGTTATGACTCCAAACCAAGAAAAAACCCATTGAAAGCATGTCTTCCACTCTAAAGACAAAGGACTGAGAAATAAAAACTTGTCCCAGTTTCTAGAACTCTGCTTGACTACGCTGATCATCCAAGTCTATTTTGGGGTAGGAATTATCCAAAAATAGGAATTACCCACTTCTCTTTGGGAGTAGAGGCAGAAAAGGGACTTAATTACAAACATGCTGACATTTGGGAAAAGGATTTCTATCCCCAGAAAATAAGGTCTAATCAGAGTATCTTGATACATCTCTTCCTTCGAGAGTATCATGAGAACAAAGAGGAAGTTTGAGATATCCCTGGAGGAAAAAACTAGAGTAACAACAGAAAAAAATTCAACAGAAAAAAAAATTAAATTACTATAATAGTAGTCATTTATCTTTCAATATTCAGCAGTATTGGTATGGAACTGTAAGACCTAGAAGTTGTAAATAATGTCAGTCTTTATTAGAAGAGTTAATACCAATCAAAATAAGTTAAGGTCCACTACCCTTAGAAGTTACTTAAATATGTGCATGTTTTAAAATGCTGCCTTGATCCAACTGACTGATAAACATTTCATGGACCTTAGAGAGTAATTGATAAAGTTATGGAACTTTAAATTTGTAATCTCACTTTGGTTCAATCCACTTTATTGAAATGAAAGAATATTAAGTAAAAGCACATTGCTGAGGAATAAAACACTTCAGCACAGATTTTTAAAATATTTTCACTTTTATCTGCAATGAATTAAGCATTAAAAATATTTCATAAAGTTTATGAGCAGAATTATACAACTTGGTAATGAAATGCAAATGTCTCTGTTCATTAAGGCTCAACTATTTCATCAACTTGCATACATAGTTCAGAGGGGACTGATAATTATATTTCAATGTGAAAAAATGTTTATTAATTATCAGTATGAGGCAGCTAGGTGTATCCAATTATACCCATATAATGCAGTTTCACAAAGTGATTTGATTTTTATTTATTACTTCACAGCCTTGATTTTACTGGATTTGATAGAGTTTGGCATATTCACAAAGTGAATTACAAGTTATAAAAACACTTAAATAAACATCCAGAGTCCTTAAAATTAGGAGTCTGATTTTATTGGTATTGTGTATATGTGTGCAACACAACACTCTTTAAGATTATATAGAGAAGTATCACTGAATTTTTAAGGTTGTGGGTGTGCATACCATATTTGTTCATTTATTAAATACTTTTGTAAATTTAAACTCTAAATTTTAACCATTTAGAGTTTTGATCTTAATATTAGAAGTTTTGTTTTATAAATTAGTTATGCCAGATTCCTTTTTCAACTTCATTATAACAATTCCATAAAATAAAGTATGTACTAAAAGGAAAAATTGTGGTATCAAGATGGATCTTCAAATACGTGGGATTTCCCCTATAATACTTATAGGGGAATACTTATAGATATTGCTTATAGGAATTTGTAACTTGATGTGCTAGTCAACCACATTCATAGTCATAGTTGTCAGACACCAGCCAATTATTCAAGGAGATGCTTTGGGAAATATCCTGGGATTGCATCTTATTCTTTAACAACCATACCTAACCAGTTTTTACTAACTTGCTCCTAAAGTTACACAGATTTTCCTCTTTCCTTCAACCCCCAAATCAACTCTCCTACGTACACGCAAACAAAACTGGGCAGATGGCTTCACCACCATGGATAGATCTGCCCTTCTTCAGAGTAACTTCTTATCTGAATTTATCTTGCCTTTCTTTCTGATTTTTACCCTTTTGTTTTTTAGAGGTACACATCCTTCTGATCTAGCTTATTTAGTCCCATATATTCTCCATCTTTTATTCACATCTTCAGTCTTTTACACTCGTTTAATTGCCCTTTTTCTCAAACTTACATAACACTTCCCATTAAAAAAATCAGAAATAAAACCCTCACTTTATTCTACTATTCCCTTCACTACATGTTACTTTTGTGTTTTCCTTTACAATCACTGTCCTTGAGTTTTTAAATAAACTGCTCCATTTCCTTACCTCCTCTTTTCTGCTTAAAAACCTGAAATTTAATTTTCAATCTAATGCTCCACTGACGCTACCATTTGGAGGTCATCTCTTACCTCCCAGGTAAATTTAAACCCATTTCTCCATCCTCATCTTAACCTTGCTTCTTTCTCTGATCCGACCAATCGGTCCCTTCTCTTCTACCCTCTCTTGGTTTCCATGATATTTTATTCTTCTGGTTCTTCTCCTACTTCTCTGATCATGATTTCTTTGTCTTCTCACTGGTTTTACTTCCTCTTTCAATCCCCTTTAAACAGTTATTAAAGTATAACAAAAATAAACAAAAGACAAAAAGCATAATTGTGCAGCTTCATATATTTTCACAAATTATACACTCCAGTGAAACTAGCACCTAGATCAAGAAACAAGGTATTGACACCATCTCAGAGGCCAGTCACTACTCCATCCCCAGCTATCCTAACAGTCAGTCCTTAACTTTCATTCTTCTCCTTCAACAAGTAACTTTTGCAAATTCATTCACCATGTCCATATCGATAAATCCCACATTGCTATTTCAAGGACTGATGTATTGTTTGAAATATTTTGCTCCTTCCTCTCCTAACCCCTCTTATTCAAGCAGATATGAAAATGTGATAGTATTTTTTCAACATCTCAAATTGCTTCTTTCTTTTCATTTCCATGTCACCACTGTGGTTTAGACCAAAAGTCAGTAAACTACAGCCTGCAGGCCAAATACAGCCCTCTGCCATTTAGTTTTTTTCTAAATAAAGTTTTGTTGGAATGCAGCCATGCTCATTCATTTACATATTGTGTCGAAGAGCTGCCACAGAGACCATATGGTCTAAAAAGTCTCAAATGTTTACTATTTTATCCTTTACAGAAAAAAATGACCAATCCCTGGTTTAGGTCTTCACTATTTTACACTAAATTGCTGCAGTAACTTCCTACTTGGTCACAGTAATTCTAGTTCCTCTCTCCTGCACCTTTGGGTAATGGCCTTGCTATGCCTCCTCAAACACATTTCATTTTCCTCATGAATTCCTTTGCTCAGTATAAAATCAAACTCCTTTCCCTGGAAGTCAAAGTCTCTGTTACAACAAAAAGTAAGAAGTACAGACGTTAAAGAAGGGAGCAGTGGTGTACAACCTTTAAGCCACACACCACAACTTCCTTCCTCAATGCCTATACTTCGAATCCCCTATACTTTAATCCCCTTCACACATGCCTCACTCGTAGCTATAGTTTGCTGTAACTTAGATGCTCCCCTCCTCATTCCCTACAAGCATTTCCCTCTTCCATCTCATAAATGCCTTCATGGATTATACACCTTTCACAGCTGCCTCAAGTTCTACCTCCACCTCCTCCAACTCCAAAGCTGTAATCTTCCCCTTTTCTGTATCCCATTACCCTTGTAGGTTTTAACACAGAAGCTGCCTCTTGATTCTCTATTATCTTAAACTATTTAATCATTGACTTGAAGCTCCCCCATAGCAGAGCACATTACTTCTGCTTTCTAGAACACACTGGGCACACAGCAAAAACTTAACAAATACAGGTAGCTTTGATTTCTAGGCTTCATAAGTAAATTACTATCAGCAACCAGAATCCTTGTTCATAAAACAATGATAGAGTCTCTGTTACCATGGCAGACTCACGAAACTACATTTTTGATTATGCCCCCAAAGCCTTAGCATGGACTAGAATCTAGAAATTCGGGGGACTGAGCACAACTGATGAAGAAGAATATTCTACAGAAGTTTGTAGCTCAAAAAGCCTTCACTTTCATACCTTAAATCACCTCTAATTTGTCATTCTAGGTACAGTAACTTAGAAATGGCATGTTTCACATTCAGTAAGTTTTCATCTTTGCCAGAATGTTCATTTTCTTAATACTTATTCAATATGTCTCAAAAATCATATTGAGTTTTTTTAATCATTTTTTTTCTGGTCTCCAAATCTAAAAACAAAGACTTTATTGCAAACAACCACAAAAGTAATTTAGAACTTGAATTCAAATGAAATATAAAACCTTAAGGCAATACATATACACACACTTGGAAATATTCATCAAAAAAAGAAAAAAGAACAGGTAAGAGTTAAGAGTCTGGAAACTTAAAAATATCCAAGGATGAAAACTGCCATAAGCATTGTCTTCTTTGAAAAGGCCACTGTGAATAACTTTACAAGTTTCTCCATCTCAATTGCAAGAAAAGATCTTACTTGCAATGAGTCTAAATGCTTAGTTTGAAGTTCTCAGGACTCCAAATTGCATGGTTACCCTTCAGAGAGAAAGCAAACTCCCCATGCCAGTCTAAGAATAATGTAGTCAAGGCAGAAGGAATAGCAGACCACAAGGATGCATCAGTCTAGGCTATTTGCCTACAATTGTGCTATCCAAGAAAATATTCTGAAAGATTCATTGTGACCTAAAGATATTGGCTGCAGTCCAGTAACAGTACCAACTATAAGTCCAAATAATAGTAATAATCATAATAATAGCGATAATAGTAGTAGCAGTAACTGGTGACCCAAGAGAGTGGGCACAGAGCATTCAGCATCTATATGAGAGATCTTTCTACTCTTTGCTTCTCGCAGCAAAATTAACACATATAAACAAAAAAAGTCATTAAAAAATCCTAAATTACAAATAACAAATACCATATATTAACGCATATATGTGGAATCTGAACCAGTTTTCAAGGCAGAAATAGAGACACAGATGTAGAGAACAAATGTATGGACACCAAGGGGGGAAAGCAGGGGGTGGGGGAGGGGTGGAAAAACAAAAAAAACAAATAACATTTACTTTCTAAGCCTGTTTCTTCTTTCCTGCCATTTCATGTTTTCTTTTGGAGTTTTATGGAATAGGAAACTATAAACCATAAAGAAAAACTCACAAGTGTTTAGGGTATAGTGATTAGGATGAAGCAAAAGTTTATGGCAATTTAAATGGCCTCTAGGACGGACTAGTTTACTGTGATTTCTTTTTGTTGATGGCAAAGTATTGCAATTTGTTTTCTGCTCCATGATTACTTCAGAGCCTAATCTCTCTCTTGCACTCTCAAGGCTCAGGAGTGACCCGTTTTCAAGGGCTTTGGGGCCTCTGTTCACTGACTGTGTAGAGGAAACATGACACCAAGATGATGCCCCAGAGCAAATGTAAATTTTACCTGGGTTCTGCTCTAAAAGACTTCTTGTCACTTAGCAGCACTATGAATTTTAATATGATTCTCATTGAAACTCAGTGGCTTACTTTTAATCTTCAATCTTTGGAGGGTATTGATCATATTCATCAGGTCATAGAGGTGCCCTTGCTGCAGGCATCAAGGCTTTTATAGAGTAGCATATTCAGTTTCTGCTTAAATTCGGTTATTTCATTCTTCTCTCTCTGAAAATTACTTCCTGATTTCAATTTTCAGCTGTTTTTGGTTTCATCTTGATTGTTACTAGCCTGAAATTAACTTCAAAAATATTGTCACCTATAATAACTGGTCAACGTAAACATTTATATAACCAGTATGTAACCAAATATTCCATTCAGAAGCATTCATTCAAATCACATATATTAAGTAGTTACTGCATACACAGACAATGAGCTCAGAATTGGGAACATCATGATAAATAAAACCAAATAAAACATTTTCTTTATGTAGTTCAAGGCTTAGTGGAGAGATATAAACCCTAATCAAATAATCATAAAACAAATGTGAAATTTCTACTACATCAAGTATTATGTAAAAGAGGCATATCATTCTGTGAGAACCCATCATAATATTTTTTGAAAGATTACATCATTCTTCCCTGAGGAATTGATGTTGGAACTTAAATCTGAAGGATGATTAAGAGTTAAACTAGGCAGAGTGGAGAAATGAGCATACTAGGTATAACAAATGGTATAACAAAGACCCTGTGGTAGACGGGTGCCTGGTGAGTACAGGGATTGAAAGAAAGTAAGTGAAGCTGAAGCAGAGAGAGCAAGAGGGATGTTAGTATAAGAAGCTAAGTCCTGTTGATTCTACCCTCAAACTATTGTGTTCATCTGCCTCTGTCCTCACTCCTACCACCCTACTTGAAAGTAGAATCAAATACAGGTCTCTCCTACAATAATGGATCTGTCTACTATCTGCTCTTAATTCCCTTTTGCTCCCTACAATTGATTCTCTGCGCTGTAGTCAGTGATCTTTTCCAAATGCAAATTACATATGTCACTTCTCTACTTAATACCAATCAATGACATTCCACTTTTCATAGGATGATAGAACTACCAGGACTATTCAAATGGTCTGTCCCTACCCACTTCTCCAATCTCATCTCTCGCTATTTTACCCTATGCCTTCAATGCTTCTGACACTCTGACCTTCTCTCTGTTCCAACAGAGAATATTTATGCAAGCTGTTACCTCTGCAGGGAAGCTTCTTTACCTCTTTACCTGGTAACCAAATATGGCTTCCCTAAAGAAAGCCTTGGTAATGAAAACCCTACCCCCAACTTGATTAAACCATTTATATATTTTTACGGTATCCTATAAATCTCCTTCCTGATTTATATGATACATTGCATTTTGGACTCCAATTTTTCACTCTTCCCTATGTCCAAACACTTTGCCATGTAATTTTATAGCTCCTGCTACAGAAGAATGTGTACATCTCTACTTCCTTTGGGCTTAACCATGTAATTTGCTTTAGCCATTGAGATATTAACAGCCAGCCAGTAAGCTAGGACATGAAAACGTCGTTTGTGGTTAGATTGCCCCCACTGTTAAAAGAACATATCATGGTTAGCCCACTGGTCCAAGAAGGATGAGACATGTGGAGCAAACACAACCTGCAGCTTAATCCTCTTCAACTGAGCCCAGCAGAGATCAGCAGAGCCACCAACCCATGCCAAAGCCATGTGAAAATTAATGGTTTTTGCTGTATATGTGTCAGAGATTTTTGTAATTATCTGTTAGCAATAACTGACAGATACAACTTATAACAGGTGTGAACTGTTTTAAAATGGGAAATATAAGGCATGTCACATTATTTGTCTAAATCAATAAAGTGCAATCAATACTATAGGTAACCACTGAGTAATTTTTACAGATGATGATTTTAGCTACCTGGAAGATGTTAGTGATAACCAGAAAAACAGCTTACTGTCACTACCTGGATGATCATGAACTAGTCACTTAACCCCCCAGGTACTCTGTTTTCCCATCTTTAAAATGAGGGGAATGGACTCAGCAGTGGTAGTAAATAGGTCTGTCTTGAGAACTGACTTCAGTTAATTGTTGTGACTTTCTGTAATGCTATGCTGACAATAGCCCTAAGGCCAAATTTAAGTTCAGTCGACTGAGTGCCATGAGCAATTAGCAATGTCTTCCCTGGACAAGAGAGGGGGGTGCTGCAACACTAGAGCCACCTATATGACACCCTTGGATGAGAGAATCTCTAACCTTCATTCCATATTTGACACCCCATCACTCAAGGAGTCAATAAATTGACAGAGACAGTAGAAGTGAGATCTAACTATAGTTTTGGACAGGTAAGAATTACCTCTTTTCTTTCTTTTTTTTTTTTATGTTTCTCAGCAAAGTGCTAATTACACAGAATTGTTTAATAAAGAATTGTGATTGTTTTATTATTTGTGGTAGCTCCATAGCTTGGGAGTTGGCTAGATTTGGGGCTTAAAATCATGTCACAGGACTTAGGCCTTTTCTATCCATCACTCAGTTCAGCTCCCCTTAGTGACCCTACATGGTAATCCTGGCAGTTCTAAACTCCCTTAATAGTTTCAGGGATAAAAATGAAGACTGAGTCTTATTGGACCTAATTTACTGATCTTAAGTCATATACTTACTCCTAAACTAACCAGTTTTTCCAGGGGGAGTGTGGTATTGCATTGACCATGCCAAGGACCCAGCTGTGCCTTTTTGGAGGGATTGTAGTTGATTTTGATTTTCTTCTCCATATTTTTCCTATATATTCTGAATTTTCTACAATGACTATGTGATACCTTTATAATCAGAAAAATTATTCATAAAAAGAGAACAAATAAGGAGGAGCAAAAGTTCTGATTGGTTCTTCTTTTGGACAATATATGACATTACCACCTTCGAACCTGTCTGTTACACTCAGTTCTGGTGAAATGAGATCTTAGACCTACCTCAGTTTTCCAACCATTATACTACAAATTAAGACTTCATTTGATATAGGCTGTTCTTCATTCTGCTAAAAATAATTTTTGCATGAAAGCTACTAGACAGCCTGACATGAGAAAACTTGATTTAAAATGTTCTTGATGTGCTAACAAAAGATCCTGGACACAGTGGTATATATCTTTGTTCTACAGAGATGACTTGGTTATTTCTTGTGTTTTACATGCCACACTTATTTGCAGGGTTATATGATTCTTCTAAGTATAGACCTTCCACATAAACTTTGAGACAAACAAAAGGATAAAGTTAATTATAAATTTGGGAAAATCTGGTGTACCAAAATCAAATCTATGATGTAATGAGTCCACCATAACGATACTAACTTTGAATGTGTATTTTTGATCCAAAGCCACATACTGTATGAGATTTCCCCCAAGACCAAAGTGCACTGTTCAGCTCTCAAAAGGAATTCTTAAGATTTCTCACTATACAAGAACCATGAAATAAGACTCCTATCAATGTGCAATAAATTTGCAACTAATAGTATAATTAACAACGTTAACTATTTTTATTTTTAGGCCACAATGAACTAAACAAGCAGATCTACATCTCACTTATCCTGAATACTAGGATACCTCTTCCTTGACTACTTTCCTTCAGTCAAATTCTAATGTTGCACCCGTGACCCCCACCCCACCCTGCCTTCAGCCAGTTCGATTTCTTCAGGTCCTGCTTCTGGAAGGGATCAGAATAAATCAACGATGCTAAGGTTAAAATAAATAATTCAAAAATGTGGTTCATTTTGCCTCTTAATATATTTTTTATGTTTTGTAACAGTTTTTTCTTTTCTTTTGGGGAAGACAGTGCTTTTATTTGTCTAAGTCAATATCTTAACCAAAATAAATGGATGAAAATTTCATCACCTTAGCACATTAGTATGCAAAATCATATATATATATACAATGCGGATTTCAGGGTACTCAAATCACATGTAAAGCCAACACCTTAAGACATACACATATTATTAAAAACTGCTTCCTCTGTGCATATTTGACTCAAACATCTACACAGATATATGTATCTAGATTTTATTCTAGAGAGACACAATGAAAATAGAATCAAAGAAATTATTTTCTGTTTCAGGAATAGCAAAAAGACAAACTTGAACATTAAAACTCACCTCCAGTAACATTTCTCTTTTTAACAACAGAAAAATTTTCCATGGAACACAGAAGTGGACATAAATCGGAATCTTTTTTTTTTTTTTTTTGCTGAACGCGGGCCTCTCACTGTTGTGGCCTCTCCCGTTGCGGAGCACAGGCTCTGGAAGCGCAGGCTCAGCGGCCATGGCTCACGGGCCCAGCCGCTCCGCAGCATGTGGGATCTTCCCGGACCAGGGCACGAACCCACGTCCCCTGCATCAGCAGGCAGACTCTCAACCACTGAGCCACCAGGGAAGCCCATAAATCGGAATCTATAAAGGAGAAGTTAATTTGTCTAATCATTTGTCCAATGTTCTCTCTTCTCTGTTATCTGCAACCGAAAAGTGTTAACTTTTTAGTTACACTTTGGAGTCACTGTAGTCTGTCACACCAAAATAATGATACTGTGGATTTTGCATTATTGTGCAAAACCTAGGACTGCTACATTTCTGTAGCTTAGGTACTCAGTTAAAATACTTAATTTAAAATGACATAATTTAGAAATAACAAGCTTCTTATAAAGCAAGATTGCTTTAGTAAATTATAGCAAGCACCTAACAGTACAGTGTGCAACCATTAAAAACGGCATTTAAAATGGTATGTAGAAATAATAAAAATGTTTATGATATGATTTTATGTATAAAAAAGCTGAATTAGTGGGTATATTTAAATCTGGAAGGTTGCTTTATGGAAAAGGGGCTGGAAGAAGTTACTGCTGCAGGTGGCCCGGCTTAGGAAGACCAGTTCTGGAGGATGGGAACTCTAAGATGAAAAGTGCTGGCCAATTCAGTTCCTGATGTCATCTTGTGCTACTGACCATGGATATGTTCAGGAGACCCTGAGGTCCAGCAGAGTTAGCCATGGGGCTGACAGGGTCTTGGTGCTCCAGCCAGGTGTCAGGCATGAGCCTCTGAGGTGGGAGAGCCACGTTCAGGACACTGGACCATCAGAGACCAGCCAGCCCCACGAAATATCAATAGGCGAGAGCTCTCCCAGAGATCTCTGTCTCAACGTTAAGACCCAGCTCCACTCAATGACCAGCAAACTCCAGTGCTGGACACCCCATACCAAACAGCTAGCAAGACAGGAACACAACCCCACCCATTAGCAGAGAGGCTGCCTAAAATCATAATAAGTTCACAGACACCCCAAAACACACCACCAGATGCAGTCCTGCCCACCCGAAAGACAAGATCCCGCCTCATCCACCACAACACAGGCACCAGTCCCCTCCATCAGGAAGCCTACACAACACAATGAACCAACATTACACACTGAGGGCAGACACCAAAAGCAACGGGAACTACAAACCTGCAGCCTGCGAAAAGGAGACCCAAAACACAGTAAGTTAAGCAAAATGAGAAGACAGAGAAATTAACAGCAGATGAAGGAGCAAGGTAAAAACCCACCAGACCAAACAAATGAAGAGGAAATAGGCAGTCTACCTGAAAAAGAATTCAGAGTAGTAATAGTAAAGATGATCCAAAATCTTGGAAATAGAATGGAGAAAATACAAGAAACGTTTAACAAGGACCTAGAAGAACTAAATAGAAAACAATGATGAACACAAAAAGTAAAATTAAAAATTCTCTAGAAGGAATCAATAGCAGAATGACTGAGGGAGAAGAATGGATAATGACCTGGAAGATAAAATAGTGGAAATAACTACCACATTTTCACTAGTTGAAAATTCCCTAATATGGAAAAGGAAATAGTCAATCAAGTCAAGGAAGCGCAGAGAGTCCCATACAGGATAAATCCAAGGAGAAACATGCCAAGACACATATTAATCAAACTATCAAAAATTAAATACAAAGAAAAAATATTAAAAGCAGCAAGGGAAAAGCAACAAATAACATACAAGGAAATGCCCATAAGGTTAACAGCTGACCTTTCAGCAGAAACTCTGCAAGCCAGAAGGGAGCGGCAGGACGTATTTATAGTGATGAAAGGGAAAAACCTACAACCAAGATTACTCTACCCAGCAAGGATCTCATTCAGATTCGACAGAGAAATTAAAACCTTTACGGATAAGCAAAAGCTAAGAGAATTCAGCACCACCAAACCAGCTTTACAACAAATGCTAAAAGAACTTCTCTAGGCAGGAAACACAAGAGAAAAAAAGACCTACAAAAACAGGGGCTTCCCTGGTGGCACAGTGGTTGACAATCTGCCTGCCAATGCAGGGGACACGGGTTAGGCCCTGGTTTGGGAAGATCCCACATGCTGCGGAGCAACTAGGCCCATGAGACACAATTACTGAGCCTGCGTGTCTGGAACCTGTGCTCCGCAATAAGAGAGGCTGCAATATTGAGAGGCCCACGAACAGCGATGAAGAGTGGCCCCCACTTGCTGCAACTAGAGAAAGCCCTCACAAAGAAACGAAGACCCAACAGAGCCAAAAATAAATAAATAAATAAAATTAAGACCTACAAAAACAAACCCCCAAAAATTAAGAAAATGGTAATAGGAAGATACATACAGATAATTACCTTAAATGTAAATGGATTAAATGCTCCAACCAAAAGACACAGACAGGTAGACTGAATACAAAAACCAAGACCCATAAATATGTTGTCTACAAGAGACCCACTTCAGACCTAGGGACACATACAGACTGAAAGTGAGGGGATGGAAAAACATATTCCACACAAATGGAAAACAAAAGAAAGTTGGAGTAGCAATTCTCATATCAGACAAAATAGATTTTAAAATAAAGACTATTACAAGAGACAAAGAAGGACACTACATAATGATCAAGGGATCAATCCAAGAAGAAGATATAACAATTGTAAATATTTATGCACCCAACATAGAAGCACCTCCATACATAAGGCAAATGCTAACAGCCATGAAACGGGAAATCGAAAGTAACACAATAATAGTAGGGGACATTAACACCCCACTTTTACCAATGGACAGATCAACCAGAATGAAAATAAATAAGGAAACACAAGCCTTAAATGATACACTAAACAAGATGGACTTAATTGATATTTATAGGACATTCCATCCCAAAACAACAGAATACACTTTTTTCTCAAGTGCTCATGGAACATTCTCCAGGATAGATCATATCTTGAGTCACAAATCACCTTGAGTCACCTTGGTAAATTTAAGAAAATTGAACTTGTAACATGTACCTTTCCCGACCACAACACTATGAGACTAGATATCAATTACAGGGAAAAAAACTGTAAAAAATGCAAACATATGGAGGCTAAACAATACACTACTAAATAACCAAGAGAGCACTGAAGAAATCAAAGAGGAAATCAAAAAATACCTAGAAACACATGACAATGAAAACACCATGACCCAACACCTATGGGATTCAGCAAAAGCAGTTCTAAGAGGGGAATTTATAGCAGTACAATCCTACCTCAAGAAACACCTCAAAGAAACAACCTAACCTTACTTCTAAAGCAATTAAAGAAGGAAGAGCAAAAAACCCTGAAGTTTGCAGAAGGAAAGAAATCAGAAAGATCAGATCAGAAATGAATGAAACAAAAATGAAGGAAATGATAGCAAAGATCAATAAAACTAAAAGCTGGTTCTTTGATAAGTTAAACAAAATTGATAAACCATTAGCCTGACTAATCACGAAAAAAAGGGAGAAGACTCAAATCAATAGAATTAGAAAAGAAAAAGAAGTAACAATTGACACTGCAGAAATACAAAGGATCATGAGAGATTACTACAAGCAACTATATGTCAATAAAATGGACAATCTGGAAGAAATGGACACATTCTTAGAAAAACACAACCTTCTGAGCCTGAACCAGCAAGAAATAGAAAATACAAACAAACCAATCACAAGCACTGAAATTCAAACTGTGATTAAAAATCTTCCAACAAACAAAAGCCCAGGACTAGATGGCTTCACAGGCGAAGTCTATCAAACATTTAGAGAAGAGCTAACACCTGTCCTTCTCAAACTCTTCAAAAATATAGCAGAGGGAGGAACACTCCCAAAACTCATTCTACGAGGCCACCATCACCCTGATACCAAAACCAGACAAAGATGTCACAAAGAAAGAAAACTACAGGCCAATATCACTGATGAACATAGATGCAAAAATCCTCAACAAAATACTAGCAAACAGAATCCAACAGCACATTCACCAGATCATATACCATGATCCAGTGGGGTTTCTCCCAGGGATGCAAGGATTCTTCAATATAAGCAAATCAATCAATGTGATACACCATATTAACAAACTGAAGGAGAAAAACCATCTCAATAGATGCAGGAAAAGCTTTTGACAAAATTCAACCCCCATTTATGATAAAAACTCTCCAGAAAGTAGCCATAGAGGGAACTTACCTCAACAAAATAAAGGCCATATATGACAAACTCACAGCCAACATCATTCTCAATGGTGAAAAACTGAAACCATTTCCTCTAAAATAAGGAACAAACCAAGGTGGCCCACTCTCACCACTATTACTCAACATAGTTTTGGATGTTTTAGCCACAGCAATCAGAGAAGAAGAAGAAATAAAATGAATCCAAATTGGAAAAGCAGAAGTAAAGCTTTCACTGTTTGCAGATGACATGGTAATACTATACCTAGAGAATCCTAAATATGCTACCTTAAAACTAATAGAGCTAATCAATGAATTTGGTATAGTAGCAGGATACAAAAGGAATGCACAGAAATCTCTTGCATTCTTATACCCTAATGATGAAAAATCTGAAAGAGAAATTAAGGAAATGCTTCCATTTACCACTGTAACAAGAATAAAATACCTAGGAATAAACCTACCTAAGGAGGGAAAGACTTGCATGCAGAAAACTATAAGACACTGACGAAAGAAATTAAAGATGATACAAACAGATGGAGAGACACACCATGTTCTTCAATAAGAAGAAACAACATTGTGAAAATGACTATACTACCCAAAGCAATCTACAGATTTAGTGCAATCCCTATCAAACTACCAATGGCATTTTTCACAGAACTAGAACAAAAAATTGCACAATTTGTATGGAAACACAAAAGAACCCGAATAGTCAAAGCAATCCTGAGAAAGAAAAACGGAGCTGGAGGAATCAGGCTCCCTGACTTCAGACTATACTACAAAGCTACAGTAATCAAGACAGTATGGTACTGGCACAAAAACAGAAATATAGATCAATGGAACAGGATAGAAAGCTCAGAGATAAACCCATGCACATATGGTCACCTTATCTTTGATAAAGGTGGCAACAGTATTCAATGGAGAAAAGACAGCCTCTTCAATAGGTGGAGCTGGGAAAGCTGGACATATAAAAGAATGAAATTAGAACACTCACTAACACCATACACAAAAATAAACTCAAAATGGATTAAAGAACTAAATATAAGGCCAGACACTATAAAACTCTTAGAGGAAAACATAGGAAGAACACTCTATGACATAAATCACAGCAAGATTCTTTCTGACCCACCTCCTAGAGAAATGGAAATAAAAACAAAAATAAACATGTGGGACCTAATGAAACTTAAAAGCTTTTTCACAGTAAAGGAAACCATAAACAAGATGAAAAGACAACCCTCAGAATGGGAGAAAATAGTTGCAAACAAAGCAACTGACAAAGGATTAATCTCCAAAATATACAAGCAGCTCATGCAGCTCAGCAGCAAAAAAACAAACAACCCAATGCAAAAATGGGCAGAAGACCTAAATAGACATTTCTCCAAAGAAGATATACAGGTTGCCAATAAACACATGAAAGGATGCTCAACATCACTAATCATTAGAGAAATGCAAATCAAAACTACAATGAGGTGTCACCTGACACCGGTTAGAATGGGCATCATCAAGAAATCTACAAACATTAAATGCTGGAGGTGTGGAGAAAAGGGAACCCTCCTGCAGTGTTGATGGCAATGTAAATTGGTACAGCCACTATGGAGAACAGTAAGGAGGTTCCTTAAAAAAACTAAAAATATAATTACCATATTACCCAGCAATCCCACTACTGGGCACATACCCAGAGAAAACCATAATTCAAAAAGGGACATGAACCTCAATATTCACTGCAGCACTATTTACAATAGCCAGGTCATGGAAGCAACCTACATGTCCATCGAAAGAGTAATGGATAAAGAAGATGTGGTACATATATAGCATGGAATATTAAAGGAACCATAAAAAGGAATGAAATTGTGTCATTTGTAGATGTGGATGGACCTAGAGACTGTCATACAGAGTGAAGTAAGTCAGAAAGAGATAAACAAATATCGTATATTAACCCATATATGTGGAATCTAGAAAAATGGTACAGATGAACCAGTTTGCAAGGCAGGAATAGAGACACAGATGAGGAGAACAAACATGTGGATACCAAGGGTGGGAAAGGGGAGGATGGGATGAATTCCATATATATGGAATCTTAAAAAAAAACAACAAGGTTCTAATGAACCTAGGTGCAGGACAGGAATAAAGACGCAGACATAGAGAATGGACTTGAGGACATGGGAAGGGGGAAGGGTAAACTGGGACAGAGTGAGAGTGTAGCTTTACATATATACACTAGCAAATGTAAAATAGATAGCTAGTGGGAAGTAGCTGCATCGCACAGGGAGATCATCTCCGTGCTTCGTGACCACTTAAAAGGGTGGATAGGGAGGGTGGGAGGGAGACGCAAGAGGGAGGGGATATGGGGATATATGTATACGTATAGCAGATTCACTTTGTTATACAGCAGAAACTAACACAACAATGTAAAGAAATTATACTCCAATATAGATGTTAAAAAAAAAAAAAGCTGAATTAGAAAATGTGTCACAACCATAAATACAAATGGTTAAAGACAAGGCTTAGAAAGAAACTTGCAAAAAGATGAAAAGTTGTGATTGAGTACTGGGATTAGAGATGATTTATTTTAATATCTTCTTCAATATTGGTAATAATGATTTCAATTGAAAGGAACAAAGTTAACATCTTCATACTTAGCTATGGTTGTTTCCATCGTTAACAGATATTCATAGATATGCTTGTGAGAGTTCATAATATCAACTGTCTTTTATTTCTTAAACACCTAGTTGTGGAACATAAATCCCCCTGTTAAAGCATCCTCTATTTAAGATTTCTCACCTGACTTCCCCATGTCTTCTTAGTCAGTGAATGCTATCAGTTGATGAGTTTGATTCATTTTCCTTCAGTTAAGAGCAAATATTTTTGTTATTCAAATTATGTTCATCATGCTACTAATTATATACAAAGCATTGTTCCTTCAAACTCTTTCATGACATTATTGGTATAAAGTAAGCATATGCACATCTTCACCAAGGATTTCAAGCTAATGCAGCTTAAAAAACATCAGTCTACCTAGAAATATGCATATGTTGACTTTACTTTGATTTTGTAACTACAAAGGAAAGTAAAAGGACAACTGATTTGAAAATGTTGTCTTGCATACATAAAAATGAATAATTGAGTATCAGACTTATGAAACATTTATATATATATATGTTACACATACACACACATATGTATACAATTTAGATATACAATTTAGATTTGAATATTCATCTATTGCTTCATGCCATTGAATAGGGGGAAATAATCTTCCTGCAATCATTAAAGCAATTTTGGTATCTGTCATGACATAACGCTCAAAAGGCAGCTACAGGGATGCAGAACCTTGTGTGTCAGGGAACACAACCCTACCACCAGATAACTCCCAGAAGTCATTATCATGGTCTCAAGAAAGATCCCTAGAGGTCCTTCTCTTTCTCTCATGTTGCCTTTATCACCATCACCACAGCCCAACTTTCTCTCCTTTACCAAGCTACCACCTACCCAATAATGAAAAACTCCTTGTCTCAACTTGAGTTGTTAAAATTGAAGGTCACAATGCAAAAATGTGTGAATTTGATTTTTTCAATAGCTTAGTCCCACAGTGGACTTCTGCATATCCGAAATTTAAACAGTAAAATTTAAAGCCCACGGCATCACATTCTTCTCCCACCATACTAAATTTCTATTACATCTCAAAATGGCAAGAACCATGGCCTATAGTATGCAGAATCATCACTTTGTTCTAGCCACCTTCTCTCTTGAGAGAAACCCCTGTGATCTTTGATGTTTTCTCTCAGCCTCACTCATGTTCCTGCCCAGACCCTATTATGGTCAGTATGTGACTCTTTATATCTCATTTTGATAATCAGGGTCCCGAAGGACTTTTGTCTCATCAGTATCAGAAGTAATACTAGAAATTTAATTTTAAAACCTATCCTAAGCAAGAAGAGATGAATGCGTTTAGTATGCTGTGTCATTATAGTAAGAGTCATGATTTCTTGAGAATTTGGAGGCCAGGCATTATGCAAAACACTTTTAATCTCATTTGATCCACACAAAAGCCCAGTCGACAGATAAAAACATTGAGTAATATTCAAATTCAAGTCTGACCGACTCCAATGCTCTAGCACTGTACTCCACTACCATCTAATACCTATACTGAATAGGTCTATACCTAAATCCAGCCCCCATGCCTAAACTGCCCTGTTCATCATCTCTATGCTCAGGCCATAGGTCCTGCACTCATATTTATTAAAGACCTTTACACAAACACAATGTTGGCTATAAAATGAGACCATTTTCAGAAGGGAGTCAGGAAGTTGAGCCCAGGAACAATGACTAAGAGAACAACAAACATGTCTTCATAGCCCTGTGATAGAAAGGCACAGTTGTGACTTGAGACACAGGGATAACAAGCAGCTGTCTTTGAGTGGATATATATTTTCATTTCTCTTTGATATAAATACCTAAGATCTGAATGGCTGGGTTAAACACTATATGCACATTTAACTTGTGGAGAGACCTACAGTTTCTCCAAAGTGATTTGCAATTTTACGTTTCCATCACCAGGATATGAGAGATATAAAAACTGGCAATTTGTATATCTTATTTTGTGAAGTCAATATTCAAGTAGTTTGTCAAATTTTCTATTGGGTTGCTTATCTTCTTGTAACTGAGTTGTAATTGTTCTTTTTCGGGATACAAGTCTTGTCAAATATACATATTGGAATGTTTTCTCCCATTCTATGTCTTGTCTTCTCATTTTCTTAATGGATATCTTTTGAAGAGTAAAAGTTCTGAATTTTTATAAGGTCCAATTTATCATTTTTTTCATTTTTCATGAATATTTTCTACTTTTTAAATAGTTTTACAGCACTAGATTTATATTTAGATTTATTATGCCTTTAAAGTTAATTATTGTGTATGACATGAAGTAATGGCTAATAATGTTCCTATTTAAAAATATATCTTTCTAATTGATTCAGCATCATTTGTTTGAAAAGACTTTTTCCCCCATTGAATTGTCTTGACATTTTTGTTGAAAATCAATTGACCATGTATTTGTGGACTATTACTGTGCTTTCTACTGTTTCATTGATCTATGTGCCTATCCTCTTGACAATACTCCAATGTCTTAATTGCTGTAGTTTACAGCATATCTTTAAATCAGAAAATATAAGATCAATCTCCAAATTCGCCCTTAAAAAATTATTTTGACTATTCTAGGTCATTTAAATTTTCATATAAATTTTAGAATTAGCTTATCAATTTCCAAAAACTCTTGCTATATTTTGTTGGAATTGCATAGAATTTAAAGATCAATGTTGGAAGAATTGATATTTTAACAATATGAAGTTTTCCAGTCCATGAGCATGGTACATTGTTCCATTTAGTTAGAGTATCTATAATTTCTCTAAGCAATATTTTGTGAGTTTTAGTGTAAGGTCATAAATGAATGTTATTACATTTCTTTAATAATGAATAATTAATTCAACTTCAATAATCTCATTTTCTAATTGTTTCCAATTGTTTGATGTCAGTATATAAAAATGCAGTTAACTTTTATCCTACAAACTTGATAACTTCATTTATTACTTTTAATAACTGTTTTATCGATTTCTAAGAATTTTCTACATAAACAGTCATGTTGTCCAAAAAAAACACAACAGTTTTACTTCTTCCATTCCTAAGTTTATGCCTTTTTTGAAATTGCCTTGTATGGGAATAGAATCTAAAAAAGAGTGGACATATGTATATGTATAACTGACTCACTGCTATGCAACAGAAACTAACGTAACATTATCAGCTATACTCCAATTTAAAAAAAAATCTTGCCTTATTGTAACAGCTAAAACCTCCAATACAATGTTGAAACAAGTAGTAAGAGTAGACATATTCATATTGTTCCTGATTTTAAGGGAAAAGCATTTAATATTTAATGATTAAATATAATATTAGCCACAAGTTTTTCCATAGATGCCTTTTTGTAAGACTGAAGTAGTTCCCTACTGTTCCAGTTTTAAAGTTATTTTAAAATCATGAGTAAGGGTTAAATTTTGTATAGTGTTCACTCTTCATTTATTGAAGTAGCATACGAATTTCCCCCTTTTTATATTAACATTTATTTTTGAATGTTAAATCAACCTTGCATTCCTTGAATAAACCTCACTTGATCATGTTGTATTACCCTTTTAATATATAACTGGATTCAATTTTTAGGAACTCATCTGTGTATATGTTCATGAGGGCTACCTGTCTAGTTCTTTTTTTCTTTAATACTAATGTCTGCTACGTGGACGACGAGCACAGCATGCAATACAGTGCCAGGGGCTCCCAGTCCTACTTCACGGTGGCCCATGCCATCTCTGAAAGGGTGGAGAAACAGTCGGCCCTCCTCTTCAATGGGACCCTGAAGCATTATCAGCTCCAGGGCCTGGAATGGATGGTTTCTCTGTATGATAACAATTTGAACAGAATCTTTGCCGATGAAATGGGGCTAGGAAAGACAATACAGACCATTGCACTCATCACTTATCTGACGGATCACAAAAGACTCAATGGCCCCTATCTCATCATTGTCCCCCTTTCGACTCTAACTGGACGTATGAATTTGACAAAGGCTCCTTCTGTGGTGAAAATTCCTTACAAGGGCACCCCGCCATGCGTCGCTCCCTTGTCCCCAGTTACGGAGTGGCAAATTCAATGCCCTCCTGACTACTTATGAGTACATTTTAAAGACAAGCACATTCTTGCAAAGACTCGGTGGAAATACATGATAGTGGACGAAGGCCACCAAATGAAGAATCACCACTGCAAGCTGACTCAGGTCCTGAACACTCACTATGTGGCCCCCAGAAGGATCCTCTTGACTGGGATCCCCCTGCAGAATAAGTTCCCGGAACTCTGGGCCCTCCTCAACTTCCTCCTTCCTACAATTTTTAAGAGCTGCAGCGTGTTTGAGCAGTGGTTTAATGCTCCATTTGCCATGACTGGAGAGAGAGTGGACTTAAATGAAGAAGAAACTATATTGATCATCAGGCATCTGCATAAGGTGTTGAGACCATTTTTACTGAGGAGACTGAAGAAAGAAGTTGAATCCCAGCTTCCAGAAAAAGTTGAATATGTGATCAAGTGTGACATGTCAGCTCTGCAGAAGATTCTGTATCGCCATATGCAAGTCAAAGGGATCCTTCTCACAGATGGTTCGGAGAAAGATAAGAAGGGGAAAGGAGGTGCTAAGACATTTATGAATGCTATCATGCAGTTGAGAAAAGTCTGCAATCATGCATATATGTTTCATCACATTGAGGAATCCTTTGCTGAACACCTGGGCTTTTCAAATGGGGTCATCAATGGGTCTGAGCTGCATCGGGCCTCAGGAAAGTTTGACCTACTTGATCGTATCCTACCAACATTGAGAACGACTGATCACCGCATCCTGCTTTTCTGCCAGATGACGTCTCTCATGACCATCATGGAGGATTACTTTGCTTTTCGGAACTTCCTTTACCTGCGCCTTGAGGGCACCACCAATTCTGAAGATCATGCTGCTTTGCTGAAGAAATTCAATGAACCTCTGTCCCGGTATTTCATTTTCTTGCTGAGCACAAGAGCTGGAGGCCTGGGCTTAAATCTCCAGGCAGCTGATACCATGGTCATTTTTGACAGCGACTGGAATCTTCATTAGGACCTGCTAGCACAAGACCACGTCCACCACATTGGCCAGCAGAACAACGTCCGCGTGCTGAGACTCTTCACCGTGAATAGTGTGGAGGGAAAGATCCTCGCAGCCGCAAAGTACAAGCTTATTCTTTTTGTTGCAGTGGTAAATGGGAGTGTTTCCTTAATTTCTCTTTCAGATTTTTCATCATTAGTGTATAGGAATGCAAGAGACTTCTGTGCATTAATTCTGTATCTTGCTACTTTATCAAATCATTGATTAGCTTTTGTAGTTTCCTGGTAGCATCCTTAGGATTCTCTAGGTATAGTATCATGTCATCTGCAAACAGTGACAGCTTTACTTCTTTTCTGATTTGAATTCCTTTTATTTCTTTTTCTTCTCTGATTCCTGTGGCCAGAATGTCCAAAACTACGTTGAATAATAGTGGTGAGTGGGGTGACCTTGCCTTGTTCCTGATTTTAGAGGAAATGGTTTCAGTTTTTCACCACTGAGAACAATGTTGGCTGTGGGGTTGTCATATATGACCTTTATTATGTGGAGGTAATTTCCCTTTATGTCAACTTTCTGGAGGGTTTTTAATAAATGGGTGTTGCATTTTGCTGAAAGCTTTTTCTGCATCTATTGAGATGATCATATGGTTTTTATCTTTCAGTTTGTTAATATGGTGTATCACACACTGATTGATTTGCATATTTTGAAGAGCCCTTGCATTCCTGGGATAAACCTCACTTGATCATGGTGTATGATCCTTTTAATGTGCTGTTGGATTCTCTTTGCTAGTACTGTGTTGAGGATTTTTGTATCCATTTCATCAGTGATATTGGTCTTTAGTTTTCTTTTCTTGTGACAGCTTTGTCTGGTTTTGGTATCAGGGTGATGGTAGCCTTGTAGAATGAGTTTTGGGAGTGTTCCTCCCTCTGCTATATTTTTGAAGAGTGTGAGAAGGATAGGTGTTAGCTCTTCTCTAAATATTTGATAGACTTTGCCTGTGAAGCCATCAGGTCCTGGGCTTTTGTTTGTTGGAAGATTTTTGATCACAGTCACAATTTCAGTGCTTGTGATTGGTCTGCTTATATTTTCTATTTCTTGCTGGTTCAGTCTCAGAACGTTGTGCTTTTCTAAGAATGTGTCCATTTCTTCCAGGTTGTCCATTTTATTGGCACAGAGTTGCTTGTAGTAATCTCTCATGATCCTTTGTATTTCTGCAGTGTCAGTTGTTATTTCTCCTTTTTCGTTTCTAATTCTGTTGATTTGAGTCTTCTCCCTTTTTTTCATGAGTCTGGCTAATGGTTTATCAGTTTTGCTTATCTTCTCAAAGAATCAGCTTTTAGTTTTATTGATCTTTGCTACTATTTCCTTCATTTCTGTTTCATTTATTTCTGATCTGATCTTTCTGATTTCTTTCCTTCTGCGGACTTGGGAGTTTTTCTTCTTCTTTCTTTAATTGCTTTAAGTGTAAGGTTAGGTTGTTTCTTTGAGATTTTTCTTGTTTCTTGAGGTAGGATTGTACTGCTATAAATTTCCCGCTTAGAACTGCTTTTGCTGCATCCCATAGGTTTTGGGTCATCATATTTTCACTGTCATGTTTTCTAGGTATTTTCTGATTTCCTGTGTGATCTCTTGGTTATTTACTAGCATATTGTTTAGCCTCCAATTGTTTGTATTTTTTAGTTTTTTTCCTGGAATTGATGTCTAGTCTCATAGCGTTGTGGTCGGAAAAGATACTTGATACAATTTCAATTTTCTTAAATTTACCAGGCTTGATTTGTGACCCAAGATTTGATCTATCCACGAGAATGTTTCATGAGCACTTGAGAAGAAAGTGTATTCTGTTGTTTTTGGATGGAATGTCCTATATATATCAATTAAGTACATCTTGTTTAATGTGTCATTTAAAGCTTTTGTATCATTATTTATTTCATTTTGGATGCTCTATCCATTAGTAAAAGTAGGGTGTTAGAGTCCCCTAGTATGATTGTATTACTATTGATTTCCCCTTTTATTGCTGTTATCATTTGACTTATGTATTGAGGTGCTTCTATGTTGGGTTCATAAATATTTACAATTGTTATATCTTTTTGTTGGATTGATCCCTTGATCATTATGTAGTGTCCTTCTTTGTCTCTTGTAATAGTCTTTATTTAAACTCTATTTTGTCTGATATGAGAATTGCTACTCCAGCTTTCTCTTGATTCCCATTTGCATGGAATATCTTTTTCCATCCCCTCACTTTCAGTCTGTATGTGTCCGTTCTTCTGAAGTGGGTCTCCTGTACACAGCATGTATATGAGTCTTGTTTTTTGGTTCATTCAGCCAGTGTATGTCTTTTGGTTGGAGCATTTAATCCACTTTCATTTAAGGTAATTATCGATATGTATGTTCCTTTTACCATTTTCTTGTTTTGTTTTTGTTTTTGTAGGTCTTCTCCTTCTTTTGTGTTTCCTGCCTAGAGAGGTCCTTTAGCGTTTGTTGTAGAGCTGGTTTGGTAGTGCTGAATTCTCTTAGCTTTTGCTTATCTGTAAAAGTTTTAATTTCTCCATCAAATCTGAATGAGATCCTTGCTGGTAGAGTAATCTTGGTTGTAGGTTTTTCCCTTTCATCACTTTAAATATGTCCCACCACTCCCTTCTGGCTTGCAGAGTTTCTGCTGAAAGGTCAGCTATTATTCTTATGGGGATTCCCTTGTATGTTATTTTTTGCTTTTCCTTTGCTGCATTTAATATTTTTTCTTTGTATTTAATTTTTGATAGCTTGATTAATATGAGACTTGACGTGTTTCTCCTTGGATTTATCCTTCATGGGACTCTCTGCACATCCTGGACTTGATTCTTTCCTTCCCCATGTTAGGGAAGATTTCAACTATAATCTCTTCAAATATTTTCTCAGACCCTTTCTTTTTCTCTTCTACTGGGACCCCTATAATTCAAATGTTGGTGCATCTAATATTGTCCCAGACGTCTCTGAGACTGTCCTCAATTCTTTTCATTCTTTTATCTTTATTCTCCTCTGTGGTAGTTATTTCCACTATCTTATTTTCCAGGTCACATATCCGTTCTTCTTCAGTTATTCTTTTTTTTTTTTTTTTTTGCGTTACGCGAGCCTCTCACCGCTGTGGCCTCTCCCATTGCGGAGCACAGGCTCCGGACGCACAGGCTCAGCGGCCATGGCTCACGGGCCCAGCCGCTCCGCCGCACGTGGGATCTTCCTGGACCGGGGCACGAACCCATGTCCCCTGCATCGGCAGGCGGACTCCCAACCACTGCGCCACCAGGGAAGCCCTTCTTCAGTTATTCTGCTATTGATTCCTTCTAGCGAATTTTTAATTTCACTTATTGTGTTGTTCATGATTGTTTGTTTGCTCTTTAGTTCTTCTAGGTCCTTTTTATTTCTTGTATTTTCCCCATTCTTTTTCCAAGATTTTGGATCATCTTTACTATCATTACTCTGAATTCTTTTTTAGGTAGACTGCCTATTTCCTCTTCATTTGTTTGGTCTGGTGGGTTTCTACCTTTTTCCTTCATCTGTTGCATATTTCTCCATCTTCTCATTTTGCTTAACTTACTGTGTTTGGGGTCTCCTTTTCGCAGGCTGCAGGTTCGTAGTTTCCATTGCTTTTGGTGTCTGCCCTCAGTGGGTAAGGTTGGTTTAGTTTGTTTTTAGGCTTCTTGGTGGAGGGCACTGGGGCCTGTGTTTTTGTGGATGGAGCTGGATCATGTCTTTCTGGTGTGCAGGATCTCATGCTGTGGTGTGTTTGGGGTGTCTGTGAACTTATTATGATTTTAGGCAGCCTCTCTGCTAATGGGTGGGGTTGTGTTCCTGTCTTGCTAGTTGTTTGGCATGGGGCGTCCAGCACTGGAGCTTGCTGGCTTTGGGTGGAGCTGGGTCTTAGCATTGAGACGGAGATATCTAGGGGAAGTCTCGCCAATTGATACTACATGGGGCTGAGAGGTCTCTGGTGGTCCAATATCCTGAACTCGGCTCTCCCACCTCAGAGGCTCATGCCTGACACAAGGCTGGAGCAGCAAGACCATGTCAGCCACATGGCTCAGAAGAAAAGGGATAAAAAGAGAAAGAAAATAATAATAACAAAAAAATAAAATAATTAAAATAAAAAATAATAAAAAAGGGAGAGATCAACCAAACCAATAAACAAATCCACCAGTGATAACAAGCACTAAAAACTATACTAAGATAAAAATCAGGAACCAGTCAGTCGCAGACCAGTCAGTCCCAAGTCTACAGTTGCTCCCAAAGTCTACCTCCTCAATTTTGGGTTGACTTGTTGTTTAATCAGGTATTTCACAGATGCATGGTACCTCAAGTTGACTGTTGGGATTCAATCCACTGCTCCTGAGGCTGCACGGGGAAAATTCCCTTTCTCTTCTTTGTTCACACAGCTCTTGGGGTTCAGCTTTGCCTTTGGCCCCACCTCTGCATGTAGGTTGCCCTCAGGCATCTGTTCCTGCTCAGACAGGATGAGGTTAAAGCAGCGGCTGTTTAGGGGGCTCTGGCTCACTCATGCCGGGTGGAGGGAGGGGTATGGTAGTTATAATTGGAATGCGGGGCAAGCCTGCAACAGCAGTGACCAACATGACTTTGCAACAGCCTGAGGCATGCTGTGTGTTCTCCCAGGGAAGTTGTCCCCGGATCACAGGACCCTGGCAGTGGCGGGCTGCACAGGCTTGTGGGGGCGTGGGGGCCGCATGTGGATAGTGACCTCTGCTTGCACACAGGATTCTTGGTGGCTGCAGCAGCGGTGGTAGGGTTTCATGCCTGTCTCTGGTGTCCAAGCTGATAGCTGCAGCTCGTGCCCATCTCTGGAGTTCGTTTAGGTGGTGCTCTGCCTTCTGTGGGCAGTCAGGGAAGGAATCCCCTCTCCTCACGCACCCCGAAACAATGGTCTCTTGCCTGTTAGGCAGGTCCAGACTTTTTCCCAGACTCCCTCCCAGCTAGCTGTGGCGCACTAGCGTCCTTCAGGCTGTGTTCACGCAGCCAACCCCAGTCCTCTCCCTGGGTTCTGACCTCTGAAGGCTGAGCCTCAGCTCCCAGCCCCCACCCACCCTGGTGGGTGAGCAGACAAGCCTCTCAGGCTGGTGAGTGCCAGTCGGCACTTATACTCTGTGTGGGAATCTCTCCACTTTGCCCTCTGCACCCCTGTTGCTGCGCTCTCCTCCGTGTCTCTGAAGCTTCCCCCACCCCCCAACCCCCATCTCTGCCAGTGAAGGGCCTTCCTAGTATGTGGAAACTTTTCCTCCTTCACAGCTCCCTCCCAGAGGTGCAGGTCCCATCCCTATTCTTTTGTCTGTTTTTTTCTTTTTTCTTTTGCCCTACCCAGGTACGTGGGGATTTTCTTGCCTTTTGGGAAGTCTGAGTTCTTCTGCCAGTGTGCAGTAGGTGTTCTGTAGGATTTGTTCCACATGTAGATGTATTTTTGATGTATTTTTGGTGAGGAAGTTGAACTCCACGTCCTACTCCTCCACCATCTTGAAGGTCTCCTCATATTGTGATTTATATTCTTTCTCTTTTTGTCTTGGTAATTCCTATTAGGTATATTTCAATTTCTTTTTTTATTATTATTATCATTAGACTTTATTTTTCAGAGCAGTATTAGGGTTTTTTTTTTAGAGCAGTTTTAGGTTTAGAGAAAGCTGAGTGGAAAGTACAGAGTTTCTATAAACCCCCCACCTCCAGTTTTCCCTATTATTAACAACTTGCATTGATGTAGCATTTTTGTTGCAATTGATGAGCTAATATAGAGATATCATTATTAACTTAAGTCCATAGCTTACATTATGGTTCATTCTTTGTGCTTTATAGTCTATGGGTTTTGATAAATGTATAGTGACATGTATCTACCATTACTGGATCATACACAATAGTTTTAATACCCTAAAATTCTCCTGTGCTCTACCTATTCATCCCTCCCTCTCTCATTCTAAACTGTTTGCAACCACTGATCTTTTTTACTGTCTCTATAGTTTTTGCCTTTTCCAGAACATCAGACAGTATGTAACCTTTTCAGACTGGCTTCTTTTACTTAGCAATATGCATTAAAGTTTCTTCCATGTGTTTCATGGCTTAATAGCTCACTTTTTATTGCTTACTAATATTCCATTTGATTGATGTACCAGTTTACCTATTCACCTATTGAAGGACATCTTGGTTGCTTCCAAGTTTTGATAACTATGAGTAAAGTTGCTATAAACATCCAGGTTTTTGTGTGAAAGTAAGTTTTCAACTCATTTGGGTAAATGCTAAGGAGCACAACTGCTGGATCATCTTATGAGTATGTTTAGTATTACAAGAATCCACCAAACTGTCTTCCAAAGTGGCTGTACCATTTGCATTCCCACCAGAAACGAATAACATATGATGTTGAGCATTTCTTCATATGCATATTTGTCAAATGTATATCTTCTTTGTAAGATGTCTGCTCAGATCTTTTGCCCATTTTAAAGTGGGTTGTTTGTGTTCTCCTTGTTGAGTTTTAAGAGCTCTTTGGGTATTCTGGATACCAGTTCTTTATCAGATATATGTTTTGCAAAGATGCAAAGATTTTCTTCCAGTCTCTGGTTTGTCTTTTCATTCTCTTAACAGTGTCTTTGCAGACAAAACATTTTCCTATTTTAATGATGTCCAGCTTATCAACTCTTTCTTTCAGGGATCATGCTTTTGCTATTATCAGATAGGTCACTGCCAGACCTAAGGCCACCTAGAGTTTCTCCTATGTTATCTTCTAGGAGTTTTATAATCTTGCATTTTGCATTTAAGTCTACTATCCATTTTGAGTTAATTCCTGTGGAAAAGGTAAGTTCTGTGTCTAGATTCATTTTTTTGCATGTGTATGTCCAGTTGTTCTAGCACCATTTGTTGAGACGACTACCCTTTCTCCATTGAACTGTCTTTGCCTCTTTGTCAGAGATCAGTTGATTCTATATGTCAGGGTCTATTTCTGTGTTTTCTGTTCTGTTCCATTGATATACTTGTCTATTCTTTCACCAGTACCACCCTATCTTGATTACTGTAGCTTTACAGTATGTCGTGAAGACAGGCATGGTCAGTTCTGACTTTGCTCTTCCCCTTCAATATGTGCTGGGTATTCTGGTTCTTTTGCCTTTCCATATAAACTTTAGTATCAGGTTGTTGATATCCACAAAATGACTTGCTGGGATTTTGATTGTGATTAGAGTCCTATAGATATCAAATATTCAAGATGACTGATAGAAGAAAGAGAACTGTCAACCTGAAATTCTATATCTAAAAGAATTATCAAGTGAAAATGAAGATGAAATAACCTTTTAGGTGAATGAAAAACAGCAATTCATTGCCACCAGAACTACACTAAAGAAAATGCTAATAGAAATTCATCAAGCTGAAGGGAAATGATACCAAAAGGAAGACTGGATCTTTAGGAATGAATGAAGAACACTGTAAATTATAAATACTTGGGTAAATATAATAGAGTATTTTTTTAGCTTATTTAAAATATACAGGACTATTTAAAACAAGTTATAATACTGTCCTGTGCGGTTTATAGCATATATAGATAATATATATAACAATATCATTCATTTACTGAACTTCAGTTGCAACAGGAAAAAAAAATAACTAAACTTGGTTGTTTAGATGAACAGTATAAAATCTTCAAAGTTTCTCTAAATAATGCTAACTCATGAATTTTCACCGACTTCAGAAAAAAAATTTTGTTAAAACAATTTCTACACTGACCATTAACCCAAATTGCAAATTTTACATAACCATGGGAGTTTTAAGATTCTCTAGTGTTTAGATGATAATTTTAAGGCCCAGCTAGTGTAGGCAGCTGATCCCAGTTCACAGCTGAAACTAGGATCTAGGTTCCCAGACTCCTCATCAAGTACTCTGTATCCCTTTGGTTTCTTTTATCCTTATTTGCCTTCATGTCATGGTCCATGCTATTTTTGATTCTCTCTTTTAAAGTTTTTTTTGGAAACCTGCTTTCTTAGAGTTTTCCATACACAGGAACTGTTTCTTCTACTCCTCACATAACCCTTCCAATGCCTACACCTAAGAGGGTTCTACAAACAGTGGCCTCAAAAATTCTTGTTGAGTAAATGAACCCTTGTAAGTGAATATGAGCCATGTGAAAGTTCAAAGGGACTTCAAGGAAGTGTACGAAACAAGAAGCGGCACTTGCACTGCTTAAAAAATAAACAGAAAAAGCGAACTCTAAAGTGACCCAGACACTGTCCCTTCCCAAGCCATCCCTGACCAGATTTGCTGAAACATAGGCAGCCTTTCATCCTTCCTGGAGTCAGCATGTGTTCCAGTTGAGCTTATTGTTTTCCTTTCAGCTTCCCTATAACTCGGCCTCTGTTTACATTTAATAAACTAAACGTGTTTCTCTAGGCTGAGATTTAAACCAGAATTTGATCCCTAGCGTTTTGCACAAGAAACGATGCAAATGGTGATACAGCTGCTTGTGCCAGCTTCAAGTAACAGCAGCATAGTTCTCAACAAATCATCATTTAAGCAGAAAAATGAAATTGTTTTATTTTTAGATGATCACTTAGACCTTGATTCTTTTTAACATCATAATAAGCCTCTATATTGTGGAAGACATGAGTCCTCCAGATAAATTTCCCTCTCTCAAAGGTTTCTTGATTGAGAGTAGAGAACCCAAAACGCAGAACAAAAAGCTTGGCCAATTTGCAATCCATCCAAGTAGCAATCATGTGGAATTGTATGATTTGTAGAGTACCTAGAAACTTTTTAGTACACTGTAGCTAGAAAAATTCAATAATGATTTATGTTAAAGAAAGTAACAAGTTGAAAAGTTTACTAGTAATTCAAAGGTGTTATTTGTGCCATAAATTACTTATTACTTAGTTCCCTAGTATTCTTAATTTAAGGTAGTAATTATGTAGTACTGGTAGAATTCTCAAGCTAAATAAAGATTCATAACACCTCTCTACCTATCCCTTCCTTTTCATTTCCTCCGTGTGCATCTTTTTCCAATCTTCTCCCTTTTGTTCATGGTTGGTTGTAGTAGCTACCTCACTTGTTTCCTAAAGTCCCTCTGCCCACTTTAACCTGTGCTGCCAATTATTTTTCCAAACACATTTTTTTCACCAGTTACTTCCTTGCTTAAATTATCTTAGTAACTCTGGTTATCTACTTTATATATCCCAAATTCCTTAGCTTCACATTCCAAGTCCCATGACCTAACACCCAACTCCCCTATTTAGCAACTGCAGCCCCCCGCCCCCAACGCCTGTCCCTTCCATCTCGGCTGGACACATTTATTCTCTCATGTATTACTCCTCTTCTCTCTGATCCCAACTCACCCCCATGGGAAACAGACACCTTGTGCCCTCTTGTCAACCCATCCAAACACTACAGCCCACAGCATATCTCATACTCAGTATCACTTGATAATAGATTCGTAACTCTTGCTGAGTTTTCCTTTTCAGTGTTTAATTTATATTTGGTGACCTCAAAAGAAAGTTATTCTCTTAATCATATCCTCCATCTTCCCTAAAGATGATTGAGGATCAAGGGCCACACACTCCACCCTTTCTTCTTCCTGCCCATCCACAGAGTTATGAACTAAAGAGGTCCAGGTCTGGCTCCAAGCAAGGCCTAATCATTTCTCTGAGCTGTAGTTTCCTCATGTATGAAATGGAGACAGCACCCACCTCAAAGGATTATTGTAAGTATCAAATAAGAAATCTATAAAAGGTATTTAAAGCATCTGCTGCAGCATAAGCACTTAGTAATAGCTATTATTATTTTTCATATTTAAATTATTACCACTCCTTCTTGTTTTTGTTTTTTATTCTATGCAACTTTTAAAGGCCTGGAGACAGTTTCCAAGAAGACGTGAGGGTGGCTGAGGCATGTGTAGCTGTGGACAAATGGGCCTAACTCACCTTCCTTTGCTCTCCACATTTCTCTGTCAATTTCTTTGAACCCTAAGAAGTGAGGTCATTTACACCATGACAGTAAAAGGATATGACACTCAGAGTTGGACTTTTATTGGAACTAGAAAAATCAGGCCCTTATCCTGCTTTAATCTGGGTCTATGGAACCAACTAATACTGTCAAAAAAGTCACTGGATGGGATACTTGCAATAATTAGATCCTAGTAGTTCATGTGTGGTGAGTACTGTTAGGACCTTGTTAACAAAGATATTAGCATGCTGATGGCCACCAGCAGATAAGGTCAAAAGAACTGAGACTAGGCTGTGTAGCACTGAGGATGCAGCACTGCTGCCTGCTTGGAAAGATCAGAGTCACCTTCTACTCCATACACTCTACTAAAAGCCGAACCACTATTATAGGAAATCAACTGCTAAGTCACTTCTATTTTGCCAAAATTTGTTAGTTTTAGACAGAGCTAACTTCAGAGAAAATAGTTCTTTCACAGAGGCTCTCTAGGGACATTTTTTTCCTTTTACTTTGCTGGTGGTCTGGACCTGTTGCTTGAGGTAAAGAAACATGATTCCATAAAAGTCAATGCCTTCCTTTCTCCCTCCACTCCGTTTTCCTGCCTTTCAACATATGACTATCAACAGCTCATGGGTATTCTGTGCACAATTCGAAACTGTTTACCAAGAGCAACTTTCCGACCAACTGTTTGAATGTGGGTAGGACACTCTGTATTCTGAAAACTTTCAAAGGTTCTTCAGGGCCTAGAAAAAGGCCAAACTCCACTGGCTTGTATTCAGAACACTCCAAAATTTTATTCCAGCCTATCTCTCGAGTCTAATCTCCCAGAACCTCCTATAGCATACCTCATGTTTCAGCCTAATTAATTCATTCATCCAAGACATAGTTATTGAACACGTACTTTGAGCCAGACCCTGTACTAGGTACTGAGGATTCATTGATGACACAGTTTCTGAGCCAGTGGAAATTAGAATCTAGCAAGAGACAGATATTAAGAAAATTAATTACTCAAAAATTTAAATACAATTGTGGTAAGCACAACACAAATATATTGCGAAGTGTGCAATGACAGTGTATAACAACAGAGTGCTTTACCAAGCCACTGGACGTTAAACTTTGTGAAAATTATGTATAATCTGGACTGTAAGATTCAACAGATGTTAGTCAGGTGAAATTAGAATGGACAAAAGGAATATTCCAAGCTGAGGGATGGGTGTGGTTGAGCAGAGTATCAGCAGTTAAGTCTGAAGAATAAGTCAATCATGAGGGACTTGTGAAACAATTTGAATATTTGACCATTTTTCTTTCACATCATGAGATTTCCTGCTTTGGGTTTTTGTGCCCTGCGTTCCCTCCTCCCTATGTATCTAAATATGATTGATCCTAAAAAGCCAACTTCACGTGCTGTGCCCTCCATCCAGGGATCCCTGTTCACTGAAACTGGGCACACCAAGGTAGAAAGGGGCTCCTGTGGTCCTCAGTCCTCAGTGGCTTCTGTTTAAATGTCTTGACTACATCGTTCCTACACAGCTCAACTTCTGTGCCTCAGAAATCTAGAAATTCATAGAAACCCAGCCTCCCTATGCACACAATGCAGGAGTTTTCTATAATGTTTATCAGATAAATATCCTTAGGGTGCTTCCACCAAACAGTTTGGGAGTCCACTTTTCTCTGAACCCTCTTTACCCCCCAGATTTTTTATTAGTGTCAGCTAACTTGCTCCCCTCTGTTTTCACGATCCTCAAACGTCCTTGGCATGATCTCAGTAAATCCAGGCTTTGAGAAAGCAAAGCTGGGAAGACACAATGTTTTACAATCACCTTTTGCTTTTGGCCCCCTAATTTAGGCACTGGAAGGTCTGAGGAATAAGTAAAAGGAAAACATAAATATCCTGCTGTATTTTCCCTTATCAATTAGGTGGGAACCCTATCTATGGTGTGAGTAGGATTTTCACAGCAGTAGTTCCAACACACAGAAAAATGCTGATATCTTCCCCAGGTTTTCCAGGGGACCAGTTGATGAGTCTGTGAAATGGACAATTTTCTTGCCCCCCCTTAGGTATCTCTTGCTTTCCCAACACTGACCACAGAATATCCCCCAGTCCGGATAAGGCTTAATGGTCTTACTTTACGATGGGATTAGACAAAAACAACACTATGAAGATTCAGTTCTGGCAAATCATGAGGGCTGCCCTTCTACCCAGACTCCAGGCACATCTTTAACTTTCTCTGTGGTATCACTTGGAAGGAGGCCCATATTATCATTCAAACTCACTTCGGACAGTGAAAGGGCTATATATAATTATGCTGGGCAACAGGCATAAACAGACTGTTCTAAGTAAACTACGACTTAGGTCATCGTATCAGTCATTCCCCAGGCTCTAGGCCCCAGATTTCAGGCACCTACATTACAGGACAGAGCAGGAGGGTATCTGCTATGTAAGCACTCAGGCCTTCCCCTACCCAGGGATCCATGGGCAGCCTGATAAGTGTTCCATCCTCTTTCTTCCCCTCTCTTCTCTTCTAGTTTGTGATGTTTGATTATAGTCATGGTCCTTCTCTGGTCTCTCAAACCCAAAACATGCCTTAACTCCCATGTTACTAGCAATAGAGTCTCAGAAGGCTATCTTAGAAACATTCACCCTTCAAGACTACATAGCCATCTTCTAAGTTTCTTTCTGAAGTATTATCTCCAATTTTAAGACCCATACTCTCAGTCTTAAGGTACCATATTAGTAGCTGATATAAAGGCAAATAACTTTGATGATATTCCCTGCTCCTTTCTCCTGGCCATCTGGCTCTCTGAAGACTATGACTAGGATTCTGACCTGATATCCCAAAAATTCACTATAAAGTGGCTGTTAAAACATTTAATATTTCAGTAAGTTTTTTCTTTGGGGGGTGGGGTACATGGGCCTCTCACTGTTGTGGCCTCTCCCATTGCAGAGCACAGGCTCCAGACGCCCGGCCCAGCGGCCATGGTTCACGGGCCCAGCCACTCCGCAGCATGTGGGATCTTCCCGGACCAGGGCACGAACCCGTGTCCCCTGCATCGGCAGGCGGACTCTCAACCACTGCGCCACCAGGGAAGTCCCACATGGTAACGTTTTAATAAATAATCTGTCACAGCTATAAATAATCAATTCTTCCTTTTCATAACCACAGCACACTGTACCTTATTACTTTTGGCTTTCTGCGTATCAATATGTTTATATATATATACATGTGTATCTTTATTTGTCAGTTAATAAGATTTGTAAAGGAAGTAATACAACTTATTCTTCTTTCTTTAATGCCTCATGATAACCAGCACGAAGTAGGCTCTGAATAACCATTTGAAAAATGAATGAATGAATGTTTATAAAGCAATGATAATGCTATTTCAAATTTTAAATGGAATTTAAATTTTAAAATGGAAATTTTAAATGGAATTTAAATTTTAAAATTTAAAATTTTAAAATTTAAATTTTACAATGGAATTTTAAAATTTTAAATGGAAATTATGATTTCCAAATAGGAAAAAGTAAGATTTCCAAATAGGAAAAAGTAAGATGCTGATACAGGGCTTCCCTGGAGGCACAGTGGTTGAGAGTCCGCCTGCCGATGCAGGGGACACAGGTTCGTGCCCCGGTCCGGGAAGATCCCACATGCCGCGGAGCGGCTGGGCCCATGAGCCATGGCTGCTGAGCCTGCGCGTCCGGAGCCTGTGCTCCACAACGGGAGAGGCCACAACAGTGAGAGGCCCACGTACAGGGAAAAAAAAAAAAAAAAAAACGCCGATACAAGCAATTTATTTTATTCCCGAAGTCATTCAACTGCTATCAAACATCATTCTAACTATACATGCTCGAAAGGCTAGATGTGGTTTAAAGTATTAGATTTCTGACTAAACTAAGGAATAGGCCAGGAATCATCATTATTTAGTATTAGTAACTCACTCCTTGGGAAGATATTCTTGTCTCAAGACTACTAAAGAAATGAATTGACATTCTTATCTCCCAAACCTAAGTATCTTGAATTGTTGTCAGCTCAGTATGAACTGACATACTCAGTATGAACCCTCAGCTAAGTCTGAACACTCAAGGTCTAGGTCTACAGACCTAGACAAAGGTTATACTACAAGTTTGTTCCCAAGGACAAACATTGGGTTTTAGCCACCAAAAGATAATCAGATGATAGCAATATGTGGGCATATTATAGATGCATTGCACAAATCTTCACAGTTGCAAATTGCACTGCTTATGGATTTTCTTAATAATTTTTATATGCTCAATCCACCCTACTGAGGCTAGCAAATACCTTGCTTTAGAGGACTGAAATTAGTTCACATTCAAATCAAGTGATGAGTAACATAAGGAAATACTTCACAGAAACATAAAATTCCTTAAGGCTTTAGAGCTCAAATTTTCTTCCTTATTTTATGCTCTTAAAACATTAATTATTACAGGGCACTCATATAGAAACACACAGGGGAACAAGACCAACTGTGTTTGTCTTAGAAATACATTTGCTTCTGTTAAAGGACCATGTTCATTTTCTATTTAAACCCAATTTATCTTGTCACATTGCTAGATTAAGGCATTTCCTAAATATTTTAGTGTCAAATAAAACCATCACCCTCATTAGCTTAAGGAAATTGGAAAGATCAAATTGATGAGAGGTGTCAAGAGTTCTAAGTTTTTAATTTTGATTGTGGCAAATAGCCCAGCCCCATGCTATTCATTAATAGCATAAGCTAACCTGGAATGTACCTGTCCATACACACACACACACACACACACACACACGGGGTGTGTGTGTGTGTGTGTGTGTGTGTGTGTGAGAGAGAGAGAGAGAGAGAGAGAGATTGTGGTGTTGTTTTGGATTTTCCCTCAGGCACTCTAGTATTCAAGCCTTTTGAATTCTTCTCAGCATTTTTTGCTTGAGAAGAAATCATTTTGGGAAAGCATTAAAAACATAGCAAATGTCATTGTAACATAAACAACATTCTTAATACTATAGCAATGTCCTTTGGCCCTGGACACCTGCTCTCCAATAAATACACCGAGATTACATTCTCCTTTGAGCCCACTAAAATCCGATTTTACATCATTGATTTGGTCAAGGACTAAACATGCAAATCCTGGAGGTATTCACCTTCCCACTCCAATACCAATACCAACAACAACAACAACAACAAAATTCCCTTGACTCAAGCAGGACCTATTAATAGACAGTAATAGTGATTATTGCTGACCACAAAATATCACTCTTAATAACATTCCAGTAACCAAAATATGTTACTGGGGCTCTGGAAGAAGCTAAATTCTAATGAGTAATTCATGCAAGGAGATAAGATTGAATAACGACAAAAAGGGATTTCTAAAAAAATACATGGGCCTTATATTTTATAGAAAGACCAGGACAAAAGCATAAGGACCTCAGTATCAGTGCTTTATTTTACTACTACAAAGATGATTTTTTTTTTTGCAGGGCCTCTCACTGCTGTGGCCTCTCCCGTTGTGGAGCACAGGTTCCGGACACGCAGGCTCAGCGGCCATGGCTCACGGGCCCAGCCGCTCCGCGGCATGTGGGATCTTCCCGGACCGGGCCACGAACCCGTGTCCCCTGCATTGGCAGGTGGACTCTCAACCACTGCGCCAAAAGGGAAGCCCCAAAGGTGATATTTTGAGGGCAGAGTTAACCTTTAGCTGCACATTCTCCAGCTCTGATTTCACCCTGTAATGTCAAAGAATGTTCTCAAAGAAGAAAGCCAAAGGAACAAAAATTCTTGTTAAGTGTTCAACAATTTTCACTGACACTAGCTCCTTCATTTGCATAAATTGTTAGGTAGCCAAAACAATCAATCAACAAATATTTATTATGCATCTGCTTTATTCAGGGTCCTGTGCTAGCTACAGAGGGTACAAAGATGTATAAATCACAATCTCACCCTCTAAGAGCTTATACTCTAGCTCCAGAATTGCAAATTTATGGCACATGTGCCATTATTCCCTCCTCATAGATTTTGACTGACACAAAGTTCAACTCTTTGTTAAAGAGGCATCAGCCATATATTATGTCTGCCTTACTCCAACTTGGTGCATGAAGAATTGAATAGCTCTGCACCAAAGGTTTAACCCCTTTGTAGCTCCATGCATGTGCAGCCTATGAACACCTTAAGATGGAATGGAGAGTTGGTTCATCATATGTGCCAACTATAGTAGGTGGGTATCAGAAGCCTATGAAGCGGACTTCCCTGGTGGCGTGGTGGTTAAGACTCGGGGCTCCCAATGCAGGGGGCCCGGGTTCAATCCCTTGTCAGGGAACTAGATCCCACATGCATACCACAACTAAGAGTTCACATGCCACAACTAAGGAGCCCACCTGCTGCAACTAAGAGGTTACACCTTACCCCGTGGGTCAGGATGGCTACCTGATGTAAGGGTGTAAAAAAGACCCCCTTGCCTTTGGGAAGGACAACTTCTGCAGCAACATTCACACTCCAGAGCTCCCCGTGGGAAGAGGCCAAGGCTAGATTTCTCTTGCAACATATGTTTGCTTGACTTCTGCTCTATTATGCTTCCTTCATTCCCTTACAGGTTTCTCTAGAGAACACTCCCTCTATAAATAACTTCCACAAAAATCTCATGCTTCTAGAAACCTTACCCAAGACCATTGGTACCAGGAGTAGATCTACCGGGGATGAAGAATATAAAGTTGGTTGAGGGAGAATTTTTTTTTACTAGTGCAACTCTCTTCCTGTTTCTCAGTTTAATACCATGGGAAGGGATTCTTGAGTTGGCTTATATACACTTGTGGGATGGCTCTTAAAATCTTGAAAAAGGTGATGGCCCACTTTAGACGTATGCCAGAATTTCTGTGACAGGCTGTGGAGGAAGAAATTAACAGGTTCAGAGCAGTGGATAGAATAGAACTATCATATAAGGTCATAAAATCCACCAGCTGACTACATTTCTGGAAACAGCCAGGGAACATTCCCCTTGCCAAGGCAATAAGGAACGCTCAGGTGAGGGGTCACCAGCATCACTGAGAAGTCAAAGTTCAAGTGTGGTGGTTCTCTGGAGACCAGTACTAATCGTCAGAGAAACTGTTGCAGAACTGGGCGCCTCAGCAACAGTAGGGAATCCAAAGTAGGAAAAGCCGAAAGGTAGCATTTAACCATCATTGACAAGGAAGAAGTAATTATTCAAAATGCGGAACAAGTTGGAATGGTAGCCAAGAAAGCCTGACTCAAAGGGACCTATGGATATCGCTCATACTCACTTCTTATGTATCCCTAACGGCAAGATAGTCAAATATCCAACAAGCGTATTGCATAATATAATCAACAGAGATTAAGAAAGGATGAGGAGAAGGCTGAGATCAGGCCTCCTAGAAAAGTCACGATCCCTTTCCCCATTTCCAGACCTAAGCCAGCTCTTTGACCCAGAACAAATCTACTGACAGAAAGCTGGTTCCCCTTGAGGAAGGTCCTGCAACATCATAGCCAATATACAAAGCAGTGATTCCCCCAGACTTTCTGCCAAACAGACCTATGACCATTTACTTGGTTGGCGGTACACTGGAGAAAGGGGACATTCAGCTCTTTCACATATCTGAATAACCCCATATCAATTAAAGAAATTAAATTCATTCATTCACCAGTTGTTTCACTGGCAAATTCTATCAAACAATTAAGGAAGAAATGATATCAATATTACACAAACTTCTAGAAAATTGAGGAGAGAATACTTCCCATATTCCCACATCCATAAATACCAAACCCAGACACTAATATGTGAGGGCTCAAAGCTCCATTACGGCCTCCCTATTAGAGTAGGGGTATATGGAAATTGAGCAATAAATGGATTTCTGGACTAACGTCATCTACGGTGAGTCCACTGAGTCCACAGACACATCCAGTGGTATTTTCCCAGTTTCCAAATGGATAATTGGACTAGCCATCTCAGACACTGACAGGACCCTAATGTAGGCTCTTTTGAGCCTAATGAATAAAACCACTATACTAGTGAAGGCGAAGCAGAAACCCCTGAAATTGCCACTCCCTGTTCGCAACTAAGATAGTAAATAAAAAATATACTGCACCCTCAGTAGAATAGCAGACATTAGCATCACCCTCAAAGACTTAAGGGATGCAGGGGTGATGGTCCCATTTTGTTCCCATTTAATTCACTAGTCTGTCCCCTGCAAATACCAGTTTGGATCATAGTGTGTGACAATTAAGTAGAAGCCTCAACTGCAGATAATGCACCAGATGTGATATCAGTTGGTATGCCCCAACTGAGCTCACAGATGTTCTTTTTCATTCCCATCAGGCAGGAGAATCAGAAACAGTTCTTATGAACACCGGACGAACAACACTCTGCATTCACGGTTTCACTCCAGGGTTCTGTTTACTCTCCTGCTTTTGGTCACAATATTCTCTTTCTCATCATGAGCAAGAAAGGACTAAAGGGGAGAGGAACTATAGGTTGTCTTATCTTTTTCTTTCCTTCTATGTCATTATTTTCAGTGTAAGTGGTTGGCTAATACAAGAAAGTAACATGAGTGAAAAAGGATATGATAGGGTTTCTTGGTTGTTCATGTTTCTTAGAAAAATATTACCTTCTGGGCTTGCCTGGTGGCGCAGTGGTTGAGAGTCCGCCTGCCGATGCAGGGGACACGGGTTCGTGCCCCGGTCCGGGAAGATCCCACATGCCGTGGAGCGGCTGGGCCCGTGAGCCATGGCCTGAGCCTGCGCGTCCGGAGCCTGTGCTCCACAACGGGAGAGGCCACGACTGTGAGAGGCCCACGTACCACAAAAAAAAAAAAAAAATTACCTTCTTTCTTCATTGGAAGCAAGTTCTGGCACAAACATAAAGCATGGCCGCTTGGAGCTGTCACCTCCCCCTACTTACTCAATTATAGATGTATCATGCTTACCTTGTACTCACTTTGAGTCTCCCTGAACTTGTATGCATCCTGGGTCCTCCAGAATGCTGTACTCATGGAACATCACAAACTCTGGGCAAATGGAGTGATGAGGAAGAGTGGACACACCTTTTGCATGTATTTCTTCTGCTCTGCTCATACATATATTCATTGCATTGTCCCATCAAACTTCACTTACAAAACATAAGTTCAAAGATAAAATTCCAAGATGGTGACAGCAGAGCATTAAACCAAGCACAATACCTTTCTGAGCTTTGGAGTCTCACGCAACTGTACAGGTCACGCTCCACTGAAGCCAGTCCTGCCAACATGATGCTTTGTAGAAATTTTAGTGAAGAAATGCACAAATGAATCTCACTAAAAAAGAAAAAAACGAAAGAAATTCAAATTAATATAATGAGTTTTTTTAATCTATCAAGTTATCAAACTCATTTTTTTCAGAGATAATACCAGTAGGGGTGAAGGTACAGTGAAGTGGGAATTATTAAACCACACTGGTAGATTGTTTCTACATTTCTGCTGTAAAGACTCTAAGCAGGGTTTGCATTCTTTAACATAGCAATTCTACTTATGGAAATCTAATCTAAGGAAGTATTTCAAAATTGCAAACAGATTCATATTTGATCATGTTCATTGCAGCATTATTTTTAAGAAGGAAGAACTGAAAACAACCTTAATGCCCAAGAGTGGCAGAGTAACTAGAAAAAGTTTAATATTTCTATGTGATAAAATATTAGGCCATCATACAAAGCATGTGTATGAAAAATATTTCTTATCATGAAAATGCCTCATAATATTAGTTAATGAAAGGGTAGAAAATTATGTACACATTATAATTGTTTTAATAATTACATATTTAATAAATACATAATAAATATATACATATTAAAGACCAGAAGGATTTCAGGAAAACACAAACAGTGCTGACCCTGGTAGTGGTATTACAGGTGATTTAGCTTTTTTATATGCTTCCTACTTCTCCTTCCTTCTACCATCCTTGACTTCTTTTGAAATTAAAAATATATATATTAAACAGCTATCAGAGGAAAGGCTTCAAACTAATTCTAAGCCTTTTTGGACTTTATTAATATTGTAGAATGCATTCACTTGTATCTGGTACACTTTTAATAATTTGTATTTCTCTTCATCCCTTCAATTGCTTTCTGAAATCAACTGCTTTTAGCTCATGCTATTAAGCCTAAGAGAGGGAGATAAAACAGTGCAAAGGTAATAACAGTTATATTGACAAAAGAAGAGAAGAGCCAGGCATTCAAACAGCTTGTGTATTTGCTATTTTTACTCATGTACAGAACTGAAATTTCAATTGATCCTTGAGCCCAACACTTCTTACCTCATCTCTCTATGAGATGAACTCTGATAAAACTGATATAATTAGGTACTTGAAACACTGTAGAAACGGCCTCAAGGATGCTATTGCTGCTCTTGTATACAATTATTGCCTCTGTAATTATTATTATGTTTTCATATAATTTTAAATAGTATTTATTCTTTTACATTTCCTATTTGTGCTTATGTTTCACGGTTAGGAAAAGAAATACAGATATATCACTATCATAAACTGATCAATACTTGAATATTCATGACAAAGATATACACACACACACACAAACATACACACACACTTCTACTGATATTAATAGAAGTCCAAATGGTCATTTCTAACCATATATTTAATTAATAGGAAAAGCAATGAATCTAATCTCTTAATTTATTCAAGCCATTGTAAGCAACTGCCTACGGAAAAGCAGTTTGTGTATTATTTTGTAAAGAACTTTAAGTTGTGTTTGAACTTTTTAATGAACAGAGAATGCATCATCTCCTCTTTCCTAAATAGATAAACATTTCAAAGGACAACACTCAAATTGGAAATACTTAGGTCTAGATGACCTGCCTGCCCTTTGCTGGACTGATTGAATTAAAAGAAAGTTTATATCCTCAGGACAGAGCATCTCCCTGCGTTGCCCCTCCACACATCAAGATTAGGAAGTTTGCATCAACCTAAGATTCTCAAGGTTGGAGGTAAACCTGCAGGTCATTGAGTCTATCGGTTTTCAAATGAGTCTTCTTATGTTGTGGTTCTAGTGATTCTCTGTGAAATAAGTAAAAACAGAGACAAAATAATGTGTGTTTCATAAAGCTAATTGTATTCAATTCAAAGTCATGTCCTTTAATGTCAGACAATATCCTTTTAACTTTTTTGGCATTAAAATATCTTTTTTTATGAAAATTAAGTGGCTGTCTTCTTTGATGTTTAATATTCTTACTGAGAAAATAGATGACTGGGGGTTAGTTTTATTAGAAAATTCTCTGTTCCATGAAAACCTAAAGTCCTAGATTAGGTAAACAAAAATCTTGTTTCTACCCAAGACTGAGGCAGCTGGTGAGCAACGACCTGTGGGCTGTGGTGGGCAGGGAGCTTTGGAGGCAAACGGAATAGGATTTGAAGTCTGTGTAACTTTAGAGAAATGACTTAACCTAGTTAAGCAATTCATTTCTTTGCCTATACCAGTTGAACTAAAGTTACCTTTTCCTCAAGTTGTGAAAATTACAAAATGAGTGGTTGGCTGGCTCTGTAATAGCTCAATGCAAATGTCACCTTTTCAAAAAGGTCTTGCTTGTCCCACCCTATCTAATGGGCACCCTCTCCTCACCCACCCACCCAGCCATTCTCAGTCCCACATCAGGGTACTTATCATTCTCTGGATTAATTTTATTTTCCCAACCAGGATATGACTCATGAGAGAAGGGACCTTGTCTGTCCTATTCCCATTGCATCCCCAGCAATTAAAATATATGGCCAAAACATGGTAGTACCCAATGAATATTCATTGAATAACGAATGAATATTAAGTGTTCAACACAGAGAAGACTCAATAAATGTTAGTTCCCTTCCTTCTGAGAAAAAAAATCCTTCTCCCTAAAATATCATCTTGGTCTTCATCCTCTGAGGCCATCAGCACCCAACACCAATACATAAGGTATCTCTCTTTCCAAACATATATTCCCGAATAGGGAGTAATTCTTTAGGTAACTTATTTGATGAGGTCATCTTTATTTCAGAGCTGGCTAAAATTAAGAATGATTATGGGATGGCAACTTCAAATTGGGCTTTGGATGCATATTTAGTTTGTTGAATAAAGAGAATGCCTAATCTTTGAGATTTATACAGATTGCCAGGAAAATGTCATTTAAAGCCTTCCATTTTAAGACTATGTATAGTATCTGATAATTGCTTATATTAATTTGCATTTCAAATCAGTATTGAAAAGATTCACCAGGCAGTTGTCTTCAGCTAAATTTTCCTATTCTGCTAAAAGCTAACATTAATGAGGAAAACATTTAACTTAACATAAACATGCTAAGTACTAATATTAAAAAGGAAAAGGAAGGAGGCAGGGAGGGAAGGAAGGAAATAAAGAAAGAAAGGGTGAGAGAAATGTATTCCCACACAGCAAAAAGCAAAACCATAAATAAGAAAGTTAAAGTCTTCAGAGTGTCTCTAAATCTCAGAAATCAAGCCTCAGGGAAGATCCTATATACCTGAGACACCAGAAATGACCCTTCCTGAGTAGGCCAAGGCTCCAGCCCAACAGAGAAGTGTGGATTTTTTTTGGATTTATTTTTCTTTTTTTGGCAATAATGCAAATATACATGTCTGGGAGAAGATAACGGGAAGCTGAGTGGGACAACCCCACTTGATCTCAGCTGTCATCCGTCACTCACTCTAAGTACGAAATTAATGCCTATATTTAAAGGATTGGCAGCCATTAAAACACACATGCCAAAGCTCCAACTAGTTTCCCCTGGCAAAAAGAGTGTCCTGTGCAGCTGTGGAAGTGCTGGGGAAATGGGCTGAGTAGCATTGGTGAAAACACAAGCCAAGACATGGTGTGCCAGTTCCTGTTTAGCACAGTGCTAGGTACTGTAAAGGATACCTAGACTTCCAGTTTGGGATTCAACATGTTAAAAGCTTGGAAATCATCACTTCCATCCTTAGGAAAAGAAAATGTTAAACAAACTGATAATCAGTGACTCTTCTTGGAAACATCAGAGAACTGAGGTTTCAAGGCAAGCCTCCAATGCCAGATTCTGGAGAGCCACAGCTGAGATCTGAAGCAGAAGCATTGGGGCCATAAACTGGTAGAAACATTTAAGTGGTAATTTTGATGAATTGCTGGAGACTGAAAATGGACTAGCTTGAGAGTGAGAGAATCCTGGGACTGCAGGGTCTTAGGGGACCCTTATACGTTCATGAATTTCACCTTCAGGAACCTAACCAGTTTCTTCCCACCAGTGAAGAGCCAAAAAAGATCACCTTGTGGCTATAGCGAGGGATAGGCAATCATAATCGTTGTGAAATACGTCAGAATGCTCTCCATAACAAAGATCTACTTTCCAGAGCTTTACCCCATCTGGAAAAAGGGCATTTCTCCCCTTCTAGCCTTCATCTCATTTGAAGGTTGGGAGAGGGAAACTAAGAAACACACACGAGGATCATAGCCCAGAGACACAGGGCCACTAAAAGACTGAGATTTAATAATAAGATTATAAAATGCTATCCCTCCTGCATTCCTTACCACCACACCAACAGGGTTTTAGTACAATAATAGTGAATTCAGGTCTGTTTAAGAAGAAATTTTTAGTGAAACCCAAGAACAACAGGGGAGACAAAAACAAAGATACGAGAGGAATTGAAGCCTGTGGTATCTATAGCTATGACATTAAACACAGTCCAACTGCTAACCAAATTAACATAAAAATTTACACTAAAGTCTACGTACCTCATTTCCTATTACTCAATACATCATGTCTAGCTTTCAACAACAAAAATACAAGGTAAGAAAGAACACAGTGTGAAGAGACAAAGCAAGCATCAGAATCAGACTCCAGTATGACACAGATGTTGGTTTTATCAGGCCTGGTCTGGAATTTTAAATAACTATGATTAATATGCTAAGTGCACTAATGGAAAAAGCAGACAACACGCAAGAACAAATGGGTAATATAAACAGAGAGATGGAAACTAAGAAAGAATCAAAAGGAACTGCTAGAAACCAAAAACACTGAAACATCAACTCATACCAGTCAGAATGGCCATCACCAAAAAATATACAAACAATAAATGCTGGAGAGGGTGTGGAGAAAAGGGAACCCTCTTGCACTGTTGGTGGGAATGTAAATTGATACAGCCATTACGGAGAACAGTATTGAGCTTCCTTAAAAAACTACAAATAGAACTACCATATGACCCAACAATCCCACTACTGGGCATATACCCTGAGAAAACCGTAATTCAAAAAGAATCATGTACCACAATGTTCATTACAGCTCTATTTACAATAGCCAGAACATGGAAGCAACTTAAGTGTCCATCTACAGGTGAATGGATAAAGAAGATGTGGCACATATTTACAATGGAATATTACTAGCCATAAAAAGAAATGAAATTGAGTTATTTGTAGTGAGGTGGATGGACCCAGAGTCTGTCATACAGAGTGAAGTAAGTCAGAAAGAGAAACACAAATACCGTATGCTAACACATATATATGGAATCTAAAGAAAAAAAAAAGGTTCTGAAGAACCTAGGGGCAGGACAGGAATAAAAACGCAGACGTACAGAATGGACTTGAGGACACAGGGAGGGGGATGGGTAAGCTGGGATGAAGTGAGAGAGTGGCATGGACATATATACACTACTAAATGTAAAATAGATAGATAGTGGGAGGCAGCCACATAGCACAGGGAGATCAGCTCAGTGCTTTGTGACCACCTAGAGGGGTGGGATAGGGAGGGTGGGAGGGAGATGCAAGAGGGAGGAGATAATGGGGATGTATGTACATGTATAGCTGATTCACTTTGTTATAAAGCAGAAACTAACAGACTATTGTGAAGCAATTATACTCCAATAAAGATGTTAAACAAAACAAAACAAAACACTGTAACAGAAATGAAGCATGCTTTTGATGGGTTCATTAGTAGACTGGACACAGCTGAAAAAACGAATCAGTGAGCTTGAAGATAGGTCAATAGAAACTTACAAAACTGAAATATAAAGAGAAAAGAGGATAAAAAAGAAAAAAGAATGTAACATCCAAGAACTGTAGGATAATTTCAAAAGGTATAACATATAATAATTGAAATATCAGAAGGAAAAGAAGAACAGCAGGATAAATACCTGAAGTAATATTGGCTAAGAATTCCAGAATTAATGATAACAACCCACAAATCCAGGAAGCTCAGAGAATACCAAGCAGGATAAATACCACATATATACATATGCATACACCCCCCCCCCCAGGCATACCATATTCAAATCACAGAAAATCAAAGACACAGAGATAATCTTGAACAAAGCTAGAGGGCAATGTGGAGGTCACAAAGGGCCTTGACTAGGGTAGTCTCTGCAATGTGATAAGGACAAAAGTCTGAATGGAGTCAGGTATGGAAGAAAGTGAGGTGAGAATGTGGAGACACTGACTCAAGAAGTTTTGCTATGAAAGGGAGTAGAAAGATGAGCAGTCTCTAAGGGGCATCTGGCATAGAAAGAAAAATCCATTCAAGTTTAGAAAGCATCATATATTTGGCTTGAGCCAAACCAGGTGAGAAGGACTGTGTGAGCAAAGACAGAAGACCTGCATTTTTCACAGAACTAGAAAAACATAATCTTAATATTTGTATGGAGACACAAAAGACCCAAATAGCCAAAGCAATCTTGAGAAAAAGAAAAGCGGAGCTGGAGGAATCAGGCTCCCTGAATACAGACTATACTACAAAGCTACCATAATCAAGACAATATGATACTGGCACAAAAACAGAAATATAGATCAATGGAACAGGACAGAAAGCCCAGAGATAAACTCACGCACCAATGGTCAACTAATCTATGACAAAGGAGGCAAGGAGGCAAGTGACTTCACACTATACTACAAAGCTACAGTAATCAAGACAATATGGTACTGGCACAAAAACAGAAATATAGATCAATGGAATAGGATAGAAAGCCCAGAGATTAACCTTTGCACATATGGTCACCTTATTTTTGATAAAGGAGACAAGAATATACAATGGAGAAAAGACAGCCTCTTCAATAAGTGGTGCTGGGAAAACTGGACAGCTACATGTAAAAGAATGAAATTAGAACACTTCCTAACACCATACACAAAAATAAACTCAACATGGATTAAAGACCTAAATGTAAGGCCAGACACTATCAAACTCTTAGAGGAAAACATAGGAAGAACACTCTTTGACATAAATCACAGCAAGATCCTTTCTGACCCACCACCTAGAGTAATGGAAATAAAAACAAATATAAACAAATGGGACCTAATGAAACTTAAAAGCTTTTGCACAGCAAAGGAAACCATAAACAAGATGAAAAGACAACCCTCAGAATAGGAGAAAATATTTGCAAATGAATCAAAGGACAAAGGATTAGTCTCCAAAATATACAAACAGCTCATGCAGCTCAATATCAAAAAAACAAACAACCCAATCAAAAAATAGGCAGAAGACCTAAATGGACATTTCTCCAAAGAAGACATACAGATGGCCAACAAACACATGAAAAGCTCCTCAACATCACTAATTATTAGAGAAATGCAAATCAAAAGTACAATGAGGTATCACCTCACACCAGTTAGAATGGCCATCATCAGAAAATCTACAAACAATAAATGCTGGAGAGAGTTTGGAGAAAAGGGAACCCTCTTGCACTGTTGATGGGAATGGAAATTGATACAGCCACTATGGAGAACAGTATGGAGGTTCCTTAAAAAACAAAATAGAACTACCATATGACCCAGCAATCCCACTACTGGGCATATACCCTGAGAAAACCATAATTCAAAAAAGACACATGTACCGCAGTGTTCACTGTAGCACTGTTTACAATAGCCAGGACAGGGAAGCAACCTAAACGTCCATCGACAGAGGAATGGATAAAGAAGATGTGGCACATATATACAATGGAATATTAAAGGAACCATAAAGAGGAATGAAATTGGGTCATTTGTAGAGATGTGGATGGACCTAGAGACTGTCATACAGAGTGAGGTAAGTCAGAAAGAGAAAAACAAATATCGTATATTAACACATATATGTGGAATCTAGAAAAATGGCACAGATGAACCGGTTTGCAAGGCAGAAACAGAGACACAGATGTGGAGAAGAAACATGGACACCAAGGGGGGGAAGGGAGGACAGGATGAATTGCGATATTGGAATTGACATATATACACTAATATGTATACAATAGATAACTAATGAGAACTTGCTGTATAGCACAAGGAACTCCACTTTGCTGTACAGTAGAAACTAACACAACATTGTAAAACAACTATACACCAATAAAAAATTAAATTAAATTAAAAAAAAAAAGAAAGGCAGGAGACCTATTTGAATACAGCCAGCCACTCTCTGTCTCCTTCCCCCATTGGTTTTGGTCCAAAGCTTCCTTTTTCTGAGGTAGTAATGCTGTCTTACCTTCGGGGAAAGAAGACATGGGCCATCATATTTGTTTCTTGTTTACATTATGATGATAAGCCCTCTGCGTCTAAACACTAGGACATTTAAGCACGTGTAATGTAAACTTTGTACTCACAACCGAAGTTTCATTACTAACACCAATAAATGGCTCACATTTGGGGAAACTGAGGGAAATGTGGCATTCTGTTAGCATTAGCTTTGGAATCTAGAGGAAGACCCATTTTCTCCTCAGTAGAAGTTTCCCCCCAACTTTCCCTAGCCAAAGAATCATCACAGAGAAAATGAACAAATAGGATGGATAGATAATAGATTCAGTAAGTAGATGGAAAGATAGATAATTTATTTAAGGAATTGGCTCATGTGATCATGGAGACTGACAAGTCCAAAATCTGCAGGGTGGGCCAGCAGGCTGGAGACACAGGAAAGAGTCGACATTGCACTTCAAGTCTGAAGGCCATCTGCTGGGAGAATTCCCTCTTCCTTCAGGGATTTCAGTTCTTTTTCTACTAAGATCTTCAACTGATTAGATGAGGTCTGCTCACATTATGGAGGGCAGTCTGCTTTACTCAATGTCTACCAATTTAAATGTTAATGTCATCTACAGAATATTTTCACCAAAACATCTAGACTAATGTTCGGTTGAATATTTGGTTACCATGGCCTAACAAAGTTGACACATAAAATTAAGCATCACAAGTCCACCGCTTGTCAACTTGGCACCCATACAGATCTCCTCAAATCATACTGAATCTCCAAATAAAAACAATAACAAGGTCATACTTCCACCTGACATGATATAACTATCTTGCCTACACCAGAAATACACTAACCCTTTCCCCAGAAGAGGATGCAAACTCCTTAGGTGATTTGCTCATTTTGCCAACAGACCTCAGGTCTCAGAATAGTGCCCAGGGAGGAGCCTCACTAAAAAGAACAGTAATGAACACATGGGCTCCCAAAGAATGTCAATTTTATGGCTATTTTAAGAGGTCCTTTAATTACTTGTTTTCTGGGGCAGTAGGTCTGCCACATAAAACCATTTTCTTTTAGCTGGTGAATTATCAATTTTAGCTGGGCTTATTTCTGTACAAATACTATGTAAAAGAAAAAACTCATGAATTAGAATTCCTCTTGCATTTTCTTTCCCTTCTCCATGTGATATTTTAGCCCTTTGGGGGAGGGACAGAAATCTGCACTACAAAAAGGATACTTGTTACAAACACCATGAACAGTAAGTATTGATAACTGATTGCAGGCTTGGGAAAAAGCTAAATACTAAGTTGATACCAATGAATTTTCCACCTTAGAGACTGTGGTTTCACTAGTAAAAAATTCGAGAACCCAGTTTATTGGAAGAAACTTGCCAATGGGAAAGGTACAGTGTTGATAACTTTGTACACTATTGACCATAAGCTTGCCTCCTGTCCTGGTTCACATATATTTTTGCCTTATAGAATTTTTAATGATATCCAGACCTCCTGCTTGGCAAATGTAAGTACTAATACTGTTTCTATAAGAGCATTTAGATATGTTCTATCCCTTGCAAATAGTAGGTGCTAAATCATATTTCTGGAATGAATATAAGAAATGAGGGAACTAGAAATAACAAGTGTTGGTGAGGATGTGGAAAAAAGAAACACTAGCACACCACTGGTAGGAATGTAGTTGGTGCAGCCACTATGGAAAACAGTACGGAGATTCCTCAAAAAATTAAAAATAGAACTATCATATGATCCAGCAATTCCACACCTTGGTATTTATCTGAAGAAAATAAAAACACTAATTAGAACAGATATATGCAAGTCCATGGTTACTGCATTATTTACAATAGCCAAGATATAGAAACAACCTAAGTGTCCACTGATAGATGAGTGGATAAAGAAAATGTGGTGTATATATACAATGGAAAATTATTCAGCCATAAAAAGAACGTAGTCTTGCCGTTTGCAACAATATGGATAGACCTTGGGCATTGGGCTAAGTGAAATGTATCAGGCAGAGAAAGACAAATACCATACGATTTCACTTACATGTGAAATCTAAAAACAAAACAACAACAAAAAACAAAAAAAAAATGAACAGATTGGTGACTGACAGAGGCAGGGAGTGGGGAGTGAGCAAAATGGGTAAAGTGGATCAAAAGGTACAAATTTCCAGTTATAAAATAAATAAGTCATGGGGATATAATGTATAGCATGGTGACTATAGTTAATACTACTGTATTGCATATGTGGAAGTTGCTAAGACAATATATATTGAAACTTCTCATCACACAAAATAATTTATAACTATGTGGTGATGGATGTTAACTAGACCTATAGGGGCTATCATTTCACAATATATACAAAGATTGAATCATTATGTTGTACATCTAAAACTAATAAAATGTTATATGTCAATTTTACCTCAATTTAAAAAATAGTAACAATAATAAACATTTTATTTTAAAAACTATATTAAAATAAAGAACTATAGGTTCCTATTTCTTAACCCACAATCACTCACAACATGTGCTTATCTAGTGTAATGGCAGGAAGATTTGCCCAAATTTGTTTTGCTACCATATATCATTGAATCTGAAGACATTAACTGTAAGACGTGTAATTTATTTACCACTAAGAAATCTTAAATGCTGTCAACTGAACTATGCCATGCCTGAACTATACGAAGAACCTCAATTTTACAAAGGTTGATGTGTATCTTTCAATCAGTAAGTACAGTATTAATGAGACAGGCTGGGACCTGGGACCCTTTGCTGCAGCGCTGCAATGCTTGCACCTGGACATACCTCTCCTCGAGCAACAAAATACAGAGAAACTGTATGGGACTAAAAATAACTGTGTGCATGGGCAGCTGAAGCAAATTCTGGACCCAAAAGATACAAAGAGACCAAAAAACCCAACTGCCACTTTTGAGGAACCTGGAGCAAAAACAGGGTGCCAGGAGCAAAAGCAGGGCACTGCATATGTCCCCTCCACACACCACCACCTAAGGGGTGGGGAAAACACCTAAGCCACCCCTCTGGCCCAACCCCTGGACACATCCCTACCCTCACCCCATATAAGAGAAAGGTTCCCCTTGGGGAGCAAGCAAGCAAGGGAGCCTGTTGTTTGTTCTTGCTCCCCCCTGCTGCAGCAGGGGCCCCAATAAAGCCTTGACTGAATTTCTTGTCTGGCCTCTAGTCAATTTCTATTGACTGGGGAAGGCCAAGAACCCTCGTTGGTAACATTAACATTATGTAAGTATTAACAAACTACAAGGAAATCCATTTTGTGTACCCTACAGAGCCTTGTACATAGTAGACAATAATCTTAAAAGAAGAAAAAAGTAAGAAATAAGGGAATTGAATTTGTAAATTAAACAAAACCTAAGACCAAAAGTAAAGCTAGAGATTAGAAGAGGAACTAAAAGCTGCTTCATCCCAGAACTGGAGGGACAGAGTGAAGTGAATTCGGGTCTCAGGCTAGAGGAGGGATGAGCTCAAGGGTTGTTAGGTTCTCCAAACCTGTAGTAGCAGTAACATCACCCAGTGCTCCCATCCTGTGCCAGTCCAACGAGGTACTGCAAATTGTAATGGTAAGATATCCGCTCAGAAAACTGTCTGCAGAAAAGACATTTTGACACATAAAGCTTGTTGGTTCTGGACCTTGTTAGTAAGTGCTGTTTACTGTTTGTACTGGGGAAAATTTATTCCTCCCCGTTGCAAATTCAAGTCCACCCAGAAGCTCAGAACATGACCTTATCTAGAAATAGGATCTTTACAGATGTAATTAGTTAAGGTAAGGTCATACTGGATTAGCGTGGACCCTAAATTCACTGACTGGTATCCTTTTAAGAAGGCTATGTGAAAACACGGAGACACACAGGGGAGAAGGCTATGTGAAAACGGAGGCAGAAACTGGAGTGATGTGTTCAAAAGCCAAGGATTGCGGCCAACTACCAGAAGCTAGAAGAGGTAAAGAAGGATTCTTTTCTAGAACCTTTGGAGGGAGCGTGGCTTCAGACTTCTAACCTCCAGAACCATGAAAGAATAAATTTCTGTTGTACTAAACAACCCAGTTTGTGGCAATTTGTTAAAGCAACCCTAGAAATAACATAGTATTTTTCAAAATAATAATTTGCAACCAGAATCTGTAATTTATAGTTTTTAAAGCTATTTATTAGGTTTTTAACTTATAATAGTAATACAGACTCAGTCTACCAAATTAAAATATGGAAAATTATAAAGTTAAAAGTAAAATTAGAATATAGAAATTTATAAAGTAAAAGCCCTACCTTTACATCCCAGATCCTGCCCCTGCATATTTACACTTTTTACCTTTTCTATGGATACACGCATAAGCACTTTTTTTTAAATAAAAATGGGATCATCCTATGCATAATGTTTTTTAGCTTTCTTTTTTTCAGTAACTATATTATGAAATATATGGGCATCTTTACTTGCCAATATACAGAGATCAACATCATTCTTTTAATGGGCTGCATAACAGCTCCATTATAGCTACCATCTCATAATTCACAACATTTTATTCAATATATATTTATTATCAGCTGTGGGCTAGGCATGAAATTCCTGTTTCCAAGGAGTAGAAGAGATAAATAAGTAAAAAAGAAATTGTATTGCAGTGTGATAAATGTTTCAACAGACACAAGCACAGAGGACTGTGAGAGGGGATGGGAAGGGTGCTTCAGGCACAGAGAACAGAGTATACAAATGACAGCAGATATGCAGAAATTATCCTTTGGGGCAAAACAAGCAGCATCTCATCATTCTGCAAGAGACTGCAAAGAAAGAATGATCTACACGTGAGCTCTGGAAGGTTAAATGTGGTCAATTTTGCTGGATTTAAATAGACTCATTTCAAGAAGGGTATGTAAAATTATTTAATGATCAGTTGGCTCAACACAATGCACTATGTGGCCTCAGTACTTTATCAGTTTAAATAAGTATGATTTGTTCTACTGGTACTTTAAAAGATGCACACTTCATTTCGTATGAGTCTTGTGCGCTGGCACATGGACCTAAATGAATCATTGCTTAAATTTCTAGGAAGTTTTTTCAAGGATGAAGCTCTGAGGTGGGGCTCCAGACAGGTACCATCCTAGGAAATGAAGCCAAAGAGCATAGCTAACAGTGTTGAGCAATCTAAAGGCAAAATCCTCAAGCTCGATCTAACTGAACCCCACATAAGGATGATTTATTACCAAAGGACAGAAGAAAATGATTAGCCTTAATGAAGCACCTCGTAGTTCATGCAAATTGGATTTGATTCACCACTCATGTTGGACTTCTAGCTAATCAACTTTAATCACAGGCATGCCTAATGGGCCTTCTGCCTGAGGCCTTGCTGTACTGCCTGACTTCATTATTAAGTGATGGGGTGGGAGGGCAAATGCCTACAATATGGAATGGAGTGGGACAGAATAGACACCAGTTCACTTCCCTGTGGTAATGCCTGAAACCTTCTTTCCACCTCATCCTCTCCATTCCAGTTACCAGAGGAGAAAGCAGGTCTAAGTTCTTTTCCTTGAATGAAAAAGGGCTCAACTGCAGCAGGGAAAATTAGGGCAGATCCCCCCCCCCAAATTAATCTGTATTAATATAAAGAGAACATCCCTATTCCTCATTTTGTAGATCTTCAGAGTAGCACTGGCATTATCAGAGACTCAGCCTGGCCCAGCGGCAGTACCATAAGGAAACGGAAGAGAAGAACCTGGACATTCCCTTTCAGACAGTTTTATCTCACCTGATTTTTGTTTTAAAGTCTGAAATAACTATGTAATGGAAGTGGTTATCGTGTTATTAAGCAGAAACTATCACTGAATTCTTCCTGAATGGCTGATGCCTCAGTAGCTACTGGGAAAACTCTTTTATGAAGGGTGCGTGCATGAGTAATGGCTGAATGCTATCTGCTCTTGCACCTGGCAGTCAGTCTGAAAGTGTCTGCGCCAAAGGGGTCCTCACTGGGACCAACATTTCATCCAGTTACAAAAGTAGCTTATCAGCTGCAGGAATGGAGAGACTTCCTCAGCTAGTTAAGACTTGCCTTATACTCACAATCTCTCATTCCTAGTCTTAGAATATTTTCCACTTAGCAGATTCTGCTTCCTGGCTTTGTTGCTAAATCAGCCAATAAGAACTAATTTCATGTCTCCTTTGAATCCTGTCAATCTGACTTATTTTGAGGGAGAGAAAATGGGGGCGTCAGTCAAAGCAGTCACATCTCACAGTCCCTCAGACAGCTTTTCAAGAGGAACTCAACTAAATCACATTTCATTCACTGAGATGGATATTTATTCAGAGCTCAGCACAAGGGGAGCTGGGTCAGTGGAGGGAGCTGGCCAAGCCAGTGACCAAGAGCTTCCACACAGAAACCTGGTCTTAGGTGCCTTCTGCCAGGGATGTCTCCCACCTCAGACTTCGCATTCCACAAACCAATACAATTTCAAAAGCCAATGTGTATTTACCAACTTTTTATTTGGCCTGATTAGCAAATTAAAATCAACTGCCAACTACTATTGCTATCATTCAGAAGAGGACATTTTTAAATAGGAAAACAACAGGAAATTCTTAACTAAAAATTTTTTTTAAATTGAAGCATAAAACTAGCATTATGAAAAGCTCACTTTGCTGTCCTTGTTTTTTCCATTTTCTTCAAATTGGTGGAAACCTTCCCACAGTAGAGTGCCCTAGAGGACAAGAACAGCTGTTTTCCTCCTGATTGGAGGAAGACAAATAAGGAGGGAAATGCGACAAATGAATCAGTGTGACTTGTTACACTGGTCTGTGTCCGCCAGCAAATACACCCAGGCGCAACTAGAGACCGTTTCTATGTCCAATGACCACTCACTGCTCCCAACACCCACCTCAGGACCCCCTTCTGAATGCCTCTAGAACCCCACATTCCATACTGTCTTTTTAAAAAGTAGCATGCTTATGATATTCAAAATTGAAAATAAATTTTGAGAGATAAACCTTGTTTACAAGCCAATGTATACAAGGGAAAAAAAAACCCTTATACTGTTTCTATTTCAAGACATTCACACTCTATAATAAAATAGCAGTGTTCTCTCAAATCATGTAAAGTTTTCTTTAAAGAAGCTTTAAACTTTCCAGTGCTGATGTTCATTGCAGACGACTCTGTCACAAGGCCACCTGATGTTGTTTATCACCAGTACCATGTGGGTTACCTTAGTCACTTCCTGTACTAGGGACTATGGGGTTAGGGAAGTAAACATCACAAGTCCCCTGGGTTCATCCTTTGGACAAGTTATTAAACCTCTCTGAGACTCTGATCTGTAATGTGGAGAAACTAATCCTTCTCAACTCAGAGCATTATTGTAAAGATCAGATAAGACATGTAAAAATAACTTGTAAACTGTGAAATTATCTACACATATGAGGTATTGTTGATGTTGCTTTTTAGTAGAAAGAAGCAATGAAAAACCAGAATAATATTTCAAAAATAACTTCCCAAGTGATAATAAAAATGATGATGATGATAATGATGATGGCACCAAGAAGCAAAAATAAGAAAATAACATTTCTCGTGGGCTTTCTTTGGGTCAGGTATTGTTCTAAGCACTTTTTATGTTTTTTTTTTCATGTAATCCCACAACAATCGCATGAGATAAACACTGTTAACCCAGTTTAATAATGAGGAAACTGAATTTTAGAGAATTCAATAGCCTTGCCAATTTCACACAACTTAGCACAAAGCAGAACTGAGATCCAAGCATTGGTTCTGTCTGATTTCATAAACTCTATGAGCAAGGCTTAGCACAAGTTTCTGCAGCCACAAAAAGACCTTGTTTTTAAAGCTAGACTTAGGGCAAAGAGAAAAAAATAAGCAGAGGTTGGCCTAAATCTTAAAGCAGATGGTATAACACTGCCTGATGACAGAAAAGAAATAGAAATATTCAACTATTTTGCTTCCTTTTATACCATTAAGAATAATAATTGTCAGTTTGGAAAGGGTAGAATAAATACTATTAAAAAAAAGCAAAAACTAGAATTGAATTTTGATACTGAAAGGAGTCTCAAAAAAATCATACAGTCCAATGTTTTTGGTTTACACATTTTAAAAAAATGCAATTAAGTTTCTTGCTCAGTCACCAGTACATGGCAATGCTTGGGTAAAACTAGACTCCTGGCTCCAGCCTGGTGTAGTGCTATTTTCACCTACTGCATTTGAGTGATAATAATGAAACAAAGTCCCTGGGTTCTAATGAGTGAAATCACACAGGGTACTGAAAACTAGAATTATAGAATGTCTGATGGCATTTTTTGAAATCACGGGAAATGAGAAATGTATTAGAAAATAAGAGTTGTTCTTAAACTGCATAGCAACTGGAATACTGTTAATTCATGAAAAGGTTCTGCCACTCTGCACCTGAAAGTTGTCTTAAGCAGCAAAGGAGAATTCATACTTTATTTAGCTATATACATCAACACCTAGAGAGCTCCCTAAATTTAAAATGTTATAAAAGTTAACTGAAAATGGGTACTCCTTTACTAAACTATAAGAACTATATGTATCTCATTATATATACACTAGATCTATTACCTGCCATGATTAAAAGAATCATTAACCTCTTTTAAATAATGTTTAATAGAAATACTTAAAAATTAATATTGTCATTTCAGTTATTTCCTGTAATTTTAATAATTACTATAGGGTTGAAATAATTTTCAATTTGGTCACTCCATTTATCATTCTATGTCCAGTGTACAAATGAATAAGCTCATGCTGCTGCCTTGCTCTGGCCATACTACAAAGAGTTGCCCCTGTAAGAGGACATTCAGTATAAGCATCTGCCTCTTTGATTTCCTTATAGTCGTAATAAGGCAGATTCTCTCTAGGTTCTACAGATATTTGCAAGAAAAGAGGTTCAGTGGAATTGATGTTCTCCAAAGCCAAGCCATCACCAAAACTCACTGAAATGCAGAGGGCTATACACCATAATTGTTTTTTGGTTTTTTTAATTGTCTGGATCCTAAACGTTACACTCTTAATAATTTCTGTTCTCGTCTCCAATGTATTGTATTCTAATGTGTTACTGTATTCCAATGTGATTTTACCAGTGGGACAGTATGTCCATTTAAACCCAGCTTTACATTTCAAACCTCATCAGTGGGGGGGAAGAAAAGCACAGAAACAGAATAGCATAATTGTAGGGCTCACCATTTGTTTTTCTTTTCGAAATCTTTTAGTAGATATAGTGTGTCTTTATCAGTTGGCAGCCAAACACCCCTCTAACTGGACTTTATGATACCTCCCTATGCAAAATAAAAATCGTCTCTCGGGCTTCCCTCGTGGCGCAGTGGTTGAGAGTCCGCCTGCCCGATGCAGGGGACACGGGTTCGTGCCCCGGTCCAGGAAGATTCCACATGCCGCGGAGCAGCTGGGCCCGTGAGCCACGGCCACTGAGCCTGCGCGTCCGGAGCCTGTGCTCCGCAGCAGGAAAGGCCACAGCAGTGAGAGGCCCGCGTACTCCAAAAAAAAAAAAAAAATCATCTCTCTTAATTATCAGTTACCAGCTTCTCCTCACCCCCAGTTTCTCCCAAAAGTGAATTCTGGCATACTATTTGGCTTCTCTTTTAAGTCAAACCACTGCAATATTTACGATGGTTATTATATGGTTATCCTCCCTACTTTGTGAAAAGCCACTCAGGTCTTTTGGTATTCTGTGGAAACAGATGACAGACACCTAATCTTATCCAACTTGAAAGCATATCACTGGAGTTCTGGTATAGATGTACACTTCTTCTTCTCAAAGGAAGTAGGGATAACCTTTAGCAGTCTTACTTTTCTGGGATAGTCTGGATTCTTCTTTCCATTGAACATGTTCTACAGATTTACTTCCTTGCATCCTACTGCCAACTGAAAAAGATGCACAACCTACAAGTTGAGAATTACGTTTTATTCGGCAGACTTGCTAAGGACTTAAGCCTGGGAGGCAGCCTCTCAGATAGCTCTGAGGGACTTCTCCTAAGAGGTAAGGGAGGAGCCAGGATGTACAGGAGTTTCTGCAGTGAAAAGAAGGTAGTCAGAGCATCAAAAGATTACTGCTAATTAAAGAAAAAACAAACATCTCAAGTTAATGAATTTAGCACTATTCCGTGAATGGGAAGATGCAAGAGTCTGGGCTCATTGAAAGCATTCCTTTGATATGCACCTTAGCTGTCTAGGGCCAGTATCCTGTTTTTCTGCATCTGAATCCTCTCGGGGTGCACAGTGGGTGGGGGAGGTGGCTGCAGTGGCTGATGGCTTGAAGCCTGCAACATCCTTTGTTTACTGATATGATAGGCAACAATTTTTGTCCACACTATACTGTTCTTTTTAAAACCATCTGTCTTAGGATATTACTTTCTTAGTTTGGGATGAGCACTGCTTTTCAGAGAAACTCACTGATGCGGGTCAGGGCAGGCTGCCCCCAAATATGCCACTCTGGCATATTACTGAATACTCTGAATTAAAGTTACTTAAGAAACAGCCAATGCAAGAAGGACAGTCTGACCCTCCTTTGTCCTCCTGAAAGCAGGAAATAAATCTCCCATGTGAAAGCTACCCTCCCTGGACCAGGAAGTAAAGAGACATCTTTATCATCAGAGATAGGAAACTCAAGGCCAAGAAGGCTGTATAAACAAACCTCCTTTACTAACTTACTATCCCAAGCTCAAACCCCTTTGTCTTGTCAATTCACAAATATATTGTTTCTTTGTTTAAAATGTGTAAAAGCTGCCTGCTTTGGTCACTTCTTTGGGTCCTATGAGGCCTCCATGTGTACAAAATTAAATTTGGGTTTTTTTTCTCCTGTTAATATGCCTTGTGGCAATGTAATTATTAGATCAGCCAGAAGAATCAAAAGGGATAGGGGGAAATTTTCCCCTCCCCAATATCACCAACTTCAGCTTATGAACTCACCTAAGCCACGGTTTTACCAACTAATTTCTCTCAACTGATATCAGGATATTTCTGTGTAAACTCTCAAAGCAACCATCCTCTCCCCCACTCCATGCCCCAGTGCTGCCCTCGGGCCTAGGGTAGTGATTGAAGAGATTTGTGTTTATTTCAGGACCAATATGATGGTTACAATCTCATTTTCAAAAGAAAGGAAGTAAACTGACTCGATTTTTTATTATGGCTCTTATATCGGTTAAGCAATAATTAACTAATGTGAAAATTAACCAAAAGGCTAAAAAAATAGTGTATCTTGACATCAACAGGCATTTTTACAAAGTCTTATATGGCAACCTTATATAAAAGACAGAAACATTTAGCTAACAAAACATTTAGGTGAATTCTTAGCTGGTTGAACGACTCTTCCCAAATAGTGTTGGTCCATGGCCTCCAAGTTGTACCCTTGACTCAGCTCTGTTAACATGTCTAATTAATAATAATAGGTAACATATATTAAACCTTACTCTTGGCTAGGGTTAAGAATTTTAAGCACTTTATATGTTAATGATTTATTCCTCACAAAAACTCTATGAAGTAGGTACTATTATATCCTCCATTGAAAAGATGAGGAATTGAGGGTGAAAAAGGTAAGGGCATCCACCCAAGATACACAGCTAGTGCATAGAGTCAGGATTTTTCCCAGGCTGTCTGACTCCAACCCAGGCTTCTTTCCACCCCATTCCCCTGCCTCTCTACCAACTATGCATAGATCTAGAAGTCAGGCTTATTAAGTTTATATATGGCATAAAACCAAGAGAAATGGCTAATTTGTTGAATGAAAGAACTGAGACAAGCAGAAACTAGTAAGATCAAATTCAAACAGGATAGAAATGTTAAGCCTGCATTTAGATTCAGCAAAATCAATTCCATACCTATAAAAAGAAGTCCTTTTATAAAAATGTATGTAAATAACACCGAGTTGTTTCAGATGACTAAAGGCTTAATACGAGTCAGCAGTGCTCCTATTAAAAAAATGTACCCTGCATGCATATCCAGATCAAGGGAGACAGTACTGCACCTTTCACTGGTCAGACCATCTCTACATGATTGAGTTGTGTTCTGCTATCTCATTTTAAGACAGACCTTGGTCATTTGGCATGTGTTCAGAAAAGCCTTGCTAAGATAGTAACTTCATCATAGCCCTGATGGTTAAATAAAATATATTATGTTTGATGACAAAAGTTTTAGGATGGGCAGGGAGGAAAGGCAGGTATCATAATCCACAGAAACAGAATTTAAATATTTGCTGATTACAAGATAGTCTTATGAAAGATAGAGTGGTTATTCTGCATTGTTCCAAAAAGACAAATCAGGATCAATGAGCCAAATTTATAGGAAGCCAACTTTCAGCACAATGTTCAAGGAAGAATTTTCTCATAAGCAGAGTTACCTAAAAGTTAAATGGTTGATAAGTAATGGGTAAAAGAAGTCTTTACATACTAGACACACTCACTGGAGTATATATGAGTTAAAGAGACTGATGTATAGGATTTGTTTTAAATTAGAAAAATAAGAAAATGTGGATGGGAGAATAGCAAAACATTCATCATTGCTTAAGCTAGATGTTGAGTACTCAGAGATTACTTGTACTGTTCTTTCTACATCTGTATGTAATTGAAATTTTTACTTACACAGAAGAAATACATCGCCTCGGGGTGTACTGAGGTCCCTGTTTTTGGATACGTTCACACAGAGACCAGAGGTCTACTTTGAAAAGATATCACAGAGTAAACAGAATGTTGGACTTCAAGGATCTTTCTAAGATTCTGATTCTGCAAAGGAAGCTAGCAAAATAGTGTAAAGTAATTCAGAGAAGATAACCCCTACCCAGCCTCTGTTATTACTGACAGATTTTTGCTGCCTGCTCATCATGTCTCCTACCTGCCACCTTCTTTTGCTCTCTGATCACCTATCTCCTCCCTGGAGATTTGGATGCTGACAAGGTCAATTACTACACAGCAGAAACTCACATAGTGAGCCTATTGCTGAGAAACTCAAAGCTGTCATACAGCCTCCAACTGACAACTTTCTCAAACATGACACTTCCACATATAAAAACAGGTTACTCTTTGAAGAAAGATTCAAAATATTTTACCTTCCTTATAGCTACCCTTTGAAATCTACCACTAGTTAATCATGAGAGGTCTCAAAAAGGAGTGCAATGGCTGTCAAATGTGAATACTTGAGAGAACCTTTCTGAGGAAGCTATTTGAGAATCAAATTAGTCCACCTGTGACAACCTAGGTATATAAATAATAAAAATGGTTGGCAGGATATTTCAGTTTCTCAGGCATATCGTGGTATTGCACTTCCTGGTCATCATGTGGTTGGGTGGGGGTCATGTAATTCCGACCAAAGAACAAGGCAAGAGCCTCCAGATCTCTTTTTTCCCACTGCAATGGCTGACAGTAATGTTCAAAGGGCAAGTGTTCCATCTGTATAGGTCCCTGCATGATGACAATGAATGAGCAAAAGTCCTTTGAGATGCCATGATGGACATGCAGCTTACATGCAAAACAAGCCTTCATTGTTTTAAACCAATGATATTTTGGAGGGACTTACTACACTTGCTAGGCAGACTCTTTAAATGGCCTTCATGATCCTATCCCCTTGAGTGTGGGCAAGACCTGTGAATATGGTAGGATATCCCTCTCATGATATGCAAAAAAAAAAAAAAATGCAGGTATTGAGATCCTTTATCAGTTGACTTTGAGTTAATCAAAAGGGAACTTGTTCTGGGTGAGCTTGACCTAATCAGGTGAGCCCTTTAAGAAAGAAGAAGCTGGGCTTCCCTGGTGGCGCAGTGGTTGAGAGTCCGCCTGCCGATGCAGGGGACACGGGTTCGTGCCCCAGTCCGGGAAGATCCCACATGCCGCGGAGCGGCTGGGCCCGTGAGCCATGGCCGCTGAGCCTGCGCGTCCGGAGCCTGTGCTCCGCAACGGGAGAGGCCACAACAGTGAGAGGCCCACGTACCGGAAAAAAAAAAAAAAGAAGCAGAAGCAGACACTCCTACTGGCTAGAAGAAGCAAACAGTCATGTTATTAATTGCTTATGGACAAGGGCAGTTTCTAGGAGATGAAAGAAGTCCCCAGCCGACAACTAGTAAGAAAATAAGGATCTCAGTCATACAGCTGCAAGGAAACGATCTCTGCCAACAGCCAGTGAGCTTGGAAAGGAACCTCAAGCCTCAGGTGGGAGTGCAGCCCCAGCAGACATCTTGATTTTCAGAATTGTAAGGCTCTGAACACAGGACCCACCAAACCCATAACCGTAATTCTGACCCACAGAAGCTGAGAGATAATAAATTTGTCTTGTTTTAAGCTGCTAAGTTTGTGGTAATTTGTTATCATAACAGAAAATGAATACATCACAGTATAACTGAGTTTATCCTGGCTAATAAAGTGGGAAAAATAGTAACTATGTTATGATTATTATAGTAATAGAAATATTTTGGAAAGGAGAAAAATCAGATTGATGAATAGCACATCTGTACAGTGGAATACCAGATAGCCATTAAAATGAATGAGGTAGGTCTGTATGTGCTGTTACTGAACAATTTTTGACATATTCAATGAAAAGTAAGGTACAGATCATGTATACAACATAATCCCATTTGCATTTTTTTTTGCGTTATGTGGGCCTCTCACTGTCGTGGCCCCTCTCGTTGCGGAGCACAGGCTCCGGACATGCTGGCTCAGCGGCCATGGCTTATGGGCCTAGCCGCTCTGCGGCATGTGGGATCCTCCCGGACCGGGGCACGAACCCGTGTCCCCTGCATCGGCAGGTGGACTCTCAACCACTGCGCCACCAGGGAAGCCCCCATTTGCATTTTTAATGGATATATAAGTATGATTGCATATCCAACTTCTGGAATCAATACAGAACTATTAACAATTACCGTATCAACAAAGAAAGCTTGGAAGTCCAGGGTAAGAGGAAGAATGGACTTTTATTGTATAAACTTCTGCACTGCTTGAATTTTTATCATGCGAACATACTGCCTTTTCCATTTAAAAAAATTGATAGAAATGAAAAACAAATCAACCCACATTTATTGAATATGAACTGAATGCAAATCACTTTACTAGGTACACAGTTGCACAATCATGGAGTGGCTGCTTGTTTAGCATTGCATTGGATGAGACAAGTATGAAAAAGTTAATGGCAACATAGAAAATTATAATTTCTGCATAAAATTGAAAAAAATGGTCTGGAAGTTAATGAAGTCCCAAGGGGGCATAATAAGAAAGAATATGCAGATGCTGCAAGGATGGAAAAAATGTAGGCTTTGAAGAAGGGCACCATCTCTGACAGTGCAGAGTCAAAGTTGCCATATTAAAGTGCTCTGCCCTCCTTCTAGCTACGTCTGAAGCCGATGAGTTAGGTGCTTACAGAGGTAAATCTGGCTTGTAGTAGATGTTGCTGGTGCCTTGAGTCCCATCTCCTTGGACCACCTGTGATTTTAGCCACATCTGTACTGGACAGTTCCATGTACCTTGATAGACTCCCACCACGTGAAACTTTTGCTTTTCTTCAAAGATCAGATCCTTTGCCAAATCTGTGGGAAGCCAGCCCCTGGAAGTGCTGGGAAGTAAACATCTTGGACGGTAACCCTCAACCAATGGCAATGGGAGCCAGTGAATAAATGCTCCTGCCTCCTATACCTAAGAGAGAGAATTCTGGGAGGCCTTCTGTGAGTTAAGCCCCCACTGTCTACGGTGGCGAGAACATTTATAATGCAGCTTATTGGCTTTTCCTTCTCTCATCTCACTCTCCTCCCTCCCTTCCTCTTCTTGAAGGGAGTCTTTCCTGAACTCACTTCCCAAATAAACTATATGCACCTAAATCCTTGTTTCAACCTCTGGTTTTGTGGGTATCCAAACCAAAGCAATGTTTGTTAATGAAGAAGAAAAAGCAAGCAGTTTTAAACTGTTGAATATGCAAAGCAATGGTGAATTGCTTCTTGCAACATTATTTTTAGTTGTAGCCTAAAATAATCTTAAATCTCTAATAAAAGTGCTCACAGTGCCTCTCTAGAAGAAAGGATTCTACAGGGTGGCGGATGGCATTCAATCCTAGAGAAAGCCCATTGTGCTAAATGAGGCCTGTTCTAAGAAGGCTAAACTGTAGTTGCTCCTGGCAGGAGGCATTTCAAATACTAAATTCTCCTTCCTTTCATTTTACCTCGTTATGCTTCATTATGCCCCAAGTAACGCAGCAAATAATTCCTTTTGGCCCTTGCTGTTTATTGCTTTCCAAATATAGAACAAAATGCTTATCCTTCTCTTTCTCACTGTCCAGCCAAACTTACTCATCACTCCTCTTAATGTCATATCATTCAGTCATTCTGACTGCCCTTCTGTGAATTCTTTCTTGCTGTCCACATGTACCAAGCGTTCCAAGTACAGAGCCTCATCTCAGAAGCAGGGTGCCTAAGACAGGCTTCAGAAGATTTCAATTTGGATAATAGTAACAAAGAAGAAAATAGCTCCTTTGTCCACTTTCTTTAAAATCCTTGCTACATTGAAAGAGCCAGGAGAATTTGTAAGCCACTTAATTTCACAGGGGAAACCTAGAATTCTCAGATTCCGCTCCATCAGAGCAACTACTTACGGTAGATTTTTCTCAGATACACCCGTTTCCTTTGTGCTACGCCTTTTGATGTAGGTATAATTAAGCTGATTGCAGCCCCAGTTGGCCACTATACCCAAGGAAAAAATCCAGTATCAGTTCAAAATGATTGCTCTAACCATGCACTTTTCTCTCTACCTGTTCACTCTAAAGATGGTTGTATGGCTTCAAGGTTGTTGCTGTTAATATTAGGGAAAGTTTTATTCTTTTGTAAATCTCCATCAGCCCTTTCCTTTTTCTCCAAAATCGCTTCTTCTGGGGCCCAGCTGGTTTCCTTTGACAACTACCTTCCTTTCCTAAAGTTGCTCAGGATACAGAAAAGCCTGCCTCTCATAATTCCCCATATTTGTTCCTCTGGTCACCTCCCATTCCACATGTGCTTCCTCTCTGAGGCAATTTAGTTTCTGAAGCTCACTGAGCGGAGTTCAACTTTATCGTAAATTATGTCCAGATTTGCAAGTTAACTAAGTAAAAGAAATTTAAGGAAAAAAATTAAATCTTTAACCTTCTCAGTAAATTTTAATTTCAGGGAAACAAAGAACACGTTGTGCTAAGTTTGACATCACTAGATTTAAACAAAGGACTTATATTTGTATGAGTATATGATCAGGCTAATGCTTCATGTTAATACTTCACATTTTATGACACTCGCTGTGATAATTTATGAGACCTCAGTTTGGGACCACTCTGCACAACATATATAAAGAGGTAGTAAACAGAAGTGGCATTCCATACCAGACACACTTCACATGTGTTGGCTCATTTGATTTTCACAACAATCTCCATCCTACAGATGATCAAACTTAGTATAAGTGACCTGCTCAACTTACTAATTATAACCACAGGCAAAAGAAAATCTATGCACTCTCCACTTCATCAAACTGCTTCTCAGTAACAGACATAATTTCTGTTCTATATGCTCAAAGTCACCACAGTAAGCATAGGTAATTCAGAGAGAAGATGTCACTCTTTCCTACTTTGTCAATATTAGAAATATGGATTGTTGAATAGGCAGGAAACCCAGACCTTAAATATGTATCATCTTTAGAGAAATCATGCAATATAATCTCTTGCTTCTTGTTAAAATTCCTGTGATGTCAGAAAGTATTTTTCGTAAATTCTATTAGGAAGCTATGGAAAACACTGTTTGTTGGTTGGCTGACCCAACCATGATTCCCAATCCATTATTCCTAACCATCTGCCATGACTGGGAACAGAAAATCCTGTGGCTAAGATACATGCCAAAGTTGGCTAAGGGATTTCTGGAGAAACTTTTGCCTTCCTGACAGATGCCACAATTTTCTCTCTCCTTCTTAACTTAAATATGGATATAAAGACTGGAGCCAAAGTAGCCACCTTTCAACCATGAAGGAAAAAGGCCAAGAAAATCATGGTGACATGGGGCCCTGACATTGTTGAGCAGCTGAATCTATAATAATAAACCCTTCTATGTTTACGCCACAGAAGGCTGAGTTTAACCTTCCAGTGTTTTTGTTATTTACAGCTGCATGCATTGCTAACTGATGCAGGAACAAACCATTTTACAGTACAGTTTGGTTCCTTTAAATGAGATGGTATTTTAGCAACTGGTGTCATCTGAAAAACAATCTAGATCAATGCTGTTCAATAGGCTTTATGTGATAATGGAAATGTTCTATATCTGTGTTGTCCAATATGGTAGCCATGCACGACTACTGAGCACTTGAAATGTGTGTAGTGCAACTGAGGAACTAAATTTATTTAATTTTAATTAATTCAACTTTAAATGTAGGTGGCTAGCGGCTACCATGTTGGACAGTGCAATCTAGACATTTTGTGAGTTGTGACGTACATGTCAAGTCTGTGGTGTTTGGGATGAGACACTGAAAACTTGCATAAACCTACTCAAAGCAAATAAATTATCTTTTATTCAGCCTGAACAAATATACAGTAATAATCCAAAAATTGCAAAAAGCAGCCAAATATTTTAGTAGTCTTAAGACTGTCTCTATTGCCAGAGCGAAATCTTCAGCTGAAAGATTGCTTGCGGTCCTGAACGTGGTTTAAGTACATGTCTTTTGGATGAGTGACAACAGTGAATTCTTAAGCTGAAAATACAGAAGATTGCCTCCTTTTTCTGACAGGCCCCTCAAAAGCATTGGCACAAGAGAGTAATTATTTTTAAAATACATCAATAAGACAAGTTCATTTCATCCAAGTCATCACATCTATAACGACTGCAGTGGGCAAGACCTACTTTTAGCAAAGGGTATTCTGGGGGCCCCTAATCGACTTCATCAGCAACTCTGTTTCATATTTCATACCGTTTTCTCCAATTATATTCACTCCCCACTTTGTTAGTTTACCCTACGGCTCTCTTCCCCGACTCCTAAAAAATGTTTTAAGGAAGTCTTTCTAGAGGAAGTGTGTTGTAGGCTGAAATGTGTCCCTCCAAAGCTTATATGTTGAAGAACTAACCCCTGGTACCTCAGAACGTAACTGCATGGGAATGTAGTGTCTGCTATATAATAACCCACCTAGTCTGTGGTATTCTGTTATAGCAGCCCTAGCAAACTAATACACAGTATCTGCCAACTTTATAAGTTGCTCTACTTAGAGAAAGTTAGATAAGACAGGAGCATAGAGGTAAGCTCGTGGGGAACGTACGTTTGGTAGCTGGACTTCTGAGTTCTGTACAATTTATCATTTCAAGGTAATAGTATTATAGTTCATTGTAGCTGAATGTTAAAGTACATTTTTTATTACTCATGATGGCTTTACTCTTAATACAAGTCCACTGTCTTGAAATAGAAATAAAAATAGCTTCCTTTAAACCCAAACTGAGCATCAGAACTAGTCATCTCAAGGGAAAATATCCATGACCTTTTCAAGAGGTTTATTTTTTATTTATCTTTTTAACATCTTCATTGGAATATAATTGCTTTACAATGTTGTGTTGGTTTCTGCTGTACAACAAAGTGAATCAGCTATACGTATACATATATCCCCATATCCCCTCCTTTTTCAAGAGGTTTAGATGGAATGGTTCCTTGCATCTGTGTTCATGTTGCCACAGTAGTTATTACCGCTGGCAAAAAAATCAGAAAATCTGTAGTTCATTTCCCCCTTCGTTAGAAGATGATAGAAAAATGTTCATATACACCTGTCTCTGAGGGCTTCAAATAAACATATACTGTAAATTCAAGGCAAATCTTTGGAGCCGCTTATAAACAAAGTCTATGAAATCACCTCCTGTACCCAGTGATTCCCTTAGCCAACCTGGTCTTCCTCACTGGGGAACGGGCCACAGGAATAAAACTATTTTACTAGCTCTTCAGCTTCCTTATGAAGGGACTGTGAGTGCTGACATCTTTATTTCCAAGTCTGTTTTTGGTTTTCACTAAAGGATTTATACAAGAACTTAAGTAGTATGGGTACCAGGCAATCACCAGTGAAGTCAGATAGCTAGATGTACCCTACAGAGCATCCGTCTGTTGTATTCTCAGTACTTTACTATTAAATTTATTCATATGTATACATTTATGCCATTTACTTACTAAAATCAATAAGAACAAGGAAACCCTTCTGATAATCACAAGCAGTTGAAATCAAGAAGTCAGTTACAGTATTTTATCAGCTTCTACTTCCAAGGTATTTTTGCGTTGTATTTAGCTTTAAAGAATGTTTTAAAATCACAATTCACACATATGAATAGTATAGGTGATAAGAATTTGGGGTGCAATAACATGATTACACATTAACTAAAATGCCTCTCCAGTAAAATGTATTCTACTGAGGGCAGGGCCATTTCTGCCTTATGGGATGCTGAATCCACAGCACAGGCTCTAACACACATCTCCAAAAATAATTATTTATATATTTATTATATGGTTCCATTGGTTGAAAGAATATTAGTGGGAAATTACGTTTTCAAAATTGATTCTCTGTTAATGTCTAAAAACTTCGTGTATTTCTTCGTGTAAATAAATTAGACATGAAGCACCAATTAACTCTATCAGTTATTAAGTTATTGTCTCTCAGTTTCAAACCTAACCTTCTATAGTCTGCTTAGTGATTCTGAGCTGGGACTCTGCAAACCATATTTCTGTATTGCAGGTTGAATCCACATTAGGCAATTCTAACACGGGCACCAGAGAGAGAATGAAAGTCCAGAGGAGGAGGAAGTAACTTGTTGGCTTGCAGTTTCTGTGAACATCATCCCAGCCATGCTTCTTCACCTCAGCAGTGGTAGTTCCTTCCTGTAGCAGCAGCTTTTCTGGACTGCAGAAAAACTGCAGTTTTTCTGGAATGTGTAGAACCAGCCCCATTATCTCCCCTATCCATGGACTTAACAGTACCATCCAGAGAGGTCTAGATTCCAAGCCCATGGAGAAGGTCCTCTGAGTTCAGAGATTCCAACATCACCAAGTAGCACCTCCTCCTCAAAGGTCTGAATTTCAGCTCAGTGAGGTCTCACACCCTAAGATTCTAAGTTCTAATAATTACAACCTCTTCCCTTTGCTCTTTCAGCAAACCTAGGGGTGGTTCCTGCTCCTCAAACTTTAGCATGCCTCAGAATCACCTGGAGAGCTTATAAATCACAGATCCCTGGGCCCTCCTACCAGAAATTCTGACTCAGCATGTTTGGGACAGGGCCTGAGAATTTGCCTTTCTAACAAGTTCCCAAGCAATACAGAGGCTTCTGGTCTTCGATCCAGTATGGTTCTTGTCTTTAGACTTGAATGTAACACTGAGTTCCTAGCCAAAGGAAAATGAGATGGGAATAATCCAAGACATGTAGTGGCATTATAGTTAATCAAATTATCATCTCTGGATAATTGTGATGGAGTTCCTTGGCAGGTCCCAGTGGCTGCTGCATTTAAGCATGATGTCAATAGAGACTATAACCAGGACAGTGATGTAGGCTCAATTCTCCTGAGTGCACTGACTTGCTTAAAGAAAGAAAGTGAAAAGCTTGGGTCTTTAAATGTGATGCTGGAGCTCAGAGGAGGAATAGTGACATCTATTTGGACATGGATGAAACTGAGAATTTTAAAAACTCAAGTCACTTTGACTATCTTTTGCTAGTGAAAGAAGCTTGCTCTCCTATGTTTGGGGAGAGTAGCCTTCCTTTGCATAAAATTGTAATAACATCACCTAGAATAGCTGCCCGATGCCAATTATCCTAACAACCCCTCATTGCTACTAGACCCATACCTAGAGTAAGATCTCTGCATGGGAAGGGGGGCATCCTCATTTAATTTAGTCTGGCTGGGACAGAAGGTAGATACATTTTGGAGAATTAACATGGAATATCATAAACTTAATCAGGTGTTGACTCCATTGTAGCTGTTATTCCAAATATAATATTTATATTGGATCAAATTACAGCAACTATGGTACCTGGTAGGTACCTATTGACCCAGAAAATGTTTTTTTTCTCCATACCAATTAAGAATCATGGAAAAAAGTTTGCTTTACTTAGGTGGACCACCAGTATACCTCAGAACTACTTCAACTCTATTCACTGCCATAATATGTTGCACAGGGATCTCATCATCTTGGTATTCCATGCAATATCATACTGGTTGTGTTAGCAGAATAATGATACCACAAAGATACCTACATCCTAATCCCCAAAACCTGTGGATATTTTACCTACATGACAGAAGAGGCTTTGCAGATGTGATTAAGGCTATTAAGGGAGTTTATCCAGCATTAACCAAGTGGACTCAATATAATCACAAGGTCATTATGAGAGGAGGCAGGAGGGTCAAAGTCAGAAAGAGAGTGAAGAAGATATGATGATGGAATCAAAAGTCAGAGAAAGAGAGATTGAGAAGGAGGGAGAGGGAGAAAGAAAAAGAGACTTGAAAATGCTGTTCTGTTGGTTTTGAAGATGGAGGAAGGGGACACAAAGTGAAGGAATGCAGGTGTCCTAGAGAAGTTGGGAAAAACAAGGAAGTGGATTTCCCCTTAAAGCCTCCAGAAGGAATGTAGCCCTGCCAACACCTTGATTTTAGGACTTCTGACCACTAAAATTGTAAGATAATAGATTTGTACGGTTTGAGTACACTAAGTTTGTAGTAATTTGTTACAGAAGCAATAGGAAAGGAATATACTGGTCCATTACACTGATGACATTAGGCTGACTGAATCTGATCAGCAAAAAATAGCAAGTACTTTAGATGCCTTAATGAAACATATGTGAACCAGAGGTCGGGAAATAAATCCTGTAAAACTTCAGGGTCCATCACCTCATAAAGTTTCAGGTGATTCTAAGTCCTAATGGACACTAGCTACCTTGGTATTAATTGTAGTACTTATTATTTTATCTAGTAGGTATAGAACAAAACATTCTGTTATTTTGATCTCTTTTGAAGTGACTTGTTCTCTAGAGTCTCTTCAATAAAAATATATTTACCTTATTTCCTGTTTATATAGGCATTTACATTTTATTGTCTGCAGAATTTTAATTTTAGTATCAAAAATACCATATTTGAACACAGATTCAAGATGTTTTAAAATTTTAAGCTTAGAAACTGTCACCAAAAAAACCTATTTTTTATAATGCTAAGTTTATTTAAAGCATAAGGTAAATTAATATTAAATATATTAATTTTGTAGATGTATATTATAGATATACTTTCAGACTAAGAAATAAAAGAGATCCAGTTAAGAAAATAATGTGCTGTACTTTGAAAATAAATGTCTTAATGTATACCACCATTTTCTAAGCTTTTATTAAAGTGTTTTTGTAAAAAACAAATCCTATGACCTTATAAAATCAAAATTACAATTATTTACTAAGAATATAGTATACACTAAGCACTCTGAGATACATTAAATTAAATGCAAAGTTGGAGAGGTCATAGTTTCCACTCTCTGAAAGCTTGCAATTTGGAGCTTAAATAAATGGAGCTTAAATAAAATGTTAAAAGCTACCTAACAGTAAATAACCACAGTGCAAGAAAAATAACCACAACAACAAAACCATGTAGTGACATTACCTGTCAAAAGAATTGAATACAACATGAATGGACCTGGAAGGCATTATGCTTAGTGAAATAAGTCAGACAGAGAAAGACGAATACTGTATGTTTTCTCTTATATGTGGAAACTAAAAACAAAACAAACCAACAAATATAACAAAACAGAAACAGGGCTTCCCTGGTGGCGCAGTGGTTGAGAGTCCGCCTGCCGATGCAGGGGATGCGGGTTCGTGCCCCGGTCTGGGAAGATCCCACATGCCGCGGAGCGGCTGGGCCCGTGAGCCATGGCCGCTGAGCCTGCGCGTCCGGAGCCTGTGCTCCGCAACGGGAGAGGCCACAACAGTGGGAGGCCCGCGTACCGAAAAAATAAAATAAAAGAATTGTAAGAAAATATAAGAGGATCACAAAAAAAAAAAAAAAAAAAACAGAAACAGACTCACAGATACAGAGAACAAACTAGTGGTTATCAGAGGGAAGAGTGGTAGAGACAGGGGTGAAATAGATAAAGGGGATTAAGAGGTACAAACTACTAGGTATAAAATAAATAAGTCACGAGGATATAATGTACAGCACAGGGAGTACAGTCAATATTTTATAATAACTTTGGAGTATAATCTATAAAAATATCAAATTACAAAAAACAAGAATTGAATAGTAATCTAACTGAAGCTGAGGAAATCAGTAAACTTTGAGGAAGTGGGATTTGAGCTGAGTTTTCAAGGAAGGAAAGGTGAAGAAAAGAAGCAGAGAGCATTCTACACAGGTGGAATGATGAACAAAAAACTCAGACTCTTAAAAGAGAAAAGGACAATTTTTAATTTTACAGAGAGAAGTTTGAGGCTCAGAAACGTTAACATTGGTAAGGTTCTGTATCTGCATGTTTGAAATGTTAAGATGTGTTCCTAAAGGCTTCAAAGATTCAAGGGCCCTCAAGTCTACAATGACAGGTTCAGAGATGTCCAGTGCAACAATTTCTACATTCGGATAGTAACACACGAATTAACTGCAACATTCATAGAAGAACTGAAGTATTCTAAATTGGCAGGGATGAGTCTCTTTCGCCACGGTCATCTACTTTTTAAGTTCCCTAAACTTAACTGATAGCCACTGTCTTTTACACATTGTAAAGAAAGAAAGTCCAATATAGTGGAAAAAGGTAACTCAAAGTCAGAATACTGAAGTCCTGATCCACTTGGACTACATGATTTCTAAGCTCCATGAGCTCTAAAATCCTATGGGAACATAAATTTTTGCTAGGCCAGGATAAAGAGTAAAGCAGAACACTATCCTTCCAACTCTAATCCCAATGCTGTATTTAGGTTAACTTCTCTCTCAAAACTAACTAAAATCACTGGCTCTTTTAGGGCAACTTGATCTGCATATCTGACTCATTTTCTTGTAGTGGTAGAAATGGAAAGAAACACAAAGGAACATAGCTCCGAGTCCACATGGCCCCATCTTTATGCAAGTCACCAAACAGAATACAAGACACTCAACACCTATAATGTCAGAGTTGTTAAAGCAAGTAATTTCCTTTTCCTGACACCATTTTCATGAACCTTGTCAAAAAAGTCTCTTGCACATTTCTTAAGGTCTAAGAGGCTTTTCCAAGGAAATAGCCTCCCATATTAATACAAATCCCTTCCAGTTTTGAGCTGAGAAGAGCTCGGGGGAGAATCTCCGGGTGAAAGGATAACTGTACAAGTGATCCTCCCTACTTCCAAAACTTCACTTTCCAGAACTTTCTCACTGTGCTTTCCATGACAATTATTTTGCTAGGACCCTAAGGATACACCATTCGCCTTTTTAAATTCTGGCCCAGATTTCAATTCAAACACAGTATCTTTTCCTTATCTTCTTTTAGACATTTTAAGCTGATATTTTGAAAAGGTCTTTATGTAAAAATTAAAAGAAACAATCAAAAAAATCTAAAGGCATGGCCCACTTTACAAAGTGTATATTTCCTCTCCTGAACTCTTAATTCATTCACTTATACCTCACCTAGGCCTACTCCATTCCATACCTGTTTGAAGCACAAAATCAACATTTGAACTCTTAGGTTTAACCCTTCTTCCTATTACCCTCTTTGTCACCTTTCTTCCAAGTCACATTGTGGAGGAGGGGTGTTAGTCACGCAGACCTTCTGAGGAAATGAAGAGCTAGGGGATTTGATGTGCAGTGCAACCTTCATGTTCTACTAAGAGTGCATCCGTAACAGTGAAGGTACAGGAGCTTAAGTCTCCATCCCTCACTCCCCAGTGGTTGGAGCTACTTCCTCAGAACTTCATTATCAGTCTTCTTGAATTTGCGCCAAAAACAAAAACAAACAAACAAGTAAACCCTCAGGAAATAACTCTACAATTATACAAAATAACTTTTAAAATTTTCATAAATTAAAAAAATTCGGGAACACTCACTACTTCTTTCCCATAGCATCACACAGCAAGCAGTGCACCTCCCAGCCCCTCCTTGAGGCCCTGTAGGCTTTCTCAGTCATCATGGTCTCACTGCACAAATATAGCCAGAGGTGTTAAGTTTCTCTTAAATTTGAAACTAAAACAACATCATAGTTACAAATCCTTCCTCCAATCTGATGCTGGGAATGACATGTAACATTAATCTCATCTTCCCTTTAGGGCTTGCCAAAGGTCAAAAAATTTTTTGACTGTAAATGGCTCTCAGCATTGATACATCCTGAAACCATCTGTGTGCATCAGGAAAGAAAGAAAGCTCACTTGCTTCTACGAAAAAAATTCATGTTTTTCGTGCTCGGGGCCTTACTCCTGAGAATCAAATTGGAAAACACCATTTCTAAAGGCACATTCAAAGACAGAGACAATCTGTGAAGGAAAAAAATAGCTCTAGAAACAAGTAAACAATTCTATACTTGGATCTTTTGAAAACAAGAAAAAAGTAGTTTGCAAAGGAACAAAGTCTAGGGAACTCAGAAAAACTGAAGTCAATTGTGAACCTGATTTGCTGACGCTCTTCCCATAAGAGGAGGCCTGTGCTTTTTTTTTTTTTAAAGGTTGCTTTGCCCATTATATAAGAAGCAGAATTTTAGTTTTTTCCTTCATAATATACCCACAGAAACTACACTGCAAGCAACTTCCCATTGCCTGGAGAATAAAGGCCAAACTCCTTGGGATAGTTTCCAAACCTCTTTATGACATGGCCCCAGCTTGGCCTTCTGGCCATATCTCCCCTATGATCTCCTACGTAGTGCTTGTTCCAGCAGTACTAGTTCTTAGCAGTTTCTCACATTTGTCACATTCTCTCAGGTCTATGCACACACACACACATCCCTGGCTATTTTTGGAACGCTCACGTCTCCCACCCCACCATCTAGCTAACTTCTATTTCTCCTTCAAGACTCAGAGTAAGTGTCACCTATTGGAAGTCTTTTCTGATTCCCGTAGGATAAAGCAGATCCCTCTCTGTTTTTATCGTCCTCTGCAATCTCTGTGTTAATGCCCACACAGGGTGAATTTAGGTGAGAAAGTTCTCTAATGGCACAGTGATCTTAATCCATTATCCCTCATGGACTGAATTTACAGAGAGATTTTTTTAAAAGACTATACCCACAGTAGCTGTCTTACAAATATGAATACCCAAGAATAGCTTTATAAAGAAGATATAATACCAAAGCACTAAATAACAAATTTTTATACTTTTAAAATTATACTAAGGTTTATATTCTTCCGTGTCTTTGAAGCAATTCTTTTTATTTATTTGTAAGTATTGATTTATAAGTACATAGAGATTTCATACTCTTGGAAACAAGAGTTCCCTGTTTAAATTTTTATAGCTTCCAGAAAATATAAGCTAACATTTAAATGAATCCAGTGGCGGATCATATTTATAAAAGCCATCTGAATCATATATATTATACATTCTTGTACATTGTATTTTCATAAATAAGGCATCTCTGTACAGTCAAATACACCTAGATAAATATCATCACAAAAAACTGTTAGAATGACTAGAATAGACTTAAAATGAACATCCTTCCTGTCCCAAGTGTGTTTTGAGCAGGGGTTGGAAGATGGAGAGGATATGCACTTTTTTTTTTTTAATTGGGGTATAGTTGCTTTACAATGTTGTGTTAGTTCCTGCTGTACAATGAAGTGAATCAGCTGTATGTATACATATATGCCCTCCCTCTTGGACCTCTCTCCCACCCCACCCCCATCCCATCCATCTAGGGCACTGCAGAGCTCCGAGCTGAGCTCCCTGCACTATACAGCAGGTTCGGGCTAGCTATCTGTTTTACACGTGGTAGTATATATATGTCAATCCCAATTCATCCCACACCTCCTCCCACCCATCCTGTGTCCACATGTCCATTTTCTACATCTGCAACTCTATTCTTGCCCTGCAAATAGGTTCATCTGTACCAATTTCTAGATTCCACACATATGTACGATATTAATATACGATATTAATATACGATATTTGTTTTTCTCTTTCTGACTTACTACACTCTACATGATAGTCTCTAAGTCCATCCACATCTCTACAAATGACCCGATTATATTCCTTTTTATGGCTAAGTAATATTCCATTGTATATATGTACCACATCTTCTTGATCCATTCCTCTGTTAATGGACATTTAGGTTGTTTCCATGTCCTGGCTATTGTAAATAGAGCTGCAATGAACATTGTTGTACATGACTCTTTTTGAATTATGGTTTTCTCTGGGTATATGCCGAGTAGTGGGATTGCTGGGTCATATGGTAGTTCTATTTTTACTTTTTTAAGGAATCTCCATACTGTTCTCCATAGTGGCTGTATCAACTTACATTCCCACCAACAGTGAAAGAGGGTTCCCTTTTCTCCACACCCTCTCCAGCATTTATTGTTTGTAGATTTTTTGATGGCCATTATGACTTGTCTGAGGTGATACCTCATTGTAGTTTTGATCTGCATTTCTCTAATAATTAGTGATGTTGAGCATCTTTTCATGTGCCTCTTGGCCATCTGTATATCTTCTTTGGAGAAATGTCTACTTAGGTCTTCTGCCCATTTTTGGATGGGGTTGTTTGTGTTTTTGATATTGAGCTGCATGAGCTTTTATATATTTTGGAAATTAATCCTTTGTCTGTTGATTCATTAGCCAATATTTTCTCCCATTCTGAGGGTTGTCTTTTTGGTTTACGGTTTCCTTTGCTGTGCAAAAGCTTTTAAGTTTCATTAGGTCCCATTTGTTTATTTTTGTTTTTATTTTCATTATTCTAGGAGGTGGGTCAAAAAAGATCTTGCTGTGATTTATGTCAAAGAGTGTTCTTCCTCTTTCTCCTCTAAGAGTTTCATAGTGTCTCGTCTTACATTTAGGTCTTTAATCCACTTTGAGTTTACTTTTGTGTATGGTGTTAGGCAGTGTTCTAATTTCATTCTTTTACATGTAGCTGCCCAGCTTTCCCAGCACCGCTTATTGAAGAGGCTATCTTTCCTCCATTGCATATTCTAGCTTCCTTGGTCATAGATTAGGTGACCATAGGTGCGTGGGTTTATCTCTGGGCTTTCTATCCTGTTCCACTGATCTATATTTCTGTTTTTGTGCCAGTACCATACTGTCTTGACTACTGAGGCCTTGTAGTATAGCCTGAAGTCAGCCTGATTCCTCCAACTCTGTTTTTCTTTCTCAAGATTGCTTTGGCTATTCAGGGTCTTTTGTGTTTCCATACAAATTGTAAAATTTTTTGTTCTAAATCTGTGAAAAATGACATTGGTAATTTGATAGGGATTGCATTGAATCTGTAGACTGCTTTGCGTAGTATGGTCAAAGATTAATAAAGAGCATAGCAAGGTCAATAAAACTAGAAGCTGGTCCTTTGAGAAAATAAACAAAATTGATAAACCTTTAGCCAGACTCATGAAGAAAAAGAGGGAGAGGACTCAAATCAATAAAATTAGAAATGAAAAAGGAGAAGTTACAACGGACACCACAGAAATACAAAGCATCATGAGAGACTACTACAAGCAACCCTATGCCAATAAAATGGACAACCTGGAAGAAATGGACAAATTCTTAGAAAGGTATAACCTTGCAAGACTGACAGGAAGAAATAGAAAATATGAACAGACCAATCACAAGTAAGGAAATTGAAACTGTGATTAAACATCTTCCAACAAACAAAAGCCCAGGACCAGATGGCTTCACAGGCAAACTCTATCAAACATTTAGAGAAGAGCTAACACCCATCCTTCTCAAACTCTTCCAAAAAATTGTAGAGGAAGGAACACTCCCAAACTCATTCTACAAGGCCACCATCACCCTGATACCAAAACCAGACAAAGACACTACAAAAAAATAAAATTACAGACCAATATCACTGATGAAAATAGATGAAAAAATCCTCAAAAAATTACTAGCAAACGGAATACAACAACACATTAAAAGGATCATAAACCATGATCAAGTGGGGTTTAACCTAGGAGTGCAAGGATTCTTCAATATATGCAAATCAATGTGATACACCATATTAACAAATTGAAGAATAAAAACCATACGACCATCTCAATAGATGCAGAAAAAGCGTGTGACAAAATTCAACACCCACTTATGTTAAAAACTCTCCAGAAAGCGTGCTTAGAGGGAAACTACATCAACATAATAAAGGCCACATAGGACAAACCCACAGCCAACAACATTCTCAATGGCAAAAAACTGAAAGCATTTCCTCTAAGGTCAGGAACAAGACAAGGATGTCCACTCTCACCACTATTATTCAACATAGTTTTGGAAGTCCTAGCCATGGCAATCAGAGAAGAAAAAGAAATAAAAGGAATCCAAACTGGAAAAGAAGAAGTAAAACTGTCACTGTTTGCAGCTGACATGATACTATATGTAGAAAATCCTAAAAATGCCACCAGAAAACTACTAGAGCTAATCAATGAATTTCGTAAAGCTGCAGGATACAAAATTAAGGCACAGAAACCTCTTGCATTCCTATACACTAACAATGAAAGACCAGAAAGAGAAATTAAGGAAACAATCCCATTTACCACTGCAACAAAAAGAATAAAATACCTAGGAAAAAAACCTACTTAAGGAGGTAAAAGATCTGTACTCAGAAAACTATAAGACACTGATGAAAGAAATCAAAGATGACACAAACAGATGGAGAGATATACCATGTTCTTAGACAGGATATGATTTTTATGGAAGAGATTAAGTAACAAATACTGCAAGATAGTATGATCTTCTGTAGGTAAACACTGGTGAATTTTGCTTTGCTAAAATAAAGAAATGTGAATAGATTGTATTGTTAAAGTAGAAATTATAAACCAATAGGTAGTAGGAGAGGGATACAAATTTTGAGTTGTGGGGGAAGTGGAGTAGTATATGGGCTTAGGGTGGGAGTGAGACAGAGATCCTAGATGACAGCTGAAGATCTCTGGAATCAGAGCAAAGGTCTATTTGACTGACTTAAGTAATTGGAGGAAATTTGGGAAGAGGGATGCAGAGGAAACATAGGTGTTATGACAGAGTGATTCTAATGATCAGCTGGAATATAAATTGACAGAAGTAACCAACCAAAAAAGTTTAAGGAGTAACAAGAGGGAAGTTTCTTTTCTAGTTACTATAGGTTTTCAAAATGATAAAATAATAAGAAATAAATGCAGTGTGGTATTTGTCTTAAGAATCGGTAGACTGATGGTTACACAAAGGAATAGAAAGCCTAGAAGTAATCCAAAGTATATGTAAAAATATAAAGTATATTTAAGTGACATTTCAAACTACTGAAACCAACTCAAGAAAAACAATCTGAATAGACCTGTAACAAATAAAAAGATTGAATTAGTAATCAAAAGGTTACCCACAACCTCTTTTGAACATACCTTAAATTAGCCTTTAGGAATCCACTGATATATGTTTGAGGCATAAAAGAGAACAGAACATTTTCTGTTTCCAATGTCAATTCTCTCTCTTTTTTTTTTAAAGATCTTTTCTTGCAATTATGAAATAAATTACAGTTTGGAAAAGTGCATTTAAAAAAAAAAAAAAACTTACCCACAAAGAAAAACTCAGGCCCAGATGGCTTTACTGCTGAATTCTATTAAACATTTAAAGAAGAATGAATACCAATTTTTCACAAATTCTTCCAATAATTGGAAGAGGAGGGAATACTTCCCAACTCATTCTATCAGACCAGTATTACCCTGGTACCAAAACCAGACAAAGACATCATAAGGAAAAAGAACTACAGACCAATATCTTTTATAAATATGGATATAAAAATCCTCAACAAAATACTAGCAAACTGATTCTAGCAAAATACAAAAAGAATCATATACCATGATCAAGTAGAATTTATCCCTAGGGTAATTTAACATCTGAAAAGCAATTAACGTAATACCCTCTTTGGACAGAAAAAAAAAAACAAAAAACGCATGGTCATCTCAATAGAAATAGAAAAAGAATTTGATCAACACCCTTTCATAACAGGAACACTAAACAAACTATAAATCAAAGGGAACTTCCACAACCTGATAAAGGACAAGTACAAAAACCCCAAAGCTAACATAATACTTAATGGTGAAAAACTGCATGCTTTCCCTCTAAGATCAGGAATAAGATAAGGGTGTCTGCTCTTGCTACTTCCATTCAACATCATATTAGAAGTTCTAAAGAAAGCAATTGGGGAAGAAAAAGAAATAAAACTTGTCCAGATTGGAAGAGAAGAAGCAAAACCATCTCTGTTCACAGATAACATAATCTTGTCTGTGGATAATCCAAAGGAATCCACCAAAAAACTATCAAAACTAATGAGTTCAGCAAGTTTGCAAGATATAAAATCAATATACAAAAATCAATTATATTTCTATACACCTGCAATGAACAATCTAAAAATGAAATTTTTAAAACTTCATTTATAATAGTATCAAAAAAGAATAAAATGCTTAAGAATAAATTTAGCAAAGTGTAAAACTTACGCTCTGAAATCTATAAACATTATCCAAAGAAATTAAAGAAGATGAAAATCACCCCATCTTCATGAATTAGAAGACAATATTATTAAGACAGCAATATTCTTCAACTTGACCTACAGATTCAATGCGATCTTTACTAGAATTTCAGCTGATTCTAATATTCATATGAAATTGCCAGAGAACCAGAATAGCCAAAACAAGCTTAAAAAAGAATAAAGTAGGAAGACTCACACTCCTCAATTTGAAATCTTAGTACAAAGTTACAGTAATCAAAACAGTGTGCTCTGGCGTAAGGATAGACATATAGACCAATGGAACAGAATTTAGAGTCCAGAAATAAATCCATATGTCTATAGTCAACTGATTTTCAACAAAGGTACCAAAATCATTCAATGGGGAAAAAAAAGTCTTTTCAACAAATGGTTTTGGTACAACTGGATAGCCATATGCAACAGAATAAGGTTGGATCCTTACCTCATACCACTTCCAGAAATTAACTCAAGATGGATCAAAGACCTAAATTTAAGCACTAAAACTATTAGAAGAAAACATAGGGGTAAAGCTTCATCACCTTGGATTTGACAATGATTTCTTAGATATGACACCAAAAGCACAAGCAATAAAAGAACAAATAGATAAGCTGAATTTCATCAAAATTTTAAAAACTTTTGTGCATCAAAGGATACTACTAAGAAAGTGAAAAGACATCCATAGAATGGGAGGAAAGTTTTTCAAAACATATATGGAATAAGGGTTTAGTAGCCAGAATACATAAAGAGCTCTTGTAACTCACCAAACAACCTGATTAAAACATGGGTAAGGCACTTAAATGACATTTTTCCAAAAATGATAAGCTAATGACCAACAAGTATATGAAAAGATGCTCAACATCATTAGTAATTAGGAAAATGTTAATCAAAACCACAATGAGATACCATTTCACACCCATTAGGATGGCTATATTTTTGTAACATGGAAAATAGTAAAGTATTTACAAGAATATGGAGAAACTGGAACACTTGTACATTGCTGGTATGAATGTAAAATGATGCAGCCAGTATGGAAACCAGTTTGGCAATTCCTGAAAAGTTAAACATAGAATTACCATACAATCCAGCAATTCCACTCATAGACATATGCTATAAATAATTAAAAATAGGTACTCAAATATGTGTGCATGAATGTTCACTCTAGTACTATTCACAACAGCTAAAAGAAGCAACCCAAATGTCATCTGTCAACAGATGACTGGATAAACAAAAGTTGATATAGCCATACAAGAGAATATTATTTGGCTATAAAAAAAAAGAATGAAGTACTGATACATGCAAGAACATGCATGAACCTTGAAAACATTATGCTAAGTGAAAGAAGTCAGTCACAAAAGCTTAAATGTTATATGATTCTACTTATATAAAATGTCCAGGGACTTCCCTGGCGGTCCAGTGGTTAAGACTCTGTGCTTCCAATGCAGCAGGCACGGGTTCGATCCCTGGTCAGGGAAACAAGATCCCACATGCCGCACAGCAAGGCCAAAAAAGAAAAAAAAATGTCCGGAATAGGTAAATCTATAGAGACAGAAAGTGGATTAGTGGTTGCTTAGTGCCAGGGCACTAGGCTGTAAGGGAAGTAGGGGATGAAAGGGTGATAAATAGTTTCTTGTTAAAGTGATAAAAATATTCTAAAATTAATTGTGGTGATGGTTGCACATATCTGTGACTATATTTAAAATCATTGAACTGTATGATTTAAATTGGTTAATTATATAGTATGTGAATTATATTTCAATAAACCTGTTTAAGAAAAATACAAAGAGAGAGAGAGAGAACTGGAGGAATATACACCAAAATGTTAATGATAGTGAGATTACGAGCATGGCCAGTGGCTCACCTTAAGAGTTTAAGCAAACTTCACATTCTCAGGACAATTGTTGATACGAGTGAGTGCTTAATAAATATTGGTTGCTACTAAAATATATATATATATATATATATATATATATATATATATATATATACACACACACACAAACTTCAAAGAAAAAAAACAACTAAAAATCACTCCAGGCCAAAATGTAGTAAAAGGGACCAAATTCACCCTCCTGCTTGGAGCAGCAAAAAAAAAAAAAGAAAAAAGAAAAGAAAACAACAAAAACATGTTAAAAAAACAAAACATTTTTGAGGCACTGGATGTCAGATAACAAAGGACAGTGATCCCTAAGAGACAGGAAACAAAAACAAGGTGAACTCACAAATTGCACCAGTTTACTGTCTTGAGTTTCCAACAGTGCAGCAGGGAGGGGGAAATCAAGAGGTGCCAGCAGACTCCCTGAGTTGAGAGGATCAAAGAAGCTAGAAATCTCAGGATAGAGTACCAGAGAGGAGAAAACTGCATAGAAAGGGAACTCCAGAGAAATGTAGATAGTTCCTCCCAAGTGTTCAGCTGATTACTGATCAACGCATGTTCTTAAGGAAAGTACTCAAGGCCACAGAAAGAACTACTCCAAAAAATTAGAAGTAACAATGCCTGGTTTCCACACAGGTCTGGGACTAGTGCCTGTTCCCACCAACCAGACTGGGGAACCTTATGATTCACAGGGCATTTGGCAGAGAACATAGAAGGGTCTTACCTCAATATTGGGTGATAATTAGCCCTAGACTGAGCACTGCTGTGGTCACACCTAAAAAGTCTTAAAAGTAACAACATCCACAGTATATAAAGAATCATGTATTCTCAAAACTCAGTAAGAGACCAAACAATCCAATTAAAAATAGGGAAAAAAATCTGAACAGACACTTCAAGAAAGAAGATATACAGAGGCCAAATAAGCACATGAAAAGATATTCAATATCACATATCAATAGGAAAATGCAAATTAAAACCACCATGTGATAACACCTCACATCCACTAGGACGGCTAAAATGTCAACGACTGACCATACCAGTTGTTGGTGAGGATGTGGAAGAACTGGAACGCTCATCACTACTGATGGGGATGTAAAATGGTACAATCACTTTGGAAAAGGGTTTTGTGGTTTCTTAATAGACATCTGCCATATGAGCTAGCCATTCCCGTCTCCCACCTAGGAGAAAGCATATGTCCATACAAAGACATACAGGAATATGCATAGCAGCTTGTTACAGATAAAAACTGGAAACAATGCAGATATCTATCAACAAGGTGAATAAACTGTGACATTTTTACAATGTAATAATATTCAGCAATATAAATAATTAAACTACTGACACATGCAAAAATACAACTGAATCTGAAAATAATTATGCTGAGTAACAGAACTGCCAGACCAAAAAAAGGTGCACATACTGTATGATCTCATTTATTATAAAATTCTAACTAAACTATAGCAATAGAAAGCAGATCAATGGTTGCCTGGATATGGGGCAGGAGAAGGATGAGGAGAGAAAGAGAGGGACTATACAAAAGGCATGAGGAAATCTATGGTGATGATTTCACAGATGCATACAAATGTCAGAACTTTTCCAACTATACACTTTATTTGAAAAACAAAAGTTCATGCCACGACAAAGTTTATGATTTCCTGTTATACAATGAAATTCATATTTTATACATTTTACCTACTTTTTTCCTAAATGAAAAATAACTTATAAAAAGAGAATCATGACAATTTATAACAAAGGAAACCTTAGAGATTATTTAATATATTTCCCTCTTTTTCAGAAGAGGAAATTGGCCTCCAGAGAGGTAGATCTGCCCAAGGTTGTCACATCATCGGTAATGACTAGGAAAGGGCTGCTGGCAGTACTCTTTTTATACTACTTGGTTCTTTGAGTGTTTCAGACCTTAAGAATAAAATGTCCTCTGTGAACATACAGACTATATATGTTATTACAACTATTCCTGCAGCTCATTCTAAGTTTTCATTTGGTAGGTAAGAATATTTGTAAGTGTACAAATTTTATCTGAATTATTTGCATACCATAACAGTATTTACTCAGAGACTTCAAGTTTTGAAATGAAATACATTTTTCATATGAATGAGTCTGACATATCTGTCTGGTAACAGGAAGCTTATAAAATAGGTCTTATAATATTTGAATTCCTTCTTACTACAGTTTATGTAAAAAACCATAGACCATATCTTTGGACTGGGAATATACTTAAGTATTTATATAGAATGTATATTCAAAACAGAATCTAGGTTTATTGCGGACTGTGGCCAGCTGAACTAAAAATAATTTAGTGCCAGTAATATGAAAATGTATCAAGATTGCAAATAGTCTTCAAAAGCAAGGTAAGGTCTTTTGAAACAATGCTTCACTATAGAAATCCAATAACTAGGATTTTCTTTGGAACACTAAAGTGGCTGTTATTTATCATAGCAATGTGGGGGACACATTCAGAGATCTATTTTTATTTAATTTTTTTTGTTGCACCACACGGCATGCGGGATCTTAGTTCCCCAACCAGGGATAGAACCCGTGCCCCCTGCATTGGAAGCATGGAGCCACTGGACCACCAGGGAAGTCCTGGAGATCTATTTTTAAGTAATAGGCAAGAGGACTTATGTTTTCTGCTGTAATTGGTAAATATTACAAATCTACACACTACTGAATTTTTCACTCCCCATCTCCACCTCCTCTTGTTCTCTCATTTTTCCAAAAATAACAAAACAAAGAAACAAACAAAAGCAAAACAGCATAAAATAGTCTCTCCATGTTTCCTCAACGCCCCGTTTGCTCGGTGACATATATTCTAGCAGGACAGTGGAGAGAAGACTCTGACTTGAAAAACTGAAAGCCTCCATATTTATGAGCCAATCTATGGCTTACCCAAACTCAACGGTTTTAGTGGAAAAATATTCAATAAATATGTATATTTTAGACATACTTGCAAATTCTAGGTACCTCAGAATTCATTCATAAAATATTCTGAAACATTTCCCAAATGTGCTGTGCTAAGCAAACATTAAGTAACAATAATCCTTTTGCTCACCCCTTGGGTGGAAATTTTCACACATTAAAAGAGAATTGAGGATAATGGCATTAGGCTGCTCCAGCCTTGACTCGATGGAGTGCATCTGCAGCACTCAGTATTTACAATGTGCACAGGATGAATTCTCCTACCTAGCAAAAACCTCAGCCTCAATACCTGCTAACATTTGACTCTATGTAGTGTGATACAGGTTTTTAAATGCTGTCCTGACCCAGTTTTGAGGCCCTGGCTAGAGGCTGGTCATTTCTGCTTCCTGAGCAGTCAATTAAGCCCACACCCTGAACCACCTCCAATATCAGCTCTCACACTCTTGGCCCCTATACACCTGCTCTAATTGCCCCAGGGCCAGGTACCAGACAACCAGGGACAGCCCCTATGCCCCAGAGTCTACTGACACTGCTCACATTAGCCAATCCTAAACGTGCTTGCCCATTCTTTCCCTCAGAAACTGCAGTATAAAGGCACTTGCCCACAGTTCTCCTCTCTCCCTCTGCCTTGTGGCTGACCCTAGTTCTTCCCTGAGTGGCCCTGCACGGTGTGCTGTGTTCTCCCCAGGGAACTGTGAGTCCAACAAACTACAAAACCCTTTCTGCCTTCTATTGATCTGTTTTGGCCTCACCATACCTCACCCAAGGTAATATGGTGAAAAATAAGGGAGGGAGGGAAGGTGGGAGAGAGAGAGGAAGGGAGAAGGAAGAAAGGGAGGGAGGGAGGGAGGGAGGGAGGAAGGAAGGATTTTAATTGGCTCTTAAAAGCAACATATTTAGTTTTGCTAAAATTTAACTCAAACCAATAATATCTGTACAGAGTGTAAGTTCCTTATGGAAGAAGTCTGAAATGCAGCAACAGTTTACAAAATATGATAAGCTATGTCTATTTACATATTGAGAGCACCTAACATGTCAAGCCATGTGCTTATATCGCATTACCTCATGTAATTCTGAAAAAGACCAGCGAGGTAGAGCTACTATTATATCTATATTAAATACATGAATCTGAGGCACAGAGAAAGATACAAAAATTGTCTAAAAGGACAGAGCTAGCAAATGGTGGAGCCGGGATTTGAACTCACATTTCTCTAAAACCAGAACCTAAGCTCTTAAGTCCTAACTGATACTACCTTCAAATAGCTGCTCGTCCAACAAATATTTATTGAGCACCTATTTTATGACATTGTATTATATATTAGAGAAAAAGGCATCGAACTGATTCTCAGAATGCTTATTTCATAGTGACAGTGAGGTTATTTTACCTATAAGAACAAGATAGCTTGATAGGTATTGGATGGATGTTATCTAGGGTGCTACAGAAGTATAATCATTTACTTAAGTAAATAGATTTGTACCACTACTATCCTTTGCCCCCTGCCTCCATTTACACACACACACACACACACACACACACACACACACACACACACACACACACTCCTTTAAATTGCTCTTTTGGCTAGTTCTACCTCTGCCAAAGGATGAAATCTCAGTAAAATCTCATAACGTTTTTCTGACTACTCTCAAATACTAAAAAGTCCTCAGGTCACTTTTAGCCAAAAGAACTTTCTTTTTCAGTATCTGAAAAGAGTAATTTGGAGCAATAATCAAACCCTGCACAACCTTCAAAGTTAAATTGTCCCCAGCTCAAGCCTGTTGCAGCTCAGGAAGCCTACAGTGAGGGAGGCAAGCATGGTTGCTACCACCTGCTTCAATTTCTTGCCTGGCCTTCCACTCCTCTCTCTCACTCTATGGCTTCTGAACCCCTGGGAGTGAGGGGAGGGCTGTTCTCCAGACTCGGTGCATGTCTACACTCACAAGGCGCTTCTGTGGATTCCTCAGAAATTCAGAATCCCCCACTGGAAGCCTCTCGTTGCATGTCCCAGGACAGATGTGGTACCTATAATTCCACTGCCTCTCCCCAACCTCTATCAGCCCCAACATTCGGTGACCCGCCCCGCACAGACTCTTGGTGAAATGCTTTCAACAGCCAACCTCCACCACCACGATCTGCAGCCCCTTTGAAGACTTGCCCTTTTTTCTGTCCACTCTTTTTTTTTTTTTTTTTAGATTCTTTTCCCATTTGGCCATTACAGAGTATTGAGTAGAGTTCTCTGTGCAATACGGCAGGTTCTTATTAGTCTTCTATTTTATATACAGTAGTGTGTATATGTCAATCCCAACCTCCCAATTTATTCCCCTCCATGCCCTGGTAACCATAAGTTTGTTTTCTACGTGTGACTCTACTTCCATTTTTGTAAATACGCTCATATGTACCCTTTCTTTTAGATTCCACATATAAGCGATATCATGATATTTGCCTTTCTGTGTCTGACACTTCACGGTATGACCATTTCCAGGCTCTAATTGACATTTCCTTCCTCTGCATGGTCTTCAGAGGAAATGCCACCACCCTGCCATGGGGGAAGTGCAGTCTTCCCCCAACACAGCTCACCCTCAGCACTCTGAAACCTGTGGAAGACATGTGTCCATTGGACCCCCAATTCTCCACCGTCAAGCTCTGCAGGAAGCACCTGGCCATCCTCCTCCATGATGGGGGAAGGGAGCAGGGTACCTCAGACCCCAGCAATTTTGCTTCATCCACTCAGTGCTTTCATACCTACATGACCACATCCTTGGCATGTCTAACATGGGTGCCCCAGCACCTCACTTTGAATGGGGATGTTTAGCAAATATTGTTTTGTTCTCAGTCTTTGAGGCTTCAGCCAAAACCCAGACAGAGTGTCATTTAATACTCTGTTTCAGAAACATAAAGAAGGATGCTCACCAGACTGAATAATGCATAGCACAGCAAAAACTGTCTGTCTCTATATGGTTGTTTTCTAATATTTTCTATTAAGGAAAATGGATTTGTCTTCTAATTCTCACTCTGCTCCTAGAAATGCTTTGTGAACCTGAGTAAATCATTAGTCCTCCGTGTTTTCACCTAAAATTATACGAACCTATAAAATTATTTAAAGTTTGTTGAAAAGTCTCTCCAAGAAAATATAGCTCTGTCATTTGAGGCTAATATACATCAACCTTCCTAGCCCAGAAAAGACAAAAAACTAAAAATTAGCCAGAGAGCAGCAGGAGAACTGCCTTTGAATAAACCCAAATTCCTGACATCGTGCCCTACATCTCCAGGAGGAATTAAAACTCTCACCTTCCCAATCTCAGAAGCAAGTTACTCATATCAAGCCTGACCTTATGCCCCAGTTCTGATCACTAAGCTTCTACATTGTTCTCTTTGCCCCGTTCCTTACCTTGTTAACCTGACTAGTAGACAGGTTCACCCAGGACAATCCTCCTCCCAAAGGCAAGGACCCGCTCTGAATTTAAGCCAAGCATGAGGATGATGGTGCCTGTTGGAAGACTTCTCAGAAGTAAGCACCTGTGATTCATGAATACCCCATACTCCTGGAACCACTGTCTTCTTAGGGACTCCACCTTCTCAGAATGAGCTCCCTGCTAGCTGTACCCTTACCCTAGGACAGGACACAGGTCCACTGCCACTTCAATCACAGCACCTGCCCCACTCCAAGATCCTAAAGCATGCAAGGTATCGGCATAAATGCCAAATGGAGCTAACTGGGCTAAAAGCATGCATCTTTTCAAAAACGCATTGTTTACAGTATTTCCTCCTTTATCCTTTTACTTTTAAAGAATAAATCTTTCTCTAGTGTTTTCATGGCTGACATAGAGTAACTGCCTTATTTTGATTAAAATTAAAATTGAATCATTTTCTTCTCTGTCCTTAGAGCATAGGTTCCACAAACATAAAGTAGGTAATTGACCTTATTTAAGAAATTTGCAATGGAACAATAAAAACAATTAAGTGCAATGACTCTAGTACAGATGTTCTGAATCCAATATTTCTCAAAAGGCTTTGACAACATCCAAAGTTGTATGAAAATATTTGGCAGTGGTAACTCAAAATTTAAGTATTCTGTTCTTTTTTCAAGCACTAGCCAAGAATGGAAGAGTCTTCACGAACAATCTAATTGAGAGGTTCTGGAAAACAAATCTGTAGCACATGGTCATTTTTTCTCTGTTGATGGCTCAGCTGAGCCAGTGACATTTATGAGTCCATGGCTGAGGGCTCTATAGGTTCTGGATCAATACACTCTTTCCTAAAGTTATAGACTGAATGTTTGTGTCCCTCTGCCCCTAAATTCATATGTTGAAGCCCAAACCACTAGTGTAAAGTAATTAAGTAAAGTAATTAAGGTTAAATGAGGTCATAAAGGTGAGGCCTTGATCTGATAGGATTAGTGTCCTTCTAAGAAGAGACACTAAAAAGCATGGAAAATGAAAGGCGACATGAAGACATAATGAGAAGGCGGCCATCTGCAAGTGAGAAAGAGAGATCACACCAGAAACTGAATTGCCAGAACCTTGATCTTGGACTTCTTGCATCCAGAACTGTGAGAAAATAAATTTCTGCTGTTTACGCCATTCAGTCTATAGTACTTTGTTATAGCATCCTCAACCAACTAAATACACCCAGGAACTTATCAACGGAGGAGAGGACGAAAAGACATTTTCTTCCTCTTTCTCCAAGTGGGATCCCAGAAATTCCCCAGTGTATATTAAAATATTAATATCTTGCTTTCACACAGTTTATATGCATAGTCCTATTTATTCTTCACAATCTTGTAGTTAGGCAGAGCTAGCATTATTAATCCCGTTTTACAGATGAGATGGAATGTGGCTAAGCCAAGATTAGATGCAGAACTTTTGACTCCTAGCCCAAGCTTCTTACACTGCACCTCATGCGAGCTGACTGAGAGTAGCTTTAGAGATCTTTCCACTCCTGAGTCAGCTCACAGTTAGAACATCTCTGGGAATCATAGCACTGGTTCCAGGATAAGACACTAGACTTCAAAAGGGGTACCTCTTAACAGATAAGCAGAATTATCTGCCATTGGTCAGGAGAACCATGAGCTATTAATAAATAAAGCTGAAGAAAAAATTAAAACTGGAGTTGTGCTCAATTTCAATAATTTTAATTATTAATTTAGAGTGATAGTAATTTTGACCTTTTAACAAAACCTTCTTTATATACCATTTTTGAGTTTTGACTATCTGTGGACACAAAGGAATAAATCTTGGCCACTCTTTGTCCTGGAACACACCATCTACAGCTCCTCCTGGGAGAAAGAGCTCAGCTACAACTTAAAGTTCAGTACATTCACTCTTCTGATTAATTTGGAGCAGTGGAGCAATTAAAGAACAGATGCTATGGATTAATGTTCCACATCACATTGAGAAGCCCTTCTATAGGCCCTGGTGCTATTTTTAAAATATCTGAGCTCTGAATGTCACTCCATTAATAAAGATTTCAGCAGCTTAGTCATTAACACCAATAAGACCTTATCATTAAAACAACATATACTTTCAGGCTCATTTTTCTGTTGTGCAAATCAATGATGAAAAACTTCAGAAACTGAACCAATGTTAAATTGTTTAGTATAACTGATTTGGGGCTCATATTCAAAACATTTATTTTATCCATACATAATATCTTAAAATATGTCTCTTTCCTAATAGGCAGCCAAAAACCCCTATTACTGACATTTGGTTTCAACTCGCCCTAATACAGAATGTCTCTCTTTGCTCCCTTTTCAACTGTTCCTGAGGATGACTGCCAAACCCTAAGGAAAAGGGAAAACTTGGTTGCCTTTAGCATGTAAGCCTCTCAGTGTCAGAAGTTACACCATTCTCTCCTTTAGGCTGAGTTTGCACTGTATTGGAAAATAGAGGCCTCTGAGTATTCATGCCTCTTCAGACTGGCTGTCAAAAGCCCTTCACGTGCAATCTTCTTATTTGGCCCCAAAGAAGACAGTCTCTTCTAAATAGTGCTCAAATGGTTATCTCATTCAGAAAGAATGGAATATTTGTTTGATATAGAACATAAATTTATTCTAGTTAAAATAATATTTTGTTTGTAGAAATTTTTATGTGCATCCAGAGAAAAGGGAGATTTTAAAATCAGAAATCTCAAAAATTAATGGGAAGCATTTTAAAAATAATTTTAAGGAATTATAAACAACCTAAATATCCAGTAATAGGGATTTGGTATGGGGATATCTATGTAGATGTAGATACAGATATAGATATAGATATGGAGAATGAGATTTCCATTCAATAAAGCACTCTGTATCTAAAATAAATAATCCTGATGCTTCCAGTTCTATATAATAGACTATTTACATAGATACTTACCTTCTCTTCCTCAAAAATGCCTGTAAAAATTACAATCAAGAAATACAGAAGCTAGCAAGCACAGAGCAGCACTAAAAAGGGGAAAAAGAGCCATCAGCAGACCAGAGATTTATTAAAATCTTTAGAAAATGGCAAGTAGACGAATCATACTGTCAGATGAAACAAAAGCAAAGAAGCAAATGTTCCAGCACTGAAGACACCTGGCTTCACTCTGAAAAAAGTGAATGCTGAGCAAAATGAAGAGAAAGATCAAAACCTAGACATATCGCCATGAAATTTCATAACACACCAAAGATAAAGAGGATATGCCAGAAACTTCCAGGAAAGGGCTACGGAAGTTCCCTATTGTTTGATGTATTCATTATCTGAGTTCTTACAGCCATGAGATTGCATAGGGAAGCAGTCATGGCTCAAAAATATTCATTAATCGACTGGCCATTTGTAAAATTAGTCCTGATTCAAATACTCATCCCATATCACACTGACATCTGTCCTCACCAATCACATCAGAGTCTATTTTGGTCAATTTAATTGAATTTTTAATACATATATGATTAAAATATGTAAGCCATAAATATTTAATAAATGTAAAATAATAAATATATAGCATAAATTGACTTTAAAGTAAAATTGCAAACCTTGAAAAGATGTTAGATTTCATAGGGTTGATAAAAGTGTTGGTGACTTGAGTCACCAACAGAGCTACTGCTAAATGAGAATTTTAGCAGAGTTAGATCAGTTTAGGATGGATGAGGAGAAAACCAACCAGGAGAATGGTAAATAAGAAAGGGTCATCAAGGGAGATTCATTTAAAAATCAAAGAATTTAAGACAGGCCCTTGTAGGGAAGTCTTGAAATATTTTTGCAGAAATTACTATCTTTATGATTGTGCAGGAAAGTGAAATATGAACTTGGAAGATATCATATCATTCTACCATCTATTTTTATCAGAAAATGGTAACCCCCAAACAATCCAATTTAAATAGATTTATATTAAGAGGACTTTTCTAGTGCTACTTTCCCAAGAAACAGGAGACTTCCTATAGATAGAAAGGAAGCAGAAACAGGATTGCATTGTATTACTCTCATTAGCAAGAATAAGTGCTGAAAATAGTGAAAAAAAGCCGGTAAAATTCTGAAAAAAATGACTTTATATCAATAATTCTATACATAATCAAACTACTAATCAAATATGAAAGCAAAACAATGACATGCAAGAATTCTGAAGGTTTACCTGCCATGTACTCTTTTGAAAAAATTACTCCAGCCATATTTTAAAAGAGGAAGGAAGGAGGAAGAGAGGGAGGGAGAGTGGGAGAGAGGGAGGGAGGAAGAAAGAAAGGGAAAGGGAAACCAAGAATATGGAATGAAAGGTATGAGGAGATTTCTGCTTTAGGTAATGAAAGACTGAGTAGTTTAACCAAATCTAACCACACTCTGGGAAAAAAAAACCACAAAAGCTTGATTAAATATATTATTTTAAAATCTTCTTAAAAGCATCAAAGATATATCAAGACAATAAGGAATTACAGGACAAAAATCCAACACTTGGGAAAAGGTTTGCCCTGTGATCACTGGCTGACCTGAAAGAGGTAGCTGATATGTGCTTTGATAGCCTCTTAGAGCTAAGGGGAAAAGTCAGAGATCAGGGCTCACCCAATACTGGGAATTGGGGCCCCCAAAGGGCTACACCCTGAGAATAGTGATAAAACAAAAATAACTCAACCTTGTGCAGACGGTAGACTCACTTCTTTTTAAAATATCAATAGCCGATGAAATCTCAGGCTGTGAGACTGCCTGAGAACACTCTAGGTTGTCGGTACCCCTCGTTGGAGGAAGAGAATATCATCCTAAGTCTCAAATTATTTCAACAAATACTTTTTCAAACACAATGCCCAGCATACACCAAAGCATGAAGAGAAAAGATACAATGAGCAAGAACCAACAGTGATAAAAATAACCAAAATAGTCAGGCATTACCATATACAGTAAAACTATGCTTAACGTTTTCAAGGAGAAGAAAAATAAGCTGTGAAAATTTCAGCGGGGAAGGAACTAACAACTATAAAAAGTAACTTTGCAGATTTAAAAAAGAAACAAATTGAGATTCTACAATGGAAAAATCCATTTAAAAAATTAAGAATTCAGGGCTTCCCTGGTGGTGCAGTGGCTGAGAGTCCACCTGCTGAGGCAGGGGACACGGGTTCGTGCCCTGGTCTGGGAAGATCCCACATGCCGCGAAGTGGCTGGGCCCGTGAGCCATGGCCACGGAGCCTGTGCTCCACAATGGGAGAGGCCACAACAGTGAGAGGCCTGCATACTGCAAAAAAATAAATAAATAATAAAAAATTAAGAATTCAATGGAATTTAACAATATATTGGACAGTGGAAGAGACACTTAGTGAACTGAAAACAGGTCAGAAGACACTCCCCAGCATGCAGCATACAAGAAAAAGATGGAAAACATGGAAGAGAATGTAAAAGACTCAGAATTCCATGAGAAATCCTTAAGTTCCGGCATCTAGAAAAATAAGAATGGGCACTGGTCATTTTTGTGGAGATTTTAGCCTAGAATTTTCCAAAACTCATGAAAAATATCTGTCTTCCAACTTAGGAATCCAAATAAATCCCAAACAGATCATAGTGAAATTGGATAAAACCAAAAAGATCTTCAGTGCAGCCAGAGCAACTCACCTTCACGAGAATAACAATAGACTGACAGGTGACTTCTGAACAGCATCAACGCAAGTCAGAAAGAAACTGCTAACCTAGGATTTGTAACTAGCAAAAATAAAATCATTTTCAGATGAATTAAAAAACTGAAAGAGTTCACCATTAGGACACCTGCATCCAAAGGAATCTGCAAAGTATGTTTTCAGTTCACTAATTGTCTCTTTGACTGTCCAATATGTTGTTAAATTCTCACTGACTTCTTCCAGAGAAAAGGGAAATGATGGCTGGAAATCAAGGGCTCAAAAATACAAAAAGAATAAAAAGAAAAGAAAGTTGTAAATGTGAGTAAATCTCAATAAACACTGATCCATTAAAAAATAATAATATTTACATAAGGAACTATGTAAATGAAGTTAAGTGGTCTAAGCAGCTTGTATTACCCAGGAAGAGAGTAAAATTATCCATTAATATTAGACATTGATAAGTCAATGATACATTTTGTAATTTCTAGGATGAACACTAAAAGTATAGGGAAAGAGCATAATACAACTAAAAGAGACCAAAAAAAATCAATGATTAAAAAAAATCAATTGGAAGTCAAGAAGGCCAGACTCCATAGGACTTGAGGATATCTGCTGGGCCTCAGATTTTCTATTAAGGATCTGGGGCCACCACGGTCTCCAGCTATTAGAGTAGATACCAAATCAATTTGTTGGGGAAAGCAAGCATTCAGAAATTCCTGTTTATTTTTTCAATACATAGGTGCTATGATGACATGGGGAGTGTCCCAGTTATTCAGAATCATTTCAACAAACTTGCTATGATAAGCATATCACATTCAAGACAGTCACTTCTTATATCCTGGGAAAGAATGGCAGATATGGAGACGTTTTTAGGGAGACCCTGGCAATTCTCCTCCTGATTTTCATTCCTCAAAAGGTAAAGATGGCAAATACGAGCTGGTAGCGGCAGCAAATTAGCTTATTCCTGGAGATTAAAGATTTAATGACAAAGAGTGATGTAAACAGGCAACATGCAGAAAATCTGGTGGCAGGACTGTTCACCTAAGTGCTTTGTTACATTCATAGAGGACTCGAGGAAGTTAAAGGTAACCAGCGAATGAAATCAAGGATTCAGACTCTTGATTTGAGCATCTTCCAACATTACAGAGGAATAGAGTCCTGTAAAGTGCCTCAGATATTTTCTATTCTGCCACATTTATTCTAGGTTTTCCTTTGTGATCATGATCAAAGATCTCAACCTTTCACCACCAATTTATGTTGACTACAGGACTACTTGCTTCTGTCATCAAAAGCTCCTAGAAATTTGTTATGTCTGTTTCTGTGTGCATCAATATTCTGCAATTTTGCTCTTTGCCACTACATGTGAGATGGCTTTAAAATTTCACTGCCTCTTTTTTTTGAAAGCAAAGTAGAAGAAACTAAAAGTGACTGAGTAATGATACAATACTTATTCTTTCCAGGTCCCAGGTTATCAGTTGAAATTGTAATACAGGAATCGCATCAGAAAGTCTTTGACAAGAAATGATATAATAATATACACCATTATTTTTAATGTAGCTGGATTCTTAGAGGAAATATTTCCAAAGCCACACTTTTTGTGCACTTCTTAGAGAGTGATTTTTTTAAAGAAAGTCATTCTATGTATTATATATATTTTTTCTGTTTCCTGACTAATTTTTTACCAGAAATGGAGAAGAAATAGCAAATGTGTCATTATTTTAATAGGATGATTATTTGTCAAAGTGAGGTTTGGGGTTTAATTATAGTTTTAATGCATGTAGTTTAACTTCAAACTGAAGTCCCTTTTGTGAAAAGACAGGTGTGTGAAATTTGAATACAATTTTAGAAAAACAATGAATACATTGCCAATTATTAACTTTAACAAGTTAAATAAATAAAACCATAATTCACTAATCTGAAACTATTTAGATACAAACAAATATTTATTCCTTTGTCTGGCATCTTTATATGTTTAGACAATGTGACCAAATTAAAATGGTTCATTGCTGAGTGACTACAAAACTGAACTTTGAATGAGCAAGGAAAGTGAGTAACAGTAGTCTAGCAGGGGAAATTTTTCTTCAGAACAATGGTTTTAAGAGCTTCTTTGTAAAAGCTAAAGCCTAAGTTCTTTTGGGAATTTCTCAGAGACTTAATTTTAGTGGTTAATAGTAATTCTCAGATACAATTATTTATAATTACTCACATTTCAATGAAAACAAATGTATAAATATTAGAGACTCTTCTCTAGAAGCTTTGGAATGTAAATTTCTATAAATTCATAAAAGAAAATTCTTTGTAATTTTAACATTAAAAGAAGTTTTGTGGGTGATTGGTTCAAGATGGCAGAGTAGAAGGACGTGTGCTCACTCCCTCTTGAAAGAGCACAGGAATCACAACTAACTGCTGAACAATCATCAGCAGGAAGACACTGGAACTCACCAAAAAAGACACTCCACTTCCAAAGACAAAGGCAAAGCCAAAATGAGATGGTAGGAGGGTTGCAATCACAATAAAATCAAATCCCACAACTGCTGGGTGGGTGACACACAAAACTGGAGAACAATTATACCACAGAAGTCCACCCACAGCAGTGAAGGTTCTGAGGCCCATGTCAGGCTTCCCAACCTGGGGGTCTGGCAACAGGGGGGAGGAATTCCCAGAGAATTAGACTTTGAAGGCTGGTGGGATTTGATTGCAGGGCTTCAACAGGACTGGGGGAAACAAAGACTCCACTATTGGAGGGCACACAAAAAGTAGTGTGCATATCAGGACAGGACACGGGGGAAGAAGCAGTGACCCCACAGGAGACTGAACCGGACCTACCAGCTAGTGTTGGAGGGTCTCCTGAAGAGGCAGGGGATGGCTGTGGCTCACCACAGGAACAAGGACACAGGCAGCAAAAGTTCTGGGAAGTACTGCTTGGCATAAGCCCTCCTGGAATCCGCCATTAGCCACCAAAGAGCCTGTAGGGTCCAGTGCTGGGTCACGGCAGGCCAAACAACCAACAGGGAGGGAATTCAGCCCCACCCATCAGCAGACAAGCAGATTAAACTTTTAATGAGCTCTTCCCGCAAGAGCAACACCCAGCTCTACCCACCACCAGTCCCTCCCATCAGGAAGCTTGCTCAAGCCTCTTAGATAGCCTCATCCACCAGAGGGCAGGCAGCAGAAGCAAGAACTACAGTCCTGTAGCTGATGGAATGAAAACCACATTCACAGAAAGATGGACAAAATGAAAAGGCAGAGGAATATGTACCAGATGAAGGAACGAGATAAAACCCCAGAAAAACAACTAAATGAACTGGAGATAGGCAACCTTCCATAAAAAGAATTAAGAATAAAGATAGTGAAAATGATCCAGGACCTCAGAAAAAGAATGGAGGCAAAGATCAAGAAGATGCAAGAAATGTTTAAAAAACACCTAGACAAATTAAAGAACAAACACCTAGAAGAATTAAAGAACAAACAAAGATGAACAATACAATAACTGAAATGAAAAACAAACTACAAGGAATCAATGGCAGAATAACTGAGGCAGAAGAACGGGTAAGTGACCTGGAAGACAGAATGCTGGAATTCACTGCCGCAGAAGAGAATAAAGAAAAGAGAAAGAAAAGAAATGAAGACAGCCTAAGAGACCTCTGGTACAACATTAAAACTACCAACATTCGCATCATAGGAGTCCCAGAAGGAGGAGAGAGAGAGAGAGAGAGAGAGAGGACCCGAGAAAATATTTGAAGAGATTATAGTTGAAAACTTCACTAACATGGGAAAGGAAATAGCCACCCAAGACCAGGGAAGTGCAGAGAGTCACAGGCAGGATAAGCTCAAGGGGAAAAGACCAAGACACATAATAAGCAAATTGACAAAAATTAAAGACAAACAAAAACTATTAAAAGCAACAAGGGAAAAATGACAAATAAATTATTAGGGAACTCCCATAAGGTTAACAACTGATTTCTCACCAGAAACTCTACAAGCCAGAAGGGAGTGGCACAATATATTTAAAGTGATGAAATGGAAGAACCGACAACTGAGATTACTCTACCCGGCAAAGATCTCCTTCAGATTTGATGGAGAAATCAAGTTTTAAAGACACGCAAAAGCTAAGACAATTCAGCACCATCAAACAAGCTTTACAACAAATGCTGAAGGAACTTCTCTAAGTGGGAAACACAAGAGAAAAAAACACCTACAAAAACAAACTTAAAACAATTAAGAATATGGTAACAGGAACATACATATCGATAATGACCTTAAATATGAATGGATTAAATGCTCCAACTAAAAGACACAGGCTTGCTGAATGGATACCGAAAAAAGACCCATATATATGCTGTCCAAAAGAGACCCACTTCAGACCTAGGGACACGGACAGACTGAAAGCGAAGGAATGGAAAAAGGTATTCCATGTAAACAGGAATCAAAAGAAAGCTGGAGTAGCAATACTCATATCAGATAAAATGTATTTTAAAGTAAAGAATATTACAAGAGACAAGGAAGGACACTACAAAATGATCATGGGATCAATCCAAGAAGAAGATATAACAGTTATAAATATATATGCACCCAAGGGGACCAGGGGAAGATGGCGGAAGAATAAGCCATGGAGATCACCTATCTCCCCACAGATACACCAGAAATACATCTACACGTGGAACAACTCCTACAGAACACCTACTGAACGCTGGCAGAAGACCTCAGACCTCCCAAAAGGCAAGAAACCCCCCACGTACCTGGGTAGGGCAAAAGAAAAAAGAATAAACAGAGACAAAAGGATAGGGATGGGACCTGCACCAGTGGGAGAGAGCTGTGAAGGAGGAAAGGTTTCCACACACTAGGAAGCCCCTTCTTAATCGGAGACTGCAGGTGGTGGAGGAGGAAAGCTTCAGAGCTGTGGAGGAAAGCACAGCAACCGGGGTGCGGAGGGCAAAGCGGAGAGATTCCCGCACAAGGATCGGTGCCGACCGGCACTCGCCATCCCGAGAGGCTTGTCTGCTCACACGCTGGGATGGGCGGGGCTGGGAGCTGAGGCTCCGTCTTCAGTCGCAGCACAGGGAGAGAACTGGGGTTGGCAGTGTGAACACAGCCTGCAGGGGGTTAGTGCACCATGGCTAGCCGGGCGGGAGTCCGGGAAAAAGTCTGGACATGCCGAAGAGGCAAGAGACTTTTTCTTCCCTCTTTGTTTCCTGGTGCACGAGGAGAGGGGATTAAGAGCGCTGCTTAAAGGAGCTCCAGAGACGGGCATGAGACGCGACTAACAGCGCGGACCCCAGAGATGGGCATAAGACGCTAAGGCTGCTGCTGCCACCACGAAGAAGCCTGTGTGCGAGCACAGGTCACTATCCACACCTCTCTTCCGGGGAGCTGTGCAGCCCACCACTGCGAGGGTCCCGGAATCCAGGCACAACTTCCCCAGGACGCACGGCCGCCTCAGGCTGGTGCAACATCACTCTGGCCTTGGCCGCCACAGGCTCACCCCGCACTCCGTACCCGTCCCTCGCCCCGGCCTGAGTGAGCCAGAGTCCCGGAAGTGGCTGCTCCTTTAACCCCGTCATGTCTGAGAAAAGAACAGAGGCCCTCCGGCGACCTACATGCAGAGGCGGGGCCAAATCCAAAACTGAGCCCCGGGACCTGTGAGAACAAAGAAGAGAAAGGGAAATCTCTCCCAGCAGCCTTAGAAGCAGTGGATTAAAGCTGCACCATCAACTTGATGTACCCTGCATCTGTGGAATACATGAATAGACAACGAATCATCCCAAATTGAGGAGGTTGACTTTGAGAGCAAGAATTATGATTTTTTCCCCTTTTCCTCTTTTTGTGAGTGTGTATGTGTATGCTTCTGTGTGAGATTTTGTCTGTATAGCTTTGTTTCCACCATTTGTCCTAGGGTTCTATCCATCCAATTTTGTTTTTTTCTTTTAAAAAAAATTTTTTTTCTTAAAATATATTTTTTATTTTAGTAACTTTATTTTATCTTACTTTATTTTATCTTCTTCCTTTCTTTCTTTCTTTCCTCTCTTCCATCCTTCGCTCCTCCCTCCCTCCTTCCTTCCCTCCTCCCTCCCTCCCTCCCTTCTCTCTCTCTCTCTCCCTTCTCTCTCTCTCTCTCTCTCTCCTTTTTCTCCCTTTTATTCTGAGCCATGTGGATGAAAGGCTCTTGGGGCTGCAGCCAGGAGTCAGTGCTGTGCCTCTGAGGTTGGAGAGCCAACTTCAGGACACTGGTGCACAAGAGACCTCCCAGCTCCACATTATATCAAACGGCGAAACTCTCCCAGAGATCTCCATCTCAACACCAGCACCCAGCTTCACTGAACGACCAGCAAGCCACAGTGCTGGACAACCTATGCCAAAAAACTAGCAAAACAGGAACACAACACCACCCATTAGCAGAGAGGCTGCCTAAAATCATAATAAGGCCACAGACACCTCAAAACACACCACCAGATGTGGACCTGCCCACCATAAAGACAAGATCCAGCCTCATCCACCAGAACACAGGCACTAGTCCCCTCCACCAGGAAGCCTACACAATCTACTGAAACAACTTTAACACTGGGGACAGACACCAAAAACAACGGGAACTACAAACCTGCAATCTGCAAAAAGGAGACCCCAAACACAGTAAGATAAGCAAAATGAGAAGACAGAAAAACACACAGCAGATGAGGAGCAAGATAAAAACCCATCAGACCTAACAAATGAAGAGGAAATAGGCAGTCTACCTGAAAAAGAATTCAGAATAATGATAGTAAAGATGATTCAAAATCTTGGAAACAGAATAGACAAAATGCAAGAAACATTTAACAAGGACCTAAAAGAACTAAAGAGGAAACAAGCAACGATAAACAACACAATAAATGAAATTAAAAGTACTCTAGATGGGATCAATAGCAGAATAACTGAGGCAGAAGAACAGATAAGTGACCTGGAAGATAAAATAGTGGAAATAACTACTGCAGAGCAGAATAAAGAAAAAAGAATGAAAAGAACTGAGGACAGTCTCAGAGACCTCTGGGACAACACTAAACCCACAAACATTCAAATTATAGGGGTTCCAAAAGAAGAAGAGAAAAAGAAAGGGACTGAGAAAATATTTGAAGAGATTATAGTTGAAAACTTCCCTAATATGGGAAAGGAAATAGTTAATCAAGTACAGGAAGCACAGAGTCCCACACAGGATAAATCCAAGGAGAAATACACCAAGACACATATTAATCAAACTATCAAAAATTAAATACAAAGAAAACATATTGAAAGCAGCAAGGGAAAAACAACAAATAACACACAAGGGAATCCCCATAACGTTAACAGCTAATCTTTCAGCAGAAACTCTGCAAGCCAAAAGGGACTCGCAGGACATATTTAAAGTGATGAAGGAGAAAAACCTGCAAACAAGATTACTCTACCCAGCAAGGATCTCATTAAGATTTCATGGAGAAATTAAAGCCTTTACAGACAACCAAAAGCTGAGAGAGTTCAGCACCACCAAACCAGCTTTACAACAAATGCTAAAGGAATTGCTATAGGAAAGAAACACAAGAGAAGGAAAAGACCTACAATAATGAACTCAAAACAATTAAGAAAATGGGAATAGGAACATACATATCGATAATAACCTTAAATGTAAAAGGACTAAATGCTCCCACCAAAAGACACAGATTGGCTGAATGGATACAAAAACAAGACCCATAATTATGCTGTCTACAAGAGACCCACTTCAGACCTACAGACACATACAGACTGAAAGTAAGAGGATGGAAAAAGATATCCCATGCAAATGGAAACGAAAAGAAAGCTGAAGTAGTAATTCTCCTATCAGACAAAATAGACTTTAAAATAAAGACTACTACAAGAGACAAAGAAGGACACTACATAATAAACAAGGGATCGATCCAAGAAGAAGATATAACAATTGTAAATATTTATGCACCCAACATAAGAGCACCTCAATACATAAGGCAAATACTAACAGCCATAAAACGGGAAATCGACAGTAACACATTCATAGTAGGGGACTTTAACACCCCACTTTCACCAATGGACAGATCATCCAAAATGAAAATAAATAAGGAAACACAAGCTTTAAATGACACATTAAACAAGATGGACTTAATTGATATTTATAGGACATTCCATCCAAAAACAACAGAATACACATTTTTCTCAAGTGCTCATGGAACATAATCCAGGATAGATTATAACTTGAGTCAAAAATCTAGCCTTGGTAAATTTAAGAAAATTGAAATTGTGTCAAGTATCTTTTCCGACCACAACGCTATGAGACTAGATTTCAATTACAGGAAAAGCTCTGTAAAAAATAAGAACACATGGAGGCTAAACAATACACTACTTAATAACAAAGTCATCACTGAAGAAATCAAAGAGGAAATCAAAAAATACCTAGAAACAAATGACTATGGAGACATGACGACCCAAAACCTATGGGATGCAGCAAAAGCAGTTCTAAGAGGGAACTTTATAGCAATACAATCCTACTTTAAGAAACAGGAAACATCTCAAATAAACAACCTAAACTTGCACCTAAAGCACTGAGAGAAAGAACAAAAAAACCCCAAAGTTAGCAGAAGGAAAGAAATCATAAAAATCAGATCAGAAATAAATGAAAAAGAAATGAAGGAAACGATAGCAAAGATCAATAAAACTAAAAGCTGGTTCTCTGAGAAGATAAACAAAATTGATAAACCATTAGCCAGACTCATAAAGAAAAAAAGGGAGAAGACTCAAATCAACAGAATTAGAAATGAAAAAGAAGTAACAACTGACACTGCAGAAATACAAAAGATCATGAGAGATTACTACAAGCAACTCTATGTCAATAAAATGGACAACCTGGAAGAAATGGACAAATTCTTAGAAATGCATATCCTGCCAAGACTGAATCAGGAAGAAATAGAAAATATGAACAGACCAATCACAAGCACTGAAATTGAAACTGTGATTAAAAATCTTCCAACAAACAAAATCACAGGACCAGATGGCTTCACAGGCGATTTCTATCAAACATTTACAAAAGAGCTAACACCTCTCCTTCTCAAACTCTTCCAAAATATAGCAGAGGGAGGAACACTCCCAAACTCCTTCTACGAGGCCACCATCACCTTGATACCAAAACCAGACAAGGATGTCACAAAGAAAGAAAACTACAGGCCAATATCACTGATGAACATAGATGCAAAAATCCTCAACAAAACACTAGCAAACAGAATCCAACAGCACATTAAAAGGATCATACACCATGATCAAGTGGGGTTTATTCCAGGAATGCAAGGATTTTTCAAAATACGCAAATCAATAAACGTGATACACCATATTAACAAATTGAATGTGAAAAACCATATGATCATCTCAATAGATGCAGAGAAAGCTTTCGACAAAATTCAACACCATTTATGATAAAAACCGTGCAGAAAGTCGGCATAGAGTGAATTTTCCTCAACATAATAAAGGCTATATATGAGAAACCCACAGCCAACATCATCCTCAATGATGAAAAACTGAAACCATTTCCACTAAGATCAGGAACAAAACAAAGTTGCCCACTCTCACCACTCTTATTCAACATAATTTTGGAAGTTTTAGCCACAGAAATCAGAGAAGAAAAGGCAATAAAAGGAATCCAAATTGGAAAAGAATAAGTAAAGCTGTCACTGTTTGCAGATGACGTGATACTATACATAGAGAATCCTAAACATGCTACCAGAAAACTACTAGAGCTACTTAATGAATTTTGCAAAGTAGCAGGATACAAAATTAATGCACAGAAATCTCTGGCATTCCTATACACTAATGATGAAAAATCTGAAAGTGAAATCAAGAAAACACTCCCATTTCCCATACCACAAAAGAATAAAATATCTAGTAATAAACCTCGCTAAGGAGGCAAAAGACCTGTATGCAGAAAATTATAAGACACTGATGAAAGAAATTAAATATGATACAAATAGATGGAGACATATACCATGTTCTTAGATTGGAAGAATCAACATTGTGAAAATGACTCTACTACCCAAAGCAATCTACAGATTCAACGCAATCCCTATCAAACTACGACTGACATTTTTCACAGAACTAGAACAAAAAATTTCACAATTTGTATGGAAACACCAAAGACCTCGAATAGCCAAATCAATCTTGAGAACGAAAAATGGAGCTGGAGGAATCAGGCTCCCTGACTTCAGACTATACTACAAAGCTACAGTAATCAAGACAGTATGGTACTGGCAAAAAAAAAACCCAAAGATACATCAATGGAACAGGATACAGAGCCTACAGATAAACCCACGCACATATGGTCACCTTATCTTTGATAAAGGCAGCAGGAATATACAGTGCAGAAAGGACAGCCTCTTCAATAAGTGGTGCTTGGAAAACTGGACAGGTACATGTAAAACTATGAGATTAGATCACTCCCTAACACCATACACAAAAATAAGCTCAAAATGGATTAAAGACCTAAATATAAGGCCAGAAACTATAAAACTCTTGGAGGAAAACATAGACAGAACACTCTATGATGTAAATCACAACAACATCTTTTTTGACCCACCTCCTAGAGAAATGGAAATAAAAACAAAAATATACAAATGGGATCTAATGAAATTTCAAAGCTTTGGCACGGCAAAGGAAACCATAAAGAAGACCAAAAGACAACCCTCAGAATGGGAGAAAATATTTGCAAATGAAGCAACTGACAAAGGATTATTCTCCAAAATTTATAAGCAGCGCATGCAGCTCAATAACAAAAAAAACAAACAACCCAATCCAAAAATGGGCAGAAGACCTAAATAGACATTTCTCCAAAGAAGATATACAGACTGCCAACAAACACATGAAAGAATGCTCAACATCATTAATCATTAGAGAAATGCAAATCAAAACTACAATGAGATATCATCTCACACCGGTCAGAATGGCCATCATCAAAAAATCTAGAAACAATAAATGCTGGAGAGGATGTGGAGAAAAGGGAACACTCTTGCACTGCTGGTGGGAATGTGAATTGGTACAGCCACTATGGAGAACAGTATGGAGCTTCCTTAAAAAACTACAAATAGAACTACCATATGACCCAGAAATCCCAATACTGGGCATACCCTGAGAAAACCATAATTCAAAAAGAGTCATGTACCAAAATGTTCATTGCAGCTCTATTTACAGTTGCCAGGAGATGGAAACAACCTAAGTGTCCATCATCGGATGAATGGATAAAGAAGATGTGGCACATATATACAATGGAATATTACTCTACCATAAAAAGAAACAAAATTGAGCTATTTGTAATGAGGTGGATGGACCTAGAGTCTGTCATACAGAATGAAGTAAGTTAGAAAGAGAAAGACAAATACTGCATGCTAACACGTATATATGGAGTTTAAGAAAAAAAATTGTCATGAAGAACCTAGGGGTGAGACAGAAATAAAGACACAAACCTACTAGAGAATGGACTTGAGGATATGGGGAGGGGGAAGGGTAAGCTGTGACAAAGGAAGAGAGTGGCCTGGACATGTATACACTACCAAACGTAAAATAGATAGCTAGTGGGAAGCAGGTGCATAGCACAGGGAGATCAGCTCGCTGCTTTGTGACCACCTAGAGGGGTGGGATAGGGATGGTGAGAGGGAGGGAGACGCAAGAGGGAAGAGATATGGGAACATATGTATATGTATAACTGATTCACTTTGTTATAAAGCAGAAACTAACACACCATTGTAAAGCAATTATACTCCAATAAAGATGTAAAATATATATATATATATATATATATATATATATATATATATATATATATGCACCCAAAATAGGAGCACCTCAATACATAAGGCAAATACTAACAGCTATAAAAGAGGAAATCAAAAGTAACACAATAATAGTGCGGGGCTTTAATACCTCACTTTCACCTATGCACAGATCATCTAGACAAAAAATTAATAAAGAAACACAAGGTTTAAATGACACAATAGACCAGATAGATTTAATTGGTATTTATAGGACATCTGATCCCAAAACAAGAGAATTTACTTTCTTCTCAAGTGAACATGCAACATTCTCCAGGATAGATTATATCTTGGGTCACAAATCAAGCCTCGGTAAATTTAAGAAAACTGAAATCATATCAAGCATCTTTTCTGACTACAATGCTTTGAGATGCGAAATCAATTACAGGTGAAAAAAATGTAAAGAACACAAACACATGGAGGCTACACAATATGCTACTAAATAACCAAGAGATCACTGAAGAAAACAAAAAGGAAATTAAAAAATACCTACAGACAAATGAAAATAAAAACACGACAAACCAAAATCTATGTGATGCAGCAAAAGCAGTTCTACAGGGGAAGCTTATAGCAACACAATTCTACCTCAAGAAACAAGAAAAATCTCAAATAAACAATCTAACGTTTCACCTAAAGGAACTAGAGAAAGAAGAACAAACAAAACCCAAATTTAGTAGAAGAAATCATAAAGATCACAGCAGAAATAAATGAAGTAGAAACAAAGAAAACAATAGCAAAGATCAATAAAACTAAAAGCTGGTTCTTTGAGAAGATAAACTAATAAAACTTTAGCCAGACTCATCAAGAAAAAGAGGGAGAGTACTCAAATTAATAAAATTTGAAATGAAAACGTAGAAGTTACAACGGACACCACAGAAATACAAAGCATTATGAGAGACTACTACAAGCAACTCTATGCCAATAAATGGACAACGTGGAAGAAATGGACAAATTCTTAAAAAGGTGTAACTTTCCAAGACTGAACCAGGAAGAAATAGAAAATATGAACAGACCAATCACAAGTAATGAAATTGAAACTGTGATAAAAAAAATCTTCCAACATACAAAGCCCAGGACCAGATGGCTCCACAGACGAATTCTATCAAACATTTAGAAAAGAGCTAACACTCACCCTTCTCAAACTCTTCCAAAAATTTGCAGAGGAAGGAACACTCCCAAACTCATTCTATGAAGCCACCATCAACTTGAAACCAAAACCAGACAAAGATACTACAAAAAAAGAAAATTACAGACCAATAGCACTGATGAATATAGATGAAAAAAAACTCAGAAAAATGCTAGCAAAGAGAACCCAACAACACATTAAAAGGATCATACACCATGACCTAGTGGGATTTATCCCATGTATGCAAGGATTCTTCAATCTATGCAAATAAATCAATGTGAATCACCATAGTAATAAATTAGAAGAAAAAAACCGTATGATCATCTCAATAGATGCAGAAAAAGATTTTGACAAAATTCAACATCGATTTATGATAAAATCTCTCTAGAAAGTGGGCTCAGAGGGAATCCACCTCAACATAATAAAGGTCATATATGACAAGCCCACAGCAAACATCATTCTCAATGGTGAAAAACTGAAAGCATTTCCTCTAAGATCAGGAACAAGACAAGGATGTCCACCTTCACCACAGTTATTCAACATAGTTTTCGAAGCCCTAGCCACAGCAATCAGAGAAGAAAAAGAAATAAAAGGAATCGAAACTGGAAAAGAAGAAGTAACACTGTCACTGTTTGCAGATTACATGATACTATACATAGAAGATCCTAAAGATGCCACCAGAAAACTACTAGAGATAATCAATGAATTTCGTAAAGTTGCAGGATACAAAATTAAGGCACAGAAATCACCTGCATTCCTATACACTAACAATGAAAGATCAGAAAGAGAAATTAAGAAACAATCCCTTGGGGTCCCCTGGTGGCGCAGAGGTTGAATCCGCCTGCCGATTCAGGGGATGCGGGTTCGTGCCCCGGTCCGGGAAGATCCCACATGCCGTGGAGCGGCTGGGCCCGTAAGCCATGGCTGCTGAGCCTGTGCGTCCGGAGCCAGTGCTCTGCAACAGGAGAGGCCATAACAGTGAGAGGCCCGCGTACCGCAAAAAAAAATACACTAAAGGATCAGTGGTAGGGCTTCCCTGGTGGCGCAGTGGTTGAGAGTCCGCCTGCTGATGCAGGGGACACGGGTTCGTGCCCCGGTCTGGGAATATCCCACATGCCGTGGAGCAGCTGGGCCTCTGAGCCATGGCCACTGAGCCTGTGCGTCCGGAGCCTGTGCTCCACAACGGGAGAGGCCACGGCAGTAAGAGGCCTGCGTACCGCAAAAAAAAAAAAAGAAGAATAAAAGGAACAATCCCATTCAAAATTGCAACAAAAAGAATCAAATACCTAGCAATAAACCTACCTAAGGAGGTAAATACCTGTACTCAGAAAACTATAAGACACTGATGAAAGAAATCAAAAATGACACAAACTGACGGAGAGATATACCATGTTCTTGGATTGGAAGAATCAATATTGTGAAAATGACTATACTACCCAAAGCCATCTACTGATTCAATGCCATCCCTATCAAATTACCAGTGGCATTTTATACAGAACTAGAACAAAAGAAACTTAAAATTTTTATGGAGACAAAAAAGACCCCAAATAGCCAAAGCAATCTTGAGGGAAAAAAATGGAGCTGGAGGAGTCAGACTCCCTGACTTCAGACTATACTACAAAGCTACAGTAATCAAGACAATATGGTACTGGCATAAGAACAGAAATATAGATCAATGGAACAGGATAGAAAGCCCAGAGATAAACCCACGCACCTATGGTCAAGTAATCTATGACAAAGGAGGCAATGACACACAATGGAGAAGACAGTCTCTTCAATAAGTGGTGCTGGTTAAACCCGACAGCTACATGTAAAAGATTAAATTAGAGTACTCCCTAACACCATACACATAAATAAACTCAAAATGGATTAAAGACCTAAATGTAAGACCAGACACTATAAAACTCTCAGAGGAAAACATAGGAAGAACACTCTTTGACATAAATCACAGCAAGATCTTTTTTGACCCACCTCCTAGAGTAACGAAAATAAAAACAAAAATAAACAAATGGGTCCTAATGAAACTTAAAAGCTTAACAGCACAGCAATGGAAACTATAAACAAGATGAAAAGGCAACCCCAGAATGGGAGAAAATATTTTCAAATGAATCAATGGACAAAGGATTAATCTCCAAAATATATAAACAGCTCATGCAGCTCAATATTAAGAAAACAAACAACCCAACCAAAAAATGGGCAGAAGACCTAAATAGACATTTCTCCAAAGACATACATGGGGCCAAGAGGCACATTAAAAGCTGCTCAACATCACTAATTATTAGAGAAATGCAGATCAAAACTACAATGAGGTATCACCTCACACCAGTTAGAATAGTCATTATAAGAAAATCTACAAACAACAAATGCTGGAGAGGGTGTGGAGAAAAGGGAACCCTCTTGCACTGTTGGTGGGAATGTAAATTGATGCAGGCACTATGGAGAACAGTATGGAGGTTCCTTTAAAAACTAAAATAGAATTACCATATGACCCAGCAATCCCACTACTGGGCATATACCCAGAGAAAACCATAATTCAAAAAGATACATGCACCCCAATGTTCATTGCAGCACTAATTACAAGAGCCACGTCATGGAAGCAACCTAAATGCCCATTGACAGATAAGTGGATAAGGAAGTTGTGGTACATATATACAATGGAATATTTCTCAACCATAAAAAGGAACAAAACTGGGTCATTTGTAGAGATGTGGATGGACCTAGAGACTGTCATACAGAGTGAAGTAAGTCAGAAAGAGAAAAACAAATATCGTATATTAATGCATATATGTGGAATCTAGAAAAATGTTAGAGATGAACCAGTTTGCAAGGCAGAAATAGAGACACATGTAGAGAACAAATGTATGGACACCAAGGGGGAAAGCGAGGGAGGGGTGTTGGTGGTTGTGGGGTGAATTGGGAGATTCGGATTGACATATATATACTAATATGTATAAAATAGGTAACTCATAAGAACATGCTGTACAAAAAGTAAATAAATAAAATTCAGGAAAAAGAAAAGGAGTTTTGGTGGGGTTTTTTGTCCTTGATTGTGTTAAGAAGTCCTTTTAAGTTCTAAAATTGACTAAGAAGAATCTGAGGAACTGCAGCTTCTTTATATTTAAAAGTAATTGACAAAACTCATTTGTTCACAAAAACTTCTTTATATTTCAAATTCTATTTATGCTTTATATACCGTCTTAGAAGCTGAGTTTTACTTAAGATACATAGTGTTTGGCTAGTTATTTCCGTACAGAATTCATATTCTAGATTTTTAGAGTTTTTAAACATGGAAAAGAGTTCAATAATCAGTTGTGATTATTTGTAAATTCTTAAGTTTTAGAATCTGTTTGCATTTGTGATTTTTCAAATAATATTTAATCATTCATGGCCTAATTAAGTTTAATGGAGAGCATTATTTTAATCCTAAGAGAAAAATGACAATTCAAGCAACATACATCTAAAATATGAATAATTTTATATAAGGTGAAAAGTTTTTCTGTTTTACTTTTTCATTTAGAAATATTAATATCTTGTTTGGCTCTATTTAAATTTACATTAATTTATATACTTTGCATTTGTATTCATTTCTATTTTATGTAAAATTTTAAAAAATAATTAGTATATTAAAAATAAAAGTCCAAAAAAGAGGGAAAAGAAGAAATAGAGAACAAGCAGAACAAGCAGAAATTACATGAGACACTAGATTTAACATGAATATGTCAGTAATTACATTTAATATAAATGGCCTAAATGCTCCAATTAAAAGGAAAAAATTACCAGATCAGATATATATTTATGTAAAATATGTAAAATATATAAAATAGTTATTTAAAACATACAGTGCAAGGTTGCAGGTAATATATTCAAAAAAGATACACTATGAAAACAGATATATTGATATCAGAAAAAAATAGGCTTTAAGGCAAAAAGCATTACTAAACATAAAGATGGTCACCCACTTCAAAAGGTTCAATACACCAGGAAGATAGAGCGTTATTAAATTTAACATAATGGAATAATGTAACTGTAATAACTAGTAACATAAACTGTAAGTATAAAAAGCAAAATGTTAAAGGATGATAAGGAGAAATAGACAAATTCATAATCATTCTGTGAATTATAACACACCCTTTCAATAACTGATAAAGCAAAGAGACAAAAACCATAAAGGCCCTAAAACAAGCATCAACAATTTCAAAAGACTGAAGTTATACTGAGTGTATTCTCTAATCAGCATACTTTATCAGAAACTGTATATTTCTAAAAAAAAAAAAAAATACAGATTTTGCTAGTAACCAAGATGGAATAACATACACTATATTTACCTTCCTACTATAAACAACTAGAAAATCAGATAAAATATATGAAATGACAATTTTCAGACACTGGACAAAAAGCAAGACAAGACTATGATCCACAAAAGAAGAGAAACAAGCAAGATGAGCCCTACTATTGACCAAGCTTGTGCCCTGGGAGATAGTTACCAGGCTGCAGTGAGGAGCTGAGTGGGAGAGGGCCAACACAGAGCTGGGTAATTTCCTAAGGACACAGAGCTGGGAACAGCTTGTGTTCTCATCAGAAAGAGTGGAAAGATCTTATAGTAGATGAGAAATCAAGTAAAATCTTCAAAAGTATATTGCCGAAATGGTGGGACTACATTAGCTATAGATTAATGGCCTAAGAAAATTAAAAGCAAACCTCAAAACATTCCAACTGATACAAAGTAAATTCATTGCACACAAAAATAAAATTCAATAGTATTAAAAGGGAAACAAAATCTAGCACCAGAAATGTACAATTTACATCTATCATCTAATAAAAAATTGCCATGCAACAAGCAGGAAATTATAACTTATAACAGGAAATAACAACCAATAGAAACAGACACAGAAACAGAGATGATAGAACTAGTGGACAAGGATGTTAAAAATGTTTCATATTTCAAGAAGGGAGAGAAAACATGAGCATGCTGAGAATAGAAATGCAAGGTAAAAACAAAGAACCAAACCAAACTTTAAGAGATGAAAAATGAATTTGAAATTTAGAATACACTAGATGGAATTAACATCTTACTAGATACTGCAAAAGAAAAGATCAGCAAATTTGAAGACAGAGCCATAGAAACCATCCAAAATGAACATAAAGGGAAAAAAAACTTAAAAAAATTAGAAAGCCCAGAATATCAGCATTCTAACATACATGTAATTGGTAGAGAAGAGGGACATGAACAGAAAAAAATTTTGTGAATAAACAGTGACTTCTTTGAAATTTAATGAAAAACTATATAAAACCACAGATTCAAGCTCAATAAATGCCAATCAGAAGAACTATAAAGAAAAAAAAATGCCAAGGCATATCAGAATCAAATTGTTAAACATCCATTGATAAAATCTTAAAAACGGCCAGAAAGAGAAAAGACACATTATGTATAAAGGAACAAGGATTTAAATGACAGCATACTTATCAAAAAATATTCAAGCCAGAATATAATAAAGAGACATTAAAACACTGAAAGAAAAAAGCTTGTCACATAGAATTCTTCAGTCAGCCAGAAAAATATCTTACAAAAATAAAGACAAATAAAGATTTTTTCAGAAAAATAAAAGTTAAGAGAATTTATCCCTAGCTCCTGCCCTGCTAGAAATGTTAAAGGAAATTCTTTAAGCAGAAGGAAAATGATACCAGAGGAAAATCTGACTCTACACAAAGGAATAAAGACTGCTAAATGGTAAACATGTGAGTAGACAAAACTATATTTCATCTTATTTTTAAATCTCTATAAAAGATCATTGGCACTTTAAAGCAAAAATAATAACACTGGATTGTATGGTTTACAGCCAGTGAAAAGTACAATGGCTAACTATAACAGTACAAAGGATGGGAGGGAATAAATGGATGTATATTTTTGTAAAAGTTTTACAGTAAAGGGAAAGTGTTATGACAGTATTTGAAAGTAGACTGTGGTAAATTAAAGATGTATAGTTATCCCTATAGCAACCACTAAAATATAAAAATAAAACAGGTATAGTTAAAAACTGTTATTTAAAATAAAATGGAATTTTTAAAAACTCAACTAAACCAAAGGAAAGCATAAAAAGAAGAAAAAGAACAGAAGAGACAAATAGAAAACAAGTAGCAAGCTGGTAGTTCTAAATCCTGCCATATCACTAATTACATTAAACATAAATAGTCTAAATACTCAGTTGAAATGCAAAAACTGTCAAGAATGTGAAGATCCAACTATATAAATATGCATAAGAAACCCACTTTAAATATAAAAAGACTAATAGGTTAAAATTTAAATGACGGGAAAAATATAACATGCAAAAATTAATCATAAGGAAAGTGGCATGACTATACTAATATCAGAAAAATTAGGTTTCCGAAAAAAAAATATTACCAGGGATAAAGAGGTTCCTTTCATCATGATAAAGAACTCAATTCAATAAGAGGATAGACCAGTGCTAAATGCTTATGCAGAGGTTCAAAACTCATGAAGCAAAAATGGATAGTGCTACAAGGAGAAAGAAATAAATCCAAATTTATAGTTGGAGACGTCAGTATTCGTTTCTCAACTGTAGTAGGATAAGTAGACAGCAAATGGGTAAGGATACAGAAGACTTGAATGCAGCTATAAACCAATTTGACTTAATTGACATTTATAGAAAACTATGCCCCCAAACAACAGATTAACATTCTGTTTAAGTGCACACAAGTCATTCACAAAGATAAACAATATTCTTTACCATAAAGTCTTAATAAAAAGAAGATTAAAACCATACAAAGTATTTATCAGACTACAATGGAATTAAACTAGAAATTATAATAAGAAATATTTCCAGAAATCTCCAAGTATTTGGATATTAAACAATGTATTTATAAATTAGCCATGGGTCAAAGAAGCACCACAAAGAAAACTAGAATATATTTTGAACTGAATGAAAAATTTAAAACTACAACATATCAAAATTTGTGGGATGCGTTCTAACAAATTGCTTAGAGGGAAAACTAAGTGCTTACATTAGGAAAGATCTAGAATTCATGATTTAAGTGTTCACATCAATAAATTATAAAGAGAAAAAATTAATAAAATTTTTAAAAATGGTTTTAGAAAGCAGGCTCTTCAGGATGTGATTATGGAATCGGATCACTCACTGGTCAGGCAACATCCAGTCCTCAGGATGATGAAAAGTGTGTGGTGGTAACCCCTCAGGTGTGCTGTCACATCACAATTATTATGACCGTCACCTGGGCTGAATTGGGACAGGGCACAAGTGGAAAAGGAAGCATATATGATTATTCAGTTATTCTGGTGGTTGGGCCTTTTTCTCTCATTTGTATTTTCTTAATTTTTTTTTTTTTTTTTTTTTTTTTTTGCGGTACTTGGGCATCTCACTGTTGTGGCCTCTCCCGTTGCAACGCACAGGCTCAGCGGCCATGGCTCACAGGCTTAGCCGCTCCGCGGCATGTGGGATCTTCCCAGACCAGGGAACGAACCTGTGTCCCCTGCATCAGCAGGCGGACTCTCAACCACTGCGCCACCAGGGAAGCCCTATTTTCTTAATTTTTTATGACTAGCATAAACTACTTTTCTAATTAAAAAGACACTTAAAAAAAAATTCGTGTCCGAGATTTGGCAACATCTGAGATTGACACCATGAAGAAACCTCTAAGGCCAAAAAGGTTTACCCTATTATATATAAGTATCAAAATCATTGCATTTTAGAACCCCAATGTACTTCAGGGATAAACCAGATCAAGCAGTTCATTTTACTGACTAGGAATCCAAGAATTATAGAACTGAAGAGGATTGTCTAGGGTCATGCTCAAGTTAGCAGAAAATCTAAAACTAAAATAGTGACCAAAATTTCTGAAATATAAATGAGAACATACAATCTGACTAGGTTTTGTCATCACTTTTAGAAGAAAGATCATCTGAAAAATAGAATTTGGAGGTTAAAAAAAAAGTGGCACCATCAGAATATTTAGATAATCTATGGAGTTAATGGGACACAATATTATAAACTGGCACTATTCAAAGTACATTGTTACAATGCACATAAAACTTTCTTTGCTGTAAACCCCCCCCTCCTTTTTTTGTCTTTTCAGAAAAACATACTGAGCCTGAATAATTTTTCACACATGATTCTCTCATCTTTTCTCCTCCAGTTAGATTACAAATGAATAGAAGGTAGGGATTTTCTCTTAGCTTGATCATTTTCCTACAAGAATCCTCCATAGGCATTTACTTAATATTTGTTGATTTTGTTTCTATATACAGGTGCAGACAGTTGAAAGAAGCAAGAATCAAAGAAAAAGTTGAACCATGAGGATTTCTTTTCACTATGATTCCAACTTTCCTACTAAATGTCTTGACAATTATTCTAGATTATGCAATTGAACGGTAAGTAAAACTTTGGGGGAAAATCTATGAGTAACACCTCAAGCCTGGATATCTCTGTGTGCCCTCTGGAAATAGTGCATTAAACACATCCATAGACCCACGATCATGTTGGGATTGGCCATTACAGAGCGCATTGTCCCTTTTTTACACTCTGTCAATAATCCTCCCCACCAAGGATAACTGAGGGGAAGGGTGGGCCCAAATTTGTCAGACAGCTACCAAGCATACAGCCTTCCTCAGTAGCATGCCCATCCACATGCAGCCTGCAATCAAAACTGTCCAGAAAGCATGCACCCTCATTTTGTTCTTTTTAACAGCTAAGAGAACCACAATGATTATGATTTATTCAAACTCAGCCCAAATCTTTCATGAAAAAAAAATGGGCCTGGTTAAAAGGGAAGAAGAAAGGATAGAGTTAGAGTTCCCATGAGAATCCTTCCAATTTAAATTCTGACTGGATCTTTATGGACCTCAAGTGAAAACATTAAAAGAACCAGAAAGAGAAGGGGAAAAGGCAGCCTTAGAGCATAGCAAACTGGAAAAGAAATCTGCAACATGGATTCCCCAAAGACAATTAGCTTAATTATTTCCATGAGCATCCACTGCATTCAGTGTATATTGATTGACTTTATTGCTAATAAGACTAAACGACCTTGAACATTTCTATACAGTTACATTCCACAGAGCATTTATTTTCAGTGGTATTTTGATAGCAGTTCAGCTCTTACACTCTAGAAGAGATTTTCTTTTGATATTTAAAGTTGGTACACAAGGGGAATACTATATTTAAACATCTGTGGGGGAAGGGGGTAAATGAAGAAAATCAAATATAAATCATTATATAATTTCTTCCAATTCTGAAGTTCTATAATCCTATATTCTACTTCTATATATTTCTTTATAGCTACATGTGGACTTTAAATTCACCTTTGATAAACATGAAGGGGATCAAAGTTTTACTGTTTCAGAAAAAAATAATTTGAATAAATAAAGTTACAAGGAAACTAATAATTAATTAACTGATAAATAAGAGAATCTAAGATATGGTCAATATTTCTAGTAAATAGATCTGGGCCTCTGGAATGCACTGAAATGAAATGGACTATTGAGCAGCCCATCAATGGAAACCCTCAGCTAAAAGGGAGGTACTCAAGGAAGCTGGAAAGGGGATTCCTGCGCTGGAGAGGAGGTTGGGCTAGGTGATTCCACAGGTTCCTTCCAGACATGATACGGGTACCACGAACTGGCATTTCTAGTCAAGGTGACATGAAAATCAAGATGTAATGTGGCCCAAATGTTGCGGGGATGTGGCCCTCGGGCAAGGAAGAACTCCAGCTCAGACTTCCTTTGCATGGAGTAATGGGTGGTGGTAGGATCTGCTCTGTCATTGGATAAATTTATAGAGACTGAGACATAGGCCACTATCTGCTACTACAAAAGGGCTGTTAAATGCAAAGATCGCTGTGCAGAGACCTGCATGAATTCCCCTTCTTTCTGCTCAACAGCTGACCTACAGACTCCATGGATGGAAAACCTACCAACAGCAGCTCCTTCTCCAAGAGGCCTCCATATAAAAACCTAAACAGATTTATCACTGCTACTTGTGGAAAGACTTCAAGTGTCCTAGCTAGTTCTCTATGACTGAATTCTTGAGGCTAATTTGGAGAGTGGAGATGCCAGGAGTGATGGAACCAGTACAAGCACAGCCTTAATATGGGACACTGTGAGAAAACGGCCCGGGGGTGAAAGAGGCTGAGGAAGCAGCCAGGGCTGCCATGCAGGGTTGTTCATTTATGCACTTTCCAGGGGCTCCGTATTCAAGAGGCATCACTCACACCATAGACAATTTTGTCACACTTTTATATAACTTTATTGACTCAAAATATGGGTGATTTGCCTATTAACTGACAATTTTCTAGCAGATAGCAGCACTGCCTGCTGTTCTAACAGAATCAGAATATTGCAAACATTGTCTGACAACAAACAAACATAACTGATAATCAAAAGGCCTTGCTGGTCAAACATCTAAAATAACCTGTGTTTTTACACAAGAAATTACACTTCTGACTAGTGTACTGATAGGTAAGTGTCTGAAAATGTGAGCCAAAAAGTTCTCTATTGGTATTAGTGCACAGGTTAAATGTGATGCTGTACAGTGCAGTTCACATCAGCTGCTATTTGCTTACTGAATCAGAATAATATTTCTGAGTTCTTCACTTAAATCTACAAATACTTTCATGATGACATAAATTATTACCTAACAACAAATATTCATTTCCCATCAATAATACACAAAGTAAATATTACTTAGGTATAAATTGAGTATTACTATGTTGTCACCGACTTAATATGGCAATTGATTATTTTTTGTTATGGAAATTCTGGCAGTACAAAATTTAACTGCCATTAAAATATTTTAGCCTCTTGCAACATCAATATTATTTAATGCTATATGCAAAATGTGCAGGAACCAAAATTTAATCAGTAATACCCTTCAAAGGATCAAAGGGGATAAGAAATTCTTTGAAGAAACATGAAGCGATGCTGTTTACTAAAATTATATCATTGATGTTGAACCAGTTGCAGACCTTCTTGACTCTGACACCAGCTTCTCTAACACTGAATTACCAGGAAAAGGAGAAGATTTAATTCACCTATAAATCTCACTATCAGCCTAGCTATGATCCAAAACTGTTTCAAAAGGAATTTTTTCTTATACTGGATATGACAATATTGTCTTTAAAAGAAAGGCTTATGAAAATGAAGAATATCATGGCCTCTTCATAGTTCTAGATATTTGCTAATATAGTTCATGGACCAGCAACATCACTTTTAACTGGAAGATTGTTAGAATTACAGAATATCAGGCCCCACCAGACCTATGGAATTAGAATCTACATTTTAACATGATCTCCAGGTGAGCTGAATGCACACTACAGTTTGAGAAGTACTGTTCAAATGACATATATAATTTGAAAATTATGGTAAGTGTGAATTACTGCAACTTTGTAAAATTTTACAATTTATATTAACTAATGACCATAGTAAAGAATATAATATTGTTGCGAAATCAATAACTTTAAGTTGTTTTTGAAAAATCACTTAAAGCATTCATTAAAATATGACATTTCTCTGGTGATTGATTAGTAATGCTGTATATCTTTTCATGTCAACATCAGTAGTCATCAGGGAAAATCAAAAACCACAATGAGATACCACTTCATATCTGTCGAGATAGCTATTATCAAAACAACAAAATATAAGTGTTGGCAAGGATGTAGAGAAATTGGAACCCTCGTACATTTCTTGTTGGTAGGAATGCAAAATGGTGTAGCCGCTATGAAAAAGAGTTTGAAGATTTCTCAAGAAATTAAAAATAGAACTACCACATATCCAGCAATCCCACTTTTGAGTATTTATCCCAAAAAAGGAATTGAAATCTTGATCTAGAGGAAATACTTGTTCATTGTAGCTTTATTTACAATAGCCAAGATGTGGAAACACCTAAATGTCTATCAATGGATGAATGAATTAAAAAAAATGTGGTATGCATACAATAGAATATCATTCAGCCTTAAAAAAGAAGGAAATCCTGCCACTTGAGACAATATGGATAAACCCTGAGGACATTGTTATGAGAAATAAGCCAGTCACAGAAGGACAAATACTGATGATCCCACATATATAAGGTATCCAAAGTAGTCAGATACCTAGAAGCATAAAGTAGAGTGGTGGTTGCCAGGGACTAATGGAAGGGGAAATAGGTTTAAAGTTTTAGTTATACAAGGTGATTAAGTTCTAGAGATCTGCTGTACCACATTGTGCCTATCCTGAACAGTACAGTATTGTACACTTAAAATTTTGTTAAGAGGGTAGATTTCATTTACCATAATTTTTAAAAAATTCTATAACAGCATGTATAGTATGGGCACATTTTTCTTCAAAGGTTATTACGTACAGAAGAATAAATATCTTGAAAATATATATATATATATATATATATATACATATATATATATGACAATATACTTTCAGCAATAATTTACCAGACATATATCCAAATACTTTTATAGCTCTCAGGACACATTTAACTTTTCCAGTGTTAGTCACCAGTGGAAAAATTAAAATGTATAAACTCCTTAAGGCCTAACATGTCACAAAAGAGATGTCACACAAGTCTAGGAACCATTTCTATTGAAAAAGAGAAATTGCAGAAACTAAGTATTCAATCTGTCATAAGTAATTTAATTTCCATTAAAGCAAGATATATATTTTGAAACAAATTTTTATTTTGGCTATTTTTCCAAAGTTTGATTAAGAATTCAAAACACTGGGCTTCCCTGGTGGCACAGCAGTTAAGAATCCACCTGCCAGTGCAGGGGACATGGGTTCGAGCCCTGGTCCAGGAAGATCCCACATGCTGCGGAGCAAATAAGCCCGTGCGCCACAACTTCTGAAGCCCACGTGCCATGACTTCTGAAGCCCACACACCACAACCACTGAAGCCCTTGTGCCTAGACCCCGTGCTCCACAACAAGAGAAACAGCGCACCACACCAAACAGTAGCCCTCGCTCGCCGCAACTAGAGAAAGCAACGAAGACACAATGCAGCCAAAAATAAATAAATAAAATAAAATTTTTTAAAAATTCAAAACATCTATCACTTTATATTTAATCACTCAATTTACATAATTTCTAAGAATGGCTTTATGTTTATAATATTTCTTATAACTGAGGAAAACACACTTCTTTCTAATTTGCACAAAAGGACCAAAAAGGCCAGTGACAGCCTTGGAGGTAGCATAGCTCATAGGAGACAGCACTGCAAAAGGGTAAAGAGCCAGCACAGAGGCTAAGTTCAATACCTGACTCCACACCTACCAGCTGACTGGTCCATGCCCTCTTCTCTGTACTTTAGTTTCCTTGTCTGCAATATGAGACTGATACAGTTTAAGTAGTTATTATATATAAACCACTTAGTGCCTGGCACACAGCAAGTGCTCAGTACTATTAGCTACTGCTAGTAGTATTATCTTCAGTGTAATTTGAAGTGTATATCACAGTTCTTAAACTCTAATAAGCATGAACCATATGATATCTGTTACTATTATTAGAATCATCCCATTTCAGGAAACTGAAAGGAAATGAGAGGAGGAAAACAACCTTTGATGTGAACATGGCGTGCCACTGATCCCAGTTTTCAAAGGATGGGTTTTTTCACTTGCCTCAGAGTCAGGAATACATTTTGAATACTGTAACTTTTCTCTTGATACCTAATCTTGCCTCTGTTTTCAGAAAAATGTAGCTCATTCACGATTATTCCATTCATTAAAATGTTAAATGCTTAAGATACACTGGTGAATAACACATGATTCCTAACCTAAAGAATCTCCCATTAACAGAGGTAATTATAAGTGTAGATAATAGCACAGTAACTAAATCATCAGTAGCTTTTCCTAACCGCAACTGCAGGCTTTTAATTCCAGAAACCGAGTAATCAAGTAGAAAAAGACTAGCTCCAGGAAGAATTCCAAGGGTAGGATTCACTAACTTAATTCTTTGATCCTTGTCCTGTGGTTGGCCTTTCTCTGGTATGGTAGCTTGCACCAATGATGTTAAGAAAGAAAACTCAAATCTTGCTGGACAAATCATATTAGAAATAATATTCTGGTGTCCTATTAGGTCTAGAGGAACTATTAGGACTGACAAAGATTTCCAGAAGTTTTATCTAGTGGAAACATCGCTGCACTAACTATATTATCATGTTAAAATATTGTGTACTATGTTCTCACTGACAGAGGCTGCACATCCCTGCAGCCACACTCAGAATCTCAATGTCCATGTCATCACTACAGAGCCAGGGTAAAAAATCTTAGCTAATGAGCTGTCTTCACACCCTAGACAGAGTAACCTCAGGGGTTTAAGAAGATGCTCCTCAGGCTGCATTTGCCTGAACTATTGAAACAAAGCAACTGCTGGGGTATCATGGCTACCATAACTAGTGAACAACCACACAGACATGGACTTGGGATCCTTCAGTGTCAGATGATCCCAGGGAAGAGGGGAAAGCACCTCCTAGCACCCAGACCCCACACATATCTGATATATTGCCAGAGAAGCGCCATGGGTACCCCTGACCATCCATCCCTGGGGCTGGTATCTGCCTTGGTGGCATCTGACAGGCTGCTCCCGAAGTCCCTTGGCAAGCATCTCAGTACCACTTCAGTACACCGATTGTCATTCTTTGTCTGACTAAGCCTCATATGCTTTTGGATTTTACTTTAAATTTTTTTCATTGGTTAATAACATCTGGCCTCTTCATTGGTTCTACTCCCAACCATCATCTAACTTAACATTGTTCCAGCACTGTACTTTCATTTCATTCTCCTCAATCACCAATTATTTTCTTTTTTTCTCTTAGCTCATTTTATGGGTCAGCATGAATGTCAAGGCAAAAGAAGCTGACTTGAAGTCGGGAGAGTGGCAATAGATATATAAAAAAGGAGCTCTGCCTGTGTTACGGACTGAGGATTTGTGCCCCCGCCCCCCAGAATTTACACGCTGATGCCCCCAATGGGATGATACTCAGAAATGAGGCCTTTAGGAGGTAGTTAGGATGGAAGAGGCCATGAAGGTGGAGCCTTCTTGATGCAATTAGTGCTCTTATAAGACACCAAAGAGCAATGAAAGCTCTGTGTGTGTGTGTGTGCGCGCGCGTGTGTGTGTGTGCATACACTGAGAAAAGGCCATGTGAGAACACAGAGAGGAGGCAGCCACCTGAAAGGCGGGAAGAGAGCCCTCACCAGGAACTGAATTGGCCAGCACCTTGATCTTGGACTTCCCAGCTTCCAGAACTGTGAGAAATAAATTTCTGTTGTTTAAACCAGCAGTCTCCAATCTTTTTGGCACGAGGGACCAGTTTCCCGGAAGACAATTTTTCCACAGACAGGTGTGTGTGTGTGTGGGGGGGGGTGGTTCAGGCAGTAATGCTAGCGATGGGGAGCGATGGGGAGCAGCAGACGAGGCTTCACTTGCTCGCCCACCAGTCACCTCCTGCTGTGCGGTCCAGTTCCTAAAAGGCTGTGGACTGGTAGCAGCCTGCGGCCCGGGGGAGTTGGGGACCCCTGGTTTAAACCACCCAGTCTATAGTATTTTGTTATAGCAGTCTGAGCTGACTAATACAGTGTGGAATAGACCCAATGCTACTGATCTGAATATGATGGTAAATTTTTAATATTCTGGGTCTTCCACTAGCACTGGAGTAGGTCAGGAATTATTTTATTTGCTCATTCATTTACATATAAAGGCTTACAGAATTATGAAATCTGAACTATACTTAGAAATGCCTGTAATTGATACTTTTATTAAAAGACTACATCAAAACAGAATTCTCTTTAGAAATTTTAAGCTGTGCAGTCATCATAAATTTAAGCATAAGCATGTTTCATGATGCATTGAGATTAACCATAAGAATCCAATGCAGCAAAAGTTCAAATGTAGTATCAACTAAAACAAATTATTTTCAATAATTCAATGAATTTAATGAAATTGCTTCTAGATAGGCATGGTGCTAGGTGGTGTGTGTGTGCAAGAGTGTGGCAGGGGGGAGTACAAAATCAGGTGATGAGTAAGGCATGGGCCCTACGCTTAATGGGCCTAATCCTTGCCATCCAAAAACCCATAAAATACCCACCTGAATAAGCTTCTACTTAATTAATTTGCCTGTGTCTATTATAGACATTTATTATTTTTAGACATATTTATTGTTGACTTCATTTTTCAAATTCCCACTCCTACGCTGTTTATTGTGACTTCAAATCCACAATGTGAAATCTATATCGTCATTCTCAAAGTGAGCAATTTTCCAAGTATAGAGATAGGAATCAATTTGATCTTCAGAGTTAATACAGCCTAGGAATGTGTCTATGCAAAAAAAAAAAAAAAAAAAAAAAAAAAAAAAAAAAAGAAGGGAAAAAAGCCTAAGCTCGAAAGTTTTTCACTTAGACAAAACAGACTACTCAAAGGCTTACAGGCTACACTCAAGGCTCTCCGGTGGAGATAACGAGACACCATCTGCTTGTCACTCATTTATGGAGTTTTATATAGCTGGAGAAGAGTGATCAAATATCCATTCCCCAGAGTTAGCTGTACCACCTATCTTTTATAATGCATAACACATATGCATACATTTCTTTTAGAAACTAAATAGGATTTTTTTATTAAAAGAAATACGTTTTTTGAATTTATTTAATCTCTTAATAACATCTTCTGGCAGGCAAAAATGTATTTCCTCCTTCAAAGAAAATTTGAGTTGCGAGCTTATCCACGTCTGTTTCACATTTGTTAAAGAAAAAAAAGTAAACTTCAGTGTCACCCTCACCTGTGCCTAGAGAGAATAAAATGAACATGGCAGAGCAGCAGAAAAATGGGTTAGGGTGGAGAGAAACTCCTCCCCCACCAGGAAAGGAGTGAACTAGTGTTTATGGGATCAAAAGTGTATTTGGGAGACAATATTAAGTCACAGCTAATCTCTCATTGTGAAATATATTTCTTCTTTAGATTTTTCATGCCCTAAAAGTATACAGGAGAAAATTAAATTTTTAAAAAAGGCTGTTCAGCTAGCAACTGACTTCAGAACAATTCAAAACTAAAATGCGTGACATAAACTTCTATTACCTATAAGAGGCAGGAAGTAAGGTTATAAATGGCTTTATTTTCTAGAACTATTTTCCTGGCTTTATTTTCCTCATATGTATAATGGTGTACAAAAGTTGTAGCAGTTCTAGGATACTATCCTGCTAAATAGGGATAACATAAAAAAACATGTAATGGGAGGTATGAAGTTCACACACTGCTAATAAGAAGGAAAAACTGAGAATCACAGCTAAGATGTTTATAAACAAACGGGACACATAGTATTATTTTAATATTATCTATAATAAATATTATTTAAACAGTGTTATTCTTTAGAGGCAGAACCTTGCATATGGAAGAGCATAAGTCATCAATAGTTCCCTGGGAAGATGAGAGGAACGAACTAAAGAACACTGGGAACAAGAATGGCTTTAGATAGAAGGAGGGGTCCTTCACCAGTAGGAATAAGAGAAAGAAGCAGAATGGACAGGCTCTCTCTCTTTTCCACAACTACAACCTTCAGTCAGCTTCCATGGCTCAACTCATCACCTCCATCTAGAAACCCACCTGTCCCCAGGTAGGTAAGGTGTCCCCAGTCTTATTCACGTACTCCTCTCGCCATCATCTCATTTAATAATGAGGGCTTCAGGAGAGCTTCCCTTCTCTCTCTCAATTTCCCTAATATATTTGGATATAGATGGGTGATACATAACCATTTATCATCACCACATCTACAGCCACCATCTTGCCAACACACCACCACCACTTACTGGATTACTGCAATGGCTTTAATTAGAGTCTCCCAAATTCCTCCTTCAGTCTGTTCTTAACACACAGACAAAGTGATACTTTTTAAATATAAATTCAAATCATGTCACTACTCTTTTCAAAATACTCCTGTGGCTTCGCGTCTGAGTTAAAAATAAGGTTTTTGTAATGGCCTACAATGCTCTACGCCATCTGGCTTCTATTACTCCTCTAACTTCATATGCTGCTATTCTTCCCCTTGCTCATTCCACTCCAGCCTTCCCAGGCGACTTGCTATTCTTTGAAAGTACCAGACACACACCTACCTCAGCATCCTTTGCACTTGCTGTTCCTTCTGCCTGGAATGCTCTTCCCCCACATAACGACAGGGCTCACTGACTCACTTCCTGTAGGTCTTTGCTCAAATACTGCCTCAGTGAGCCTTCCTTGTCCACTCTGCTGGAAATAGCATCCTCTTCTCCCCACCTTCCTAGCACTCCTCATCATCCTCTTCTGCTTCATTTTCTCCATAGTACTTACCACCATCTGTCATGTATTGGATTGGAATAGAGTTGCCAGATAAAACATAGGACATCCAGTTAAATTTGAATTTCAGCTCGCTTACAGGCTGTAGGCCCTCACCTGCAGTGCAGGATGGCTTTTACCTTCCAGTTTGACATTAAATTAACAAATTTAATCCCAGTGGGCTATTTGGGGTTTCAGTTCTATGTAGGCTCAGCGGGAAGAACAAGCGAGAAAAACCTGGTGACTTCTTATTCAACCTGGCTCTAAATCTGGGTATCAAACCACTTCTGCTCAAGTTAAACATCTTGGCTTTGTAAAGAGCGGGTCTCAATATAAAGTATTCCCAAAGTTTTATAAATGAGAGTCTTTTTAGAATTCCTATGCTGTTACCCCAAAATGGTTAATTCTATCCTCGTGATGTCCCTGGCTAGACAGTGAGCTCTTGAGAATGATTACTCTTTAAATATCCCTAGTTCTAAAACAGTACCCAGGCACATAGCAAATACTGAATAAATGTTTATTTATTGGGAGACTTATTTATTTAATGAGACTAATTAGTGTCACATTTTATATGGCTATTTTAATCAATTTTGTCTTTTAATTTTGTCTTTTAAATGCATCATAGGAGATTTCTACAGAAAGAAATATTTACATACACGGAGGGCTGCCAGCTTCTTATGAATATACCTTGGACTTATGTGGTGTCTCGCTTTTCCAAATGGTTTGAAGTGCTTTCCCATATATTACCTTATTTGTCCTGATTTTTTATTTCTTAAATGCAACAACATAGCATACAAATAAATAAGAATTCTAAACAAAATTTAACATTATATACAGAGTTCCAAACAGCATATTTCTGTTTCAAATACATTCTTTCAAATTACTTAAAGAAGATTTGAATGTCAACAAAAATACTAACTAGTAGGTACAAATCAATAGCTTAAAAATATACAAAGGGCATCATTCTGCTCTCTTTGGAGGTAGAAGCAAGGAATGCTGGCAGATGTATGGGTATCTGCCCTGAGAGACTGAGGCAGGGAGGGCAGAGAGGAGTGAAAGGCAATAATTTGCGTTCCTAAGAGACTAAAGAAATGCTGGAGGTTGAATTTGGTCTTTTAGATTCCACATATAAGTGAGATCATACAGTATTTGTCTTTCTCTGTCTGACTTACTTCACTTAGCATAATGCCCTCTAGGTCTACCCATATTGTCACAAATGGCAAGATTTCATTCTTTGCTATGGCTGAGTAATATTCCATTGTGCGTGTGTTTGTGTGTGTGTGTGTGTGTGTGTGTGTGTGTATGTGTGTGTGTGTATGTATATATATACATACACACACACACCGCATCTTCTTTATCCATTCATTCCTAGACAGACACTTAGGTTGTTTCTATATCTTGGCTATTGTGAATAATGCTGCAATCACTAGCCCTATTGTGGTAATCATTTCACAATATATGCATGTATCAAATTACTAAGCTGTACATCTTAAAGTTATACAATGTTATATGTCATTTATATATCTCAATAAAACTGGAAAGAAAAAAAAAAGAAGTTCTAGAGGCTAAGAGACTTCAGGACAAAGAACTTCCCCTACTCTGATCTGGGTGTTCTGAAAAGTTGAGATAGATGCTCTCATAGGGGAAGGACACCTATGGCATAAATACATATGGGCAGAGGGAGCAGTGGTGTGATTAATTCAAGCTCACAATGAACTTAGGGCTGGATTTGATTGAGATGTCATCACAGGAAAATAATGCTGTAGAAAACATTTATAGGATGTCCAAAGGTATGTGAAGTAAGTTTTATACATTGAAAAATATAAATCACCAAAGAATTTGTTCTAGATTGTCCAAAGCAAAATCTCTATCAAAATAGAAAAAGGAAAAGAAAAGAAAACCTACCACTACAAATTCACGTATTCTGTGTCCCTCCCCCACTAAATTTTTACTCTTGCAGGTGTTGCTACCCAAGAATCTTCTATCTCATAAGTCCTTTAAAAAAAACTAAGTGGTGCAGTCAGGGAGAGAAAGTGGCCATGTTTCCCCACCCCATGGGGGCACTTATGTGTATAAAGCCAAACCTGATCTCCCAGCTGTGCTCCTGGGAATGGGTGAGGCCTACGTTCTCCCCTTTGTCCCAGGCCAATATGTTAAGTCCACCCACGTGAGGTAAGACTTCTTCACTAAAGACCTCAGATACTCTTGGGCTTGACTAAGTTTCATTTAGAAATGGAGCAAAGAGAAACCACTTCAGGGCCCTGGGCAGCCACCGTCTGTGAAGAATGGCCCAGACTCTGGACACGATTCAGTCCCTCTAACGTGGTGCTCCTTCTCCTGGCTGCAAAATGACTTCCCTGCGACTGTATTTGTTTAAAATGAGCCCTCAAATTCTAGGACACTGAGGGAAATACTGGACACTAACCTACAATAAATTTTCAGAAAACATCACTGGATTGTGAGAAAGGAAATAAAGTTTTAAGAGAAAGAGGCATAGACTATGTGTCAAATCTAAAAGCATTTGTTCAGCATTCTGAGAATTTTTAGAAATAAATTGCAGCACTATTTACAATAGCCAGGACATGGAAACAATCCAAATGTTCAACAACAGATGAATGGATAAAGAGAATGTGGTACATATATACAATGGAATATTAGTCATAAAAAGGGATGAAATTGGGTCATTTGTAGAGATGTGGATGGACCTAGAGTCTGTCATACAGAGTGAAGTAAGCCAGAAAGAGAAAAACAAATATCATATATTAATGGATATATGTGGAATATAGAAAAGTGGTACTGATGAACCTGTTTGTAGGGCAGGAATAGAGATGTAGACACAGAGAACGGACATGTGGACACAAGGGGTGGGGGGTGGGATGAATTGGGAGATTAGATTTGACATAAATACACTACCATGTGTAAAACAGATAGCTAGTGGGAACCTGCTGTATAGCACAGGGAGCTCAGCTCGGTGCTCTGTGATGACCTAGATGGGTAGGACTGGGGTGGGGTGAGAAGGAGGTCAAAGAGGGAGGGAATATAGGTGTACGTATAGCTGATTCACTTCATTGTACAGCAGAAACTAACACAACATTGTAAAGCAATTTTATACTCCAGTAAAAAGAAAACATTTTTGGTGGGCTTAACACTGGGCAGAGATATTTGAGTGATATTTCACTCTAGTCATAGAGAAGCTTGATGAACAATGCATCATCTCAGTCAAAAACAGGGACCATGTGGGTCATGTTTGTGGCTGAACTCCCATATAAGAGGTGCTTGATGTAAATATTTATTGAATGAATAAATATGATTAAACACTTGTCAAAAAATAAAGTATGTATTTCCTATTAAAGGTAGCCATTTCCCTCCCAAAAAATTTAAAAAATAAAAAATAAAATATCCCTTAAAAATAAATAAGCATGTCCATGTCTACTGGTTAAAAAAAAAATTCATTCTAGTACATTGGAAATTCCAATACTTTGACCTCAGCAGAATTCTTTTAGTTCAAAGAATACACTATGCAAGTATAATTATGATGCATGAAGCAATGGACTCAAATATTGTCTTACTGGCTTTGCTTTAAAATGACATTTTTGACTGCCATACTTGAACTTTGGTTTATCACTAGCAATTGCTTAGTCAATATGATGACATTCTTTATTTTCAAATCACCAACTCCAGATAGACAAATTTCTTTTAAATTGGATTGATAATCTTAAATTTTTCCCTATAAAAACTGAATTTTTACTCAACCACAAATATTTCTCGAGTATTTATTATGCACACATCACCAATACACTGTATGGGATACACAGATGTAATTCTTTTTCTCAAAGACTTTAAAATCTAGATGTGGAGATAAATAATATACAAAAATAACAGGTGCAAATTTATAGTGTCCATGGAGAGGTCCAGATAGATAGGAAGTAAGAAGAATGTCCCTGTTTAGAAGTACGAAGGGAAGTCTCGTGGAGGAAATGGACTTAGCACTGTACAAGAGGGTACCGTAACAGGTCTGACGAAAGGAGCAGCACATGCTTTCTGGGATGTAAAGGTGATGCTAGAGGAGGGGAAAGACTGATGACCCTTCTCTTCACCAAAGGCTAGCTTTTAAATTACTCGTGGTCGTACATAATTCCAGAATGCCCTGACTTTAAATAATCAGATTTTAAGTTCATTTCTCATGCAAAGACTTTCCATCCTGATACCACCTTTTAGGTATTCTACATAGCTTCTGTCTTTGCCAATATCCATAATTCTGTAATTCCTATGACTAGAACTAATCATCCTCAAGAGTTCTCTAACTCTGTAGGATCCTATAATCATATGCTCTTCCTAAAGAGTTCCCTGGGTGATGTTTTGGTCTCCCTCTTTTTGATCTTTTACAGCCTGTTTTACTCTCAGATCCATACTGAGCAAGCCCCATTGTGTCTCTGTTAAATATACAAAAATGGCAGAAAACTGGAGCTATCAACAAAATATCCAAAGGAAGAGAGTTTGCAGATTTTTCTTGCAAATATAGATGAAGATTCAAGTTAAGATATAAAAATCCTAAACCCCAAGGCTATCACTGTGGAAACCAGAAATGATCTTTTGTATCTAAATTTTCACAAAATTGTAGCCTACTATTTTCAACCATTTTGCTGAACAGAATTCTGAAGTAGGGGACACTTGCCCTTCGTGTCGCCTGTTTTCCTTTTAGTCTTCCTACTCACCTCCACTTTCCCTTTGTCCTTTAAGGATATAATCCTTTTCCCTTTATAGATTTATTTCACTCTCACCTCTCAATTCACTCATATTCATTCTCTCTCTCTCTCTCTCTCTCTCTCTCTCTCTCTCTCTCTCTCTCTCTCGTCATACAGAAAAGAGATTCTAAATATTATTTCATAATCATATCTTAGGAACTTAATATGCTGCTCTCAGTGAATATTTCCATTTTGAAAGAAGACCACAATAAGAGGGCAATATTTTGCCCAAGAGAATGAGGTTGCCATAAACTGAATTAGTCACGTGAAAGGAAAGTTTTTTTTCAGGGGGAAAGTTGTTTGGGGAGTTTTCTGTGGTGAAAACAGGAACAATCTTGTCAGCACTCTGCTTGCTTTCCATTTAAGCAATGAGTTGGTCTATTTCTTCTGATGAATGAGTGATAGTAGTAGTAATAATAAAAATAATCATAGCTAATGTTTTGATGTTTATTAATATTGAGCTAACATTCATGGCACACTGATCTAAGCATTTTGCATGTATTGTCACATAATCCCCATTATTATCCCCAATTTTAAAGATGAAGACATTGAAGCACAATGAGGTTAAGAATGCACCCAAATTGCTGGGACTCAAATCTAGAAAGTACATACAACTAGACCGTGGCTGCTAAGAATTAGTGACCACAAACCCACAAGGAAGAGTAAGCAGCCATGTGCACGTGTGGTGCACAGCACCAGGCCTCTGCGTGATTGTAACTTGGCCAAAACCATCATAAGGTCTCCTGCTCTTCTCTTCAACCTCTCCTCCCACCCTGCTGGCATCTGTCTTCACACTTCTTAGTGCTCCAACTGCCCCATCCTCAACACCACTACCTTTTACCCCTTCTTCCCCCTAGCTTCCTTTTCCCTCCCCTGCATCAGCTCTGCTCCTCAAAAAGGAAACAAACTAAAGTACCAGTGTTTCCATCCTGTGAGATTCCAGGTGAGAGTTGGTTAATCTAATTAACACTTACAGTGCTCTTATCACAACCACTTTAAACTTTCATACTAAAACATAACTGTGTTCCATTTCATAAATGTTCAAAATGTGAGTGCCTATGAAAATTGTAAACAGAGTTTTCAAAAAGCAATTAGTTTTGGAATCCAAGTTCATAGAATTTTAAAGCTAGGAAAGATCTTGGTGGTTACCTGGGACAGCCTCCCCACGACAAGCCCAGGTGACTCTAGTGACCTGGCTGAGGTTACACAGATAACCCAGACTTTCTAACTTCCCATCTGACTTATTCAGCAAAAAATTTAATAGGTACATTTTTATCTGTCAGGTACAGAGGACTCAGAAGGAACATAAAATCTCATGCTCTTTCTATTTGTTTCTTACTTAGAGTCAAGTTGTAAATGTTTTTATAGTAAGGGCATCCTTAGCTGCTAAAAGAAACAGTGATGTCTCCAGAGTCACAGCAAGAAAGCTACTGAGAAGAGCAATGTTCCCCTTTCCTTTAAGATAAAATAGAGTTAGATTGTAATATGAGCTGTTGGAGTCAGCAAGGACTTTATGAAACATTTATTCATATATTCATAATATAATCCAAACCCCCTTATTTTACCAGTGGAATCAATAGGAATCAGTGAGGCCACCTGATTCTATGCTCTTTCCACCACACCTACACCTTCTAACTTCTGGTTGGAAGCAAACCAACATTTTCAAAAAGAAAGAGTTGAGATTCCAAAATGCCATGTTTTCCAACCACTGAGACTTTTTTTGCAACTCCCATCTAGGGAAGAAAGATCATTCAGAAGAGAGATAGGCATGAGGACGCTACATATCTTCCTCTTTCAACAACAAGTTTTTAAATGCTGGCTGAGAAAGAAAAGGAATGAAGACAGAACCGGTATTAACAAACTACTGCCTGAGCAAATGGCAGGCATGACACACTTTAGACGGTTTTTTCTGTCAACCATAAGACGTTCCATGAGTTTTCAACCTGGAACTGGATGTTGCTGCTGAGCTGTGGAAAGCCTAACACAACCCTCACTCCAAAATAAAGATTCAAGATGCAGACAAGCTTTGCCAGCAGCCCTGTTCAATGCCAGCACCCAAGGATAATAATGCCACAAGGACTATTCTCTTAGTGAATAAAAACATGCAACATGCCCAGTCCTCTTTCTATCTTCTTTTCTAAACATGCAGCTAGTCATAGATTTTGACACTGTTTTCTAGAAATCATTATCACTGATTCTTGCCTACTCCTCGAAAACTGACTATTCTTTACTATTAAGTGGTATTTGGGGACCGAATTTCAATCAATGTGGAATGTATGGCACTGACATAGATGTGACAGGCCCCTGTCTAGCAGAGATGCTCCACAGCAGAAACAAAGCTGTTGCTGAGGGTTTAAAGCCATTCTACACTCACTGCTCAGGCTTCGTGTTATGCAGGAGAGCCTAAACGAAAACATGAATAATGTTTTTTAATATACCAAAGGCTGACTGCCATAAGTTGTTTTTCTTCCTGCGCAAACCAAAGCACAATAGGGGTAAGTGTTCTATGCAATTCAAAATTCATTTCAAGACAAGTACCAACACTAAATTGTGAATACTTTAAATAATAAAAACATGCATATAAGATATTACATTTTTATGTCCACATAAGTAGTAAATACAGGATCCAGGAAAAACAAAAAAACAAGGCCCCCTCCACACTATGAATATTCTGGAAAATTATTCAGTAGTCAGGATGGAGACAGTTACTTGGCATGGAAGTAGCTGTTAAAGTGAGAATATCAAGGACTGAGCCTACTTTCAGACAGTGAAAATGATCGCCTCCTGTGATTGTTTTATCCAAACACATCTATTGAACACTATGTGCCAGCTGCTTTCATACGAGGAGACTAGATCTAATATTTATTGAGCACACACTATGTATCAGGCATCCTATATACTGACTTCACTAAATCCCCAGAGCAATTGCTTGAGGTAGATATGGGTTTGAATTATGTGAAATTTCTGTTTCTGTGGGTCACAAAGGTGAAATATTGGAACACTCACAGAATCTGACCTGAATATTAATGTTTTCATTTTATAGGTGGCTCAGAGAAGTTAAATAACTTGAAGTTTATACAGCAAATACATGTAGAGTTGGGACTGCAACCCATACTCTGTTACCATTCCAGCACACTTCACTTTATCTTAAGTAATTATATTAAATTGGAAGGATCCCATAGCCCTCCACACTCTAAATCTACTGCCCTCTCTCCAACCCAAGCCAAAATACCTGAATGGTTTGAGTGTCTTGTCTTGAGTTTAAGGATTTGATTCTATTAAAATCCTTATTTCTCTACATACCTATTTCCCTTCTTTCATTAGCTTCATTATGACCATAATCATTGTATTTTCTGAACCAAAATGTGGAACATGTAATCAGAGAGAAACAGTTATTTATGAGGAAAAGGATATAAAATAATTATTATGATCCCATCCTAAGAAATTTTGGAAGAATGCTCATCATAAACACATCACCTGGACACTGTAGTGTATCTGCTTTTGTATGGTTGCCATAATCCACTTGTGGCTACCTGAGGGCAGGTTCTATGTTTTACTACTACTTGTGGAACACCTGTAATTTTGTATGACATAAAACACAAAAGTACTTCTACTGATGGGCACAGGCAATCAGAAGTACCATGGCTGCAAAGGTGCTAGAAAGTAAGATTAAGACATTCTCCTTTCCTTCAAAATTTCTACGAAGAGTTTTGAACATCCATAGGGCAACTATTTATCAAGTACTTCTTATGCATTAGGTATTTTCTTAGGTGCTATATATGTGGGATGCTTCTAAGGAAAAAAATTAATCAGGCAGAGAGAATAGTAGAGATCCATCGTTCTCAAACTCTAGCGTGGATCAAAATCACCTGGAGGGCTTGTTAAAACACAGACCGCTGGGTCCACCCAGAGTTTTGCATTCAGTAGATAAGAGGTGAGGTCCAAGAAGCTGCAATGTTTAACGATTCCCAAATTAAGCTCGTGCTGCTGACCTAGCAACCATGTTTTGGGAACCACTAGTATGGATCTCTGAAGATTAGGAAAGGAGAATGAGCAATACCACAGAGAATGGAATCAACATAAGGAGTCTGGCCTGTCTGGAATACAAATATAGTTATTAAGCTACTCTGACTTTCTCCTCTGAAGGCGATCTACCTCAGTGCAACCTGGGGCATTCTCCTTGCTTTGATCCACCTGCCACCAAGTACAGCCTCAGCATCTGGAAGAATGAGAGACATCTGCCCATCCACCTAAGGTAGAAGCCTTAAGCAAATATCCAACAGGAGTCACTCCCTTACCTCCAATATTCCTACAACTTGTTTCTACAGAGTTGCTTATTAAGGTCAACTGAATCTACAGATCTCTCTGCAAAAAGAAATTTTCTTTAAGGTACTCAAGTGGCTCATTGCTTTATAAGACCTTTCAAGAATTCTTACATTTATAATGCAGCTATAAAAGAGAGCACAACTTTCTCTCACAACTATCTAAAATCTTGTTTCCAAAGATCTATAGAAATCAAATTTTCTAATTCTCCCCCAGCTAGTGCCAGTCTTTAGTCTATGTCACTCCCTGGTTCTCTGATGATTCTGACTTCAAATGACACAAGACATCTGTCTCACAATCTCTCACCAACACCAGACCTTCTCTGCATATCTAAGCCTTATCTTGTATTGTTGATTGTTAAAAGTGAGAAGTCAGAGGCTTAATCAATATTTTCCAGATTGATTAATGGATCTTGACCAACATGCTACAGCACAGCTCATGGTTTATAAGGCACATTCAATGAGGTAGTACCGCATTTTATCACCTTTGTCTTACCAAGTAAATAAATTTAATCAATAAAGTGAACAGAGTAGCTAATGAGCAACCCTTACCATAGAGACTATATTACCTAATTAAGTGAAAAAAAGGCCTTGAACTATCAAAAAAGAGACTCTACCCCATGTATCTTTATCTATCTCTCATCTCTCCAACCCTATCTATCATCTACTTATTACCTACTTCATGAACAATAATCTTAATTCATAGAATTCAGTTTTAAATTCAGCGGTGGTAACAGCAGGACCAAACTAAAAATATTGTCATGTGTCAAAAAAACAAATGGAATACCAAGGACAATAAAATAAAAGAATAAAAGCAAGAAGAAAGATGACAAAAATTACCTTACTACAGAGAGCAAAGAATTGCCATAATATATTTTAAAGGTAATAATAATAATAAAGCCATTAGAAACTCAGTTGGACTTTTCGCCTCGCAAAGAGGTATTAAAAGTTCTGTATAAACAGAGGAAAGAGCTTCAGAATTTTCTCTTCTACAGTTGAAAGGAGCTACTGCCCCATATGAAACCAAAGCACCATGTGTACTTTAGGGATAGCCCCTAACTGTTTATAGCTGTTCACAGTACACCACAGTGAGACAGAAAGAAGTCTGCAGTGTTCCAGGGACGCTCTGATCACTTTTACTTATTAGGATTACGTCTGCTTTTTAAAAGAATGTAATCACTGATTATATGGAACACATCTAAAATAGAAAAATTCGACATTTCTTAAAATGAGCATTCTAATTAGTAACTAGAGCTATACATTTCCCATAAAGATAGAGAAGGATTAAAAAATTTCAGGTTAGCAAAAATGACTCTTTAGGCTAGGCACACATCAGTGTATCTAAGCATATCATTATTTGTCCCAAGATATTTTCTCTTAATTTATTCTATTTATATGAGCTACAATAAAGTTGAGTGCAAACATAAAAGCAAATATGTGATTTGCATTTGTGTACAATACAGTGTTGATAATTTAGAATGAACTAAACTAGACTCATAAATTGGGCAGGTTGGGACTAACGTTTGTACCATCTCCACAAAATAATTTACTAAGCAAATCAATAGTGCAAACATGACTATAAGACACTTTTTAAGGCCTTCATTCATTCTTTGTGTGCAAGTGATACTCCCATTGGCAAACAGGCCTTATTTACTTTTACAATTAAGCAGGGAATAACCATCACCACAAATGGCTAGTTGTTATGCCTGTGTTTCTTTAAATTCCTCTACATTTCAAGTGATTTCTGACTCACAAATGAACCCCACACATTGTGCCTATGCCCCCTTCTGTCAATGCACTCACGGCCAACACCAGCAACACAAGAGCTCCAGCTCCTGCTCTCATGGAGAGGAAAAGAAGAAACCAGAAGAAGCAAGGAGTCAGACCCCAAAGCAGCCTGTCCTTCAGGGATGGTCAGCCTCCAATGACACTATCCCTCCCAAAGCCTCTCTTACTAAACTCTGTGTTCATTTCCTAGGGCCACTATAACAAATGACCATAAACCAGGTGGCTTTAACAGAAATTTATTCTCTCTCAGTTCTGGATGCCAGAAGCTTCAAATCAAGGCTTTCCAGAGCCACACTCTAAAGAAGAAAGCTCTATGGGAGAATCTCCCCCTTGCCTCTTCTAGCTGTTGGTGGTTCCTAGTATTCCTTGGCTTGTGGCAGCATCAATGCAGTCTCTGCTCTTGTCTCCACATGGTCTTCTTCTCTGTGCATTAGCAGAGTTCTTTTCAGGTGTCAATGCAGTCCCACGTATGACCATCATCCCATCTGATGGTCAAACTCTGTAACTGAGGTGCTAATATTTTCACTTTACAAAAGAAAAAACTGAGCTCAGAGTGGCCCAAAGTTACTTAGCTAGGTAGAAGGAGATCAGAGTCTTAAACTCAGGACTTCTAGTTCAAATCCTATTATACTTTCACCATACCAAGCTATTCCTCTCTTCTCTCACATACACACAGACTGAAATATATTCAAAGCATTTTTCCATTATAAGTGAATTACCACCAATTAGAGATGTGTAAAATACCAAGGCTCTTCCATTATTTCAAAAAAAAAATCAATATACTCTTGGGTGGCTTTCAGACAGGCTTCCTCACCTAACCTCAACAATGTGTCTCAACCCCAGATACATATCAGAATTTCCTAGACATGAGTCCCAGGTATGTGTGTGTTTAACAAGCTACCTGATGACGAGACCCAGGTACAGCCAGAATCAACAACCCTGGACTGTGGGATTTTAGACCTCAGTCTTACTATTTGATGTATTACACACACACACAGGATGACTTTTCATTGCTATGGCTTTCTAAAAGCAAAAATAAGAATCCTGGAGGGTCCAGAAGATGACGGAGGAGTAAGATGTGGAGATCACCTTCCTCCCCACAAATATATCAAAAATACATCTACATGTGGAACAACTCCTACAGAACATCTACTGAACGCTGGCAGAAGACCTCAGACTTCCCAAAAGGCAAGAAACTCCCCACATACCTGGGTAGGGCAAAAGAAAAAAGAAAAAACAAAGACAAAAGGATAGGGACAGGCCCTGCACCTCTGGGAGGGAGTTGTGAAGACGGAAAAGTTTCCACACACTAGGAAACCCCTTCACAGGCGGAGACAGGGTGTGGGCAGGGGGGAAGCTTCGAAGACACAGAGGACAGCACAGCAACAGGGGTGCAGAGGCAAAGTGAGATATTCCTGCACAGAGGATCAGTGCTGACCAGCACTCACCAGCCCGAGAGAGGCTTGTCTGCTCACCCGCCGGGGCAGGGAGGTGAGGCTCCGGCTTCGGAGGTCAGATCCCAGGGAGAGGACTGGGGTTGGCTGCGTGAGCACAGCCTGAAGGGGGCTATTACGCCACAGCTAGCTGGGGGAACTCTGGGAAAAAGTCTGGACCTGCCTAAGAGGCAAGAGACCATTGTTTCGGGGAGTGCAAGGAGAGGGGATTCAGAGCATCCCTTAAACGAGCTCCAAAGACAGAGTGAGCCGCGGCTATCAGCATGGACAACAGAGACAGGCATAAGACGCTAAGACTGCTGCTTCAGCCACCAGAAGTTCTGTGTGCGAGCACAAGTCACTATCCACACCTCTCCTCCCGGGAGCCTGTGCAGCCCGCCACTGCCAGGGTCCCGTGATCCAGGTACAACTTCCCCGGGAGAACACACAGTGCGCCTCAAGCAGTTGCAAAGTCACCCTGGCCTCTGCCGGAACAGGCTCACATCGAATTTCAATTATAATTACCATACCCCTCCCTCCCCCTCGCCTGAATGAGCAGGAGCCCTTTAATCAACCGCTGCTTTAACCCCCTCTTGTCTGGGTGGGGAACAGATGCCTGAGGGTGACCTACGTGCAAAAGTGGGGCCAAAACCACAGCAGAAACCAAAGGGCTGTGCAAACAAACAAGAGAACGGGAACTTTCTCCAAAAAGCCTCAGGAGCAGTGGATTAAATCCCCACAACCAACTTGAGGTACCCTGCATCTGTGAAATAACTGAATAGACAATGAATCAACCCAAAATTGAGGTGGTGGACTTTGGGAACTACTGTAGACGTGGGGTGTGCTGTCTGCGACTGACTTGTTTCCGATTTTTATATTTATCTTAGTATAGTTTTTAGTGCTTATTATCATTGATGGATTTGTTTATTGGTTTGGCTGCTCTCTTCTGTTATATTTATTACTTTTTAATTCTTTTATTTTAATAATTTCAAAAAGGTTTTAATTTTAACTGTTTTATTTTTTACTGTTTTCTTTTTTCTCCCTTTTCTTCTGAGCTGTGTGGATGACAAGGGTCTTGATGCTCCGACCTGGTGTAAGGCCTGAGCCTCTGACATGGGAGAGCCGAGTTCAGGACATTGGACCACCAGAGACTTCCAGGCCCCACATAATATCAGTTGGCGAGAACTCTCCTAGAGATCTCCGTCTCGATGCTAAGAACAGCTCCACCCAATGGCAAGCAAGCTCCAATGCTGGACGCCCCATGACAACTAGCAAGACAGGAACACAACCCCACCCACTAGCAGAAAGGCTGCCTAAAATCATAAGGTCACAAACACCCCAAAACACACCACCAGACGTGGACCTGCACACCAAAAAGCCAAGATCCAACCTCATCCACCAGAACACAGGCACTAGTCTCCTCCACCAGGAAGCCTACACAACCCACTGAACCAACCTTAGCCGCTAGGGACAGACACCAAAAACAATGGGAACTACGAACCTGCAGCCTGCAAAAAGGAGACCGCATGCACAACAAGCTAAGGAAAATGAGAAGACAGAAAAACACATAGCAGATGAAGGAGCAAGGTAAAAACCCACCAGATCAAACAAATGAAGAGGAAATAGGCAGAATACCTGAAAAAGGATTCAGTGTAATGATAGTAAAGACGATCCAAAATCTTGGAAATAGAATGGAGAAGATACAAGAAACGTTTAACAAGGACCTAGAAAATCTAAAATGCAAACAATGATGAAAAACACAATAAATGAAATTTAAAATTCTCCAGAAGGAATCAAAGGCAGAAAACTGAGGCAGTGACTGAAAATAACAGAGGCACTTCCAGGATAAGTGACCTGGAAGATAAAATAGTGGAAAAAACTACTTCAGAGCAGAATAAAGAAAAAAGATTGAAAACAATTGAGGACAGTCTTAGATACCTCTGGGACAACATTAAACACACCAACATTCGAATTACAGGGGTCCCAGAAGAAGAGAAAAAGAAAGGTACTGAGAAAACATTTGAAGAGATTATAGTTGAAAACTTTCCTAACATGAGAAAGGAAATAATGAATAAAGTCCAGGAAGCACAGAGAGTACCATACAGTATAAATCCAAGGGGAATATGCCAAGACACATGTTAATCAAACTATCAAAAATTAAATACAAAGAAAAAATTTTAAACGCAGCAAGGGAAAAACAACAAATGACATACAAGGGAATGCCCATAAGGTTAACAGCTGAACTTTCAGCAGAAACTCTGCAAGCCAGATGGGAGTGGCAGGACATATTTAAAGTGATGAAAGGGAAAAAACTACAACCAAGATTACTCTACCCAGAAAGGCTTTCATTCAGATTTGATGGAGAAATTAAAACTTTTACAGACAAGCAAAAGTTAAGAGAGTTCAGCACCACCAAACCAGCTTTACAGCAAACGTTAAACAAACTTCGGTAGCCAGGAAACACAAGAGAAGGAAAAGACCTACAAAAACAAACCAAAAACATTTAAGAAAATGGTAATAAGAACAAACATATCGACAATCACCTACATGTAAATGGATTAAAAGCTCCAAACAAAAGACATAGAATGGCTGAATGGATACAAAAACAAGACCCATATATATGCTGTCTAAAAGACACCCACTTAGAACTAGGGACACATACAGACTGAAAGTGAGGGGATGGAAAAAGATATTCCATGCAAATGGAAATCAAAAGAAGGCTGGAGGAGCAATTCTCATATCAGACAAAACAGACTTTAAAATAAAGACTATTACAAGAGACAAAGAAGGACACTACATAATGATCAAGGGTCAATCCAAGAAGAAGATATAACAATTGGAAATCTTTATACACCCAACATAGGAGCACCTCAATACATAAGGCAAATGCTAACAGCTATAAAAGGGGAAATCGACAGTAACACAATCACAGTAGGAGACTTTAACACCGCACTTTCACCAATGGACAGATCATCCAAAATGAAAATAAATGAGGAAACACAAGCTTTAAATGACACGTTAAACAAGATGGACTTAACTGATATTTATAATACATTCCATCCAAAAACAACAGAATATACTTATTCTCAAGTGCTAATGGAATATTCTGCAGGATAGATCACACCTTGGGTAACAAGTCAAGCCTTGGTAAATTTAAGAAAATTGAAATCGTACCAAGTATCTTTATCGACCACAATGCTATGAGACTCGATATCAACTACAGGAAAGAAAACTGTAAAAATACAAACACATGGAGGCTAAACAATACACTACTAAATAACCAAGAGATCACTGCAGAAATCAAAGAGGAAATCAAAAAATACCTAGAAACAAATGACAATAAAAACACGATGACCCCAAACCTATGGGATGCCAAAAAGGCAGTTCTAAGAGGGAAGTTTATAGCCATACAATCCTACCTAAAGAAACAAGAAAAATCTCAAATCAACAACCTAACCTTATACCTAAAGCAATTAGAGAAAGAAGAGCAAAAAAACACAAAATTAGCAAAAGGAAAGAAATTATGTGATCAGATCAAAAATAAATGAAAAACAAATGAAGGAAACAGCAGAAAAGATCAATAAAGCTAAGAGTTGGTTCTTTGAGAACATAAACAAAATTGACAAACCATTAGCCAGACTCATCAAGAAAGAAAGGGAGAAGACTCAAATCAATAGAATTAGAAATGAAAACGGAGAAGTAACAACTGACACTACAGAAATACAAAGGAACATGAGAGATTACTACAAGCAACTATATGCCAATAACATGGACAACCCAGAATAAATGGACAAATTCTTAGAAAACCACAACCTTCAGAGATTCAACCAGGAAGAAACAGAAAATATAAACAGACCAATCAAAAGCACTGAAATCAAAACTGTGATTAAAAATCTTCCAACAAACAAAAGCCCAGGACAGATGACTTCACAGGTGAATTCTATCAAACATTTAGAGAAGAGCTAACACATCTTTCTCAGACTCTTCCAAATTATAGCAGAGGGAAGAACACTCCCAAACTCATTCTATGAGGCCACCATCACCCTGATACCAAAACCAGACAAAGATGTCACAAAGAAAGAAAAGTACAGGCCAATATCACTGATGAACATAGGTGCAAAAATCCTCAACAAAATACTGGCAAACAGAATCCAACAGCACAAAAGGATCATACACCGTGATCAAGTGGGGTTTACCCCAGGAATGCAAGGATTCTTCAAGATATGCGAATCAATCAATGTGATACACCATATTAACAAACTGAAGGAGAAAAACAATATGATCTCAATAGATGCAGAAAAAGCTTTTGACAAAATTCAACACCCATTTATGATAAAAACTCTCCAGAAAATAGACATAGAGGGATTTACCTAAACAACATAAAAGGCCATATATGACAAACCCACAGCCCACATCTTTCTCAATGGTAACAAACTGAAACCATTGCCTCTAACATCAGGAACAAGACAAGGATGCCCACTCACCACTATTATTCAACATAGTTTTGGAAGTTTTAGTCACAACAATCAGAGAATCGGAAAAGAAGAAGTAAAGCTGTCACTGTTTGCAGATGACATGATACTATACATAGAGAATCCTAAAAATGCTACCAGAAAACTACTAGAGCTAATCAATGAATTTGGTAAAGCAGCAGGATAGAAAACTAATGCACAGAAATCTCTTGCATTCCTACACAATAATGATGAAAAATCTGAAAGAGAAATTAAGGACACACTCTCATTTACCATTACAACAAAAATAATAAAATACCTAGGAATAAACTTCCCTAAGGAGACAAAAGACCTGTATGCAAAAAACTGTAAGAGACTGATGAAGGAAATTAAAGATGCTACAAACAGATGGAGAGATATACCACGTTCTTTGGTTGGAAGAATCAACATTGTGAAAGTGACTATACTACCCAAAGCAATCTACAGATTCAATGCAATCCCGATCAAACTACCAATGGTATTTTTAACAAACCTAGATCAAACACTTTCACAATTTGTATGTAAACACAAATGACCACGTATAGCCAAAGCAATCTTGAGAAAGGAAAACAGAGCAGGAGGAATCAGGCTCCCTGACTTCAGACTATACTACAAAGCTACAGTAATTAAGACAGTATGGTACTAGCACAAAAACAGAAATATAGATCAATGGAACAGGATAGAAAGCTCAGATAAACCCATGCACATATGCTCACCTTATCTTTGATAAAGGAGGCAAGAATATACAATGGAGAAAAGAGAGCCTTTTCAATTAGTGGTGCTGGGAATACTGGACAGTTATATGTAAAAGAATGACATTAGAACACTCCCTAAAACCATACACATAAATAAAATCAGAGTGTATTAAAGACCTAAATGTAAGACCGGACACTATAAAACTCTTAGATGAAAACATAGGAAGAACACTCTATGACATAAATCACAACAAGATCTTTTTTGAACCACCTCCTGGAGTAATGAAAACAAAAACAAAAATAAACAAATGGAACCTAATGAAACTGAAAGGTTTTGCACAGTAAAGGAAACCATCAACAAGAAAAAAAGACAACCCTCAGAATGGGAGAAAATATTTGCAAATGAAGCAACTGACAAAGGATTAATCTCCAAAATATACAAGCAGCTCATGCAGCTCAGTATCAAAAAGCAAACAACTCAATCCAAAAATGGGCAGAAGACCTAAATAGACATTTCTCCAAAGAAGATATATAGGTTGCCAATAAATACATGAAAGGATGCTCAACATCACTAATCATTAGAGAAATGCAAATCAAAACTACAATGAGGTATCACCTCACACTGGTCAGATTGGCCATCATCAAAAAATCTACAAACAATAAATCCTGGAGAGAGTGGAGAAAAGGGAACCCTCTTGTACTGTTGGTGGGAATGTAAATTGATACAGCCACTGTGGAGAACAGTATGCAGGTTCCTTAAAAAACTAAAAATAGAACTCCCATAGGACACAGCAATCCCACTACTGTGCATATACCCTGAGAAAACCATAATTCAAAAAGACACATGACCACAATGTTAACTGCAGCACTATTTACAATAGCCAGGACATGGAAGCAACCTAAATGTCCATCAACAGATGAATGGATAAAAAAGATGTGGCACATATGTACAATGGCATATTACTCAACCATAAAAAGAAACGAAATTGAGCTATTTGTAGTGAGGTGGATGGACCTAGAGTCTGCATAGAGAGTGAAGTAAGTCAGAAAGAGAAAAACAAATACCGTATGCTAACACATATATATGGAATCTTAAAAAAAAAATGTCTCTGATGAAACTCGAGGCAAGACAGGAATAAAGACGCAGATGTAGAGAATGGACTTGAGGATGTGGGGAGGGGGAAGGGTATGCTGGGACGAAGTGAGAGAGTAGCATTGACATATATACACTACCAAATGTAAAATAGAGAGCTAGTGGGAAGCAACTGCATCGCACAGGGAGATCAACTCGGTGCTTTGTGACCACCTAGAGGGGTGGGATAGGAGCGTGGGAGGGAGACGCAAGAGGGAGGGGATATGGGGATATATGTACACATATAGCTGATTCACTTTGTTATACAGCGGAAACTAACACAACATTGTAAAGCAATTTTACTGCAATAAAGATGTTAAAAATAAAAAGGTCTTATGGAAAAACCCGAACTTTTTGGCCAATCCAATACTAAGAAATTCTATGAGAACTGACAATGAAAAGATGAACAAACCGTTTTTTTTAATGGACAGAACAATTGAGCAGATATTTCCTAAAAAGAAATAACTGAATAGTATATTATGCTACCACAGGAAAATGCAAATTAAATCCAAAATGAGATATCCTTTCATACCCACAAAACCAGCTAAAATCAAAAAGACTACAAGAACAAATGTTGGTATGATGTGGAGCATTTCTATAGGAGCACAGAGTGATACAAAACAGTACAACCACTTTGAAGAACTGATTGGCAGTTTCTTAAAAAGTTAAATACACTTCTACACAGCAACTTCTCACCTAGATAGTTACCCAAGAGAAATAAAGCATATTATTCTCATAGCCAAAAACTACAAAAATACCAAATGTTTATCACAGGAAAATAATCAAATTGTGGTACACTCACACAATGGAATAAAACTCAGCAATAAAAAGCAACGCATTACTGGTACATAAAACATGAGAAAAACTCAAAAACATTGTGTTAAGTGAAAGAAGGCAGACACAAAGAATACTTACTGCATTATTCCAAAATATAGGCAAACTTCATCTATCACATAAGAAATCAGAGCATAGTTGTGGGGCATGGAGTGGAATGCAGACTGCAATGGAGTCCAGGGAACTTTCTGGGGGAATGGCAATGTTCTATACCTTGTTTGAGATGGTAGATACACAATTGTATACAATTATCAGAACATATCACACTCAGTACTCAAGATTTATACATTCAATTGCATGTTAATTGTGTCTCAGTGAAAATATATATTTATAGACCAACACAGTTCCATAGGTAATAATGATTGTATTGACAGACAGTACTAACTTAGTAGTCCTGAAAAAGATTTTTTAATTATTATTTTTCATGACTATAAAAATAACACAGACATAAATAATTCCAAAAACATAAAATTGAACTAAGTAGAAAGGAAGTCCCTGTGCAAGTGGAAAAGTGTAAGAGATTGAGTGAGAAGGATGTCTATTCTATGTACTTGGTCATTTTTTTAATGGAAGTACCAAACACATGTGCCCATGACAGTGTGAGTATGCAGGCATGTCAGGTTTACAATACCATTTCTGGATCAACTGCACTTTTTAAAATGTGCAGGGGTTTTTTTTTATTGTGGAAAAGAGGCGGCAAGTAATTCTGCAGTATTATTGTCATGACTAATTAGTATTTTGCAGGTCAGTTATAATTGCAAGTATTTGTACACTTGTTCACTATCTCACTTAGTCTTCCAATACTGGGTTTCAAAAAGGTGGCACATCACTCACTTAGGGGTTAAAATAAAATTTCAGCATTAGGGTAGGTTACAGTGTGTTGGAGGGAATGAGAAAATTATGTCAAGCCCGGGAGAACTCATGTAGTTATCCATCAGGCAGGTTTTATGGAATATAAGGTCCCAGAGAAGTATTTCTTGAACCAAATCATGGAGGATAAGGAAGTCCAGATGGTCTTCCCAAAGGAAGAAAATTTACACTTAGTTTTCAAGGATCAGTCATGGGTTACTAGATGGGCTGAGATCTGGGCTGACGTTTCAATCAGTGGGAGAGCATGAGCTATTCAGAAAGTCACACTGGAGAGAAGAGGAGGGAAGGGGAAGGGAGGAGAGGGGAGGAGAGAAGAAAATCTGTCCAGGACTTTCCAGCCCCACAACACTGCCTCATCATCTCTCACCTTGACGACTCCAGTACCCTTTTGACTAGTCCTTCTGTCTTAATCTCATGCCCTCAGATCCAGCCTGCACATCACACATAGGAAGATGTATGCATAGCAAGATGCTAACCCAGGAACATTACAAGAAAAATCTAGGTATGGCCCTGTGACTGGGACCTTGGCTAACGCTCCAGCCTCATCTCCCACCATTCCTCACACCACAAATCCCAAGGGAGTTTCCCAGATACACCACACCGTTTTATGCCTCCAGGTCAAAATGCTTCCTGTTCTAGGAATACCCTTCTTCCACTGACCCACTTAGCAAACTGCTCTTCATTCTTCAAAAGCTTGTTCTCCTCTGTGTCCTCCCCGTTAATCACTCTCTCCTAGGTACTTTTTCTGGACACCTGTCTCTTTCTGCCACTCTACGTTTCACACTACATTGTAACTGTCAGTTTACACATTTGTCTACTCCCTTACTAGAAGGACAGAAACTATCTAATTCATTTGAGAATGGAGATTGTTTAGGAGGGGTAATCTTACTTTAAATCACTAAAATAATTCATGCTTGTCACAAATTAAATATCAAGGTGACAAAGAGTTCATTCTCCCCATATTAATCCTCCACTTCTAACTTCCCTTCCTTTGTAGTCAATTTTACAATTTCTCTCTATCCTCATACTAAAATACAGAGGGGGGGAGTTTGTTTTACAAAAATGGTATCCTACTCTGTGCATTATTCTGAGACTCATTTTTTAACATAATATCATGGACATCTTTCCAAGTTAATTCACTTTGATTTAAATATTTTCTTCAATAATGTGAGATATGAAGTTAAGAAACAAAAATACCAACTGAACAACTGTTAGAGATACCTGAAAAATTGGTCTCTGTGCTTTTGAGGAAATAATTCACAAAGGAAAATATAATTAATTTCACCATGTCTGCAATTAAAATAAAATCAATCCAGTTGCTCAAAAAGCCAATTTTCTTAGTAATTCTGAAGAAAAATGTACGCCGTACTTCTGATAAAACAACTGTTTAAGTACAGTGAGCAAAGTATTCAAAATCACCCCTAAAAGAGGAGACCTTCAAGATGGCAGAGGAGTAAGACGTGGAGATCACCTTCCTCCCCACAAATATATCAGAAATACATCTACATGTGTAACAACTCCTACAGAACACCTACTGAATGCTGGCAGAAGACCTCAGACTTCCCAAAAGGCAAGAAACTCCCCATATACCTGGGTAGGGCAAAAGAAAAAAGAAAAAACAGAGACAAAAGAATAGGGATGGGACCTGCACCAGTGGGAGGGAGCTGTGAAGGAGGAAAGGTTTCCACACACTAGGAAGCCCCTTCACTGGTGGAGATGGGGGAGAGGGGTGGCGGGGGGGGGAAGCTTCGGAGCCTTGGAGTAGAGCACAGCAACAGGGGTGCAGAGGGCAAAGCGGAGAGATTCCTGCTTTGGGAATCAGTGCCGAACAGCACTCACC